>NW_023994074.1:0-737500 GCF_015586225.1 Lucilia sericata | reverse complement strand
TAATGGTTCAATAAAACAGCGAAAATAAGAAATATTTTTTTCTAGTAATGTCCGTAACTGTTGTAAAAAACTTGTAAAAATGGTAAGAAATAAATATTGTTGTACATACCAAGAAGTTGTGCATTAAAATTTTTCAAAAAACGAAAACAATTAGCGTAAACAAGCAGTTTGTAGGGGAAAAAATGTAAAATTTAGTTGCTTTTCTTTTAATGGTGTATTGGCTAAAAAGAACATGTATTTTGTATTTATGATTTCTTATACAAAATGCTGTGTATGGTGGCGACTTTAAGAAAACAATTTTTGTTGGTACAACAAAGTTACACTTTGTATGGTTGGTTGGAAAATATCTTTATGATGCAATATGTTTTTGGTAAAAAGTTCTTTTAATGATAAATGTAAGGCACATTAAAATATTTTATGTTTTCTACAAAATGTTAGAATAACACTAACCAAGTTCAAGAACCAAGAGTTCTAAAGTATTATATTTACTTATATTTCCCCATAAAAAAATTCTCTAAAATGCAGGTCCATATCTCAGTCTAAAAATAAATCGTGCAACCCCAATAATACCAGCACCTAGTTCATGTTTCTAAATTTGTCATTACAACATAAATTTAGTTGAGCTGAAAATAATTGGCAAGATTTCAATATTTTAGGAGTTTTAGTCTACATTCTTTATGTACCCACACAAAGCTAATGGCATTGAATTCTTCAGGCACCTGCATTGTCAAGATTGCTTTGCTAAGTAAATAATAGAGCAGAATAATTTTTAAATTAGACACACACTTTGTCTTCGTTTTCCACATATGATTCTTAAATTGTTATCATTTATTAATTTCAACCATAGTTTTTTAATGTATTTGTTTTTATTATTTTTTTTTATTACTTACAAAACAAAATGAACAAAAAATATACAAAAAAGGACATTTCTAAAACAAATTTTGTTTCTGTTACTTTGAAGTGGGTGAGTTTTTCTTTTCGAAGCGCAACAGCAGCTCTAGTTCTGGTTGGTAATCAGTTAGAGGCTACGTTGTTATTACCCAAATGTTGTTGTTGTTGAAGATGTTAAATAATCATGTCTTTTACGCTTAAATAAAAAAGAAAATCAACAAGAAATGCTTAGAAGCATTTGCGGTGGACAATGCCGGGACCGGATTCATCGTATTCCTGTTTGGAGATCCACATCTGTTGGAAGGTAGACAAGGAGGCCAAGATGGAGCCACCAATCCATACGGAGTATTTTCTTTCAGGTGGGGCAATGATCTTAATCTTAATGGTAGATGGAGCCAAGGCAGTGATTTCCTTTTGCATACGATCAGCAATACCTAAAAGTATTAAGAGAAATATGTAAAATTAAAAAAGTTCTAAATGCGAAAATAAACAGTTGTAATAAAAATTACCAGGATACATGGTGGTACCACCAGACAAGACATTGTTGGCATACAAGTCCTTTCTGATGTCGACATCGCACTTCATGATGGATTGGTAGACAGTTTCATGAATACCGCAAGACTCCATACCCAAGAAAGAGGGTTGGAAGAGAGCTTCGGGGGAACGGAAACGTTCGTTGCCAATGGTGATGACTTGACCATCAGGCAATTCATAGGATTTCTCCAATGAGGTGGAGGCAGCAGCAGTAGCCATTTCTTGCTCAAAGTCCAAAGCAACATAGCACAATTTTTCCTTAATATCACGTACAATTTCACGTTCAGCAGTGGTGGTGAAGGAATAACCTCTTTCGGTCAAGATCTTCATCAAGTAATCAGTCAAGTCGCGACCAGCCAAATCCAAACGGAGGATGGCATGGGGCAAAGCATAACCTTCATAGATGGGTACAGTGTGAGAGACACCATCACCAGAATCCAATACAATACCAGTGGTACGACCGGAGGCGTATAGAGACAATACAGCCTGGATGGCAACATACATGGCGGGTGAGTTGAAGGTCTCAAACATGATTTGAGTCATCTTCTCACGATTGGCTTTGGGATTCAAAGGAGCTTCAGTCAACAAGACGGGATGTTCTTCAGGGGCTACACGCAATTCATTGTAGAAGGTATGATGCCATACTTTTTCCATATCATCCCAGTTGGTGATGATACCGTGTTCAATGGGATATTTCAAAGTAAGAATACCACGTTTGCTCTGGGCTTCATCACCAACGTAGCAATCCTTTTGACCCATACCGACCATCACACCTTGATGGCGTGGACGGCCAACAATGGAGGGGAAGACGGCACGTGGAGCATCATCGCCAGCGAAACCAGCCTTGCACATACCAGATCCATTGTCTACGACAAGAGCAGAGGGTTCATCATCACACATTTTGGCGTTGGTTTAGATTACTAAAAGGATTAACAGGACGAAAACAAAATTACACACACGTATTTCAAAGGATTCAATTTTATAATTTATTTTTATTTTTTTTTTTTAATATTTAATCCAATTTTTAAGAAAACGTTTAGCTGGTTGTTCTCAACACTTACACTGTACTGACACTTGAAAAAAGAATGAACAACGGAACAACCGGATGGTATGTTTATGCGAATGTTGCAGCGACCAGAGTGATTCTAGTTGATACAGATCAACGTCTTTTTAAATCAACATGATTCTTCCCTTCATATGACACTAACTCACTCATACACTCACGCACAGTTACACTCATACATTTGCAATCAAATATTATTAAAACAAATCACTTTAGAGTAGAACAATAACAACAAAACAATATATATTTATTTTAAAATCATTTTTCAGAGAGATCTTTTTTAGACAATTTATATAAATTTAAATTTGACAACAACAAAAAACTGCAGAAAAAAAGAAGAAGCAACAAAAAAGTTTCGAGAGATGCCAAAAAGTAATGACAAAGAGTCAATGCAACTTAGATGATGACAAGTTGCACCACTAGGGCCATGAAGGGAACAGAGATCGCAGTGTGGTAGGCGCAGGACTATAATACAAAAGTATACATATGTATGAAATATATTTATATTGTTCTAAAATTATATTATTAAAATGATAATAATACAATTTGTTCTATTGTATTGTTCTCAAGAAACAACAAAAAGAACAACAATGATGTCGATGTAAAGAAACAACAAAATTGTTTATAAAATTACCAAAGATGGTATGACTTGAAAATGCTTTCAATTTTGTTGCTACACATTTGTTGCACAAGATCAACAGTGGCTAATCGAGAGATGGGAAGAAGTGCAAATAGTTGGGTTTTTTATTGTTATAGAAAAGGGTACTAGAATAGTGGTTATCGGGACTTTTTCAATATTTTATTCTATAATATAATAGACATATCTAGTAAATAATAAAAATTTGCACTTCAAAGTAGATATAGATAATGGACGCGATTAATCTGTCTGTCGGTCCGTCTGTACATAAATTTGTTTTGTTGAAATAAAATTTTTAAACATCCCAAATCATCAATAATTCTTGAAGTTTGTTGTTTAAATCGTCAAAATTGGTCATAAACCAGAGATGGAAAGAATTCATGAAAATGTTTTTTTTTTGGAAAAATTTAAATAAAAAGATTTAAATCTTAAAACAAATAATAGCGATACATTCGGATATGCCGACACATCATCAAAGGGTTGCAAATTAAAGTTAGTTTTGGAAGGTGTTACAATATATGGTCTTAGGTCTGAGGAATTTTACGGAGACTTTATTAAATTATGAACCAGGCTCCACAGAATTTGAAATTGTGTGAGGGATAGGGTCAATTATGGTCCGAATTTTGTTAGAGGCATTTTAGTTTCTATATATCATTGCTATAATTGTATTTTTAAGACAATTATGAGCGTTAAAGTTATTTTATAAAGGGAACCATTAAGAGGGATAGATAGGGTTAATAATGGACCGATCCTTATAAGATATGGTACAGAGGTTCTGCCTTCTATAAGACCAGTTTTTGTCGAATCTGTGCATTTATTTTTATATTACCATTAAGTAATTTTCTGAAGTGGTCCTTATACAAAGAGTAGAATCAATTATGGACCGACCCTCATAAAATTTGGTAGAAAGATTTTTGTTCGTAAAAAAGACTATATCGATAACTGGTATTATTAGGCAGGTTATGAGCGTGGATATAATTTTCAGAACGGGACCTTGTCTAGGGTATAAGTTCAATTATGGTCCGATATCCCCAATAAATTAGACAATAATTTTTAGTTGCATAAAGCACAATTTTATCACGATTAATGTATAAGTAACTGGCTAGTAAGTTGGTTGAGGTTCCTTCGGGATCCACGTAGTGGCTGTGATTTAGACCCACATTCACTGAAAGTAGGTACTTGGTTAAAAGATTGATACACGGTGAAATGTAAAATTTTTGGGATATGTTTCTGTTGGTGTATTGCAATCCCGGTGTAAAGAGGTGCTCTCCCTCTGGTCTGCCAGGGCTTTAAACTGGTGATGATATCCTCGACCTTTCTTTGGAATGATTTGACATGGTGTCGAACCAGAGCACCACATAATCTGGTACTTCGAGTGGCCAGTGAATTCCTTCGGGATCCACGTAGTGGCTGTGATTTAAACCCAAATTCGCGGGAAGGGGAGGATTGATACACGAAAATGGTGGTTGGATTTGATAATGCAAACACTGGATATGCGTTGGTGTTCGATGTACCATCAGATACTTGTATGTGATGGATTGGAGAGATTCTGAGTTGTATCCGAGATAAGTCGGATGGAGTGACGGATAAGGTGATGGGTGGAGTGGCGAAGGAGATGGTGTGCTAAACTAAAGTTTGGCGAATCGGTCTGAAATTTTGGCGGAGTTGTTAATACCTTAATCTTTAATTTATCAGTGATTTTCCTTCATGGTTGAGTATGTTAGAGTTTACTCTAAAACATGCTCAACTTATCAAAGTAGGTCTTTGTGGCCACTGGAATAGTCTTGTCAATTAAAAATGAATCCGTGTTTCAGACTACCAATTACGTCCTCTAGGTGCTGTTGCCGAATCAACAGAAGCCATCTCAGTAGTGTGGTTTGGCGACTTTAAGAGGTCCAGGAATGCACTGGGTTGAGTCTTTAGATGATGGGAATGTTTGTAGGGACAATGGCATTCTTCATAGCATCAATAGGGTGTTTTCACTTGATATTGGGTCCGCCTCTTCTTTTCCTTTGTCGGGGTTAGATTGAGCTTAACTCTTGACACCTGTTATTCCCCAACGGGACAACTATGGCAAGAGATCAGATAGCTCGAGTACTTGAGGAAAATGCACGTATACAGGACCGGAAATTCCATATACGTAAATTGGAAATTATAGATCTGCAACAAATATTTCGATGTGTTATATACAGAATTACAAAATTAATCTGTTTTGATAAGGAATTTGATAATGTCAAACTGAATGTTTTTTACTCTACAATATAAAGTTCGTAGAAAAATTTATCAAAAACTTTGAAGGATATTCAAGGATTAAAACTTTCAAGGACATTTTTGTTCTAGCATTCTCCTGATGAAATTGGATTTTAAAAATAATGTAAGGACCAAAAGCCAAATTTGCAAAAAATACAATTGAATTTATTCTTCCTTTCAAACTTTAAAGTCCTTTTAATGGTAGAAACGATCAAAAAACGCAAAACTGAAAATGTAAATTTACTATATTACAATTTAAATAAATAGCCTAAACTACTAAATTTTTATGTATCTAGCTTATAATAGATTCCATAAAGATGCATAACTTAAGTTTAGATTTTTAATAAAAACGTAAATGAAAGATTAAGCTTGTACAAACTGAATGACTTTTAATAAGAATTATATAATATTTTTTTTATACCCACCACCAAAAAAGATGGGGGGTATATTGTTTTTGTCATTCCGTTTGTAACACATTGAAATATTCGCCTAAGACCCATAAAAGTATATATATTCTGGAGCCTTATTAGATTCTAAGACGATCTAGCCATGTCCGTCCGTCTGTCTGTTGAAAACACGATAGAGTCCAAATGGAAGTAGCTAGCGAGCTGAAATTTTGCACGGATACTTTTAGTTGATGCAGTTTGTTTGGTATTGAAAATGGGCAACATCAGTCCACAATTTCGCCTAGCCTCCATGTAAGGCCCCCTTCAGAAAATGACTTTATCGCTCATAACTTGCTAAGGGAAGAACCAATAGCGGTGAAATTTGGCACAAACATGTTTTATGGGAACATAAATCTCACCGTTGAATTTTATAAGGATCGGTTCATAATTGACCCTTCCCCCATATAAAGTCCCCTTCAGAAAATTACTTTATCGCCCACAACTGACTAAGAAATGCATCAATAGCGGTGAAATTCGGCACAAACATGTTTTATGGGAACATAAATCTCCTCGTAGAATTTTATAAGGATCGGTCCATAATTGACCCTACCCCCCATATAAAGTCCCCTTCAGAAAATGACTTTATCGCCCATAACTTGCTAAGGGAAGGACCAATAGCGGTGAAATTTGGCACAAACATGTTTTATTGGAACATAAATCTCTTCGTAGAATTTTATAAGGATCGGTTCATAATTGACCCTACCCCCTATATAAAGTCCCCTTCAGAAAATGACTTTATCGCCCATAACTTGCTAACGGAAGAACAAATAGCGGTGAAATTTGGCACAAATATGTTTTATGGGAACATAATTAATATTTTTAATTCGGAAGAGCACGGTCCATGCTTAAGCCCTTATTAAATTCGGCATGGCCGAATATAATACTCTTACTTGTTTTTTTTGAAATTAGATCAAGATTTATAATAAACAGCTCCAAATTACAAATAAATCATTTGCTTAATTATATGTACTATATGAATGTATATATATTGAAATATATATAATATATAAATATTAAAAAATATTTGTGTTTATATGAAAAATGAACGATGTATTTTCATTCATACACAAATAAGGTGTCATTCATATTACCTGTTGAAAAGATAAAATTCATAAAATTTTTACCTAATTTGCGCTTTAGATGAGAAAAAAATGCCTCATTTTGTTGCCAAGAGATTTTAATAATTTCTATTAAACATTTAAGAAAAATATTAGATAATAAGCTATGATACATTGGCACATATGCACATACAAACATAAATGTATATATATGTATATATCTCGGTAAAATACTTATACATTTATGTTTCAGCATCGTGGTGTTTGTTTGCTACAAATACCCATACATAAGAACAAACAATTGATGTAATTGAAAATAAGTATTTTTTTCTCTAATTAAATTAGTTGAATGTACAAAAAAAAAAAAATATGTATATTTTTGTTTTAGTATAGACTAAAAAGAAAATATGTAAATATTAAACATTTTACGAAACTAAAAATATAAAATTAAAGAAACTAAGGGATATTTGTTTTTCGTAAGTACAATTATTTCCTTGCATACATCGACACATCTATAACGAAAATAAAAATAATTATTTTAAGATAAACTATAGTGTTTTTTTTTTTGCACTAAAATATTACCGCATTTGATATACTAGATTTTGATAGTTTTGTTCATTATTATTTGTTAGTAGTTTCAAGAAATTATGTACATGCAAAATTGTTTAAATGAACGATGCCACTTTGTGGAATAGTGAAGGTTATTTGATTAGGGGCGATGTTTAACCTCATTGTTATGAGCTTTTTTTATTAGCTCATAAGAATGAGGCTAAACATCGCCCCTAATCAAAAAATGTTATTATTTTACTATTAACTTGTTACTATTATTTGAAAGAAATGGTAGAAATGTTGTATAATCTTATGGATGGAGATCAGACCTGATTCATCAAAAATATCATGAAAATTTTTCTTATTTTAAATATTATTTCACAACTATGTTGTTGCATCTAATATAATTTCATCAACTGTATGTTCTTGCCTATCTACAACAAAATGAAATGCATGTGTTTTTAATTCAACAATAATAAAAATATTTTTTATTTTTCTTCAAAACTCAGCAAGCAGATGAACTTGTTTCACATTGTGCCAAAAATGATGGGCATGATCATAATACTGCTGCTGTGTTGACTGTTTCTTCGACAAAACACAAAAAACTCTCTTGATAATACCACAATGATCAGCCGAATGATGATGCTCCATTGATTTGACAAGTGGCTGACTAGTTATTTTTAAATTGCAAAAGAATGCTGTATGTTGTGCCACACAATTATTTTCAGTTGACAATGCATTTTATTCTCAGAAAATTAGAAAAATGCAAGAGACAGTTTCTTTAGTATTTTAATTATTTTAGTTTATTTTAAATTAGACTAATTTTTTTGTTGCATTCTAAAGATTTTAAGAAGTCTTTAAAATTTGTAGACCATAAATCATTTTTAATGTCATATTTTAAATGGTCATTTGTCTTGAAGATTTTAAAGAGACGGTCATACTTTTCATAATGCAAATATTTTTGCAATGGACAATATTTGAAATGATTTTTAAATGTGTTTAAATTGTAATTAAGTGTCACTAAAATTAAAAATAATTATATTTAAAAAATGTTGGGTTTAAATTTGGAAAAGAAATATTTTAATAAAATAGGTTAAGAACAAAAACAGATTTGAGGTTATTAAATATGTATATGTTGCTACTTTGCTTTGATCTGTTGTATGTTCGATTGAAATCTTTGGCAGTAATCATAAGAAATGTTGTGATATGTTAACAAAAAAATAGTTTCCACAAAGCGAAAAAGAGGTAGTAGTCTAGTCTATAGTCTAGTCTGTAGTCTAGTCTATAGTCTAGTCTATAGTCTAGTCTATAGTCTAGTCTATAGTCTAGTCTATAGTCTAGTCTATAGTCTAGTCTATAGTCTAGTCTATAGTCTAGTCTATAGTCTAGTCTATAGTCTAGTCTATAGTCTTTTTTTTTTTGTAGTCTATAGTCTAGTCTATAGTCTAGTCTATAGTCTAGTCTACAGTCTAGTCTATAGTCTAGTCTATAGTCTAGTCTATAGTCTAGTCTATAGTCTAGTCTATAGTCTAGTCTATAGTCTAGTCTATAGTCTAGTCCATAGTCTAGTCTATAGTCTAGTCTATAGTCTAGTCTATAGTCTAGTCTATAGTCTAGTCTATAGTCTAGTCTATAGTCTAGTCTATAGTCTAGTCTATAGTCTAGTCTATAGTCTAGTCTATAGTCTAGTCTATAGTCTAGTCTATAGTCTAGTCTATAGTCTAGTCTATAGTCTAGTCTATAGTCTAGTCTATAGTCTAGTCTATAGTCTAGTCTATAGTCTAGTCTATAGTCTAGTCTATAGTCTAGTCTATAGTCTAGTCTATAGTCTAGTCTATAGTCTAGTCTATAGTCTAGTCTATAGTCTAGTCTATAGTCTAGTCTATAGTCTAGTCTATAGTCTAGTCTATAGTCTAGTCTACAGTCTAGGTCTATAGTCTAGTCTATAGTCTAGTCTATAGTCTAGTCTATAGTCTAGTCTATAGTCTAGTCTATAGTCTAGTCTATAGTCTAGTCTATAGTCTAGTCTATAGTCTAGTCTATAGTCTAGTCTATAGTCTAGTCTATAGTCTAGTCTATAGTCTAGTCTATAGTCTAGTCTATAGTCTAGTCTATAGTCTAGTCTATAGTCTAGTCTATAGTCTAGTCTATAGTCTAGTCTATAGTCTAGTCTATAGTCTAGTCTATAGTCTAGTCTATAGTCTAGTCTATAGTCTAGTCTATAGTCTAGTCTATAGTCTAGTCTATAGTCTAGTCTATAGTCTAGTCTATAGTCTAGTCTATAGTCTAGTCTATCGTCTAGTCTATAGTCTAGTCTATAGTCTAGTCTATAGTCTAGTCTATAGTCTAGTCTATAGTCTAGTCTATAGTCTAGTCTATCGTCTAGTCTATAGTCTAGTCTATAGTCTAGTCTATAGTCTAGTCTATAGTCTAGTCTATAGTCTAGTCTATAGTCTAGTCTATAGTCTAGTCTATAGTCTAGTCCATAATCTAGTCTATAGTCTAGTCTATAGTCTAGTCTATAGTCTAGTCCATAGTCTAGTCTATAGTCTAGTCTATAGTCTAGTCTATAGTCTAGTCTATAGTCTAGTCTATAGTCTAGTCTATAGTCTAGTCTATAGTCTAGTCTATAGTCTAGTCTATAGTCTAGTCTATAGTCTAGTCTATAGTCTAGTCTATAGTCTAGTCTATAGTCTAGTCTATAGTCTAGTCTATAGTCTAGTCTATAGTCTAGTCTATAGTCTAGTCTAGTCTAGTCTATAGTCTAGTCTATAGTCTAGTCTATAGTCTAGTCTATAGTCTAGTCTATAGTCTAGTCTATAGTCTAGTCTATAGTCTAGTCTATAGTCTAGTCTATAGTCTAGTCTATAGTCGAGTCTATAGTCTAGTCTATAGTCTAGTCTATAGTCTAGTCTGTAGTCTAGTCTATAGTCTAGGTCTATAGTCTAGTCTATAGTCTAGTCTATATTCTAGTCTATAGTCTAGTCTATAGTCTGGTCTATAGTCTAGTCTATAGTCTAGTCTATAGTCTAGTCTATAGTCTAGTCTATAGTCTAGTCTATAGTTCTAGTCTATAGTCTAGTCTATAGTCTAGTCTATAGTCTAGTCTATAGTCTAGTCTATAGTCTAGTCCATATCTAGGTCTATAGTATAGTCTATAGTCTAGTCCATAATCTAGTCTATAGTCTAGTCTATAGTCTGTCATAGGTCTAGTCATAGTCTAGTCTATAGCTAGTCTATAGTCTAGTCTATAGTCTAGTCTATAGTCTAGTCTATAGTCTAGTCTATAGTCTAGTCTATAGTCTAGTCTATAGTCTAGTCTATAGTCTAGTCCTATAGTCTAGTCTATAGTCTAGTCTATAGTCTAGTCTATAGTCTAGTCTATAAGTCTAGTCTTAGTCTAGTCTATAGTCTAGTCATAGTCTAGTCCTATAGTCTAGTCTATAGTCTAGTCTATAGTCTAGTCTATAGTCTAGTCTATAGTCTAGTCTATAGTCTAGTCTATAGTCTAGTCTAGTCTAGTCTATAGTCTAGTCTATAGTCTAGTCTATAGTCTAGTCTATAGTCTAGTCTATAGTCTAGTCTATAGTCTAGTCTATAGTCTAGTCTATAGTCTAGTCTATAGTCTAGTCTATAGTCTAGTCTATAGTCTAGTCTATAGTCTATATCTAGTTTGTAGTCTAGTTTATAGGTTAGTCTATCGGCTAATTCTAATTTATTTAGTCCTTATTAGATTCTAAAGTGATAAAGAGGAGTAGTCGTGGTATCGGGCAGTATTTGTGGTTCCCTTCAGAGAATGACTTTTTACGCTTTACAACAAGTTTTATTGGTACCACCTAATTTTATAAGGATGTATGTATAATTAACCAAACCCCCCTATAACTCGTCTGATTTAAAATCAGCACTTAGTAAGTAGATTTCTATTTAACATGGCAAAGTCTGGGCAATAGATCAATTGGTATTCTCTAAGATAAAAGCAAATGACGTTTTTCTGATTTGAATATTCTTAAATTAGATTACTCCTTGTTTTAATTTTATAATCTTAGAAAAAGGAAACCAATTCTTGTATACAATTAAAAGGTCTTGATTAATATATGATTAAATGATAAATTTAAAGAAAAAATCAATTTTAAATACCTTTTCCTAAAAATGCGTAAAATTTAATAATCTTTAAGCCCCTCTAAAGCAGATTTATGCACCCAGTCAGTATTGAATATTTTTTGTTGTTAATACTGAATTATTTGTATGTATTTTTACTAATAATTTTACCACGCATCGGTGACTTTTATTTGTTTAATTCGAGAAATATTAACGGCAGTGTATGCTAAAAAAGGGTGGGTTAAATTTTTGTCTATTACCGATGGCCATCATTATGATGACCAAACAGCCCAGCTAGTTGGTCATTTCCAAAAGTTTGGTACTCATACCTTGGCAAAATCGAATATGGAGTATGTATTGCCTTAAATGGTCAAAGTATCCTGTTAAAACTTTATAAATATATGTCTGGCTATTTTTTCACATAGAATTGTATGCAAGTGTATTAAAACTGATGTTTATGTAATTGTATGCGTAGCTACTATTGCATTTTAAATTAGCACACACACATGGTTTTATGCATATCAATGTGTGTGAGTGTTTGTTTGTAGTTTCGCTGCATATTCTCAATTTTCTTTTTTGGTGAAAATTTTGTTTTTTAGTTTTATTAGGTTCTTTTTTTGCAACAATTTTTTTATATGTTTTGTGTTTAATACTATGAGTTTGTTTGTGCGTTTTATATTATTGACCATCCCTACCACCACCCGATTTTGTGAATTGTCCAAAAAATCCTCAACAGAGGGCGGAGTTTTGCCAGTTTTATTTTATATATCAAATAAATACGTGTGTGTTTGTTAGTGTGTATTTTCATGCAATACAAACCCGCTCTTTACGCACACAAATCCACGCACTCAATGCCTGCATACGTACATATAAATACATTATATTTTTGTTGTTATACAACTTTCTGTCTCCTCACTTCGCCGGCCATTTATTCTACATTTAAATATTGCATTTTTTTTGTATAAAAATAATAAAAAAACTGTTGTTTTGTTTTACTTTTTTAGCATTTTGCTCATGTTTTAAAAAGTTTATTTTTATTTTTTGGTGAATAACAAAATATTTTATGACCTCCCTTCGCCTCCCCAGATGTGCACTCAATTTTTGTAGGGAAAAAAGGTGTTCATATGTAAAATGCATTTACTAAATGTTGTTTGCGTGTGTGTGCCCATATAAGCCCACTCACTACTGACTTGCCTGCATTCACATTCATCTCTGTTGCGGCCAAAAGGCAAACATTTATTTATGTTTTTGTTGTTGCCGTTGTTTTCATTCACATACCTAGCAGCTGACCATTAGTTCGTTTTTGGCTCTCTCATCCCATGTTGTTGTGTGCAGTCGTTCAGTCGTCTCTGGGAAAAGGAAGAAAACAAATGTGAAAAAAAATCTAAATGAGTTTTTATAATTTTTTATAAATGAATTCTTTTATTTTCATAAAAATAAAATAAAAGTCCTTAATATTTGTGTAGAGAGTGTAAGGCTATGTGTTTGTTGTTGTGTGCATTGAAAAAAAGAAATCATCCTACAATTGCCCCACTTGAATGTGTTGGTAGTTAGAGAAAGAGAGGAAAAAAGTAAACAAAATCTATACAAATGATGAGTTGTTTTATTCAGTTTTCATGTGTGTAGAAATTATAGGAAACAGGAGCGGTTTTAAAAGGACAAACGATTTTGTAAAAATTTTAATTCGAGAGAGGGTGTGGGAAGTAACATATACGCGAATATTGTACTTTTGATGAGGTCCTGGAGAACTGATCTACTAAAAAAAATTCAAATTTGTGCAGAGAGTGCGATCCTAAAGTTCGATATATGTATGTTTAACTGATCTTTATAAAACTGTTAAAATTTAGGTTTCTTTTCTTTTTAATAAATCTGCATATTTTTGAAAACGAATAAAGAAATAGTGAGACATTTTTAAAGCTAGTCTATGTTCAATACCAAACAAATCTTATTGATAAAGAATATTTGTAAAAAAAAAACAATTTTTTTACAGACAATCGTAGATCGTGTTAATGTTTCAAAAGAATCCAAATTGGTTTAAATATTTCACTAAAAATCATATCTCTTTTTGTCTGCATTTTGAACCTATTCAGTTCAATAAACTCCCTTTAATATTAAACTAAGCCAATGCTCTAATCTAAAATTTACTTACCAGCACTCATTTCCCCTCGCCTTAATATATTTCATATTTAATCACCAAATACAAAAAACTAAAAAAAAACGTATGACAAATATTTGTCATCATCAAAATGCAAACATAAAAATTCCTCATACGTCTCGGCTACCCAACTAAATTGTATTAAATTTGCAACCTACCAAACTTGCATTCGATTGTAAAACGCTACTGTACTATTTTTATTAAACAATATTTTTTTAATGCAATAACAACAAAGTCAAATATAATATTTTTTTTTTTAAAACAAACTACACATACAGAAAAAAACACATACACACACGCATACAAAACTTGCATATTGATGATAAACACAACAACATAGATTCGGCAATAAATACACCTTTTTGTTGTAAACTCTACTCTCATACCAGGGCGAAAAAGGAGCACATATCAAAATAAGGACAACAAAAAACGGAAATAAATATAAACGCATATTTATATACATACATATATACATATACATATGTATGTATGTGTGTTTTAAACACAATTGTACAACAAGTATTTGGAGTTTAGGATATGAACGAGTTTATTTGTAAGTGTGTGTGTGTGTGTGTACAATTTTATTTTTGTTCCATTTTTGTTTTTTAACCAAATACACATACACACGCACCAACACTTGCATTTAAAATTGCCAACATGCATATTTTAAAATGCAGCCTAACGCACACATATATAAACATACATACATTCTATACATATTTATATTATTTATTTTACAGTACAGTGAAGCAAAATTAGATAGACAGTTTACCATAAAGAAAATATTTTATATCCCTAAAAGAATTTCGAATTGCTCCTGCAATCTAAAGAGATAAATTAAATAAAAATTCCATTTCTTTTTAAAAAAACCTTAACTTAGTTTCTAAGAATATTTTTAAAAAATTACCTTTTTTTATAGAAAATATTTTAAAATTTATCTTTTTTAGAAAATATTTAAAAATTTATTTTCATTTATAGAAAATTTTCGAAAATTTCTCTTTTTTATATAAAATGTTCAAAAATATATCTTTCTTTATTCACAGAAAAATTCTTTGAAAGGAAATATTTCTTTTTTTACAGAAAATGACTCTTTTTTATAGAAAATTAAAAGAAATTCTCTTTTAAATTTTTGTAAAATTCTATTTTCGTTTTCGTTTTTATACAAAATTATCGTTAAATATCCGTTCTTATAAACATTTTTCGATTAATTCTTCCTTTTATACCCACCATCAAAAAGGATATATGGTTTTTGTCGCTTCGTTTGTAACACATCGAAATATTGGTCATAGGCCCACAAAGTATATATATTCTGGGTCCTTATTAAATTCTAAGACATTCAAGCCATGTCCGTCCGTCTGGCAGTCTGTCTTTCTGTCCGTCAGTTGGTTGAAATCACGAAAGGGACCATACGGAATGAGCTAGACAGTTAAAATTTTGCATAAATATTTTCTATTGATAAGGTTTGTTTGATATAGAAATGGGTAATATCATTCCACGTTTTCGGATAGCCCCCAAACAAGTGGCCCCCCGAAAAACAGCTTTAACGGGCATAACTGTTTTAAAATTTTATGAGGATCGGTCCATAATTGACCCTACGCCCATATAAGGCCCCCTCAAAAAATTACTTAACGCTCATTACTGCTTTAAAAATACGAATATAAGTTTCCCTTCAGAAAATTACTTTAACGATCATTGCTGGTTGAAAAACACTTGTACAGTTATAACATTTTATATAAGAAACTTTTTTTCGAAACAAATATTATACGAACCTAAATATACCTTTCTTTCAAATTTTACGACAATCGGTCCATAATTGAACCTACTGAACAAATATGTATGTTTGTTTTAAAAATAAATATTTTGTTAATTCAAAAGAGCTCGGTCCATAATTGACTTAAGTGGTGATGTTTATACCGCGAGATTATTTTGGTTAAATTCTATTTTCATCGGAAATTTTTGTTAAAATTGATTTTTATAGAAAAGTTTCGATAAATTCCCTTTTTTAGAAAATTTTTCTTAAATTCTCTTTTTATATATTATTTTCGTTAAATTATCTTTTTATAGAAAATTTTTAACGCCGAATGGGTACAAAAATACCCAAAAATAGAGCTTTTTTAGCATAAATTCTAGGAGATCGATATCAAAAATCTGCTTTTTGGGATAGATAAAGTAAGAATCAAAATACTTAAAATAATTCTTTCGGTAATATAAGGCCATTCCTTTGGCAACTAGTGGGCCAAAGTTGAGCAATTTTACAAAATTTCAAAAATAAATTGCTCTAGAAAATTGGGACAGAGGAAGTCCCCAATGCTCACCTAGTATCTAGTAGTCTTGGATATCTTCTATTAGTACAAAAAATAACTAATTGATTTGGTTCACTTTTCTAATAGATTAGGAAATACCCACTTTGGCATATGTAGGTTCTAAAAAGTATCAAATATGTATTTTTTTTTCAAGTAAATTTTTTTTTTAAATATCATAATAAAAAAATTATGCTGATGTTACTTAAAGTATACCAATCGGCTCAGAAACACTTTCTGAGTTGATATAGCTATGTCCGTCCGTCTGTGTGCCCATTAGACACTAATGAACAGAATAAGACCCATCTGAGCAAAATCAATATTTTTTGGACACCTTTAGTGTCCATGTAAACCTTGTGCGCATTATACAGGTCACAATTTTCAAGATAATTTGATGAAATTTTGCTCATACTCTTCTTTTGACCCAAGGATCGAAAATAGTTAAAATCCGTACCCCCCGACTAAAATCAGCACCATTTGACCCTAGCCCCCATACAAATAATATCACGATGAAATTTTGCATAAATAACTTTAGTGTAAATTTCTTTTTTATAGAAAATTTTCATTAAATCTCTTTTTAAGGAAATTTTCGTAAAAATTTTCCTAAAAATAAATTTTTTATTAAAAATAATCTCGTCTTGAAGAAAATATTGGACAAATTTTCCATTTTTTAATAAATCCTTTCCTTTTAGAGAAATTTCTTTCTTCAGTCCCACTATCTGTTTGTTGCATTTCGTATTTATGTTCATGCCTTTGCCTGTGTCCGGTCTGATGTTGTGGTTCATTTTTGTGCGTAAATATTTTTATGTACGTTCATATTATGTGTGTATTTATTCCGTTAGTTTGTATATATTCCGACCAGTTTTTCGCCGACTTTGACGTTGTTTTGTAATGTCATTTCACTCTCTCCACTTTGTCTGCGTTTCGTTATGATGTTTTAGTTTTATTTTTGATTACACGTTTTTTTTTTGTTTTTATTATTATTTTTTGGTTTTGTTTTGATTCCTTTTTTTCCTATTGATGTGTGCGTTTGTGTTTGCGTGTATATGTGTGTTACAAAAAAAAAAGAAAAAGTGTTACAAATAAACCAAAAAGTAAACCATGCTGCTTGCAGCAACAGAGCGAAATGCATTCGTATATAGTAACTGCAACAGAGAGAAATTGCATTTTGGCAGAGAGTTGCATGCATTTAGTGCATGCAGCTTGTTGTAGTGTTGAATATTTATTTTAACTAACAACTAGTATGTATGGTGGGTACATACGTACATATTTCCAATAAATGGTATGGTGAAATTTCTATCGATGGGGTAAAATGCATACACGTTTATCTCTTGTATTATGAGAGTGTGTGTTGCGTAGTTTTGTAGGCCTGCTGCGTAATTTTTGTGAGTATGAGTTTGTTTTAAGTTTTTTTTTGGCTGCAACTGACTGTAGCATGATGTTGTTGATGTTTTGCTAACGTATTTAACAAAATAAAAAAGTCTTTTTTTTAAATAAAAAAAGCAAAAATAGTACAAAACAAGCCTCAACGTTGGCTGAATTTTTATTGGCTGATTGAAAATAAAAATATTCTTAGTTCTGTTGATTTTTTTTAGTTTTTTTTTGTGTATGATGATTTTTTTTATTTCGTTTTTTGGTGTTTTGAATGTGTTTTTTTATGTTTTGGGTTTTTTATTTTTATTTTGTCAGTCGCGTTAGTTGCATTTTTTTTTTCTTTTGCATGCGTGTGTTTATGTATTTGTTGTCGGCCTTTAATGTTCTGTGTGTAGTTTTCGTTGTAGGGGTAAATACCAGACTTTTGAATAAATTTTTTTTATTTAGAAAAACAAATTTCTATTAATTTTCGATATAAATTATTATTTTATTTTTAATAATTATGTTTTTGTGAAATTCTTTTTCTAATGTTTTTGTTTTATAAATTATGCTTTTATTTTTCAAAAAATTTCTTAAAATTTTCTTTTATAGAAAATTTTCGAAAAATTCTCGATTTAATAGAAAATTTTCGAAAAATTCTCTTTTTATAGAATTTTTTTTTTAAAGTTCCCGTTTTGTAGAAAATTGTCCAAAAATTAACTGTTTATAAAAAATTTTTGTAAAATTTTTAAAGAAAATTTTCAAATATTTCATTTTTTAAAATTTCTTTTCCTATCAAAAGTTTTCGAAAAATTTTATTTTTATTTTAAAAAAATCGAAAAATTTTACTTTTATTAAAAAAAAACTCGAAAAATATTATTTTTATAAATCTTTTTAAAATTCCCTTTTTTTCATATTTTAATTCTACTCTTTTGTCTTTCAGTATATGTTTACGTTTTTGATGCATTATGTTGATATGTGGCCTGGTCATTGATGTCGTTTTTGAGGCAATGTATTTTTTTTATTTTTTTTTTTATTTTTTTCCATTGCATGGGGTGGGTCTTTGCAGTTTTATTTTTGCAAATTTTTTGGTTGTTTTGTAGTTTTTTATTTTAAGTTTTTTTTGTACAGCTTGTTATCTTTTTGTTTTATTTTATTTGTTATATGTATGTGTTAACTTTTTTTTTATATAATGATAAAAAATTTACAGACGCCATATTTTATTGTCAGTCAGTGTTGTTGTATGCCACAGCAGTTGTTGGAATATTATTATAATTTTGTTGTTTGTCTTTGGGTTTTGTAAAAGTTTTTTTATTTTTATTTTTTTTTTTTGCAACTTTTTGTTAATTTCCTTTTTTTTTTATTATTTTTTCCAAAAAAGGCCTACTCCTACTTTTTTTTGGGCTGTTTACCGAAAAATAACAAAAAACAAGGAGCACCGACTTCTACTACTCACTCACTCTCTTTGGTGTCTCTGAATGGCATTAAACTCAATTGCATTTTGGCATAAGTGTTGCAAGTTGGTTGGGTGTTGCAAGTAATGCATTGCACCGTGTAGTGGCATTGTGTTGAGGTAGTATTGGTGGATGTGTTTTTTAATGTTTAAGTGGGTCGTTTGTTATTTAGCATCAGTTTAACAATTTTAACAATATACCAAATTCAGTTTGTATGTATTATGAGTGCGTGTGAGGTCTAGCAACTCACTCTCTTTACATTTAACTGGGGTTTCCTTTACGGCTTTTCATTACAGACATTATTCTCCCGTCCTGGTGTACATTTTTTTTCTGTGTATGTCGATGTTTTGGTCACCATCACACAATTGACAATTGCATGGCGCGTAATATTTTATAATCGTTGTTTTTGCACGCAGTTACCAGTATTTGTAGGTGTTTGAAAGTTTTTTCTTTTGTTTTTTGGGTCTTCTTTGGATTTTGTGGCATTGCGTTCGTTAAATTTGAAAATTTTGCATTTAACAAAGTCTAAAACTCCCTTCTGTCTACTTACTCATATGAATGGATTTCTGATTTAATTTTTTTTTTGTAAAAATCGAAATTCGTTGATTTTTTGGTTGGCGGCCGTTTTTTATCCTATACTCTCTGATTGCATTGAAAGTCCTTTTTTCGTTAATGATTTGCTATTGATTAAGTATGTTTGTGTATGTGTGTACTTGTGTTTAAATTTGGTAAGTAGTGTTGTTGTGCGTGTATTTGTGTAATTGCAAAGCTTTACTTGTTTGTTTTTCTCTTTTTTTTGGTGGCTACTTTTGATGAGGCCTACGATAATGTTTATCGACGAGGTTATTCGCTTGAAAAGGCATTTCTAATTAAACTTAAATGTTGAATAAATGCCAAAGTGATTTTGGTTATGAGATATCGTTGAAAAGAAAAAAATTCAAAACAAGTACGATTTTATAAATATAATGGCGTCTGTTAGGAATGGAATGAGTTTAAAAAAATTAACTAACTAACTAACTAACTAACTAACTAACTACTAACTAACTAACTAACTAACTAACTAACTAACTAACTAACTAACTAACTAACTAACTAACTAACTAACTAACTAACTAACTAACTAACTAACTAACTACTAACTAACTAACTAACTAACTACTAACTAACTAACTAACTAACTAACTAACTAACTAACTAACTAACTAACTAACTAACTAACTAACTAACTAACTAACTAACTAACTAACTAACTAACTAACTAACTAACTAACTAACTAACTAACTAACTAACTAACTAACTAACTACTAACTAACTAACTAACTAACTAACTAACTAACTAACTAACTAACTAACTAACTAACTAACTAACTAACTAACTAACTAACTAACTAACTAACTAACTAACTAACTAACTAACTAACTAACTAACTAACTAACTAACTAACTAACTAACTAACTAACTAACTAACTAACTAACTAACTACTAACTAACTAACTAACTAACTAACTAACTAACTAACTAACTAACTAACTAACTAACTACTAACTAACTAACTACTAACTAACTAACTAACTACTAACTAACTAACTAACTAACTAACTAACTAACTAACTAACTAACTAACTAACTAACTAACTAACTAACTAACTAACTAACTAACTAACTAACTAACTAACTAACTAACTAACTAACTAACTAACTAACTAACTAACTAACTAACTAACTAACTAACTAACTAACTAACTAACTAACTAACTAACTAACTAACTAACTAACTAACTAACTACTAACTAACTAACTAACTAACTAACTAACTAACTAACTAACTAACTAACTAACTAACTAACTAACTAACTAACTAACTAACTAACTAACTAACTAACTAACTAACTAACTAACTAACTAACTAACTAACTAACTAACTAACTAACTAACTAACTAACTAACTAACTAACTACTAACTAACTAACTAACTAACTAACTAACTAACTAACTAACTAACTAACTAACTAACTAACTAACTAACTAACTACTAACTAACTAACTAACTAACTAACTAACTAACTACTACTAACTAACTAACTAACTAACTAACTAACTAACTAACTAACTAACTAACTAACTAACTAACTAACTAACTAACTAACTAACTAACTAACTAACTAACTAACTAACTAACTAACTAACTAACTAACTAACTAACTAACTAACTAACTAACTAACTACTAACTAACTAACTAACTACTAACTAACTAACTAACTACTAACTAACTAACTAACTAACTACCTAACTAACTAACTAACTAACTAACCAACTAACTAACTGCTCAACCGAGGAAAAGCAATAATCACTCCATCCTTAGAATCACGCAGTGAGATGATTCTTCTAGACAGAAGAGAACTTGTACCGAATTCTGGATAAAGCAAACTGATTACCACTAATCGGTTAGTGCCCCATGATACGCCACGTATTGCTAACTGCAAACTGATTACCGCTAATCGGCCGACTTACGGTTAGTGACCCATGATACGCCACATATTGCTAGCTGTCCAATAAAGTCTAATATATAACCTTTCTTCTTAGTTTTTTGGATTGTCGAGCAAGGACAAACATTTAACACTGATACTGCATCATGGCCCTCACGTTTCTCATTATTATTAACTTAGAATTAACTCGTTATCGCTTTTTTTCGTAAAAAAAACTTTATATATTACTAGTATTTTACTACCAAAATATTTAATTTTATCGGGTAGTAAAAATCTAAAATATTATTTAAAAATAAACTGAACTAGCTTTTTATTCAGTTGATTCTAAAATTGCCATCTGTTTCAATTGCCATAAAACTTATTCAAGTAAATACGTATATTCATATAAATTCGTTTTCCTGCTCAGTTTTATTACCCCAATAGGTAATACTTTCCAATCAAAATCTCATATACAGTTAAAATAATCTTTCACTTTTTGGTTTTTACATATATATTTCATATTTTCTTTTTTATACTTATACAATTTTTTTTAATGTCATTCTTCTTGCCAAAATGTATTTTTTATTTCATTTTGTTTAGTGCTAATTTCATGTTTTACTTTATTTTATGAATTTTAGATTATAAATTTTATTACACAATATTTATGTACGTTTCGTTTTTACTACTATTATGCATAAAACATAATAATATTTTAGAAAAATGTAAAAATAAAAAACTGCAGAAAATTGTAAAACATGTTTGCCTACTCACGCTTTAAAATGTCATTATCTGGCCTATAAAAAATAAACCTCCTTCAATAACTACCTCGCCGGAGATCAGTAAAACTGAAACTTCCCCCAACACCACCAGCTCGTACATGAAACTAAAAAAACAATGTATGCCTTTGTACTTCAGTGTTTTGTGACTTTTTTCCTCCATGGTATTCTTCTAACTTATAGAAGGCAGCAGTCACATCCATAGATTTTTACCACGGGTTTTTTTTGTGTCAACTTTCTTTTGGTTTCTTTGCTGTGGTACGAAAATTCTGTTGTTCGTAACTTTTATTTCTTAAGCAAACACAATTTTTAATATGCATGCAATTTTTATGAGCGTATATAGGAATTTTATTGCTAAAGACGTGTATTTTTTAAACTTAGATATGAACGAAACAAAAATATTTATATAAAATAAATCAAACATTAAAAAAAGAAAATTATAACGAACGAGGGATTGGGCAAAGGGCATATAGAGGTAGTATTATTTTGAAAAGATGGAGCACGAAAAAGTTTTTTAAAACTTTGCGATTATTGCATAATAACACATGTATTTAGTTGTATTAATTAGTAAATATTTATACGGAGAACCCTTCAGTTGTTGAGACAAAATTGGGTGGGATTGGTCTGGTTAATTTTACTTAGGTCTAGTTCAGTTCTAGTTCAGTTCTAGTTCAGTTCTAGTTCAGTTCTAGTTTCAGTTCTAGTTCAGTTCTAGTTCAGTTCTAGTTCAGTTCTAGTCAGTTCTAGTTCAGTTCTAGTTCAGTTCTAGTCAGTTCTAGTTCAGTTCTAGTTCAGTTCTAGTTCAGTTCTAGTTCAGTCTAGTTCAGTTCTAGTTCAGTTCTAGTTCAGTTCTAGTTCAGTTCTAGTTCAGTTCTAATTTCAGTTCTAGTTCAGTTCTAGTTCAGTTCTAGTTCAGTTCTAGTTCAGTTCTAGTTCAGTTCTAGTTCAGTTCTAGTTCAGTTCTAGTCAGTTCTAGTTCAGTTCTAGTTCAGTTCTAGTTCAGTTCTAGTTCAGTTCTAGTTCAGTTCTAGTTCAGTTCTAGTTCAGTTCTAGTTCAGTTCTAGTTCAGTCTAGTTCAGTTCTAGTTCAGTTCTAGTTCAGTTCTAGTTCAGTTCTTTAGTTCAGTTCTAGTTCAGTTCTAGTTCAGTTCTAGTTCAGTTCTAGTTCAGTTCTAGTTCAGTTCTAGTTCAGTTCTAGTTCAGTTCTAGTTCAGTTCTAGTTCAGTTCTAGTTCAGTTCTAGTTCAGTTCTAGTTCAGTTCTAGTTCAGTTCTAGTTCAGTTCTAGTTCAGTTCTAGTTCAGTTCTAGTTCAGTTCTAGTTCAGTTCTAGTTCAGTTCTAGTTCAGTTCTAGTTCAGTTCTAGTTCATTCTAGTTTCAGTTCTAGTTCAGTTCTAGTTCAGTTCTAGTTCAGTTCTAGTTCAGTTCTAGTTCAGTTCTAGTTCAGTTCTAGTTCAGTTCTAGTTCAGTTCTAGTTCAGTTCTAGTTCAGTTCTAGTTCAGTTCTAGTTCAGTTCTAGTTCAGTTCTAGTTCAGTTCTAGTTCAGTTCTAGTTCAGTTCTAGTTCAGTTCTAGTTCAGTTCTAGTTCAGTTCTAGTTCAGTTCTAGTTCAGTTCTAGTTCAGTTCTAGTTCAGTTCTAGTTCAGTTCTAGTTCAGTTCTAGTTCAGTTCTAGTTCAGTTCTAGTTCAGTTCTAGTTCAGTTCTAGTTCAGTTCTAGTTCAGTTCTAGTTCAGTTCTAGTTCAGTTCTAGTTCAGTTCTAGTTCAGTTCTAGTTCAGTTCTAGTTCAGTTCTAGTTCAGTTCTAGTTCAGTTCTAGTTCAGTTCTAGTTCAGTTCTAGTTCAGTTCTAGTTCAGTTCTAGTTCAGTTCTAGTTCAGTTCTAGTTCAGTTCTAGTTCAGTTCTAGTTCAGTTCTAGTTCAGTTCTAGTTCAGTTCTAGTTCAGTTCTAGTTCAGTTCTAGTTCAGTTCTAGTTCAGTTCTAGTTCAGTTCTAGTTCAGTTCTAGTTCAGTTCTAGTTCACTTCTAGTTACATTTTGAAATAAACTACCAACATCACTCTATCTGTCAGTTAAAATTAATGGTAGAATCAATTTCGTCTACCACCTTTTAACAAACGCTATTTCGAAAGTTTATGTGGGTGCTTCCAAACAATATACGACGATGTGTTTGTGTGTATTCTCTACGAAATATAACTTTTGCTTTATAATGTCCTCTAGTATCATAAAAATAAAATGAAAATAATATTAAATATTATGTTATTACAAATAAACGTACTCACATATTCTTAAACTCTAACACTAAAAAAACCGGAGAAGGGGAAGGAATTTAAAAAAGTAAAAAATATCCGGTGGTCGGGGTTACATCTAAAAGTTTATGCTCTGTACATAGCATGTAAAATAATATTGCTTATATGCCTCCTGTGTTTGTTTGTACTTTAACTAAAACCGAAACTTCTTTTATGGCACACATTCTTCTTCCACTGTTTGCAATTATCCTTTTTTACGCATGTTTTAGTCGTGGTTCTTGGAATAACTAAATTATTTAAACAAAAATTCTTCTTGTTGTCTTAAGAAAAGTTTGCTTTTGACAATTTTTTACTGTTTTAATTTTTGTCGATTTCTACTTTTACATAAATACTTATATATTTATGTATGTACATACATATGTATATACATGTAGTCCCATATTGGGGTTACTAAGCTTACATGGTAAGTATTACTATATACTTATTAGGTAGTCTGTTGCTGAGTGCGTATATGTTACGCATAGTTACATCAAATAAATGAGACTCTAAAAAATATATATACATGTATTTATGTATATACATACATAAAAATTGTTCAAGGATATGAATATATACTTAGTTGTGTAAACATACATACATATACTTATTTACATACGTACATATATTTATGTATATGCTAATATGTATGTTGAATGTTTGTTATTACCAAGTGCGTACCAGCAAATTTTTCTTTAATATTTATTTTAATTATTTTATTATTTATAACATTTAGCTGTGAGGGTTTTAAGTGGTATTTATTTGTATGTATTCAGTATAATTTATAATTCTGTTTGTAACATAACGTCAATCTTTTATAACATCTAGCTTCATAATTTGTATTATGTTTACATTTCTTTAAATTTTTGTTTGGTAGTTTCTATAATTGTAATAGAAAATTTATCCTTATTACTATCAGACTCCTTGGTTGGTGATTATCAACTCAACAGTCAGTTTTAAATTGTGCTGATAAATGTGAGTTCATCCATTTTAATAAACTTTTATATTTGATAAAACTAAATTTAAACTTATGAAAATGCATAAAACTATTTTTTAATGGAAATTCGAATACACGGTTTCCCTCACGATATTTTTGGAACTTTTTCTAACTTACACATATTAGTCAATAGGCGAGCTTGTAGTCTATTGTATAGTGTACTCTAGTATATAGACTAGCCTATGGTCTATAGTCTAGTCTATAGTAAAGTCTACTCTAATCTATAGACTAGCCTATATTTTAGTCTATAGTCTATTTTATAGTCTAGTCTATAGTATAGTCGATAGTCTAGTCTATAATCTAGTCTATAGTCTAGTCTATAGTCTAGTCTATAGTCTAGTCTATTGTATAGTCGATAGTCTAGTCTATAGTCTAGACTATAGTCTAGTCTATAGTCTAGTCTATAGTCTAGTCTATAGTCTAGTCTATAGTCTAGTCTATAGTCTAGTCTATAGTCTAGTCTATAGTCTAGTCTATAGTCTAGTCTATAGTCTAGTCTATAGTCTAGTCTATAGTCTAGTCTATAGTCTAGTCTATAGTCTAGTCTATAGTCTAGTCTATAGTCTAGTCTATAGTCTAGTCTATAGTCTAGTCTATAGTCTAGTATATAGTATAGTCTATAGTCTAGTCTATAGTCTAGTCTATAGTCTAGTCTATAGTCTAGTCTATAGTCTAGTCTATAGTCTAGTCTATTCTTGGCTATAGACTAGTCAATTAAATAATCTATAGATTAATCCGTTTACTAGTTTTAGTACCATTGATTAGCCTTTGTACTAGTCTTTATAATATAAAAAGTATTTAAAAGCCCAGAGGTGTTGCGATCAAAAAGTACTATAGTACTTAATTTTCCATGATTATAAATTCACGATCAATAAAGTGAATAAATTAATTGTGAACGTCGCGTAAAAAACGAGTTATTTAAGTTAAAATTTTTAAAACTTATTTCCTGAAGCTTCAACCGGAGCATGTATAATCTTGCATTGAACCTCTAGGGATTCGGGGAACCGTTGCCTTAACTGCTCTTTCCTTAACTCTTTTAATTTTTTTTCTTTTGTTGTTTTTAAGCAAATCGTATTTGTAAGTGGATGAGGATATCATCCTCGTCGGCTAAGTGTAGCTCTCCTGTGCATTCAGAAATAAGTTTGTTTTGTTGTCTCCGTTTGCAATCCTTTATAAATAAACCTAACTTTGTTCAACGATAAATCAAATTATAGTATGTTTATATAATCTTCGATTTATCATGCCTCTATCTAGCGATAATTTACGCTTTAAACACTATTCCCCTCAGTGCATTACTTGATCGATGTCTCAGAGCATTGATAGCCTTAAATACTCTTCGACATCGATGTCTCAGAGCATTGATAGCCTTAAATACTCTGCGACATCGATCAAGTTATAAGCACTATCCCCTCAGTACCTTACTTGATCGATGTCTCAGATTATTGATTACCTTTTGTATAGTAATGTATATTTTATTAGAATATGTTGACATCAGACTTCCATTCAATATAATCTTTAAACAACCAACATGAAGTTTCGTAACCAATAAACAAGTTCAATTAAACCACCGAATTCCGTGGTACAAATCTGATGTTTAGTTCGGGAAAACTGTACTTTTGTGAAAAACGACAATGTGATGAGACTCATTTATGGTCCTTCTTGGAAATTATAAAATGGAAAATTTTAAACTAGATATTTTTAATATTACATTAAACAATTGGAAAGCCTTCTCTCTCGCTCCGCTCCACACATACCTAGAAAATGGATTTTTTTATTACAACACATTATATTAAAATTTAACTTAAAAGTAATAATAAAAACGACAACAGCAACAACAATAAAGAAGCTAGAAAAAAAGGACCTTTTTCCAACATTAACTTTTTATTTGTTTCTGTTAAACATTTAAGCGAAATGAGAAAATAAAATAAAAAATACATTTTAGTAGTAGTGTTTCTATTGCATACTTTTGTGTACAAGGATCCCTATATGTACGATTATATTTATTATAAGTATACAAACATTTATAAATTTATTATCATGTAGCACATATTTTTTATTTCTTATATTTTAAATGTATTTTTTGGAGGGCATCTAAATTATATTTTATTTGCATGTATACAGAAAGAATTTATATGTATATATTTTGAGATAAAAATAATTAGAGTGGCTAAATAAGTAAATACAAAGATATGCATAATAAAAATTACATTAAAAAAACTAATTTAAGATAGGAATCCCCTTGAAATATATTGCTTTGTTAATAAAATCTAAATTCTCTCACCACTAAAAAAACTTTGAAGCTATGATTTCTTTGAAATAACTAATATTTTCTCTAGTGATTTTACTACTTTTAGTAATATTTTTATTACCTATTATTATATTCCAAAGTTAATTTATATTTACAGCTTCACAATAGTTGCTCTTGTTAGTACTCTATTTATTATTAACCAACCATATTACATTTTTTATAACTCATTTTGTAATTTAAAGCCGCACAAATATGTTTATAACCAAAAGTCAATAAAACAAAAGATAGTTATCTTTAAGCCAAAAAGCTCATCAAGTAACCAACGAACAAAACAAAAACATAAACCAAAGTAAGTAATACATAAACCCAGTATAGACAATTTACCAATTTTGCAGATTTTTTCTTCAATTTTTTTTAGGAAATAAAACCAAAATAATGTAAAAACAAATAAACTCTAAGGAGTAGACAATGCAGTATCGGTCGCATCAGCAATGTAGCAGTAGCAGTGGACAAGCTTGTAAAAAAATCATGGGCATAATAAAAAATGAAATTATGAATGAATGAAAGTAAAAAAAATTTTTCATTTTTAACATCTCAAGGGACAAGAAAAAATATAAAAAAACGTTGTTTTTTTTTGGCTCACGCTCCTCTTTTTCTTCTAGATATTGTACCAGCGATAGCCTAACATCAAATTGCAAGTAGGAAAGAACAACAACAATGATGCTAAAAGTTTAGTTGTTGCTTTCATAATTTTATGATTTCTTTATTTATAAGCTTGAATATTGACTATGACGATAGATGGCATATTGTTACCAAATACACTGCAGCTAAATGTAAAGGGGGAGGGAAAAGGAAAGAATCTCTTTGTATTATATTTCATATAGAATGTCCGGATGCCCATATACTAACATGTTAATGTTATTTTTATAGGCATTTTCTATAATGTAGAGTACTACACGAGGCGGAATGGGCGAGCAAATGAACAAAAGTTTATGACATGTTATTAAAAATTGCTTTTGTGTCCCACTGTAGAATACAATAGGAAACATCCATCTAGCCTTGTTTGCTTCAAACATTCGTTTCTGTCAGTTTGGAAGTGAGTTTAAAATTAGGTAAGGAGTAAAAGTTCATGACTTTAAATCGTTTTAATGATCACCGCTTTAAATAAACCAGAACCAGAACTGAACTAGAACTGAACTAGAACTGAACTAGAACTGAACTAGAACTGAACTAGAACTGAACTAGAACTGAACTAGAACTGAACTAGAACTGAACTAGAACTGAACTAGAACTGAACTAGAACTGAACTAGAACTGAACTAGAACTGAACTAGAACTGAACTAGAACTGAACTAGAGACTGAACTAGAACTGAACTAGAACTGAACTAGAACTGAACTAGAACTGAACTAGAACTGAACTAGAACTGAACTAGAACTGAACTAGAACTGAACTAGAACTGAACTAGAACTGAACTAGAACTGAACTAGAACTGAACTAGAACTGAACTAGAACTGAACTAGAACTGAACTAGAACCTGAACTAGAACTGAACTAGAACTGAACTAGAACTGAACTAGAACTGAACTAGAACTGAACTAGAACTGAACTAGAACTGAACTAGAACTGAACTAGAACTGAACTAGAACTGAACTAGAACTGAACTAGAACTGAACTAGAACTGAACTAGAACTGAACTAGAACTGAACTAGAACTGAACTAGAACTGAACTAGAACTGAACTAGAACTGAACTAGAACTGAACTACTGAAGAACTGAACTAGAACTGAACTAGAACTGAACTAGAACTGAACTAGAACTGAACTAGAACTGAACTAGAACTGAACTAGAACTGAACTAGAACTGAAACTAGAACTGAACTAGAACTGAACTAGAACTGAACTAGAACTGAACTAGAACTGACACTAGAACTGAACTAGAACTGAACTAGAACTGAACTAGAACTGAACTAGAACTGAACTAGAACTGAACTAGAACTGAACTAGAACTGAACTAGAACTGAACTAGAACTGAACTAGAACTGAACTAGAACTGAAACTAGAACTGAACAGACTAGAACTGAAACTAGAACTGAACTAGAAACGAAACTGAACTAGAACTGAACTAGAACTGAACTAGAACTGAACTAGAACTGAACTAGGTTTTAACACATTCTTAGATATCAGACACTTAAGGACTTTTTGTATTTATTGTGAGAAAATAATAAAGTTTGATGTAAAGACAATGCAAATTACTTTTTCTCTTAACCAAGAACTGTAAAATAGATTGATTTTCAATATATTTATAAACATATGAATATAAGTGTCACTACTATCCCGGTTTGTTGTGCTGTTTTTGATGATGTTAATGTTTAACATCTTATGTCATCGTTAAGCATGCACACACTCACAAATACTCACATGCATGAGAACAACCCATACAATCATAATATATCATAACATCACATCACAGGATCATATTATTATATAACAATATTGTTTTGTTATATGGTCTTTTTTATATTTTATATTAGAAAAAAATTACATTACATGTTTTTGATGTCCTTATTTTTGTTCCAGGAGTTTGCCTTTATATTCCTTTGCCAATACAAGCCTACGATGTATGTTTATGTGTGCAAATGTTACATGAATGTTATTATTATCATCGTCATCGGCAAAATGTTGCATTTTTATGATTACAAAATTACGTTCTATTGCCATTTTTTATAACGCAAAAATGAAAAAAAAAAAACACGAAACAGAGGTATAAAAAATGTAACGGCTGTAAAACAAAAAAATGCAAATTGTAAATTACAAATTTGCAATAAAAATGTTAATGGAATGTCTTTACTTACATAAACACGAGTATGTGTAAATATGTGTGTATGTAGTGGTAAAATTTTCTTTTAAATTGTTCTTATTTTTTATCCAGCAAACAAAGACATACATATGAAATTATAAGTATGTTTGTATGTTTGCAAGTGACTTTTGATGAAAAACGGTAACATCTTTTGCAATTTTGACATTTTGTACTTATTTTTATTTTTTTATGACACAATTGTAAAAAAAAGAGGAAATACATCCATAACATTTGGTAAAATTCATTTTCATTGCATTATCGCAAATACATTTACCAACATTAACTTAATTTTATTATAGAATTTATCGATATTTATACTCGTATATACAAAATGTATTCATTCCTTTTAGTTGTATTTGTTGTCTTTTTATGATCACATGAAAGTAACAAAAATGAAAAATGTTCTACATGTTGTTGATATTAAAAAATATAAAAAGTATTTTCTCATTATAAATCAACATTGTTTAGTTTTGGGGTGGTGGAAGGAAGTTTATTCATGTTGATGTACATATATACCTATATGTTTGATACATAAATATGTAATGGTTAGATTTTTTAATGCTCCACTTATGGACTGGCGGCTGACTTGACTAAATTTGATATTTTATTAGAAAAGGAATCATAAAAAGAAATATTACTTTCTTTTGTAAAGTATTGGAAAAAATTCATTAATATTGATGTACGTATGAAAGTTTCGTAGAGATTTGGTAAATAAAATTTAAATTTTGTGTAAAATTAAAAAGCGCTAGAAGAATTTTAATTTATCTGTGTGAAATTTTGTGATTATTTATAGAAAAATTACAAAATTTAAAGAAATGGCCTAATTCATCATTGGTTAATAATTCACTCATAGTTTTATTGCGAACCCATCAACTAGTTCGATATAATGGGCTGAGCAAATTATTGTACAAATACATTTGAAAAAAAAGAACTTAATCAATACGAAGCGGTTTAAGAAGTACTGTTTTCCTTAAACCAAGCACAAAGTACTTGATTTAAGTACGAATCCATGTAGTACAGAAACCCAATTTAAGTCCATGTAGCGACAAAGTGATAATAAAATGTATTTATTTTAGGAATTTTCGGTTGGATTTGATCTCTAATTCTTACTGGATTTGAGATAAAAACAAGATTGATTTTTAAATGTAAAATATTGAATTTATCCCAAAAAGTCTTGACTTCGACAAATATATACGTCAACATTTAATCACACATAATAAATATAAGTGATATCATTTGTCCAGAACCCAACTACTTATTCTTCTATTCTTAACTAAATGAGTTCTTATATTATAATGCGTATAAATGTATTTTTGAATTAAGTAAGAAATTTGATTAAAAACTGGTATGAATGTATAGACGTGAAGGCCGACCATATTATACCCTACCCCAGTGAACATTTTAAAAATGTGTATTATTATTTTAATATTAAAGCATTTAATTTATTTTTTTAACTTAATTCCAAAACGTTTTTACAATTTGTTGGCAAAAAAGAGATTTTCTGCAAGAGTATTTATATGGGGGTAATAATAAATATTTATATGGGGGTAATAATAAATATGAGCCTATCATTACATGCAGAATTTCACACGGAGTTTCTATGGGAGCTAGGGTCAAATGAGGCGAAATCATTATGGAAATCGGCAATATCATTTAGACTTTTACCAAACTAAGTTTTGCTGAATTTTTGTTGGGATAATAGACAATTAGCATAATTAAGAGCTCAAAAGCCCTGTTTTAGTTCAAAAAACTTCGCCTTCGTATGTGCCAAATCGCATCAAATAATCTCGAAAATTGCGACCTGTAGCATGCGCACAAGGTTGACATGGACACACACACACAGACAGGCAGACGGACATAGCTAAATCGACTCAGAAAAAAAAATTCTGAACCGATTGGTATACTTTAAGGTGTGTGTAAGACCAATATTTTTGGGTGTTACAAACATCAGCACAAACACATAATAGTGACTAATTTTTTGAAGTATGTTTAGGGCTAAAGTTGAGAAAAAAAGAGTTAAATTTAGTAAGCGATTTTTCTTTCTGTGTATATTATAGTATCACAATGCGTGTTCTCTCAAAATTTAATTATTTTTCCTGCGATAAGCATAAAATTGCAGAATTTTTGAAATTCCGATTGTAATATAATAGGAATGTAATAACTCGGGGGTTTCTTTAATCAGCTGATATTTTTCTTCTGCTGTTTGTACGTATTCCTAAACGAATGATCAATAGGTTAATAAGAAAATTATTACAATTAGATTGTTTTTGAGGAGAATCCTTTTATGTGGGCTTGGGTCCGTTATGGATAGATTATAGAACTAGGTAAAAGTCTTGTTGTAAGCTTATTTATTTCCAAGCGTGACATAATGTGAAATCTATTATGTCATCTCTTTAGACAAATTTTTTGAACTCTGATATATTCAGAGTTCAAAGATATCTTTGAGATATCTTGGTCTGTGTAATGAACAATTTTTGTTGTATGTACTGTGAAATCAACTGTTCCTTCATGATAAGTGTACTCATTTGTAACCCGAGCACTCACTATCTTCACATCAATTATAAGAAAAAGAATAAGCAGTTCTTTTTCTTATTAGCATTTGTTTGAAAACAAACACATGGCAACCCTATTTCAAAATAACTAGTTGTTGCAAATATTCTACACTACCAATGACATGCTTAGAAAACTCAACTTGCACATTTCTATTAATGCGCTTCAGTTTATCCTTCTCCTTTACTTTCATTTATGGGTTTCTACGTATGTGTGTCTGTGTATAAACAACATTCGTATGAATCTCGTCCTTTTTGTTGTGCACATGTACACAAATACGAAGTAGTAGCACTGATGTAGTTGTGGTGCACACAAGTCATAGCAGTAGTGGTAGTCAGAAAGTTTTGGTCTAGCCTTGTTCTACAACCATCTAATCATCAACGTCATATTAGTTTGTAGTAGTTGTGCTTGTTCTAGTCGTAATAATAGTCATAGTGTTAGTACATAACATAACACAATAACAGCAACAACAATTTTCTCGTTCGTTCATTTCATTCATTCTCACACATGTATGTGTATGTTTTCTTCATTCCTTTTCTATGTGTAGCAAAAAGCAACAATTATTCATGTATTTTTATACAGTAGCAGTTGTTGTTGTTGCTACTGGTATTGTTGTTGTTGTGGTTTTTGTTGTTACCAAAACGAAAATATTTGCCGACGGAATGTTGTACATAGAGAATCCTTTTTTTTATGTTTTTGCTTCTAGTATATTTGTATGCCATGGGTGTGTGCTCTTCGTAAATATGTTTGTGTGTGTGCGTCTACATAGAGAATAGCATAGTTTGTATATCTAAGTTCGGTCGGTTATTTTCGGTGCTCGGTTCGGGAGGTTTAACTTAGTGTACGCCTTTTTACTAAAAAAGCTTTGATGAAATTTTATTTTACTACTACTCGTATAGTTGAATGTTGCACATAGTATAAATGTTAAAGTAGAAGCAAGTATTTTAGGGGTTTTGTATTTGTTCGGTTATGTGTTTGTGTGTCCGTGTGTTTGTTGTTAGCATTTTGGTATTTTATACACATTTTGTAGGTAATTTAGATGAGCGGGGTGCGCGCAGAAGAAATGTATGTCCTAGATTTGTTTAAACTCTATGCGATAGTTTGATTGGCTTTTATTCTAGTCACATACACATATAAAATTATATTAAATGCATGACATAGTTATTGTTAACCAATCAGAATGTTGTATTTTAGTTTTATATATGTATGGTAGAGTTAACATGTTCGGCTGTTATACTTGTTTTAGGTGCGGGTTGTTTAGAATTAGTAGGTTATATAGGAATGTATTATTTGATGCTTAATTAGACTGAGATTTATATAATGATGGGATTATGTAATGGTAGGATTATGTGTATTTATTTTGTTTGTATTTTTTTATTTACCTGATTAATTTTGGTATTAGGGACTTAGGGCAAGTTTTCATAGCTTCCGTCGAGTTGTTGTAGTTTTTTACAAGTTTTAGAATCTACTTTCAATACTACTGCTTAACATTTTAATTCTGATGCTCTCAGATATTCACTCTAAGAGACTAACTAACTTTTTATAAATTTTTATCACTTAATGAAAATCCTATGCAATAATTTTTACTTAATTACATTAAATAAATTTATTTAAATATTTTAAAAAGGTAAAATTTTTCCGAATAATTTTAAAATTTTCTATATTTTTGGCCTATCACAAAAACTGATGCTACGCCATTGAAATCGTCTCTCAAAGACCTTAAGAAAAAAATTAGGAAAAAATTTAAACAGGATTTTTTTTATCCACACAGCTCACTGAATATTGACCCCAGGACAACAACTTTGAGAAACGGTATCTTAGAATAAAAAGCTTCAATTTACGGAGGGACCATTAGTACCTTGTTTTTTTTTCCATACAAACGATTTTTATTTTCTAGGACTTATTCAGAACACTTGTGAGTATGAGTAATATATAGAAAATTATGTTGAAAAATATTGCACATACGCCCAAGAAATCAATATAAATTTCAAGACTTATAATAGCCTATTTCTAATGTGTAAATTTTGAGTAGAGGCCCTTCAGTAGATTGCCTTTTATAAAAAAAATACTAGAAACAATTTCTGTATGTCTGTTTGTTTTTTTGTTCATAATCATAATCACTGTGTCCTTTCAAAAGGAAGAACTAGTTAAAAAAAACTAGAAAAGTTAGATTAACTACGGTATAAGTACTACGGTAAAATTTTACAAATATTTGTTCCCCGATTGTAATTACTGTTTCAAATAATTTCAGGGTAAAAATATCTAGAAGTAGATTTTCGTTGTTAAAGTCGAAGCAAACATCAAAGAAAAACTTTTATAAGAAAATATTGAAAATATTTTCTTGTATACAAACATTTTTAAACAAATTCTTCAATTACATACATATATTAAGAAAACCACAAAGTGTCATACTACTGTCTTCTAACAATTTAATTTAAAAACAATATATTTGATTTTCTTATTTTTTGCATAAAAAAACAGAATAAATTGAAAAGAATAATAACAGTAATATTGCAAAATATTTAAAACAATTGAAAAGTTAATTTTAGCAACGACAGTTTGAGATTTTTGTAGGCTTTTTAATAAAATTATATTCTAATATCCATAGAGACATTAAATAATCGAATAATCGTTTTGATACATGGTTTTAAAAGACTCCATAGAATAATTTTTAGCTACTGCTACCACAATCAAATATGTTGCAATTTAAATAACTCTAACTAAGTAACTGAAATATGGATTTAAATAAAATTTAAGAAGACGAAGTCTATTAGAGACAATGTTTTTAAGGCATTTTAAATAATTTTTTTAAGTGAATCTGAATCTGTTGAAGTCAAATTCTGTATAAAACAGTTATTTATTCTTGAATTGTAAATCAATTAGATGTGAGAATAACTGGTTTGATTTCCACTTTGACTCGACGATCATTTTTAAACCAACTTGGTATTAAACAAGTAAGAAAGTGTTGTCATAACTGACTACTACTACCTACCCAAGTTATGAGTAAATATTTTTAGAAAATAAAAATGGATTTCGCAAGAAGTTTTGTGGTAGGGTCAAATATCCAATCGTCTTAAAAATTTATCAGTTACAAAGACCAACCAATTTTTAACAAAGATGCCGAAGAATTTCTCTACATCAGGTTTTCGAAATATCGTGTCCTTAAGTTTGAAAAACTAAAATTTTTAGCCCCATTACTGTTTATAACCTACACCACTGTTGTGGGGAGGGTATTATGAATTTGAGCTGATGTTTGCAACACCCAAAAATATTGTTCCTAAATCCCCCTTAAAGTATACCAATCAGCTTTCTGAGTCGATTTAGCTATGTCCGTCCGTCCGTCTGTCTGTGTGTCCATGTAAACCGTGTGCGCACTCTACACAATTTTCAATATAATTAGATGAAATTTGGCACATACTCTTCCTTAGACCCAAGGACAAAGTCTATTGAAAATGGTTAAAATCGGACCTTTATTTCGTATAGCACCCATACAACCGTACCCCCCGAACTTGTTTTATATAAGTCTTAATGATACTGCTGATTTTCTTAATGATCGGGTCTCATTTGACCCTATCCCCCATACTAAGTCCCCTTCAGAAAATGAATTGATGGTCAAAATTCACTAACAAACACTAATATAACGATGATATTCTGCATACATAACTGATGTAGGCGTAATTCCTACATCATATTAATCCCCTGCCCCCATATAACCGCTCTTTTAGAAAGGCCCTTTTTTGTTAACAAATTGTTAAAATATTTCTGAATTAAGTTAAAAATGAAATTAAATATTAAAAAAATTATCAAAATTTGTAACATAATCACTGGTGTATCATATGGACGGCCATGCCCGACTATAAATTCATATTTTTTTTAAAATCTATTGGTTCATTTACTACCTCCTTTGTGCTATCTTAACATAAGTTAACATGGCCTCATCATTATAGTAGTGGAGAAATGTTAGTATTTTATGACTGCTTAAGTAGTTTTCTGTTGAATTGCTTCTAAGTTCTCCGAAAATTGGATATGAACATGTATTTTTATGAATGCTTAATAAGTTTATTGAATAAATTACTTATATTTATAGAAAAGTTATGCAAATAGCTGTAACTTCCGAAAGGACGGCGGAACTTCTGAAGGAACTTTATAATTGGAAGGCATGTTGTTTTAAAATATGTTTTACAGTATAAACGGGAGCTTACCTATTATATGTCGATAATTATTTTGCTCTCCCGTCATCAAAATTTTAATGTCCAATTGCGTTGTATGAAACAAAAGACGTTACCTGTGCGTATGATCAATATTTTTAAAATTCGTATATTATATGTTACTCATACGTATTAGTGATCTACAGTTATGATGTTGGCATAGATACATAGAAAAATTTTATTATCAGCGATCACGAAAAAATACAAATTTTGAGTAAAATTTCCATTAGAGTAAAATCTTTAAGCATAATTCTAATCAAAAACATTTTCAATATTTTGAAAGAAACAAACGCCCTATCGAAAGTACTGGTGTATTCCATACTCAAAATAAATTTTAAAAAATTAACTGAATGCCTAGCTTTTCTAACCGATTATTACATATTCGTTAAAATACCACAATTTTGACATTCTTTCATCACTCGTCACTCAAGTTACTTTATATTTTTCTTTTTCATTTAAGAAATTCTTCGCGTTTTCAAAATCATATATGAAAAACAAACTTTCTATGTGTATGTATATGAATATATGTTTGTATATATTTGTCTTTCAAATATTTTTTTTTTTGAAAAGTATAAAATATGAAATATTTTACATACTAAATACTAACACACGCACACACATACAAGCAAAATATTTTATACTTAAGTGAATACATTCATTTTGAACGTCAAAACGGGGTGCCAGCAAAGGAAAACAGAAGAAAACTCCCTGTAACCATTTAATACAACTTTGACAAAGAAATTAAAACCACAAATGTTGCCCACATAATGAAAAATTAGTAGAACAGCCACCAACTTACACATACATACATACATATATTCACATCTAACTACTACTACTACTACTCTTTTGCTTACTGTTTCTTGGTTTTAGACTTTCATATGAGTTGTGGCTGTTAGTAGACGCATATGCGAATAAGGTTTCCACACACGCAGCAGCAGCAACAACTTTTAACATCATACATCAAATCTCTTGGTAACAAAAAGAATTTTTAAAGAATAAGTTGGTTTCTTTTGCTTGTTCTTCTACGTTTTTTTTTTCTACTTTAGATATTTTATTTAAATTTTTTTACTTTTTGTAAAATAAATATACGCATGCAAGTAAGCAACTGTTCATATACACGTATTCATACATAGAGAATAAGATTGCAAGTGTATAGGTGTTTGTTAGGGGAAAAAGGGTTTTCTGCTTGATAAAAAAGAAACTTTCGAAAAGCATTTCCATTAGAATACAAATTTTCTAAAATTTTCTATAAGAAGAGAAATTTTCAAAAAATTTCTGCAAAAAGGGAAACCTTTTGAGAAATTTTCTATAATTGGAGAATTGTTTTTAAATTTTTCTTTAAGAAGAAACATTTTGAAAAATCTTCCATAGTAAAGAGACAATTTTTTTAAATTAAAAAAAAGAAACATTTTCTAAATTGTCAAAAAAAAAAAAAAAAAAAAAAAAATAGAAAAATGTATCGAAAATTTTCTATAAAAACGTAAAAATTTCCAAAATATTCTACGAAAAGTGAAACGTAAAAAAGGTAAATTTTCCGAAAATTATCTGTAAAAAGAAATTTTCTGCAAAAAAAGGGAAAATTATCTATAAATACAAAATTTACCGAAATTACTTCTGTTGCCCACCAATGTTCCCTCAACACTACATTTATTTGTAACCCTGGCTTCAAGTATGTGGCGCTTTTGTGAAGTTTGCAATTTTTTTCTTGGCATTTTATTTCTTTTCGAAGAAGTGAAAGTTGCTCATATAAAGACATACAACATACGCATAGAGATCCTGGCCGCATTAAACATGTTGTTACAAAGGAGTGAGTGGGCTTATAGAAGACAACTGACTACACTTAACTTGAAAAATTAACCACGACAACCACTGTATACTAATAAGACGAATGCCAAGAAAGAACTGAGCAAAGATGAAGAAGAAAAAAATCAGTAAAAAATAAATTTTTAAATAAAAAAGACAAAGAAGCTAATTTAACACCCATTCAAAGAGCAGCCATATGTATTTCTTACTTACTACAAACTCACACATGTGCAAACACTTGTTATTTTACATAAACACTTACACATATACATGTCTGTATGTCTTTCATTTTGTGGAGTTTTGTTTTTGAAAAAAAAGAAACAAAGAAAAAGAGGTAGAGTTGCTTCGCTACTAATGAATTATAATTATGACGAGCACAGAAACAAAAAAAGTAAGAAAATAAAGAGCAACAAAAAGAAAATCAATTAAATTTCTTCTTTTTTTTCATTAAGAAAAAAGTTTGTGCCTGAGTTGGCAAGGGGACCAACACATCCATGTACACCACCATATTAATGTAGTTGTGAACATAAGAAATGTTTTAATATTGAAATTCAGTTGAAATACACAAATCAAATTTTAAGTTTGAAGAATAATTGAAAAAATAATTCTTTAAGTTGTATAAATTATAGACAAATAAGTGTTTCTTGTTATTATTTAAATATTTTAATTTTTTTTTTTTTGAATTTTATGACTTATTTCAAAAAAATATTTCAGGCTGGAGTTCAAATCCTTTATAGGCCAGAAATATGATGATAAGAATGCAAATCTTAAAACTTTTAAACTTAAAATTTTAAACTAAAATGTTAATATGATCAAGGTCAACATATTTGACAATTTGTTAGCTAAACTGAAGATTCGTAAAAGAATTTATATAACATTTATAATCTTTGAAAATACAGATCCATATTTAAGAAATATGTACTTTTACGAACATAGAACTACCGATTAATAAAACAAATATTCACTTAAAATATTTTATATTGTTTTATAAACATCTTGAATCATTTAGAGAATAATAGCTTCAAATAACACAATCTTATAATAAAAACAATTATATAACCCAGCAAATGGTTTTATTAATTTTTAGTTCGTAGATGACACTATAGATTAGACCCTGGATCAGTCTATAGATTAGTTAGTAAGTAAGTAAGTTAGTTAGTTAGTTAGTTAGTTAGTTAGTTAGTTAGATAGTTAGTTAGTTAGTTAGTTAGTTAGTTAGTAGTTAGTTAGTTAGTTAGTTAGTTAGTTAGTTAGTTAGTTAGTTAGTTAGTTAGTTAGTTAGTTAGTTAGTTAGTTAGTTAGTTAGTTAGTTAGTTAGTAGTTAGTTAGTTAGTTAGTTAGTTAGTTAGTTAGTTAGTTAGTTAGTTAGTTAGTTAGTTAGTTAGTTAGTTAGTTAGTCAGTAGTTAGTCAGTTAGTTAGTAGTTAGTTAGTAGTAGTTAGTTAGTTAGTTAGTTAGTTAGGTTAGTTAGTTAGTTAGTTAGTTAGTTAGTTAGTTAGTTAGTTAGTTAGTAGTTAGTTAGTTAGTTAGTAGTTAGTTAGTTAGTTAGTTAGTTAGTTAGTTAGTTAGTTAGTTAGTTAGTTAGTTAGTTAGTTAGTTAGTTAGTTAGTTAGTTAGTTAGTTAGTTAGTTAGTTAGTTAGTTAGTTAGTTAGTTAGTTCGTTCGTTAGTTTCGTTCGTTAGTTAGTTAGTTCGTTTTTCGTTCGTGTTCGTTGTTCGTTCGTTCGTTGTTCGTTAGTTGTTTTCGTTCGTTCGTTCGTTCGTTCGTTCGTTCGTTCGTTCGTTCGTTCGTTCGTTAGTTCGTTCGTTCGTTCGTTCGTTCTGTTCGTTCGTTCGTTCGTTTCGTTTCTTCGTTCGTTCGTTCGTTCGTTCGTTTCGTTCGTTCGTTCGTTCGTTCGTTGTTCTTCGTTCGTTCTTCGTTCGTTCGTCGTCGTTCGTTCGTTCGTTCGTTCGTAGTTAGTTAGTTAGTTAGTTAGTTAGTTAGTTGTTAGTTAGTTAGTTTGAAAGGAGGATGTACATATATACATCAAATCCGAGCAAATACACCTAGGCCTCTATCAGGCCTGCTGTGTCCATGGACATTATGTCACTTTTCTAAAATGTCGTAATCCATGAATTGAAATGAAAAAAATGAAAATGAAAAATTTGTTTAGAATTTAGGAAAGGGGCACACTTATCCCGAAAAGAATTGCTCCTAAATTTGGTATATGTTGCATTTTGGATTCCTTTTAAAAAGTGTTCTGAATTGCCGGGCTTCAGCCGGAAGCAGGGGTTTTAAACTCTGGGGTATTTCGAATACCGGCTTCGCTAATTTAAGCCTTTTTGATGAATGGACCCTTTGAAATCCATGGACTTTCTGTCACATAACTTTTGGACATTATGACACTTTTGAAATTGTCATAATGTCCATGGACATTATGACTCAATTTAGTGTGTCATAAGGTCTATGGACTTTATGTCACTGGACATTATGACACCTATCCATTATTCACAGACCTGTTCACTATTCACTAGTTGCAATATAAGTTCATAGCGTCGTTGCTTCGAAAAAACAGTTTTCAGGAGAAGCCAATTTGCTTAAATTAAAGCTACACATAACCGATTTTGTTTCAAGTATTTCGAAGTAAAACATTTTTAAATTTGAATATTTTATTACACCCTTGCAAGAAGAAAGTAACGACTTTCAATTGTAATTACTTACCTAACAACATACATTTCAATGACTACTGCATATTTTCTGGATTTCATAGAAGTAGTCTAATAAGGTTTATATTTATTTTTACAACTAATTACTTGTAATCGTTTGTGATAAGTACTTGCCTCCAATGACATCACCGTGTTAAAATAATGACTTAAAATGCTATTGTATTTTAACCCCTTACAGGGTAATGACAGTTTTTGCAAGGACATAACTGATTTTGATCGTAAAACTTGTACTTTGTATGATCAAATACCATATGATAATTTCTAATTTGGTAGGTGATGTATGACCAATAAAGGCATTATATAGTAAAATAAAAAAATTATCGAACATTTTCACATGACTGTTATTGTCGGAGCAACGACGATATACTGGTTTATTGAGTCTATAAGCTAGGTTTACTAGTCCATTGACTCTTCGACTTGTCCTTAAACTAGTCAATCGATTTGACCTTAGAAGAGTCAATCGAGTTTTCCATAGGTAATCGAAGACAATCGACTAGATTATAGCCAATGTCTATATACTGGGCAAACTACTTATCCATATGTTATCCATTAGACGATAGGGCATTAAATAGACTAATGCATAGTCCATAAAATAGTCAATAAACCAGAAAGTAAACACATCAATAGACTAGTCAAAAGATTTGTCAATACTGTATTCCAAGGTTAGTCCAAAGATTAGTTAAAAGACTAGTCCATAGACTGGGTAATAGACTTGTCAATATATTTGTCTACTCTATAGATTAGTTAGTCAATTGAAAAAAAATCGAGAAATATTTCAATACTATCCTTAAACTTTTTTTTTAATTATAATTTTCCATGTCTGTGCCCCACTATCGTCCTATCCATACATTATTCATCAGACTATTTCAGTGGAAATGATCGTGTTGCTTTCCAGTGAACAACTCCATAACAGTCTAAGTATTACATTATGTAACAAGTTCTAGTAATAAACACTTACGTTAGTCCTCAAATTCTAATCACCTGCTTAACCTCGTTCACAATGGGGTGAGTAATATTTAATTGCAACTAAACAACAGAAAAAGCTGTTGGGTATAAAAAAAACACATCATACACTTCTATTTAGTTGCATTTATTAAATCAGGAAACCATTAAATAAAATGGTACTTAAATGTTCATTATAAATAAAAGAACAAAAAGAGCCGAGTATATGTGTATGACGACAAAATACCACTTTTAGTGATGCAACAAAATAAAATATAATTGCAATATTTATTTACAACAAAATTGCTTATGCACAATAAGAAATAAGTGCCATACAATAGCAATCTACTTTAGAAAATTATCGTTAATTGCTTCAAAGAAAATTTACAGTACTTTAATAACGAGTATTAAAAGTTAATTCTTGCAAGTAATATATAACATTGAGGACTAAGAAATTATAATAAAGTAGAATTAAATCATTAGACTGTAAGTGTTTTAAATCTTTTAGATTAATTTGTCTTTTAATAGAAATTGTTTTTTGCATACTTGCACAATTATCTTGCCTACAGAAATCCTAAAATATTTGTATTATTTTTAGATTTGGCTATTTATTATTTATTTATAACTTTTGTACCCACCATAAAAAAAGGATGAGTGGGGGTTATATTAATTATGTCATTACAAAATTATTATGTCATACAAAAGAAATTTGCTAGATATTTGTTGAGCCCTTATTTGATTTTAGGCGATCTAGCTATGATCTTCCAGAAGGCTGAATTTTTACATTATCAATAATTTACATTAAATTTGAAACAGCAATGTCTCTTACAAATTTTATCAGAATCAATCCATAGCTGACCTTAACCCCCTATTAATAACCCCACAAAAAATCTGTTTATTGTATATAAATAGTTCAAACAGTAATGTTAAGATAAGTTCTAATTTAATAAAAAGTACTATTTTCTGAAAATCAAATTTTAATTTACAACAAATGCCTTAGTGGTGGGGTATATTAGATTCGACATAGCCCATTATAATACTCTTATTTGTTTTATTTCATAAACCAAATCATTAAAATATTCTAATATTCTTTTGTTAAAATTATACTACTTTAATTCATTTTCTTCACTGGACATACCCATATCAATATGTTTTTGTTGTTGTATTAACATTATTGTCGACCTTTAATTTTCAAGGTTAGATTCAAGTCCAAGGTTATGAATCACACTTTTATTCTCATGCCATTACTCAATGACTATTTGTTTTATTAAATCCAACCATACTTTGAATATTTAAGAGAACAAATATGTGTGTATACATTACCTTCTAATAAGAAAATAAAATATGAGAAATTAATGTATTATTTTATTATGTTGCCAATTATGAAAACAACAACAAAAATGAATATAGCTCGATATTAGCTATATCATTAACATCGTTATGATATAAATCATTGATATAAGTATAAAAATATACCTATGTAGAAATTTGTGAGAAAAAGGTACCCTGCAATTTTAAAGCTATGTTGAGTAAATTTTCATTATCTGTTTTGTTGTAATGGGAATCAAATATAGCCGTAACGATGATTAGTCGGCCCTTTTAAACAAATAAAATACAAACATGCATAAATACATTGTCGACTGATCTTTTATCGATATATTTTATAACCAGCTTCAAAAAAGATGGTGTGGATATATAGATTTTGCCATTCCGTTTGTATATAAAAGTATATATATTCTGGGCCTATATTTGATTCTAAGCAATCCGATATACGTTCTTCTGTCTGTTTGCTGAAAATACTAAAGTTAAAATGAAATTTTACCAAACTATTTTTAGTTGATGTTGATCGTTTCGTACTGAAATGAGTAAATCGGTTTTCGATTTCACACAGCCCCCATATTAGGTTCTCTTCAGGCTTAAAACAACATATAAAGATGAAATTCAGGTTTATAGAAACCAAAATATTTCTGTCAAAGTTTACTAGAATAGGCTTATAATTGACCAACATATAAAGTCCGTTTTGGAAATGCTTATAATATGCTGCAATACTGCAATATAGGAAAAAATTTCAGTAAAAACTTGTTTTCAAGAAATTAAAATCTCCCCAGGTAATGGGTTGTACTTTCATAAGCACTTACTTTTCAATCACTACTACTTACCGTCTGCATTACTCAGAAGTACTCTCGTAATGACTTTCTTATAATCTAATATAGAAGTACTTTATTTTCGGCTTTGTCATTTTGTTTGCACATTTTATTTAATTGCGTGTATGTGTTTTACAAAAAAGAAAACAAAATTAAATTTGTATGTGAAAACCATTTTTTGATGCGCAATAAAATAGCTAAGCAGTGGTGCAGTGAGTAGAACATTTGACTAACAAACCGAAGTCGCTGGTTCGTATTCTATTTGTAAGCGAGCGTAGAAGTACTTAATAATAACTTAAAATGCTAATGAAGAAGTAGTGAAAAGAGGTTTTATTAGCTTTTTAACTCATTACTTTTCAATGTAAGTTTTTCCTGGGTCTGTGTCAAATTTTATAATGATCGGTCTATAATTGGCAATACCACCCATAAAAAGTTCCGCTCACTACTACTTCAAAATGACTAAAATCTCTCTGTCAAATTTAGGAGGATCGGTCCATAATTGACCCTACCTCATATAAATTGCTCTTCATGAAATAACGCCCATAACGAGACATTCAAACATCATACTCGTATGACATGAGGACACAGATATTCTACAGGCAAATGCTGTCGAGCTTGCGAAAATAGGTGCACTAGTATACGATTGCACATAGATCATTTCTGTGGAATTTCGATTTTTCGAATTTCGCATACGAATAAAAAAACATGATCCAAGAACTCTCTTAGACAGGATGGAGAATCGAAAAAATTTGTATCTCCATTAGGAATGCTCGTATCGTACGACTTATCTCCTAAAACTAAGCTAATCGAACATTGTAAACATGGTAACCATGCTGAACTGAGCGTACCCTATTTATGTGCAAAGGCGAAGAAAATTAATCACCCTCTATATCTCTGTTTCGCATTAGGGGACAATGGCATACGATATCTGGGATATCGATTTTTTATTAGGCATTAGACTAGATAACCTAAAAATCCTTTATCAGGCTTCGTCGATACTTTGATGGATAAACCCCAGAACAATATATAAAAACAAGTGATTTTTCCAGAATTTTGACTATTTATGTACAACGTTTTTTTTTGAAATGAAAAATTTGCAAAAGCATGTCTGAAAGAATAGTATAGGATTTGGATCCCGAAAGTATTTTGGATTTTTTTTTTTCTGATTTCATGAGACATACGGACAATCAGATATTTAGTGTGGAGAGTTTTTCTATCAAAACAACCCGAGAACATGATTATTATTATTGGCTACCACGTGATGATAGGTCATAATATAGGCCCTTTCTGTGGAATTTCGTTAGGAGTTTCTTGCATACGAATAAAAAACATGTTCCAAGAACTCTCTCAGACAAGATGGAGAATCTAAACAACTTGTATCTCCATTAGGAAAAAATGACCAATCCTCGTATCGTACAACTTATCTCCTAAAACTCTGCAATCCAAAATCAGAAAAATGTTTGCTGTCATCATCGAACATTGTAACCTTGATAACCATGCTGAACTAGGCTGTTGAATCACTTAATCACCCTCTATATCCCTGTTTCCCACTAGAGGAAAATGGCCTACGATATCTGAGATATCGGTTTTTTATTTGGCATTAGACTAGATAACCTAAAAATTCTTTATCAGGATTCGTCAATACTTTGATTGATAAAACCCAGAGCAATATATAAAACTCATGATTGTATATTGACCATTTATGTATATATTTAGTTTTTTTGGTTTTGAAAAGAAAAAATTTACAAAAGCAAGTGTGTTAGAATAGTGTAGGATTTGGATCCCGAAAGTATTTTGGATTTTTTCATAAGACATATGTACAATCAGATATTTGGTGTGGACAGTTTTTCTATCAAAACAACACGGGAACACGATTTTTCTTATTAGCTACCACGTATAGGTCAAAAAATAGTCATAACCATAAATTTTTTCCCTATTAGATTTAAAGACGATTTAACCATGTCTGTCTGTCAGTCTGTTGCAAGTTAAAAGGATACGAAACAGAGGAGCAAGAGAGCTGAACATTTTCAAATAATATTCTCTATTGTTAAGGTTTCTTTGGTATTGAAAATGGAGTGACCTTTGGATTACTATAAATAATCTTAAATATGACAATCGCGATACAACTAATAATGTTGTTGGTTTTATATATCCACTGTCCAGTGTGCCGAATATCCTTATATTGGAGCTATAGATGGCTCGTATACACTGTTATGAATCTAGTTCCAAATACTGCAGGGTATATTTCCTTTAACAAAATTAAAAATATGCCTTAGTATTAGTATATATTATCTAGATGTAGATTATTTTTGCACTTGTATGATATTTGTTGTTTGTTGTTACTCACTTTATGAATGATTAAGATGAAATGGATACAAATATGTTTGTACCTATTAAATAAACAGACGAGCTGTTTCCTAACAAAAGTTTCGTAGAAATTTACACCTGATTGGACTTATAACGGCTAGACAGAAATTGTTGGAAAAATACTCTCATATAAAAATAACTAAATAAAATACATATATTATTTTCATTCATATACTAAAATCTATAATAAATTTTAATAAAATTGAATATGATTTGTATACAAAAATGTCTGCTTAAAGTAAATTAATACAGCTTTTGTGAGTGAGAGATTAATAAAAATTACAATAAATATTCTTGAAATTCCATTTCAAATTGATGTCGAGTTACTTTTCACAGAACTCTTCTTTAAAAATGAGAGTCACTATTTTATCGCACTTTATTTATTATGTTTTCTTTTGTAACTTTATTATTTTCATTTATTTTATTAATTACAGCATTATTTACAATTTTATTTAAAAATTTATAGAAAATAAATAATTATCAATAACAAATTCCAAGTATTAACAATATCTCTAAGTATTACAAATATATTTTTTCTTATTATTGCGACCTTGAAATTTTTAATCCAATATCAGGTATTGTTCCCATATTATGTATTTAAGTCGCAACACATGTGTATTCTTTGAAATTATTTTATATATTTTGGCGAAGCAGGAGCGTTGAAAAGTACTAAAAATAAAAAATAAACCAAAAAAATTCTATATGAAAAGAAATTTTTGAAAAAGAATATAAGGAATTCTTATATGAATTAGATACTGAAAGAAATTTTGTCGTGAGTTGTTTGCAAAACTTTGCACTATCAAAACAATCCGAGAATCTAATTATACAAACATATATCGAGAGTATACATCAGTTGCTTCGATCAAGTATTCGGCCTTAGGTATGAAGTTGGCTAAATTTACAGCAAAATTTCCGACACAAAGTTCAATAATTATTTAGCTCAAATTTATTATATATTTCCAATTGTTCGAAAGATAAAATTTTTATTTAAAAAACAATTGGCCAAATTTGCCAGTATAAACACTGCGTTCAGTAGAACTATATAATCCGATCTGTTGGTGCGAAATTTCCAAATTTGCTTATCTGCGATATTTCCATTAAACATTAGTGTCTTTTTTAACGTGTATTGTACTTAAAATACATATGTATGTTGTATGTGTTTTTATTTGACAATAAGAAGCTTTTGGCGTCTGACTGGCATTTTCGTTTATTGTTGGCATGTTATCGATATCACCGGCATCAACATTTCACCTGGTTACATCAAAAATATGTACAAATTCAAATAAACAAATCTGGTATTTTGTAATATTTTTGTTTGCTTTGTTCTAAAAGAATAAGAAAGTAAAAAAAAAAAAATATTATTTTATTAAATATATTCTTAAATTCAGATGTGAAATGTATATTGATTTTATCGTCCGATAAGTTATAAATAAATTATTGTTGAAAATTTAGCTTAAACTACATTTACAATTTCGATTAACTACACTGTTTGTAGTTCTTTAAGTGTTTCTATATGATAAAAGACAAAAAAAGACCAGTGTTTCCCTTTATTTTACTTTTTTATGGGACCCCAAAGATTTGGTGCCTCGGCGTCATTTACCCTCTGAATTTGAAATATTGTGAACACATAAAAACTTCATCTTCAAGATCAAAATCAAAATCACAAAAGAACTTAAAAAATTATTTCAAGGGCTTCTCTAAAATAGGCGTATACTTAATATTTGTAATATCAATAAATCATTAACACGTATACGTACAGGTGTCGTTAATAAAATCAATGCAATTTCACAATGTAACACTTTCCACTTGAAATGAAAAAATGAAGATGAAGTTTTTTGATTTTATATGTTCACAATTCTTTGTGACAAGAGCTACAACTTTGTCTCAGAAAGTAAATCAAAATTTCGAACTGATTGCAAGATATGAGCCTGAGAAATGAACACGTTTTTGCAAAAATTGCACCGAGATGCATGACTTTGGACAAAACTGGGAGACATGGGTCTTTTTTGGTTTATCACGTAGTGTTGTCTGTATACAATTGTATTTCGTGTTGCACTGTAAGGGCTAAATTTTAGTAGTAAAATTAGTGAAAATCAATTCAGACTCCAGAAATTGATTTCTGAAAGCTCCACAGCTTACAAATATATTTTAAATACTTAAAGCTTTACGATACCAATAACTTTTCTCTAGGGGATGAAATGGAAAGACCGGTTTCGGAAGCTTTATGCAATAATAGGTTTTAAAAGCTTTAAGCTTTGCAATATCGAAAGAATATTTTCTAACTTTTAAATATGTATGTATATTGAAAACGAAATTTTAAACCTTTCTTGTTTCCAATATATTTGTCAGAATGAAAATGTTATTTTACTGAAGTATAAGCTTGCGCGCCAAAAATAAATTTTGACAACTCTGACAATTTTTTTCCCGACAATATTGTCAGATAATTGTCTTGCAATGTATTGCCAGATTTTCTGGCAAATATCTTGCAACCGTGCCAACGACGACCTCCTTTTGGTAGCAATTTCTTATGGGAGATGCCAAGCCCCCTGTTTCTAGTGCGCCCACTTTTTGTTCTAAATAATAATATTGACACTGAAGTGGGTTCCGACAATGTTTGAGCATTCTAAGTAACTGTTATATTTTCTCAGATATACTGATTTATTATTTTCTTAATATGGTAAGTGCCACGCCCACTATAGATATGGATGTCAAAGTTGTCCATACAAAATTTGAGGACTCCAACTCTTGCAGTTTCTGAGATATGCGACTTTAATACTTATTTTGAATGTGGGCGTGAAGTAAAAAGTAGCCTATAGTTTCTTCCAGACATACAGGAGGACACTGTGAAAATTTCAGAAAAATTGGTCCAGCCGTTTATCTGTCTATAAAGTCCAAACAAATACTCATTCGTTTTTATATAGATATAGATATTCAATTCCAAGAAGATCTTGATATCGAAAAACCCGAAATCCTGTATCAATTTCAATAGGTTTCATCCTTTGGTTATGCGGGAATTCTTGGAGAACCTTCAAATTATCTGACTATAATTTCAAAGATATTTTTATTCATATAAGAATCAAAAACTGTTGCTTGGGAAGCCCTTACGATTTGACATACGTCCAATCTATATATAACAATGCCTATTAGGAAACTTAACGAGTTTGGATGAAGTTTAGTGTTTAATTTTTTATTGGAATTTTGTGAATTTTATAATTTTAAAAACAGAATCAATCACCACTGTATAGTTGATTGGTATGCTCGCACCCCATTATCCAAACCTTTTATATATAAAGATCGGTCTGAAATCCATAATATGTGAACGTTTCAACCAAAATGAAATCGGCTACATTATTTTCTATGTATTATCAGGTAGGAGAATTTTAACGAGACGAAACGATTAATAGATCCCTTCTAAATAAAAATTTAGATACTGGATAATGATGTTAAAAAAGTATTTAGATATCTGTTTTTCATGCCTTTCTATCAGGAATTGGCTGCTTGGTAATAGTATGGATTTGTTCAAACTTTGCGACATTAACCGAAGTTCTGGTTCGTGATCGAATGATTGTATTTTATACAAAATAGGTCTAAAAATTTTAAATCTAAAAATAAATAGAAATGAAGTTAATCAGCATAGCAAATAAGTACTATTTGAAAGGATAAATAATTCGGTTATTATAATATAAAATTGTTTTTTATTACAAAGAAATGTTTTAAATGCCGTCGGTAAAAATTTATAAACCAAATTTATTTTTTATTATATAAATAATTTTTCCTTGACTTTTTTCTATCTGTCTATATAGGCAAAAGTACATATTTAGTATATATTATTATATATGGTATATATTAGAATAATATTATTTTTAAATTAATTCTGGAAACTTACATGTCTTTTTTACACCAGTTTTATACTAATGATTTTATGATTTTTATAACAATACCAAGAATCCATAACATTTTGATGCTGTAAGAAGTGAAGTGGTGGTGAATTGATATGCCAGACTTTTTTGTTATAAAGAATCGTAAATCATTAAAATCTGCAATTTGAAAAAAAGAAAAACAAAAAAAAAAGAGAAGAATTACAAAAAATCAAGCAAACTTTATACGAGACCAGTGCAGCCTATATACGATGAACACTAATGAAGAGGGTGTTTAATAAGATACAAAAAAGAAACCAAAATAAAAAAATAAAAAACATTGAACATTTTCCTTTTTTAATGCGTGGGTCTGATTGAAAATAGAACAAGTATATGGGAGAGAGGAATGCACATAATCAAAAAGGAAACAAAACGAAAAAAGTGCAGCATAGTTTGAAGGGGCCTAATGGAAATGCATACTTTTAACTTCCTGTATATGCACAAGTATTTCAGATCCTGTTTGCACTCACGAACATATGAGTGTTGAGGTAGTAGTAGTATTGTTGCACTGTTGCAGTAATATGAGCGTGTGTATGTGTGTACTAAGTTTGTAGATGTTTATGCAACTAACGCACTTGTGTTTGGCTGGTTTTATTATAGGTGGAGTTTTTCCAATAAAACAACTGTCCGGTACATGGGTTCCTTTTTTCTTTTTAGGTTTTATTTTCACAGAGCCACACCAATAAAACCAAACCGTATAGCAACGAAAAGTTCAGTTTCCTTTTTTTTTGTACTATTTCAAAAAAAAAAGAAGACTTATACACAGACACGCATACAAAAACAAGGATTAAAACTCACCAAAAACAAAATATCGAAAAATGTTCATATGCACTTTTGCATGCATTTTCAAAAGGAAAAAATAAAATAAAAGTATCTTACCAAAATAAAAATCAACATCATTGGTGGCATAATCACTGGGCCTAACGGTCTAAAGCAGCAAAAATTTTCACCAGCAGCATCATTACACAAAAGTGCACGGTGGAATAAATTTTAAAAATATTAATTCTAAGCAATTTTTAAAAATTTTTATAAGAAATAGAAATTTTTGAAATTATTTTTGAAAAAAGAAAAAAATCTCGAAATTTTCTATGAAAAAGAAACATTTTTTAAACGTTTTTGTTAGCAAGAGAAATTTTTTGAAAGTAATCTACAATAGAAATTTTTCCAACACTTGTCAAAAATTTTCAATAAGAGAAATTTAAAAAAAGGAAATTTTAAAAATTTAAAAAAAAATCAAAATTTTTTATAAGCAAGAGATATTAAAAAAAAAAAATTATTAGAAAGTGAAATTATTAGGAAAATATATTTAAGAAAGAGAAATTTTTAGAAATTTTCTTTAAGAAAGAGAATTTTCGAAATTGTCTCTAAAAAAAGAAGAAGAGGAAAGCGAAAAATTTCCATTAATAGAAGGAGAAATGTTCAAAAATTTTCTAATCAGAAGAAAGAGAAATTTTTAGAAATTTTCTTTAAGAAAGAGAATTTTCGAAATTGTCTCTAAAAAAAGAAGAAGAGGAAAGCGAAAATTTTCCATAAATAGAAGGAGAAATGTTCGAAAATTTTCTAATCAAATAGAATTTTTCAAAAACTCTATTTAAAGAAAGTAAGAATTTTCATTTTTTTGTAAAAAAGAACAAAGAAATTTTCGAAAATTTTTTATAAAAGAAAATAGAAATTTTCGAAAATTTTCTATAAAATAAAATAGAAATGTTTCTATAAAAGAAAATATACATTTTTTGAACATTTTCTTTTAAAGAAAATAGATACTTTCGTAAATTTTCTATAAAAGAACTAGAAATTTTCAAGAAATTTCTTCAATAGAAAATTGAAATTTTCGAAAATTTTCTATAAAAGAAAATTTTCTATAAAAGAAAATAGAAATTTTCGAAAATTTTCTATAAAAGAAAATGTTTTGAATATTTTCTTTTGAAGAAAATATAAATTTTTTGAAATTTTTCTTTAAAGGAAAATGTAAATTTTTGATAAAAGATACAAGAAATTTTCAAAAATTTTTTTATAGAAAATAGAAAATTTCAAAAATTTTCTTTTAAAACAAAATAGAAATTTTCGAAACTTCTCTATAGAAAATAGAAATTCTCTAAAATATTTCATAAAAAAATGTCATTAATTTTCTATAAAAAAATACATTTTCCAAAATTACTTACAAAACTATAAACCCACTGTCAAACATCACTCTGTCTGCAGCCCAAAAATGCATTTTATCGCAAAAAAACATGCACATTAACTGCAACGACATTGCATATTTTTCGTATTTCATTTTTGTTTAATTTTATTTTTTGACAGAGTATAGTAGTAGAATGTGTAGTAGTTGAAAAAGTGCGTTGTATAAAATGCAATGAGTAAAAAAAGCCACGCCTGCATATTGGTTGATTTTTACGTTTTTTAGCAACTTTTTTTGTAGCATAATTTTTTGGTGATTTTTTTGTAACTTGTTTGTTTTTTTTTTCGTTTTGGTCCTTTTTTCAGCAATTTATTTATGCGTGAGTGTGCAGGAGTGTGTATGAATTTTTGTTGTGTATGTATAAATATTCGTTCTTTTTTTGGTTATTTGCCTTGTTTATTTTCTATACATGCCCGAAAGTGCATATGTGTGTGTGTTTTCCACATTTATACGTGTGTATGTATTTTCTGGACTCATCACGATGAGCATGATTTTTTGTTTTCGTATTCAAGCAGATAATTACATTTAAATAAAATAAAAATTTTATGTTGATGCTGGTCTCTAGATGGGCACTTGTTTTCCATTTTTTTGGGTGTTTTGTTTTTGGTAGTGGGGGAACAGAAGTCGTTGTTTTTTTGTTTAATTTCGTAGTTGCTGTTGTTAGGTTCACCTAACCATTATTATTTTAGGTTGTATTTTTTCAACTGTTTCGTTGGTTTTTAAAGGCATGTTTATAATTTATATTTTTTAATTTATTTTATGTATAATTCATTTTTTTCTTTCATTTGCTTACATATACAGTGAATAACAAAATTAATAAGATGTAACTAATTAAAATTTATTTTATTGGAACCCAACCCAAACCAGCAGATAAGTAATAAATAGCAAAATCAGTCAAAGTATTTAGAATGAAAGAAACTTTTCACTAATTTCTGATTGAATGGAAAGAAAGGAAAAAATAATCGAAGAAAATAAATATTAAAATTTAAATATTTTAAATTTTATGAGTTATTTTTTTATTATTTTTTTTTTTAAGAAGAAATTTATGAACATTTTCTATAAGAAAATAAATTTGTAAAAATTTTCCATAAGTATAGAAATTTATGAAGATTTTTTTATAAGAAAAGAAATTTTTGCAAATTTTAAGAAGAGAAATTTTCTATAATTTTCTATAGAAGCAGACACTTTTAAGAAAGGTTTTTAAGGATAACAATTTTCTACAAAATTTTCTAAATAAGAGAAATTTCTATATGTAAATTTAGAAGATTTTCTGAAAAAATTTAATTTTAAAAATATTTCTAAAGGATAACAATTAGTTGAAATTAAAAATATTTCTATTTGTCAACATTTGTTCCCTAGAGTATAGAAATAATATTTGCTGACCCCGGTTTCTAAAGTCAACTGCACTATTTTGCACACAATTTCATCTCACTTTTATACTTTTGAAGTTTTTTTTTCACTTTGTTAAATTACATAAGAATTCAAGTAAGAAAACAAGAAAAAAGTTTTGCTTAAAAGCTGGGGGAACCTCTAGAGTTTTAACTACCAAATACTACCTACTTACATTTTTATACTGGTACAATACTTACAATTTAGTTAAGCATCTATATGCTTATTTTTGTAAAAATATAAAAAAACATATTTTTTAATTCAGTTCTTTTTTTCTACAAAACTACAAGTGTGTGTACCTTGAGGTTGTAATAACTTTAAACCTCATTCCACTTGAGTGTTTTGTTTAAGTTTTTTTTCTCTCTTAATAATATTTATTTATATAGTCCTTTTGACTTTTTTTCGGTATGACCGTACTGGTTTTTTGTTGTTTTTCATAGCTATTGTTTTGCAAAACCAACAATAGTTGCTTCGGTTTTGTCGCATTCTAAGGGGACTTACTTTATTCTATGCAACACTCGCAATAATTTTTACTAAAACTCTAAAATAAATTGTGGTTAAATATTTAATAACTCCACAAATAACTCGGAACATAAAAACCCCAAATCAACTTCATTGTTTTTTTCTTAAATAACCAAGAGTTTTGTCATATGCAGAAAAAAAACGACAGAGAGAAATTGTAATAAGTGGCATCTGTAAATCAGCGTCGACTATATGTTGCTCTACACCACCTGTGAATATCAAGTTTGTTTTTATGAAAATTAAAAAAAAATGAATTGTCTTGAAACGAGAATTTTTCGAAAGTTTTCTATAAAAAGAGAATTTTTTGAAATTTTTTTAAAAAAGACAATTTTCTATAAAAAGCGAATTTTTGAAAAATTTTCTGTAAAAGAAAACCTTCCGAAATGTTTTTATGAGAAGAGAAATTTTCGAAAAGTTTCTATAAAAAGTGAATTTTTCAAAAATTTTCTATAAAAAAAGAACTTTTCGAAAATTTACTATAAAAAAGACAATTTTTTAAAAATTTTCTATAAAAGAGAATTTTTCGAAAAGTTTCTATAAAAAGTGAATTTTTTGAAAATTTTCTATAAAAAGAGAATTTTTCGAATGTTTTCTAAAAAAGATAATTTTCGAAACGGTTCTATAAAAAGAGAATTTTGCAAAAATATTCTATAAAAAGAGAATTTGCAATATTCTATAAAAAGAGAATTCTTGAAAAATATTCAATAAAAAGAGAATTTTTCGAAATTTCTCTATAAAAGAAGAATTTTTCAAAAAAAATTTTATACACAGAGAATTTTTCAAATATTTTCTATAAAAAGAGAATTTTTCAAACATTTTCTATAAAAAGAGAAATTTTCAAAAATTTTCTATAAAAAGAGAAATTTTCTATAAAAAGAGAAATTTTCTATAAAAAGAGAAATTTTCTATAAAAAGAGAAATTTTCTATAAAAAGAGAAATTTTCTATAAAAGAGAAATTTTCTATAAAAAGAGAAATTTTCTATAAAAAGAGAAATTTTCTATAAAAAGAGAAATTTTCTATTAAAAAGAGAAATTTTCAAAAAGTTTCTATAAAGAGGAATTTTCAAAAAGTTTCTATAAAAAGAGAAATTTTCAATAATTTTCTATAAAAAGATAATTTTTCAAAAATTTTCTACAAAAAGGGAATTTTTCAAAAATTTTCTATAAAAAGAGAAATTTTCAAAATTTTTCTATAAAAAGTGAATTTTGCAAAAAATTTTTATAAAAAGTGAATTTTGCAAAAATTTTCTATAAAAAGAGAATTTTTGAAAAATATTTATAAAAAGAGAATTTTTCGAAATTTCTCTATAAAAAGAGAATTTTTCGAAATTTCTCTATAAAAAGAGAATTTTTCGAAATTTCTCTATAAAAAGAGAATTTTTTTAAAATTTTCTATACAGAGAGAATTTTTCAAAAATTTTCTATAAAAAGAGAATTTTTGAAAAATATTCAATAAAAAGAGAATTTTTCGAAAATATTCAATAAAAAGAGAATTTTTCGAAAATTTTCTATAAGAAGAGAATTTTTCGAATAATTTCTATAGAAAGAGAATTTCCTAAAAATTTTCTGTAATAAAAATAATTTTTCTGAAAATTTTCTATGAAAAAATTTTCCAATATTTTGAAAATAGTCTTTGCAAATAGAATTTTTAGAAAATAGCCTATAAAAAGATCTTGCTATAAATGCCATTCTAAAGTCAAATTTGTCATGGACAGACAGACAAGGAATTACATATTCAAACAGACAGCTGGGAGGTCAAATTTACAGACATGGTTGTTTGACACTAACAATTATACTATTTTTGTCAGCATGACATGAATACATACATATAAATGTATGTATGTGGAGATGGACAGATAGATAAACACAATCTCAGAAAATTATTCTAATCCGATATGTGAGTAGTACAAACATTAGAACCAATCCGTAATACCCTCTCAGTTATAGTGGAATAAAATAAGAGAAAAAAAAACTTGGAAAACAAATTGTGTTTCCTCTTGTAGTCAATAGCTGGAAGACATCAAATGCTTGCAGCTAACTTAAAATGCATTTGTTTTTTTTACTTTGCACAATTGTCTGTTTGATTGTCGCATCCTCTGGTTGTTGTTCGTTTTTTTTTATATTTTTGTTTTACACAAGTTTTTTGTGTTGTTGTTTCTTTGGCTGTGAATTTATCCTTCTAAAAACACAAGTCGTCTTTGTAAAGTGCATACTTTTAGGCGCCTAAAAGTGTAGTTGAGTGTGAGTATGACATATGTATGTGTGTGTTTTCATTGTTTTTGATGCATTATCTTGTGAATTTGTTGCTGCCATCATTTTGGTAAACACTTGTATTTTTTGTGTGATGTTGTTGTTGTAATTAAAATCATGTTAGAATGCTTTGTTGTGTTTTGTACTGTTGCCACTGCAAAAAGGAATTTACTACAGTCACATACAAAAACACACTCCCTTTAACTACAGCTGCAACATTGCAGTTGACAACCTCAAAGGATTTTGTCACTGTATTTTTTGTCTTTACAATTGCTTGAGTTTTTTTTTATTTTGTATTTATTTGTATCAAGTTGAGTTTTTCATTTTAATTTCTTTCTGGCTTTTTTAGGATATTATTACAAATGTTTTTCTCTGTTTATACTGTAACACTTGTAGTCATCACATACACATACAAAACAATAAATGCATTTGTGTCATTTGTTTGTCTGTTTGTTGCTGATGTTTTGTTCAAAGATATTTTTATTTTAGAAACCCTTTGGCTAAATGCAATTTTAAAAACTTTATCTTATCAAAACCATCAAAATGGTATGCATTTTATTTATATTAAAAAATATATTTGTCAAAAGTATTGCGGTCTAACATAACATTAAACAGCAACCACAAGACACTTAAAATATGTAATAAATAAATAAGAACAAAACTTCAAAGACCTAAATTTCTTTGATTTAACTGATCAATTTTTGTTTTTAATATTTAAATTATTATTTTTGCAGTTTAAAAAAAGAAACATGACATTTTGCAACGGATTTCGTCACATAAGTATGAGTGCGAACCGTATATTTAAATGTCATCAATGTTCCATTTGTTAACAATTTTCAGAGAATATACTACGAAGGCGTATTCATGAAATGCCGACAGCTTTAGCTAAATTCTAAATTTTGTTATATGGAAATAAATCAGATTAATATATATAATTAAAAAAAACAATATTTTTTTAGAAGTATTTTTAAAAAGCTGTCGACTTATAGAATATTTAAACAAAAATTACTTATTAACTGAACTACAACTGATCTAGAACTGAACTAGAACTGAACTAGAACTGAACTAGAACTGAACTAGAACTGAACTAGAACTGAACTAGAACTGAACTAGAACTGAACTAGAACTGAACTAGAACTGATCTAGAACTGATCTAGAACTGAACTAGAACTGAACTAGAACTGAACTAGAACTGAACTAGAACTGAACTAGAACTGAACTAGAACTGAACTAGAACTGAACTAGAACTGAACTAGAACTGAACTAGAACTGAACTAGAACTGAACTAGAACTGAACTAGAACTGAACTAGAACTGAACTAGAACTGAACTAGAACTGAACTAGAACTGAACTAGAACTGAACTAGAACTGAACTAGAACTGAACTAGAACTGAACTAGAACTGAACTAGAACTGAACTAGAACTGAACTAGAACTGAACTAGAACTGAACTAGAACTGAACTAGAACTGAACTAGAACTGAACTAGAACTGAACTAGAACTGAACTAGAACTGACTAGAACTGAACTAGAACTGAACTAGAACTGAACTAGAACTGAACTAGAACTGAACTAGAACTGAACTAGAACTGAACTAGAACTGAACTAGAACTGAACTAGAACTGAACTAGAACTGAACTAGAACTGAACTAGAACTGAACTAGAACTGAACTAGAACTGAACTAGAACTGACTAGAACTGAACTAGAACTGAAACTAGAACTGAACTAGAACTGAACTAGAACTGAACTAGAACTGAACTAGAACTGAACTAGAACTGAACTAGAACTGAACTAGAGAACTGAACTAGAACTGAACTAGAACTGAACTAGAACTGAACTAGAACTGACTAGAACTGAACTAGAACTGAACTAGAACTGAACTAGAACTGAACTAGAAACTGAACTAGAACTGAACTAGAACTGAACTAGAACTGAACTAGAACTGAACTAGAACTGAACTAGAACTGAACTAGAACTGAACTAGAACTGAACTAGAACTGAAACTAGAACTGAACTAGAACTGAACTAGAACTGAACTAGAACTGAACTAGAACTGAACTAGAACTGAACTAGAACTGAACTAGAACTATGAACTAGAACTGAACTAGAACTGAACTAGAACTGAACTAGAACTGAACTAGAACTGAACTAGAACTGAACTAGAACTGAACTAGAACTGAACTAGAACTGAACTAGAACTGAACTAGAACTGAACTAGAACTGAACTAGAACTGAACTAGAACTGAACTAGAACTGAACTAGAACTGAACTAGAACTGAACTAGAACTGAACTAGAACTGAACTAGAACGAACACTAGAACTGAACTAGAATGAACTAGAACTGAACTAGAACTGAACTAGAACTGAACTAGAACTGAACTAGAACTGAACTAGAACTGAACTAGAACTGAACTAGAACTGAACTAGACTGAACTAGAACTGAACTAGAACTAGAACTAGAACTGAACTAGAACTGAACTAGAACTGAACTAGAACTGAACTAGAACTGGACTAGAACTGAACTGAACTAGAACTGAACTAGAAACTGAACTAGAACTGAACTAGAACTGAACTAGAACTGAACTAGAACTGAACTAGAACTGAACTAGAACTGAACTAGAACTGAACTAGAACTGAACTAGAACTGAACTAGAACTGAACTAGAACTGAACTAGAACTGAACTAGAACTGAACTAGAACTGAACTAGAACTGAACTAGAACTGAACTAGAACTGAACTAGAACTGAACTAGAACTGAACTAGAACTGAACTAGAACTGAACTAGAACTGAACTAGAACTGAACTAGAACTGAACTAGAACTGAACTAGAACTGAACTAGAACTGAACTAGAACTGAACTAGAACTGAACTAGAACTGAACTAGAACTGAACTAGAACTGAACTAGAACTGAACTAGAACTGAACTGAACTAGAACTGAACTAGAACTGAACTAGAACTGAACTGAACTGAACTAGAACTGAACTAGAACTGAACTAGAACTGAACTGAACTAGAACTGAGCTGAACTGAACTGAACTAGAACTGAACTAGAACTGAACTAGAACTAGAACTGAACTAGAACTGAACTAGAACTGAACTAGAACTGAACTAGAACTGAACTAGAACTGAACTAGAACTGAACTAGAACTGAACTAGAACTGAACTAGAACTGAACTAGAACTGAACTGGAACTGAACTAGAACTGAACTAGAACTGAACTAGAACTGAACTAGAACTGAACTAGAACTGAACTAGAACTGAACTAGAACTGAACTAGAACTGAACTAGAACTGAACTAGAACTGAACTAGAACTGAACTAGAACTGAACTAGAACTGAACTAGAACTGAACTAGAACTGAACTAGAACTGAACTAGAACTGAACTAGAACTGAACTAGACTGAACTAGAACTGAACTAGAACTGAACTAGAACTGAACTAGAACTGAACTAGAACTGATCTAGAACTGAACTAGAACTGAACTAGAACTGAACTAGAACTGAACTAGAACTGAACTAGAACTGAACTAGAACTGAACTAGAACTGAACTAGAACTGAACTAGAACTGAACTAGAACTGAACTAGAACTGAGAACTAGAACTGAACTAGAACTGAACTAGAACTGAACTAGAACTGAACTAGAATTGAACTAGAACTGAACTAGAACTGAACTAAAACTGAACTAGAACTGAACTAGAACTGAACTAGGACTGAACTAGAACTGAACTAGAACTGAACTGGAACTGAACTAGAACTGAACTAGAACTGAACTAGAACTGAACTAGAACTGAACTAGAACTGAACTAGAACTGAACTAGAACTGAACTAGAACTGAACTAGAACTGAACTAGAACTGAACTAGAACTGAACTAGAACTGAACTAGAACTGAACTAGAACTGAACTAGAACTGAACTAGAACTGAACTAGAACTGAACTAGAACTGAACTAGAACTGACTAACTAGAACTGAAATAGAACTGAAAGTAACAATTCCTCCGTTATCGTAACCGGAATGCGATGGTACATTATTCTTTCTTATTTTAGAAGATTTTTAGAAACAGCACTCTATTCTACGGCTATGATGTTACTGAAGCCACCTATAAATCTTGGTTTGTAAAACAAATTTTCATCAATATGTTTTTTTAAGATTTTCATTTCAAAAAATGATTCTTAATGTAATGAATGCATAATGTCGAAATGTTTAAAAATCGCTATTTTAATATTTTTAATGCACCAAAAAATAAAATACAATTTCATTTTAATACTTCTTGCAAACATGATCATGATGTCAACTCAAACTATTAACATGCAACAAAACATGTCAGTTTCTATAAAACACTAGAAGTCTTGCATCTAAATTGCCCATTGAAAAAATAAAATAAAGTAAAAGTGTGAGTTAGACTATTTGCAAAGGACAATAGAGGCGAACGGTAAAGAAAGGGAAAAAATAAATAAAAAAAACAGTAACACGGATAAAAAGACATTTCACTTAGTAGACATTGCAAAGACAATACTATCTTGAATGTTAAAAAAACTCTTTTGTTTTTTTATTCTGTTCTTTTTTTCTGTCTAAAAGAAATATCTAAAACAATATAGAGAACAAAAATTAACAAAGTACTTATGCATGTGTCATATTATTCTTATGGAATCTTTTGTTTATTAGAAACAAAATATTACATCATCAGCGTCATCGTCTCCACATATGAAAGGGGGCTACAATAAATTGAAGTTGATGTAAGTAGTCTTATGTAGTGTTAGTCAGGAGGTAAAGAATAGAATTTAACAAAAACTGGAGAAAAAATCTATAGGGATGCTTTAGGGAAAAAAGTAGAATCTTTTTTTAGAAAAAATTTACAACCTTAACTCTTTTTTGTTTTTTTTTTTTTATTCATATTATAAATTTCAAATTCATTATAATGCCAATGGTTAACTACAAAAACAACAAAATAAAAAACAGAAAAGTGAAAAAAGTACATACTTACAAACGTTCATAATATTTCCTGCAACCCTTAGAATATGTTGTGAAAGTGAGTGTTTTAGCTTGTGACTAGGTAAGTGAGTGAGTAAGCATTAATACTGTGGAATAGAAAATATCAATTAATAAGTTATGTATATGATTCAGTCTGACACGTTTAAGTCTGATTTCATGGTTGGCTCTTATACAAGTCAAGGATGAATTCTGGTTTCCTTTTCAGCTCTAGTATGAAGTTTAATTTCCTTTGTTGACTTTTGTATTAAGTGTGACTTCATAGTAGTCTATAGTATGGATTAAATTTGACATAATTTTTGATTCTATTCGAGTATATAATAGTGTTGATATCTGATTTCATAAGTGGCTCAGTAATGAAGCTTGACTTTATTAGTGGCTTTAGTATGAAGTTCTACTACATGCTTGACTTTAGTACAGGGTAAGGACGAAGTGTTACTTCATTGCTGACTCTAGTATGAAGTCTGACTTCACTGTTGAGTCTAGTGTGAATTCTGACTTCATTGACGGCTCTTGTATGAAGTTAATTTGATTCTAGTACGAAGTTTGACTTTATTTCTGACTTAAGTATGATGATTGTTGTATGAAGTTAATTGACTCTAGTATGAATTTTGACTTCATTGTTGACTCTAGTATAAAGTTCTTCTTCAGTGTTGACTTTAGTATAGATCATGGATTAAGTCCGATTTCATCGTTGGCTCTAGCCTATATCTGTATATCTGTAGTAAGAAGTTTGATGTAAATCTAGTAAGTATGAGGTGAGTGATGAAGTATGTTGGCTCTAGTATAGAGCTAGGATAAAGTTTGACTCTAGTATAGATAAAAGATCTTGTCTGATTTCCTTGTAGGATCTAGTCAAAGTTCAAAGTCTTCATTACTGACCCAAGTATAAAGTCCTTCTATATTTTTGACTCTAGTATAGAGTAAGTATAAAGTTTGACTTAATTTTTTACTCTTGTGAAATTTTACTTAATTATTGACTGTAGAAGAATGAAGTTTGACTTCATTCTTGACTCTAGAATGAAATGGATGAAGTGTAATTCGCTCTAGTAAGTATGAGGTCCTACTTTATTGCTGACTCTAATATGAAGGACCTATTATAGAACAACAATAAATTCTAGTATAGTGCAACAGATTAGATTTGCCTTCACACTTTAGAACATATCAAAAATTATAAATTCTTTAAGTATAACCCACTGTAAAACATTAACAGAATATGTACGTATGTTTGTATCTAAAAAAGGGATCCAAAAACTTTTATATTTTTAGACCTTTTTTACGCTGTTATTTCGGTATGAAAACACAAATAATTGCAAACATTTTTTTGTAGCTGCTGTAATTTTGCTATCAACTCTACTCGTATGTATAAAAGTGTATGTACGAGTAGTCTCTCTAAATATAAATATTTTTAATTACAATTGGGCAGATACCCAATACTACTATATAACACCAATGCAAACGCACGCAAATACACTTACATCCGCCTCAAATAGTCATTTATTTTAAACACCTACTCATATCATCAAAACTGGTAGAAAAAAGTACCTCATATTTAGAAAAATATTTTTTTGTAAGTGTTCGAAAAAAAAGGTGAAAGAAAAAACGTATTTTTTATACAAATTTTATTTATACATAAACCTTTACATGCAAAAACAAAAATTACTCCGTTTTTTGTGACTATTTTCACTTGTATATGTATGTGTAACATTAATTGTATGAGTGTAATGACTAGACGCCGACGACTAAACACTTACATTTATGTCAATTCAACCAAAAGATACAGCATGACGACGACTATGACACTCCTCGCCTTATTGCACTTTAGAGCCTCAGCAGCCTTCAGTCGTCACAGCGCAGAAATATTGTTTCTTTCAAAACTCAGGGGGTTTATACACAAACTTTATATATAGTCATTATTTTTATGATTTAGACGAGTTAGATGTTATACTAGATGTTAAATATTTTAGCAGTGTGAGTAAATATGAAAAAATAAAAGCTTTATAGAAATATGACTAAATATATGAGAAGAATGATTGTGTAAATAACTGTTTGCGACTGGGGTATAGAAAAAATGCAGCCTTCTTACTTGCACATGCTTAAGGCCACAATTGAAACACTATATTGACAGGTAAGGGTAATTATTTTGTCTAATGATGTCGCAATTTGTGCAAAGTGCAGTGCAGTTCACTTCACTTCTTCAATGAAAGTTTCTTACACACACTAGGGGGTTTTGCAAGACAAGCGGGGTTGGGCAATAGACTGTGTGCATAGAAGAAACAAGGAGATTTATAAGGACTTTTATATATAATAGGTAGTTTTATATATAGCTAAAGGTCATACAAATTTTCAACGATTATGGACTTTCGTTAACAGAATACTAAAGCTTACAATCTTGCTTACACAATAAGTATCCCTCTATCTGTTACCCATCTGAATATTTAATGATCATATAAATGATTTTGAGCTGATTTGCCAAAATTATTAAGAGTCTCAATGCTGCATTAAAGTTTTTATTAATAAAACTTTTAACTACTAAATCTTGTTAAATCAGTTTTCTTTCTAAAAAGCCACCAAACCGGTATTCAATTTTGTTTCGATTTTTTTTCTTTTACACCAAAAAATTTTACCACTACTAACACTATACATTTGAGGGTTAAATTAAAAGTTGTCTTACTGAGATTTAAAACAGAAATTATTAAAAAAAGGGGGAGAATACTATTACTACACACATGACATTACATAACGCAAATATCAAAGGCACACAAGGTACAGTTTCTATAGTTAAAACTTAGTGAACACACATAATTGTCTAATCAATAAGCAGAGTAACAACACAAAACCGAAAAACAACTGCCAAAAAATTCTATGTGCTCCCCAAAAAATTTAGAACGCAAAAAGGATGCTGTTCAACATAAACTCATACCAGCATGGATAAACTAGTCTGTTTCAAATAAAATAACCCTCCAAATATAGTGGTCAGTTCGTCAGTGAGTTCTACAGCATTTATGTGATTTAAGTATGAGTATGTAGAAAAAAAGGAAAATAGACCCTTTTTCAGTACTTCTCTCCCCAAAACAGCAGCCCAACTACTCGCCTATTTACGCGTACTTTTTAATCCTTATTGTGTATTTGACGTTATTTTGCATATGAATGAATAAAATAAAGAATTAGTGGATGGTTGACGGTCAGTCAGTTAGGCTAAACATAACGAAAGTTTCGCGTCCCTTTGGGTAGTTGTTACATCGAACAGTAAACAACATACACATATTTAGATATAACATCTTGTATCTTACATAAATGAATGTATGTATTTATATCTAAGCAAAGGCAAAAGACCAACAACAACATCAGCAAATAAAGTGTACGTGTAATTAGAAAGTTGCGCGTCATATTATTTCCACAGCTCTACATTAGTTAATGTGTGGTCAGCTGCTTGCTTGTTGAGAGTAACGTTACTATGTATGTATATTTTATAATAACCTTTTGGGGATTTTACAATAACAATAAAAAAGTCCAATTCATCTTTAGCTTCCACATACATACATTTACATACTTACACAATTACTAATGTACACACAGCATACGCGTAACAAACTCATTTTTCAATGTCGCTTCATTTTTTAGATGGTTGCCAAAAAAGAACATTGTAGAAAAGTGTTTTTTTACACCCTACATCAATGTCATATGGTAGCAATGAAAAATGTATGCTAAACTTTGTTACAGCTAAACCAACCAAGTACTTCCCGACTGGTTCTAGTTCAGTTCTAGTTCAGTTCTAGTTCAGTTCTAGTTCAGTTCTAGTTCAGTTCTAGTTCAGTTCTAGTTCAGTTCTAGTTCAGTTCTAGTTCAGTTCTAGTTCAGTTCTAGTTCAGTTCTAGTTCAGTTCTAGTTCAGTAGTCAGTTCTAGTTCAGTTCTAGTTCAGTTCTAGTTCAGTTCTAGTTCAGTTCTAGTTCAGTTCTAGTTCAGTTCTAGTTCAGTTCTAGTTCAGTTCTAGTTCAGTTCTAGTTCAGTTCTAGTTCAGTTCTAGTTCAGTTCTAGTTCAGTTCTAGTTCAGTTCTAGTTCAGTTCTAGTTCAGTTCTAGTTCAGTTCTAGTTCAGTTCTAGTTCAGTTCTAGTTCAGTTCTAGTTCAGTTCTAGTTCAGTTCTAGTTCAGTTCTAGTTCAGTTCTAGTTCAGTTCTAGTTCAGTTCTAGTTCAGTTCTAGTTCAGTTCTAGTTCAGTTCTAGTTCAGTTCTAGTTCAGTTCTAGTTCAGTTCTAGTTCAGTTCTAGTTCAGTTCTAGTTCAGTTCTAGTTCAGTTCTAGTTCAGTTCTAGTTCAGTTCTAGTTCAGTTCTAGTTCAGTTCTAGTTCAGTTCTAGTTCAGTTCTAGTTCAGTTCTAGTTCAGTTCTAGTTCAGTTCTAGTTCAGTTCTAGTTCAGTTCTAGTTCAGTTCTAGTTCAGTTCTAGTTCATCTAGTTCAATTCTAACCCTCTTTCCATTAAAAAAATCCGTTTAAATATTATCATAGTGTAGAGTACAATATGGTCGGGCTTGATCGATATTACTTTATCAATTGTATTTGTTCGTAGTTGTTCTCATTACAAATTATATGAGGCTGTACATTCCCGGTGTTTTTTTTGTTTTGTTTATTAGATATTTGTGTGCTTATGGTCATCATGTTTAGATGGTCATCGCGTTTTATTTTTGTTATTGTTGCTGCTGCCGCTGTATAAAATGTCAGATAAATTTGTGCGTTGTTTGGGTTTAACGTGTCGTCAACACACACACACATATCCTTACATGTACACTTACATACATATTATTATATTTAATAGTTGTGGGGATATGTTAGCGCACTATATCCTTTCGTGTACTTGTTTTTTTTACGCGTTTGCTTGTATTTGTAATAAATAGAAATTTAGGTAAATGAGTAGGATCGATAAAAAAGAGGAAAACCTTTTCCTTTTTTGTCTTCCTTCCTCTGACCATAACATATGAACCCATTAAACCAAGAGTAATTGTTGTTGTTTTTTATTATTACTTTTTTCTAAAGGGATTTCAGGTTGCCCGTGTTGGTTTTTTTTTGGTGTTACATTTTTTTGAAACTTTATTTGTTTTGTCTAATGTTATGAGCTTAAAATAAATTTTAAAATTATTTAAATTTTGTGAAATCGTGGTTAGAGGGAGGGCAAGTTTTAATGGAAATTTCCTGATTCTTTGAAAGGGAAATTATAACTCTGCTGTCTATCGTCATGACTTGTCATTAATTTTATATTTTCATTCTACGTATGAGTTTAAGCTTTTTGCATATAATAATTTCTTTTATATAGTGAATGGATCTGTTGTTCACCGAATTTAGTTTTTTCTTGCTATGTGTTCACAATTGTATCTGGAATAATTAATTTATAAATTGAATTTAAAAAGGTAATAGTAAATTTCATATAAATTTACGTATCTTTTAGTAAATTGGTGAAGTTTTTATAGATTAATTTTAGATTTTATTATAAAATTTCCGTTATTACATTTTTTTATAAAACGCTGTATTACCTACTATCTTTCAACTGATATTTTTCAATTATAAAGAAAGTCTCATTGAACTCCCCCATAACCATGGATCCTTTGAGTCATACTAAAGAGACGTCACCAGAAATCATTGTGTATTTAATACGTCTTTAGCTGAGATAGTTTAAAGTGAAATGTTCACCTAATGTTGTAGTAAAAGTAGAATGATAATTAGAACAAATGTTTTAAATATTTAAATTTTCCATTAAGATCTAATCCGCTTTCTGAAAATTAGATTTATCCAATATGTATTTAAATGTATTTATCATGTCTGTAAGCATTATTCCTTAAAACTATTCTTTCATATACCAATATATGCATACAAACAACACTCGTTTTTTATTTATAAAACACATTTCGTAAAGTGAAACTCCTTTTCAATCACATCAAAGAATCAACCACCAACTAACAAGCAATAAATACAACATCCTTAATAAAACACAAAACAAGAAACAAATCTGTATGAATAAATGCAGTAACAAAAAAAAAAAAAAAAAAAATAAATAAAGAACAAAATCTATATGTATGTCCTGTAAGGGAATTCCCCGTACTACTTGTTATTGAATACCCTGTGTCAAGTTAAATTGAACACACACAGCACGGCAACGTAAAGTATTACAAAAAATATATATAAAAGTAGAAAAAAATAAACACCCCAACAAAGCACTTAACACGACGGCGACATGCACTTGAATTTGCACAAAAGCAAAGAAAAGCCTGAATGCAAAAATACACATGCATGATATGTAAATATGTATATTTATACATATGTACATATTTATATAGATTTAAACACACACACCTGCTGAAAGTGGATACCAAGCAAATAATAGAGGAACATTTTAACTCTCATACTATTACTATTACAACAACAAAAATGTAACTAAGAAATACAAAACCCTAATGTTAGTTGCATTTGCATATTTTCATTTATACACACATATACATACATACATATGTTTGTAGCTATATGTGTATATTCTTAAATAGAAATGTGTACTTATACATACACTTATAAACCTTACATCTCTCTCATACATATATTTACTATTAGGAAGTAAGAAAACTAAAGAATTTAGTGGGTGAGTTAAAAAGTTTTAGATACATATTTTAATGAGAAAATCAATGTATTTATTTATTTATCTCGAAATTCTAAAATCTGTTTAATAGTTTATTGGGCTAGAAACTGTTTTCTACACTCATAGAAGAGCTTTTTTGCTCCCTATTTGTAAGTACTTATTTGTAAGCGAGTCTAGTAAATGCTACAATGTCAGTTAATATGCTAATGAATAGGTAGAGGAAGTGTCTTTTTTATACTCTACACCACCATAGTGGGGAGTGTATTATACGTTTGTGCTGATGTTTTTAACGCACACAAATATTGGTCCTACACCCACCTTAAAGTATACCGATCGACTCAGAATCACTTTCTGAGTAGATTAAGTCATGTCCGTCCGTCCATGTAAACCTAGTGCGCAAGGTACAGGTCGCAATTTTGATGAAATTTGGACCATACGTGTTTTTCGATGAAGCGACGAAGCCTATTTCACCTAGCCCCCATACAACCCCACCTCCCGAAAAGGGCTTTTGAGTTCATAAATATGTTAAATATTATAGTATCTCTTCAAAAATCGGCAAAACTTAGTTCTATATACGTCTTAATAATACTACAGATTTTCGTATTTAACGGACTTTATTTGACCTTAACCCTCATACAAAGTCCCCTTCAGAAAATGATTGAAGCTCAATAATTCACTTATAAACACTAGTATCACGATGAAATCCAGCATACATAACTCTAATGTAAACGGAAAGCCATGTACCAAAATTTGTAAGGAAAGGCCCATATTTACCCTTGCCTCCATATAACCCCTCTTTTTCAACAAATTGTTAAAATATTTCGGAATTAAGATAAACAACTTAAATGCTTTATTATTAAAAATAATTTATTATTAAAAATAATCCACATTTTAAACATACTCAATGGTGTAGGGTATCATATGGTCGGCCATGACCGACTATACTTTTCTACTTGTTAAATGTTTAACTCATTACTTTTCAATGTTTGGGTATAGCACAACGATAAGAGTGATCAAACATGAACTGTGATGCTACCAATACCTCTAGTCTGCCTGGACTATAAATTGGTGTTGATCAAATGCATTCTCAGAATTTCTTTGGAATGATTTGACATGGGATCGAACCAGAGAACCACATAATCTGGTACTACGGGTGGCCAGTTTCCCGCAGAACTTGTATTGGCTAATCAGTTGGTTGAGGCATCTTTGGCTTCGCGGGAAGAGAATGTCGGTTAAAGGACTGACGCACGATGAAACCTATAATTCGGGATAAGTTCGGTGCTGTTGCCAAAGTCAACAGATTCCCCACAGAGGAATGACTGTGGAACTAAGCATTGTAAATGAGTTGCTGTTAAATGCACGATGAATATATGGGTATACGGGTCTTCCCACACACGTAAACCTAGAGTGAGTGTGTCGGATGAATGGAAAGTGTCTTGGGTTCAATGGTGATGGATGAAAGGCATCCTTTACAAGTGATACCATTGAATTTTCCTTCCTTGTCCAGATATGTTCAGGGAAAACTCTGTCCATACCAGATTTTGAAATTTTTAAGAAATTTAAACTTCATATTTATACAAAGAATGTGTGTAATGTGGGTAAGAATGTTTTATCCAAATCATATATGGTAACCTGTTCGAAATTTTTTTGTTATAAGTTTAAAAACGAATCTAATTTCTTGCCAACCCAATAATATAATGATGCACTTCAAATCTGTGTATATGTGTAAGTTTTACGTGTTAAACAGTTGAAGATATTTAGAAAATTAAACATACAAATTTATAACGACATTCATATGCAGCACAGATTCATTAGGGGATAAAACAATGATACGATTCAAAAAACAATTGTGCAAAACCAAACGAATATACATACATACATAAATTATATTTTAATACATAGCCCGGCAGGTTTAACTATAATATATCAAGCTGTATTTTTATACAGATTGTTTTCTCTTTGTAATTCAGAGAAGATCACGAATGCCTATTTATAGTCCACTAGTAATTATAAGACTTTTTAAACCTCTCTCTCTCTCTGCTGTAACTTAGAAAGTAGTAATTAACTCACTAGAAGTACTCATTGCAAGCGACAATTGTTCATTTGTAATGGAAGTAAATTGTAATAATTCTATGTTTAAGGTCCATAAACTCTGTAAAGAGGTCTAATCCTTAAAGGATAAGGAAAATCACTAGTTCGGGACATTCACCACAAACTGCAAGGATTTTCGGTTGTTGTTGTACTCTATTATATATGTTATTGTTGTTCTTGTTATTATTATTGTTTTTGTTGCTTTAAACAAATAACACACGGCAAAGAAAGTGAAATGTTAATGATTGTCGTCATCAACATCATCATCATACGTAGAGTAGTCGTCTCATATTATTAAAGATTGTTTTTTTTTATTCTTTACAATTTTTTTTCTACTCTGTGTTTTTGTTGTCACGTCTGGTGTGGGGGTTCTATAAAAAAAGTGCACTTGCACTACTAGGCAAAAGTCTATGCATACAAATATATCTGTATGTATGTATATTTTTTGTTCCTGTAAATATAAAGGTGCATATTTTTATGTGAGCATTGTGTTTGTGTCAGTGAGTACAAAAGACGAGACTTTAAGTAAAGTCAGTATGTTTATATGTACGTATGAATATGTTTGTTTTGCAAGTAGTAGTAGTAGTCTATATATTAAATTGGGGTCTTTTGTGGGCTGAAGGACGTTCGAGAGGTGTAAATATGATGTTTGTAGCATAACTTTTAAGACAATTGTTAAAAGCAAGGTTGGGGTCGTTCTTATTTGTAGAATTGTTAAAATACGAGGCATGATTTAGTAAATTGAGATATTTTATGTCAACATCAACCTTCTTCAAGACCATCCGTTCTCAAATTTGCGTAATACCGATTTAATTATAGCGAAAGTAAACCTGCTTTATTGTTCGTTTGATTATCGTTAAATAACCATTCGAATGTGTCGTAGACTTTAACATTCAATTTTGTGGACCTAGGTAATAATAACATGCTCTCATTAAAATTTTCTTAGTTGAAAGCAGTTTAAAGTTTCACTTATAAAGAATAATTTGATCATCATATAATCTAGATGCATCTCACCGGAATTAAAGTGTCCTACTGAACTATTCCAATTAGTGTATAAACGATCCGTATTGAGTTCTTTTAATTTGAACCAAATAATTGATCATTCTCTAACCACATTGGACCTCCTTTGTCTGGCTCAAAATCCATTATGGGATAATCATTCATTGCCTTTTGAAGGGTTGCGTAGCAGATTATGTCGTCGTAATTTAAGGTTCCAGAGCTGCCATTATCTTTCTCCTTTTATGCGATTTAGATGTTGTACCTTTCGTCGTTATATAATCAATCTTTTAGGCCTCCAGCAAACCAGCATAAAACGATATCTCGATGTAACTTTAAGGAGTGCTAAACTATTTCTTTCAGTGACCGTGATCAATCAAAACCATTGTTAATTTAGATCCGAGCACTTGATTTTTTGAGGTGAATTATTTGGTTTCCGTTGAAGGGATATCTGATGAAATTTTCATGGTATATTAAGGTCCTAAAGCTTGAACATTTTTCCTGTTTTTATTTCATTGAATATGATCGGTTATGTGGGATAAATGAACGACTGATCATTTATCTGGATTAAAGAGAGTGTATTTATCAACATTCTATGATTCTATTTAAAGGATCCAAAGAGTGTAGACCATTCATACGGTGATGAATATGTACATGGACTAGACAAGACAACTACAATCGAAAAAACAATTATAATCTTAGATCTATATCAAGTCTGCTGCAATAAATATCTGACTTCGTTTTTTAAATGCTTTTGTCTTCATCTGTCATTAATATTATTTACAATTGCAAAACAACTCTCGTATCTTTTCTCAACTCCGCAGACGGTGCAAAAAGATATCGTGCCTCAACAAGGACCTTGTGGAAAACTGTTTTGTTTTCGAAAAAAAAAAATGTAACGAAAAAAATGATGTTGAAGTAGTCGTCATCATTGTTGAAACCTACCACACAAACGAGAACACATTTCTTTCACATTTTTTCCTCAATTTATAAGAAAAAAATTATTCAGCGAAAGTAGGGAAAACTGCAACTGAGGCTACTTGAAGAAATAAAAAAAAAAAACAACAAGAAAGCAAACTGCTATAAGCACGAATGGGTTACAAACAACAATTATAACATAAAAATCCAAGTAAGTTGTAAGAGGGGGTAGCACAACACAAAAAAAACTCTAGCACAGGAAAAAAAAACTCAGATCTTAAGATGCACTTCACAAAAGCAGAAGTGTAGCATAGTATGGTCTATGATTTTGAAAATATACGTGAACAAATATAAAGTAGACATGTCTGCTGGCACAAGGTTTTCAATATAAAAAGGAAGAAAAAAAAACAACAACAAAAAAGGGTTAGACTTGCAGCCTTAAGGGTTGATAAATAGTGCATTTTTTGTCTTAATGCTTCAGATACGTATGAACGTAGCAATGTCTATATATAAATATGAATTTGATTGTAAGAGGGTAAAGGTAGACAGAAGAAGCAGCAGCAGCAGCACTTATAAACATGTTCTGGTTGCAATTGTGTATGTTGTAAATATGACTTACACTTTTACGTTACCACTAATGTCTATAGCTCAAGACGAAAGTGAAAGAGAGCCTGCTGCATCTACCGTGGGGAACATAAATGCGAAAGTGAAAGCATGTGCTGGTTGGTTTAAATTTATACATAATTTTCAATTCGATTTTTATTTCTCCAAATAAAAGAAAGTAAGAATTTATTGTATTTAATATGCTATAGATAACTTTTTAATATATTTCTGGCAATAATTTAAAAAATCGAAAATCCTACACGTACCACTCTAACAATTATTATGGATGTTTATAAAAAGCGAAAATTTCTGATGGTGGTCGTAAAACCTATTAAAACTAATAAACCCAAATCGTTATACTTTACGATACTTGTGTACTACTATACAACAATGTATTTTTAAGTACGATTACTATCCGAAATTCTATGTTTTTTGTTGCTGTAGTTGTTATGTAAGTATTTCGCCTGGTATAAAAATAAAAATAAGAAGAGCAAAAAATACTTCAAATAAAAATTTGCTACACTAAAGCCCTTTACGGTTGCGAAATAAAAAGACTAAAAAAGGCATTAAAATGTCGTTTTGGCATAAATGAAATTGCGTAAACATGGGTTATAACTACCGCTGCTATTGCTATTGCTGCCACAAATACAACTGCTGCATACATTTGTATTTTTATGTAACACAAATCGAAAAGAATGTTTAATGATTTCATCAAGGTTTAACTATTACAGCTAAAACTTACCAATACTCTTACCCCTTAGATGTAGAACAAATTATAAGTACCCAACAGGAAATATACATTTTCTCCTTTTATAGAAGTTTTTCGAGAAAAGTTGTAGAAAATTCTTCAAAATATTCTCTTTTTATAGAAAATTTTTGAAAATTAAACTTTTTATAAAAAATTTTCAAAATATTCTCTTTTTATAAAAAATTTTTGAAAATTTATCTTTTTACAGAAAATTTTCAAAATATTCTCTTTTTATAGAAAATTTTTGAAAAATTATCTTTATATAGAAAATTTTTGAAAAATTCTCTTTTTATAGAAAATTTTAGAAAAATTCTCTTTTTATAGCAAATTTTTTAAAAATTCTCTTTTTATAGCAAATTTTTGAAAAATTCTCTTTTTATAGAAAATTTTTGAAAAATTCTCTTTTTATAGAAAATTTTTGAAAAATTATCTTTTTATAAAAAAATTATCTTTTTATAGAACATTTTTGCAAAATTATCTTTTTATAGAAAATTTTTGAAAAATTATCTTTTTATAGAACATTTTTGAAAAATTATCTTTTTATAGAACATTTTTGAAAAATTATTTTTTTATAGAAAATTTTTAAAAATAATTTTTTTATAGAAAATTTTTGAAAAATTATCTTTTTATAGAAATTTATTTAAAAATTATCTTTTTTAGAAAATTTTTTAAAAATCATCTTTTTATTAAAATTTTTTGAAAAATCAAAATCAAATATTTGTAGCAAAATTTTTGTATTTTTGAGAATATTCAACAAATTCTGATTTTATCAAAAATGTTTTAATAATACGTTAACGAGTATTTCTTAAAAAGCCTCTGTTTAACAAAAATCCCTCTTTTTAACAGAAATCTTCGAAAAATTCCCTCTACATTCCCTGTTTGCTGATTAATATCCATACTCATTATTCATTTCATTTTACGTTTATTCTGATTTAAGCTCTTTTTCGTTACTATTTTTAGCTAGCTGACATCAACTCTAAAATTCCCTATTGGGTATTCTCTACATGCAAGTTTATTATGCACAAATACACACACTCACACACTTACGAGTAGAAATAAACCTACTTTACATCCTGTACACATTTCTACACTCAAAATGATGTTGGTCTCATGTGTTGTTTAGAGCGACATAACTTTTTATTCTTTTGTTTAGAATAATACGAGCCCCCAGTGGAAAGCCTGTGCGAACACAACAGCGAAAGTAAAAATAAAAAACCAACTACTACAATAAATACATGCAGAATATAAATAGTTGGTGGCATAGGAGTCCGTGCGAATGTTCTTATTTCCTTAACGTAGTAGCAGAGCGTTAAACTTCCTATTCCTTTCTAGTATTAATATGACACTGTACTCAGGTTGAAGTACGAGGGCGATCTGAAATGTTTCTTTTACAGAGAATTTCGAGAATAGTCCAATAAAAGTATAAAATATCCTGAAATGAGAACTTTTTGAAAAGTTCCCATGTCATAGTGAGTATAGTCATTTTCTGAAGTTGACCTTCTATGGGGGTAGGATCAATTATGAACGATACTCATAAAATTTGGTGGACCGATTCTGGTTTAAATACATCTTGCTTATGTCGAAATTCTTCGCTCGTATTTTTCCCGTATTTTTTTTCCGGTACTGAGCGTTAAAGTAATGTGTACCTTAAATGGGGGGAAGGGGTAATTTTGGACCGATCCTCATTATACTAGTAGAAAATTTTTGTCTCGTGAGGAACTTATTTGTGTCGAATTTAATCGGTATATTCGTATTTATAAGCCAGTATTGAGCGATAAAGTAATTTTCTGAAGGAGACCTTATATGGGCGGCAGGCGCAATTATGGACCGATCCTCATAAAATTATTAGAGAGATTTTGGGTCATATGAAACTTATACATATATGTCGAATTTTATCGCTATACTTGTATTTTGAAATCAGCAATAAGCGTTGAAGTTATTTTCGGAAGGGGACCTTATATGGGGAGTAGGGTCAGTTATGGACCGATCCTCTTAAAATTTGGTAGAAAGATTTTGGGTCATATGAAACCTATTTATGACGAATTTCGTTTCTTTATTCATATTTTTAAGCCAATAATGAGCGTTAAAGTCATTTTCTGAAGGAGACCTTATATGGGGGGTAGGGCCAATTATGGACCGATCATTATAAAATTTGGTAGAGATATTTTCTGTCATATAGAACTTATTTATGTCGAATTTCGTCGCTATATTTGTTCTTTTGTAACAGTTATGTCTGCTTAAATTCTATTCCGAGGTGGGCACTTGTATGGTGGCTAGGCTGAAAACATAGGTCGATATTGCCCATTTTCAACTCCAAACAAACTGCAGCAATAGAGAATATTGTGCAAAATTTCAGCTCCCTAGCTCTTTCCGTTTGGACTCTATTGTGCTTTCATGGCTAGATCGTCATAGAATTTAATAAGGACCCATAATATATATACTAAACCAATATTTCGATGTGTTACAAACGGAATGACAAAATCAATATACCCCCGTTTTTTTTGATGGTGGGTATAAAAACTTATTTAACATTTTCTGCAAAATGATAAATATTTTAAAATTTTTCTATAAAAAAGATATTTTTAAGCAAAAGACAAAATTTTCTATAAGAAATAGACATTTTTTTTAATTTTCCATAAGGAAGAGAAATTTTCGAAAATTTCGAAAATAAAAACGGAAATTTGCCGAAAACTTTTATAAAAATTTTGAAAATTTTCTTCGAAGATGAAAAAAAAATTTTGAGAATTTTCTCTTAAAAAATTTTGCGAAAAAGAAAATTTTGCAAGAAAATTTTCTTTAAAAAGAAAATCTGTTAAAAGAGACGTTTTAAAAAATGTTTTCGAAATTTTTTTGACAAAGAAAAGTTATGGAAATTTCTGTGTAAATAGTGAATTTTTTAAATAGAAATTATAAAAATTTTTAAAATTTTCTTGATATTGTAAAACATTTAAACAACTTTTCGTTAAGCCTTACTACTAGAGGTTGGGGTGGCATGAGGCAGGTTGTTAAATTTTAATGTGGCCATATCGATATGCGTGCATGAAAAATCTATAAAAATAAAAATTCGCGTTTAAATTTTTTTCTCATCTCGTTTGTTGTTACGTGTCAATGTAAAACGCCTGTTGTCGATATTTCTAATGTCGCTGCTGCTGCTGTTTGTTGTAGGATGACGATAAGCTAAATCTTACTTTACAATATAAACTCATTCATTCAGTTATTCGTTCGTTCATTCATTGATTACTACTAATACTAACAGTTGTCAAGGTAGCAGCTGATGCTGTACACTTTACGTGTGTATGTAATATTTTCTAGTTTATTTTATTTTTGTTCTTGATTTCATGTTTTATATGTTTGTATGTGTGTATATATTGTTTGTGTGGAGGGTTGTAAGTTTACACAACATTAGAGAATTTTGTAACAAACAAAGCAGCAGTAGTAGTAGTAGTAGAAGTAGTGTGCTGTAGCAAGTAGATACAATTTCTTGTAATACTTTACGCATCTCATTGAATGTATTTATTTTCATGAATTTTGCATACGAGTACAAATAATATCTTTAGATACTAACACACATTCAACAACAACAAGAGAAAATTTGTAATTTTATTTGAATTTTTCATTCTTATCATTCAATATCATTTGAAGTAGATTTAATATCGTCGTAGGTGGGGGTGTTTTGCATGTCTGCTTAGTTACAACAAATGCCAGATAATAATATTCATTTTTTTATTTTCTTTCTAATCAATAAATGTATGTGTATGTTTGTAAATTTTTGATTATAAGTCACATACTTACATATAGTTAGAGATTTCTAGTGTATGCGTGTAAAGAAAAAAGTGTGTGAGATTTTTTTATTTTAAAATATGCAAATTTTATGTACACACATCTGTACACACACCGTTTCTCACAAATCGAAGTTATTATATATTCACGTTACTAATCATTTTTTATTTTTATACATATTTTGTTTTCTCTGTTTCAGCTGGCAACTGCAATTCCGGGGTGAGTTAAATTCATCTTATCTTTATTTTTGTCAATTTAATCTATTAGAATAGTAAGCAAATGAAATTAAATGCGAACAAAAATTTGTTCTTTTAAAATATTATGTGCGTGTTTAATGGTTTCTGTTATGTTTTGCTAATAGAGCGTGCAAAAATTGATAAAAAGTTTTTCAGGTGTAATTGTTTAGCTATTAAAGAGATATTTGTTTTTTCTTTTTAAACATTGCTTAAGTTTTCAAAATGCTATCTAAAATTCCATTCTATCGTGAATTCTTTTAAGATTTTCATTTTTGTTTCTTACATGTCATTTAAGTGTGTTTTTTTCGAGGACTGTATGCAAATCGATTGCCTGTGAATCGGGCTTTCTCCTCACGTAAAAATATTATTCGATATTGTAAATTTTTTATATAGATATAAAAACAGTCAAGTAGAGTCAAAGAGACTCCGTTTTGACTGCACCACTCTACTCGTCAGATGTAGTATTGTATAGTATTATATCCAGCCTGTTGCAGTGAGAAATCTCAGGATATCATTAAGCATAGATTCAGATATCTCACCATGGTTAGATATGAAGTAACTGCCAAGAAAACGGTTTCTTTTAAAGGCTAAAGCAGGGCATTCGTAGAGAAGATGGAAGATCGTTTCTTCCTTTTCCCTGTCTTTGCAACTGCGACAGTGTTCATTGAAGGGTAGCCGACTTGCATATCTGCATAGCACCTAGCATCCTGTTATTACTGCTATCAATCTCGATATATCCCGTCTACTTCGGTTTATAAGGAGTTTTGTGCATTTCTCATTGAAGAAGGGCCACAAAATCTTGGCCCCTTTACTTGTGTCTAGGTTATTCTACCTTTTTTCAGCCTTTTGATGATAGAATCGGAGGATACTATTCCTGATAAAACCTAACAGGGTTGTTATTGGAACGACGTTGGAGATATCAAGATCAGATCCCGATCTGGCAAGCTCATCTGCCTGTTCATTTCCATAATAGTACCTATGCGCAGGGGCCCAAACAGGGGTAATGTCAGACAGACGACCCACCCTTGACAGATCTTTCTTGCATTATCTTACTTATAGGGAAGTGGTAGTATAAGAATTTAATGAAAGAATTGCCTCTTGACACTACAGTTGTTGGGTGAGGTATACTTATACCAGCTCTTCACAGAAGACACCAGAACCAACACCACAGTTCATTTTAGAATCATCTGTATAAATAATATAGATATATACCCAATGTATATATCTGCTGAAAGCAGCAAAAATAGTTTCAGTTTCTGAATATTAAAATAATTTCTGATACAAACTACATACCTAGTCACTTCAGTCAAATCTTAAAATCAATAATCAAAGCTTCAATTATTTAAACTACTTTTCATTACTTATTAATTGGCATTTTAGTTCATTATAGGGAGGCAAGTACTTATCACGCTCTTTTACGAATAAGTACTTAAATACGTCATTACAAACGTGGAATAAAAAAGTTGTTTGTTTTACGTTGCTGACACAAAATACGAATCTGAATCTCGTTATTATAGGTCCGCTATCGTAACTTTATTATACATCAAAACTAAACTAAATAAGTACTCTCTTAAATGATTACATATTAGTTATTATTAGAGTACTTAAAAGTAATGCAGACGGTATGTAGTAGTCATCGAAAAGTTATTATGTTGATATCGAATTAAGTAAGGCTTGAAGAAGTTGCTGGGAAAGTGACATCTTGGTGTTATGAATTCTGAAGTCCCCATATACTCGGTTATGCCTGAAATGTGTCGCTTCTGTTATTGCTAGTCAGCCCATTTTCCCAAATATAGTGAAACTATTTGTATAAATGTTTAAGACACTGACAACTTCATTTTCCCAAATTTTCCTTCAATGAATTGTAGCACTCGCACTATTGCTGGTTATCATGGTCAATTACAATTACTTGTAATGTGTAATTGAACAATAACCAATTACAATTATTTGTAATTGTAGTTGAAGTTTTGCCAATAACAGTTACTTGTAGTGTCTATTCGACCAATCACAAATTACAATTATTTGTAATTGAAGTTTACCAATTACAATTACATGTAATTGTAAGCATGTATGTATTACTAATTATAAAATTCATGTAATTATAGGGGGAAAATTCTCAATTACAAGTAATTGCAATTATCAAAATATAAATTACATTTAAAAAACTTAAATGTAATTGTAATTAAAAATGTAATCATTACCTCCTAAGCCTGGTATTTACTTTTAATACTAATAATATAAACATAAATTCCACAACCAAATTATGAGAATCAGTTCATATTTGACTCTAGGTATCACATAGTTGGCCAAGAATGAGTACACTGTCTTACTTGTTAAGATATTAATTTTTAAGTTAGAGGCTCCAGCTAGGTAATATACACATATATATTAAAAACAACAGTGGGTTTCTATGAGAACATTAATTATGAACATTACAAACTCACAACTGTCGCCCCATCTTGTGTAATGTACATTTTTTATAATAAGTATTTATAATAGGTTTATGAATTGCATAATATATGAAATCCTTTACGTTACATTATTAACTAATCAAAATCGTGAACACATTCGTTAAATTATAAATTATTAAGGACATTTAAAAAAATGAAATTATTTTATCCTAAAGCTTTTGCAGTACTAAAGCATTTGCAACAACCTTAAAAAAACTTTTTCCAACTTTATATTTTTATACTTAAAAGTAGGTAGAACTTTTAAATGAAAGTTATACTTTAGCCTGTGTTGTTTAACTACACACCGCCAGAGTATTACTCCTTCTTGTAAGAAAATCAACCATCACAGGATAATACAGGCTGACTCACATTTAAGTGTTTCGAGGATGTTTATTTCAACCCTGTTTTTTAGTTTAAACAGGACAATTGCTGTATAATATTTGTTGAAAGTTACAGGTTTGTGAATGTGAAAATTTTTACAGTGTGTAGGTTTGTGTCATGACTATGAATGTAAGCGGAAATAAATATGTTAAGTTGTTAATTTCCGTATTTCATACAATTTATAAAGGATTATGTTAATGCTTTGTGAAGTTGACTTACAGTTTGAGATTAATTTGTGTGTATGTGTGCTTAAAATAAGGTTAGTTGTAATTATGTGTTGTTAATATCCTTAAATTGTTTTATTATCAGCGAAATAATTATAATTTGTAATTGGCGCTTGAAGCTTAAAATGTTGGGTTTATGGGCTAATTTACGATTTGGTAATATTTTGTTTAGTTTTCAAATAAGAGATAAATTTCTTTATGAAATTTTGTTGGTCCATAATTGATACATCCCTCAATAGGTTGTTTAATTAAATACCCCCATATTCACAAACAACATTTTTATTTTATAAAAGGTTTATAAAACAAAATTTCCAAATCTAATTATAAACCGTTTATAAAATAAAAATGTTGTTTGTGAATAAGGGGGTAAATTTATATTCTATACGTTCATTGTAGCACCTCATCAGAGTTATTTACCTGGAAAATCACTGGTGGAGGGTTTATGGTTGATTTTTTAATGACTACGTTTAAAAATAGGCTTTCGGTAACAATATTTAAATTATATCATTATCGGTATTAAACTAATACCGGTATCAAAAATAAATGCGTCAAACCTAATTAAAATAAACAAGTGTTGTATTCGGATAAGCCGAATCTTATATTATAAAAATCTTAAAATAAGTGATATTATAATGCAATAAAATGAATGTAAGCCCCGGTAGACTAGTTTGTAGTTGTTAATGCCAGCTTATCAGTCAGGGGGTCGTGTGTTCGATTCCTACCAGAGACTCTAGTCTGCTTCACTACAACAGGCGTATGGTAATCGTTACTCTGCTCAGTAAATTAGGTTAGAATATAGTTTGTAATTGTATTGTAATGGACAAATAAATAAATGTTTGGAAAAGTAATTAATATTGCAATGATGCTTATCTATATCGACTGTTATCACCATAAATTAACGATTCTTGATAACCTTGCTGAATTTCGGAACGGTACATTCCACTAATGACTTAATCTATTATGGACCAAACTCTGCAGAATGTTATAGAGTGATTACTTTTAATACTATATGAAAATTTGATTAACAACAGACTGATTTTCGAAAACATTCCTTATTGTAAGTTCAGTCAATTTTGAATCGATCTTCATAATTATTAAGAGTATCCCTTTGATATTGTTGTCGCATTATTAATGTATGCATGTGTATTTGCATATTATTTGGCAAGGACGTTTGTATGGTTGCTAGGTGAAATCGTGGATCGATATTGCCCATTTTCAGAACCAAAGAAATTGCATCAACATAAAATTCAGCCTTCTAGCTGCTCCGTTTGTGGCTTTTATTAATTTAAACAGACGGACATAGATCATCTTGAACGGACTCACAATTTATAATATACTTTTGTGGGTCCACGATATTTTCCTGTTTATTCATTTAAAAAGAAACAATAATTGTAATAATTATTTTTTCCCAAAATCATTTTATTTTTCTAAAATTCCATTTTTTTCTAAGATAGTAATTTTCACTAAAAAGTAAAAATTAAAATTTTCACTAAAAAGTAAAATTTTCACTAAAAATAAAATTTTTCACCAAAAATAAAATTTTTCACCAAAAATAAAATTTTTCACTAAAAAATAAAATTTTTCACTAAAAATTAAATTTTTCACTAAAAATTGAATTTTTCACTAAAATTTAAATTTTTCAATAAAAATTCAATTTTTCAATAAAAATTCAATTTTCACTAAAAATTTTATTTTTCACTAAAAATTCAATATTTCACTAAAAATTCAATTTTCACTAAATATTCAATTTTTCATTAAAATAAAATTTTTCATTAAAAATTTATTTTTCACTAAATATTCAATTTTTCACTAAAAAAATCCATTTTCACAAAAATTCCATTTTTTACTTAAAATTAAATTTTTCACTAAAAAATTAATTTTTCACTAAAAGTTCAGTTTTCACTAAAAAATTAAATTTTTCACAAAAAATTACTTAATTCACTAAAACTTAAATATTTCACAAAGATTTGCTTTTAGCAAAAATTGAATTTTCTACTAAAGAGTAAAAATTGTTCTTAAAAAAACAATTTTCTAAGTGAAAACTAAGTTTTCCGTAACAAATCCTATTAATATTTTTTCCTACATAGATTTAAATTTCTTGTTCCCATTTCTTATTTCAGATGACTTTTTTACTAGTTAAAATTCCGCAAGTGATTTTGAAGGTAAACAACATAATGCAACATGTTCTTTATTTTAGCTTTTTTTTCATTTCTTTGTTTTCATTTTTTTTGCTGTTTTGTTACTCTCACTAGATTCTTATCGCGCTAATAAAACATAAACAAAATCAACTTTTTGACAGTTGCAAAATAAACATTTAAATTTATTACAATGTGTGAGAGCTAGAGAGAGCAGATTAAGGATATACATTTTTTTTGTCAATGAAAGCTTTTTTGCGTATTTTATTTATATTTGTTATGCCGCTAGAAAGCTTTTTCTGTTGATGTATGGAACATATTCCATTCTACAAAAGTTCTCAAAGTCTACACAAAATAAGAAGTAAAATTATTTTATAATAAGATGTTTATTGAGGAAATTTCACAGTACGTGTTGGGTCCTTGGAGCTTTCGGTTCAATTTGAAAAACTAAAAAAAAGAAACGCACAACAAAATTGTTGTTATTGTGAGAGAAAATAAAATTATTAATATAATAATAAAAATTTAATTACTAAAAGCTAATTAAAAGCAGTAAATTAAAGTTAAATAAAAATTTAATTAATGTGCCAAATTATTAAGTATATACGTGTAATAAAAATACTGCAAAATAAAAGCTAAAAAATAAAGTTTTTTAAAAAAGGTTAAACACATTTTAATAAAAAGAAACAAAAACAAAACGGGAGTGTTCATTGGATTACATGAGAGTGCCAAATTTTGTTTGTAACTTTAGTGAGTTTGAAAAAAATAATATAAGGATTTATGATACAAATATAAATCCTTTAACTGTATACTTTTGCAAGGACCCCAGGATTACCTGGCAAAAGTGAAAAGTGTTAAGTTTAAAAAATTCTAATAAGAAATAAAGGAAATAAAAAAAAATCTAAATCTAAACCGTATTAAAAAGATTTAAAAGTTGATTGACTTATGAAGGACTTTTGCTTAGTCTGAATTTTGAATAGCAAAAACAAAAAGAATGTTTGTGAAAAAATAATACAAAAACGTTTGACATTGAACTTGCAAAAAGTAAAAGAAGAAAGTGAAATTTATTTGTTAAGCTAAAGAAATGTTAAGAGTTTAAATTTGATAAAAATAAATAAGACAACATGTTATTTTTAAGTGTCTCGAGCAGCTTAATGCTGATTTATTTACTGCTGGCTTTATGCTGCAATATACATTCAGCTCCCACTCACCATTTGACCATAGGTGTCCAAGGCAATACACCCACTTTAATAGTAACCTCCTCGGAAATTGGTATAACCCCAGAAACTATGGGTTCTCTAAAGAAGCCAGTGAAGCATGAAAATACTGAGAAGAAATCCTTGAAAACTAAATTAAATAAAAATCATTCAGTGTTTGATAAAAAGGAAAAATTGCAATATCCAGCAAAACCTTTAAACAAATACGCCAACTCAGAGGAGAAATCATTTGAGGTAATCAAATCAGCAAAATCCTTGAGCAAACAAACTTCCTTGGAAGAAAAATCATATGAAGTAATGAAATCAATAGAAAAACAAGAAAATAAGGAGAAAATGTTTAAGAAGCTAAAGCAAACTAAACATAACACTGAAACATTGAAGGACCAAGAAACCACAACTCAAAATCTTTTTGATTTTAAAACAACTATGAGTGTGGAATCTACTACTACAAACACAGAGAATGTAGATATTTATCAAACAAATTTACAATTAACTTCTTTAACACCTACACAAAGCAATGATATTCAATCTGTAACTTCCTATACAACTGTACAGCCCGAAGAACTGTCTACTACAACACCTCAGGCTAACACAGACAAAATATCTCCCACACCTTTGAAATTTGAAGATGTTGATGATCTTAAAAATCCCCCAGCTTTATCGACTAGTACCTTAAACCCTAAGGATTTCAATGACATTACAACAGCAGCAACAACAACTATTAATTATGAAGATGGCACAATTACAGCCACAAATTCAAAGGCTTTAACAAAAACGCAAACAGAAACCGAAGCAAATGTTGCTGTAGACGCACAGTCTGAGCAAACAACACAAATTGTACAAAATACAACCGTCATTAAAACAGAATATGAAAATGACAGCAATATCCAGGATCCCGTTGCTACAGAAGAAAATGAAAATCTATTGTTAACAACCATAGAAACAAAAGCATTTAACACTCCTACTACTACTACTACAGCGATAACTGGTGGTGCTGCTGATGCCAGTTCTTCGTCGCCCACTTTTGTCACCTTAATAACAGACAATGCAGAAGCAACAACTACAACAGAAATGTTGTCTATACCATTAACAATGACAACGACAGAAAATGTTGTTGATGACGATAATAACAATAATGATAAAAAGAAAGAACAGCAGCTTACAACAATAGAATACTCAGAAACAGCTACACATACAGCAACAACAGAAGTAGCTGAAAAGAAGAGGGAGAAGGATAAAGAAACTGAAAATCCTGTTGAAGCTGAAAGCCAAAGCAATAAAAATAGTGGTATTACAATTAAACCCAAACAGGAGTATACGTTAGCAACAACTACCAAAGAACAAACTGAAAATGATGACTTCAAGTCAACTGAAAATCCTGTACAAGCCATATCCGTGGCAACTAACCAGGACAACGTAAGTGAACAAAATGAAATTGTTACAGAAACAATAACGGAAACGGAAGACATAGTAACAACAACAAATTCAACACCATTAACTATAACAGAACAACAACAACAGTCATTCAGCACATTTAAAACACAGCAAAAGGACTTGGAAACAACAACAGAAGCAGCCACCACTGAACCTACTACCGAGGCAGTTTTAAAACTGATTGACTTGGAGAAACATGTTCTAAAGACAATTGATGAATTGAAGCAGCCCTCTTCATTGTTAATGGCTGGACAACATGATAATGGTCATGATGGTTTGAAAAACATAAAGAAAAAGCAATTGATAGACAAACATTATGTTGAGGCTTTATTGCACAATAAACATGATGTCCATGTAAAGGATTCTGCTGAAAATGAAAAATATTTGCCATTAACTACAACTGCTCCCACATTGAGTCCTTCAATTGCAGCTACTTCTACCACAACTACTAATAAACCTTTGTTAATGCCTATAAAACATGGCTATTTAGGACCAATTTTAATGGAAGAAAAAACTTTTCATGTCATACATCATGCAGACAAAGCAATGGCTTCCCGGCAAAAACATTTAGCCGAAATAGAGGCACAGCTACGAAAGGGTAATTTTGTAGAGTTAAAAGCAAACACTGAAGTTTCCGAAGCAACTAAAGAACCAATTAGCGATAATATTAAGGAAAATCTTGATATCAAAAACTTGTCCATGGAAATGCAATCCGATCAGCCAGCACAAAACTCCGAAACATATTTTGAAATTAAAGAAAATATTGAGGATTTGAAGAACAACAAAGAAAATGATAAACTAACTTTAAAGAAAACGCAAGCAAATGCAGCTGATACACTGGATATTATAAGTAAAACAGAACCCACCTTGGATAACCAACAAAATACACTAACTACAATCAAAATTCCTACAGCGGAAGATATAGCAACATTAAAATCTTTACAAGAATCAAAACATTCAAATTCAAACATTATTTCACCAATGAATGCAGATGAAATTCCCCAAGATACCGATAGCCCTGCAAAATCAGCTTCTGTTTTATCCACAACTGTATTTCAAGTCATAGACTCGATGGCCACCAAGACACCCATGCTGCAGGCCAACACCCTCTTCACCTCGGAAGATAAAGAAAAACCTTCAGTTGAAAAACAGGGAAAAGAACAAACAGAATCTAAAATATCGGATATACAAATAGAGGTCTACGATTCCACCATAGATTCAATAATAGCTTCGACAAACTTTAAAGATGGCGAACAAGTACAAAAGCAAACTGATGAAAGCTCTATGGGTAAGACCACTAAACCACCAATAGCGGCTATACAACAGGAAAGGTTTACACAATATGTTATAGATCGCACGGAAACTTCAACACAGGAACCGATTAACTATAGCACCATACAATTAGCTAATGGTAAGCCAGAACCAGCAGCCATAGAAATACACATTAATGTCTCCGAGTCATTCGGAAATGAAAGTGAGGATTTGGAATTCTCTTATCCTCAATCAGAATATAATAACAACAACAATAATGAAAGGCTGGGAGATGAGTCCTATGACGATAGTAAAGTCAATGATAATATCAAACTGAAAATACCCTCTAATACCAATAATAATGGTAAGGATTTGAGAAACGATGAGATACTGGTAGTGGAAATTATTGACACCGATAATATCACAGATTCCACCTTAAAACTTAAATCGAAAAATAATGATGAATTATTTATATCGGATGTCAAAGAACTATATACTACTCCACCCCCACCACCACCTCCGCCACCTTATCAAACGGGATTTGATCGAGATTCGGATACAATTTTCTATATATCCAATACCGAGGTAAAAGTGGGCGAATCTTTGCCCAACAATAAAAATGCCAATGAGGAGCGTAAACTTAAACTAGAGTCGCAATTTTTCCCAGCCAACTATATGGCCAGCACACATCCCAATGTTAATAGTCGGGAAGAAATAAATGTTCCTCATCATTTGTATGAAGAAGATATAATACTTTCCTCCAGTCGTAATCAAGCAGATTCTTTGAAAATCTATCGTAATCGTAATGAACCCTCACCTCCACTAGATGTAACATATGTAGGAGAGTCCATAATAGAAGTAGAACAATCACCGGATTCTGTTATAACAACAACAGATGCTCCCGATCAGCAACACAATGCAGCAGCAGCTGCCACCCCACAAGCAGATGTTATAATACAACCAGCTATATTACCGGAAATTTCTATAGGGGTTCCTGTTATCGGTGAATTGCCACCACAGATTGAACTAAAAGAAATCGATTTCATGCCCAACGAAGCGCAATTGCATCGCTCAGGCATATACGACGACAATGACAACAGCAACGGCAATAACAACAACAACATAATGTTTAACAACGACATAGACGAGAACACAATAAGTGGTGGTGGCAACAGCAACCATGATATAGACGTCGTTAACAGCAACGGCAACAACAACAATCAACGGGTAGACGAGTCATCAATACAATATGGTGGTGACCTTATAGATGAAAGCGCTGACGGTGGTTTTGATGGTGTCGAAGGTTCATATCCCTTTGGCAATCCAGCCACAATTGGAAAATCTTCTTCCTCCCACTACTCATCCGCCTTCCTGACAAAATTGCGAAAACAACAGCAGCAACAGCAACCAAATCACGTTGCAGACTATGCACACTTGTATGTCAACTATGGCGTAAATAATATGCGCAAAGATGAGTTAAGTGCAGATGTTAAAGACTCGGGGGAGCTGTTGCTTATAGGCGGTGTTGGCAATGGCAACGTTGCCAGTAACGAACAAAATATTACATCCTTTAAAGACTTTCTAAACAAAGTAAGCATGAGTAATTCCAGCATGCCATTTCTGAGTGCGAATACAACTCAAAACGAACGTATGAGTAACGCAACAGCATTTTCCGTTATGGAGGATGCCAATGATTTAGAGGATAAAAATACCGGTAAGTACTGAGTATCATGACACAACACCATTACACTGTACAGCACAGTCAACAAATCTTGACATGCTTGGTTAAATACATAATAATACTCTTAATGAGTTCTACTTGTTTCTTAAACTTCGTATTTTTATTTTTATTTTCTTACTTTGCTGCTTAAACTTAATGATGTTGTCAGCAGCATTTATTTAAAGAGTAAAAAATGTTTCTAATTTCATTTTTCAAAATTTCTTTTTCTTAAAACTCCCCTCTTTACAACATTTGCCAGAAGACATTATAAATTTGATATCGCTGGCTATTGGCCTGTTCATTGTAATATTGCCCGTTGTCGTTACCTGCAGTATGTTCTGGGCATTAAGGTACATGAATATTACATTTATATTTTTTATGTTACATCCTTTCTTTTTTAATATTAAGTTATAAATAATTTAGCACGTGAAAATGATTGCTTGAATTTTGTATGAATTTACATAATTTGTGGAAAGTTTTCGTTTTCATGGCAACATTGTGGCAAATTAAGGTTATTTGTAGGATACTTATTGAAAAAATTGTTACATGTTGGTAAGAAGATGCCCGTGTTACTTGTATTTTATTTATTCATTTGAATTTTATATTGGAGTATTGTGAAAGTTTTTTGATCAATAAAGTTGGGAGTATTATTTCAGTAAATTATTAGCTGGTATCTTAATTTTAGCATTTCATGTTTGCATCATTAGTGTTGGCCAACAAGATTTTTTTACAAAATGTCTATTAAAGCTTACCTAGATCAACAAAGAATTGAGATTGTTAGTACATGTCGAAATTTTTACTATATTTTGTTGAAATTGGGAGCATAAGAGTTTTTTTTTGCCCAAGGATGAAACATATCAAAAAGGGTTTGGACAATTAAGATCATAACTACTATTTGACGTAGTACTATTAACTTTTCAAAGATCGGTTCAACTAAATTTTATGCAATTCTAACTCGTAATGATCGGCCGTCATTTGACCCATAAAACGTCCCCTTAAGAAAATGTGTTAAACGTCCATAATTGACTCAAAACCATTAATATCGCGTTGAAATGCAGTTAAACCAAACTTCTATGTAAACACAAATCCCCTCGTTGAATTTTTAAGGGATCGGCCCATTTTTGCAAGATAACAAAAAATTACCACGAATTAGATTGTTAAGACAGATCCAGGATTTCCTTTCTTCAAAGGCTATCTATTGGTTAAAACTGCATCATTTATACCCTTTTGGATAAAATTTCTAATGAAAGCTTTTCTCCCCAAGTGAAAAAACTTTTCAAAACAAAGCTTTACTCCCTAAGGGAGACAATTTTCTTTCGATAAAGCTTTATACCCTAAAAACAGAAAATATTTCAAAGATAGTTTAACTTTTCTAAAAAAAAGCTTTACTCCTTAAGGAAATAAACGTTTTAACAGAAACCTTCACTTCATAAATAAAAAGCTTTTCTAAAGAAGGCTTTACTTTCTAGGGGTAAAACTTTGTAAAAAGAGCTTTATTCCCTAAGGCAGCAAACTTTTTTAAAGAATGTCTTACTGCCTAAGAGAGTAAAGGAAATAAATTCTCTAACGAAAGTTTTATGGCCTAAGGGAACCAACTTTCCTAAGTCTCTAAAGAAAGCTTAACGCTCTAAGGGAGTAAACTTTTCTAAACTTCCTAATTTAAAAAAATATGTTTATAATTACAAGTGATAGGATAATTAACTTTTGAAATCATATACAAATTATTGCTGTAATAATTAATATCCACTAATATTTCTTTAAATTAAACATTTTCATAAACTAAAATTTAATTTGCTTTTGCGTCATTCATGAATTTGCAGAATGAAATTAGATTTCCCATTAAAATTGCTTTACAAAAGTTTGCATAAATCACAAAAAATGTAATCGAAAGCAGGTCAAACCAACTATTGTTTTACTTCTACCTTACAAAATCATTGTCCACACAACTCATCCTCAACATATCTGCAATAAACATCTCTTTGCATTTCAAACGTATTATTGTTTATCAATCCTATTAAGGAAATTTAGTAGCTTAGGTATCCGTTTACAAAAGAAAATTTCCAAGTAATTGACATTTAAAGACGAGCGTGTCTAAAGTAAGATTCAAACACAATCAATGACTTTCATTTGCTATAACAAGTTGTGTGAGGAATTCTAGCAATCATTTTCATATTGACGTACGCGTGCACAATTTTACATGGAATGTAGAAATGAAAAAATGTTTTATTATTGTAATGTTTAACATTGTATGTATGTTGTTTCTCTTCCTTATAATTAGATACTTGTATAAAAAATATCATTCGAACTTAACGGACAGCGGAGGATATACGGATCAAACAGAAACAAAAACTCCATTAAATGAAGATGGTGTGGAAAAAGGCGAGGTAATTGAACTTTAGCTATTTTTACAATATATATTTTTTCTTTTTATTTTTATTTTAATTTTATTTTTTAAGTGCTTTAATTTGATCTAATTTAATTAAAGATTTCTTTTATTTGGTTTTTGGTCTTGTTTATCTGGTTTTGTTTTGAAGAATTTTAAATGAAATAGTATACATTTTCCATTTATTTTATAACAAAAGATAAATTTTCATCATCATACAATACAATTATGTTAATTAGAAAAAGCATTATCACTCGCATAACAAGAGGCATGACATTTCATTCATTCGATTGGGTTTGGGGGCATTACGAATCATAAAAAAAATGTTAGCTATCAATTTCATTAGTTTTTTTATGTTTAATTTACCATTACAGTTTGTCCATGAACCATCCTCATCTCCCACAAATAGTAATAAGGATGCTATAGAAAAATATCCAGATACTTCCAATAAACCGTCCACCACTGAAACTAATGTTAAATTTTCGACTGAAAAACCCACTTCTCACTTAGAGACCACTATTATTAAAACCAATACAACTACCACTACTACTGCTACGACTAATTCCAAAGCGAACGATACTTTAAAACTTTCTTTAGCTCTGTCATCCCCAATAACACAAGAACAAGCCCAACTACCTCCTCCAACATCAGCATCATCTCCTTCAAAAGTAACTTGTACTAGTGCAACAATAACAGAACAAATACTTACCGTCCATGGTGATGTTAATAATGAGAATGGTGCTGGTGATGATGATGATGTTGTTGAAATGCCAGGACCAAATGGTTCAATAACTAAAATGACTATGGAAAATAATCTTCTAATAGTAGAGACAGAAGAGAGCAATGTAAGTTGAAAAAATTCAGTAAAGATAAAAACCGTTGTGTCTCTTTTTTGAATGTTTGTTTTGTGTTCTTATTTCTGTTCCTTTTCAAAATGTCAAAAAAATAATTACAAAACTTAGATGTGTTTGTTGTAAACGTACATTTTTATATGTTCTTATAATATATATATTTTTTTGTCTAAGTAGAGATCAGCAAAATTACAAGTATTCGTATTTACTTTGCCCACATGTCTACTAAGTATATCTACTTAACTACTTACAATAAATAATACTTCTAATGAAAAAAAAATAAATATTATTAAATAAACAACTACTTATGTACTAAATTTTTACCATTCTATACTAAAATACTTACTTCTTTTACTACTACTACTACTACCACCACTTCTACTACTTTCGGAGAAAAATATGGTTAGATATGTTTACAGCAATCATTTCTATAAACTGTTATTATATCTTCAATTGTCGCAACCATATCATGCTAAATTAATTATTAAAATAGCTGTTGCAATCATATATAAATCTACGCCAAACAAGAGTATGATATCAGCAAATTATTGTGACAAACATATATTAGTTTGCTGTAACAATATAAAAGATTGCAGCAGCTTATTAAAAATAAAATAATTACGACAACTAAAAAAATATATCTATAGTTAACATTATATTGTGAAATTTGTTATACTGACCATAGATTGTCGGATGTCCAACCACATTTTTTCTCTGTATACTAACTTTTGTACTTACTACTATTGTTCTTAAAACTCACCACAAATTGTTGTTGTGTTATATAAATTATATATATTTTTTCTATTTTTTTTAATATTAAATTCATTTTTGTAAATAATTGTTGTTAGAAAATGTGAAAATTGATCTACCAACGTACTTCTTAAACTTTCTTAAATGTTGCTTTTGCTTAAAGTTTTTGTTTATAAAATGATACTGTCCCTTTTCTGTGTAATCGTATGTGTATTGGTGTACTGTATTGTTCCAAATCTACTGACATTTGGACGGTTTTTGGATTAAAGTTCTTTTTTTTAACATAAAAACACAAAATGCACGTCATTTTTTCTCTAGCTTTCGATGTATTTTTTTCTTATTTATCATAATTAATTAATTAAATAAGAATATGTAATTAAATTTAATTTTTTATACAATACATACTTATACATAAATATGATCTTTATTATATTTAACTGAGTTTTGAAGAACTTTTAAGTTTATTAACCTTTACTTTTTCAAATCAATTTGTCTTATAAAATCTTTACTCTTTGAAGAAGATTTTTAAACATTTGTAAATATTATTTCAAAAGCATTATTACCTATGGGAATAAACTAAATTTTTTCTAAATACAGCTTTTACTATTGTAGTAAACTGCTCTGAAGAGAGTAAGCTGTTCTAAAGAAAACTTTACACCCTAAGGTATTAGTGATTTTACTCCTTAAGAAAGTAAACTATTCTAAGGAAAGCTTTCATTCTTAAGTAAACAATTTTTCAAAGAAAGCATTACTTATAATGTTACCTACAAAATTTTACTTTTCTAAAGAAAGCTTTACTGTCTTATTCATAACAATTTGTTAAAGGTTTATAGAGCCAATTTTGCATGAAAATTTGATAAATCGTTATGAATAAGTGCCTTAGTCTTTAAGGGATCAGACATTTAACTTGTAAAATTTTCTAATGAAATTTTGTGCCCTAAGGATGAGGAAAGCTTTCTTAAGCTTATGTTTTGCTACCTAAGCGACCAAACTTTTATCAAACAAACTTTACTCTCTAATGAGTAAACAGTTCTAAAGAAAACTTTATGCCCTAAGAGAGTAAATAATTCCAAAAAAAAAAGCTTTAGTTCCTTCGGGAATAATTTTTTCTATAAAAAGCATTCTCCAAGTAGTAAATTGTTCTAAAGGAAACTTAACTCTCCAAGGTATAAACCTTTAGAGCCTTAAAATTTCTAAAGCTTTAGGGTCTAATGAAGTAGACTTTTCTAAAGAAAGATTTACTCACTAAAAGAGTAATCTGTTCTAAAGAAATCTTAACTCCCTAAAGAATACAACTTTTCAAATGCAAGGCTTGCTTCACAAGGAACAAAATGTTTTAAAGAAAACTATACTTTTTAAGGAGTAAATTGTTCATAAGATAGCTTTCCTTCCTTCCTTAGAGAATCAGCTTTTCTAAATAAACATTTTATTTAGATTTATTTAAAATGTTTTATTTATAAAAATTTACAAATTATCTAAATTCTTCAAAACCCTTTTATTTAAGGAAAATCTTTTTATGTTTCCTTTTTGGTTATCTAATCATTTCATATTCTCTATCCCTTAACTTGTTAAACTTTTCAAGGATATTTCGCGAGTAGCTAGAGAAACCAAAATGGATTATAATAAAGATGGCGTCTTTGTTGTGGAGGTAGCGAGGGGAATAGACTCGAAAACTATACCCGAAAGTCCAGTAACAGATGGTTCAGAGAAAATGCTTTCAATGTTTGAAACAAAGCACAATAATGGTGGTTTGGGCTATAAAGTAACGAACGAAAAGAATTGTGTCAATAATGAAAAGGTACAAATCCATTCACCACCTCCAGAGAATGGTGAAGAAGGACCAAGAAGTCTGCATCAAATAGAAGAACTAGAAGAGCCCACCAATTCGCCTCAGCTTAATGAGAACAATGATGAAGAAATTGCGGGATTAAAATATAAAGCCAATACTGGTTTATCGCAATCTGATTTGAGCACCACTTCTTCAAGTGATTCCAATAAGGGTTACTGTTATGGTAATCAGGAATTGTATGTGGTGGAACAAAGTGGTTATGCCGCGTCAACTCCCAATGGTAATGTAGTCTTAAAGTGTGATGTTAAGGATATCAAGGATGATGATCGTAATCCGGGAAATGATCATTATCTCAAACATTCACCCGATAAAAAGGAGGAGAGTAAAGATCAAGAGGATGTTGTAGAGACCACCAAAAAGCCGCAAGAAGGAGGCACGAGAACTAGTTCGGGAGAATCACCGGCTCAAAAGCAAAATGATAAGCCTCAAGAAAATGGAGATAATATCATTGAAACTGAGAATATACAAAATTTACAACAATTAGACAGCAACAATTCAGAAATCAATAAGGAAAAAGGCGAAGAGGAGGAAGTTAATAATAAGCAATTAGAAAATGTCGAAAACTCGACCAAATCTGAGCTGGAAAACCCAGCTAAAATTCCTACAATTACGCAAAATATTCCCATACCAGTCGAGATAGAAGTGCATATAACACCTGCTGATATGGAGAGCTCAAATACAGATGAAACTTCGACACCTCTAAAGTCAACAATAACAGCTGACTCTCCTGTTTTGGAAGCAACTGAAAGTGTTACGGAACCTTTGATTTTGGAAACGATTCCTGTAGAACTAGAGGATAATCTAGCTGTTGAAACATTACTTCCCATTGAAACAACAATACCCCTTAATGAAACAACTTCTGCTCTTCTTGTAGAAGAGGATGAAACTGGCAATAGTATTTCCGATGATTTGGCTATTTTAGCAGTTCCTGATAGATTTTCCGATAAAGAGACATCTCAAGAAGATATCAGTTCAATTAAGGCAATAGAAAATGACGCAGTTACTTTGGAAAATACGGATGAGCCATGTGAAACTGAAGCAATTGCAGAAGTTCCAACAGTAGAAAAACAACTTGTAGAGAATATGGAAGAGCAATTAATGGAAGTGAAGGAAGAAGTCACTAAACCAAAATCAATAGTTCCAACAGTTGAACCAATTGCTGAAGTTCCAACTGTAGAAGAACAACTTGAAGAGAATGCGGAAGAACAATTAATGGAAGAAATTACCAAACCAATTTCGGTAAATGGAGAAGAAACAACTGATAATAGTACTCCGCATATAAATGGAGTATCTGAAAGCCTGGAAGCAGAAAGTGAGAAAACCCAAGATTTATGTACTACACAAAATGGTATTGAATCCAATGAAAAAAGTCCTCTGCATATTAAGGGAGAAAAAGAAACAGAACTTACGCCTGAAGATGGCAATACTGGAAATGAACCACACAAGACAGAGTCACAAAATGGTTTGACTCAATCACATGTTGAGTCTTTGACAAATGGCACCTCTGATTTAGTCAAATCACCACAAATACAGAATGGTCATGCGGAGATAGAACCTATAAGTATTACTCTTAACGACATGGAAAATGGTTATGATAGTATAATGAGTTTGCCTGAACCACCACCCACCACAGATGAACAACTAAATAGTGATTTAAGTGAACAACAATTGGATTCCTTACCACCACCACCGCCTCCAGAAATATTCAATTTAAAAGACTTGCCACCACCGCTAACCAATGGCAATGCAGATTCTCCCCAAAGCGAAGAGTCCACCAATTTTTACAATACATTACCACCTCCACCACCAACTACACTGGAAGTAACTGCCTCAGCAGAAACCACAACAACAGCAACAACAAATGGCAAAGTCCATGCATCACCCTTAACACCTCCTGCATCACCGCCAGCTCATTTTACAAATAATCTGCATGCTGGACTCTGCTCACAGCCCATTGCTGTAGATGTTAATGGCAGTTAATGCATTAGACTAATCCAATATTCCAATTAAAATATATAAAAAAGAAAAAAACAAACAATAACTGACTGAGGAGTTTTTAATTCAATACAATTTTTAAAACATTAAAAAAAGAAAAAAATCAAAAAAAAAAAAAACTTGCAAAATAAATAAAATAAAAATATTTAGGTAGGCATTTACACGGTAAAAGCAACGAAAATAATAAAACAAAATGGAACTGATTCAAAACAAAACACGGAAGTAATAAAAATAAAAATTAAAGGGAAACGAAAACGAGTAGTAGTTAGACCATAAGTTTTTACTATAAACTCTTAAAATTTAAATATTTACGGTAATAAAACCCAAAATAAAAGAAAAAAGAGAAAAGAAGAAAATTAAACAGAGAAAACAAACTGCTACAAGCAGAGTGCCAAAAACATAAAAATGTACTTATCCCCCTTCAATATGAATAAATTTAATCTACATAATAAATTTTATTTTTTTTTATTTTATTACAAAAATACAATATAAATATTAATAATAATGATAACAAAAAAAAGTAGGAATTTTTTTAGATAAAACCCTCTTACTTAACTCTTTAAATATTAAAATAATATTTTCTATGATTTTATTTAAATTTAGGTCAACTTTAACTCAGCCAAGCCAAAAACCCCCTACAAATAAATTAATAATGTAAAACCTTCTTTAAATATTTATAAACAAAAATGTAGTCAATCCTTTAAAAAGTACTAAAAGAATTTGTTGTTAAATAAATTTAACTTTAAACAAAAAAACCAAAAAGAAAAAAAAAAACAAATGTATTGTATAATTTTTTCCAGTGTAGTTTTAGTGTAATCAAATTTAAGCCTAGTGTTGCATTCCCAAAACAAAATTGGAATTAAAAGTAAATAGTATAACAAGCGAAGCAAAAAAACAAAACTTTAGTATATTTAAATTGAAATCCTTTAAATCCTCTCCACTATTAATGTCTATGCTATTTAAAATGAAACAAATGAAAAAAAAAAAAACTAAAATAAACAAAATGTTGAATTAAATCTTTTAAGTAGTTTTAAAATAATTAATAATTTGCCTATAGTAAACCGTAAAAATTAAATGAACAGTAATGCAATTTTCAATTCCATATAGCGAAAATGGTGGTGTTAGGGGTTTGTTAGACATTTTCGGGGTAATAATTTTAGGCAAAAAGTGATGTGTTTTTTTATTATAATGTGTTTGTTTAGAAAAGTTCCAACCAGATATGTACTTTCAGTTTAATCTTGTGAGTTTTAAATGACTGATTCTACGATCATTTATAAGCTTGTTGTTCAACATTTTCAGCTTTCAAGATATGAGGCATGAACTTGAATTGGCTTTATTCACAAACAATTCTCTTTTTGATTACCACCGATCTTGAAAGCAAAGATTATAAGAGTGAATTTTTCCTTTCTTTGATCTGAAGCAGGTTTTAACAGAGAGCTATAAATTAAATTCTCTGACTGATTTACTTGAAATTTCCTTTAAGAGATCTTATGAAATAGCTCAAATCCGAAGAAATACACCTAGGCCACTATCGGGCCTGTCGTGCGCTCCTTTTCATGAAAAAAAAAAATTTCACTGAGTATATTATTTTTCAATGTTCAGAAACTCAGTTTCCTGGAAGTAATTCCTAAGAATTTTCCAATCAGTGTTAGTCAGGAATGTTATTTCCGGAATAACTTCACTTCAAAGATACTTGGATCTAACTTCGACGAATACTTAACAGTGGCAAAGAAAGTGCTGCAGAGTTTCACTGTCCTCCCCACATGCTCTACATTCGTCTGAATCCGAACGGCCAATTTTGTATAGATGTGCTTTTAATCCTGTGTGTCTTCAGACTTGCTCATTTTGAGGAGGTTTTTTGTCTTGTTCTCATCAGGGTCAGCCCATAGGATCTTTGTGGTTCTACCCACCGTTTCATTAGGCCTTATGGGATTCTCTCACCCATATTTTTAATTCAGCTTTTGTTGCGTCAGGTTAACTATCTCGGACTTCTGCCTGGAAGCTTGTGTTATAATTAGGTGAACGGTGGTGTATTTCTGTTTCTGGGTCTTCAATATAGAAGCCCACTTTATTCCCGAATTTAGAGCCATCCGTATAACAACGGATTCCTACTGGTATTTGCTCTAGTTTTCCGCTTGACCAAGACATTCTATCTGGGATCAGCGTTTCATAGTTTCCGACAAATTCTGTGTCTGGTATGCGATCAGGCACGTCCGATGATTGTGTATAGACTTCCCATGTGTCCAGTACACATTGATGACGTGTCCTGTAACTGCTTTTGGCCAGTTCGCCTAAAGAAGTGCTCTAAAACTATAAAATGACTGATTTAAAGATTTTAACATGATAATATATAGGCTTGTAAGTCAGTCTTTTCAGCTTTAATTAACATCGCTTGAGGCAATACAAAATTTGTACAAGATATGACGCATAATAGAAAATTCTCTTTTTGGTTACCACCGATCTAAAGTAAGCACCGGTTTGAGCTTAAATGCAATTGTTATAAGAGTGAATTTTTCCTACATTTTATCTAAAGCAGGATAAGTTCTCTGACTGATTTTCTTGAATTTACTTTAAGAGAGCTTATGAAATAGCTATATACCTAAATCTGGTCTCAAGTAAATTCACCTAAAACAAGAAATGCTCTGAAATTATGAAATGTTTTTAGATTTAATTTCTTAAAATTTTTTCATACAAAAATTTTAGAACTCGTTCTTAAAATGTAGTTATAGAACGAGTGCAAAGAGAACTACTTCAGATTCTTAAACAACATCCTTGGAAGTAGTGATGGTGCCAAATTGAAACCAAATCATTAGTTAAAGTACGAGTGCCGACTTCATAACGCTTCCTAGTTTCGAGGTTGACGAATTCGAACAATAATCATCGATTAAAGAACTGGTTCCAGATCCGTTCCAAAGAATGACTTCATAATGCTTCCTCTGCTGTTGTGTTTAGTTTCTATATTCCAAGATTACTCAAGATTAAGCCTAAAACCAGGGATGGAAAAAATATATGAATGAAAAATTCGGATTTTTTTTTGTAAAAATTTTACTTTTTAATAAAATTAGAAAAAACGAAAGAAATTAAAAATATTTTAATTTTTTTTTTTAAATTTTACAAAATTTTAAACAAAAACTTAAAGTCATTATTTTAACACGGTGATGTCATTGGAGGCAGATGCTTAAAAGTAATTAGAAGAATTAGTCGTTGTAAATCGCATGAAAAGACGTATACATATACGTTCTATACCTTCACAGACAAGAGGTCTAATAAATTACAAAGTATTTATATAACACATTATTAGTAAGACCATAGACTACTTCTATGTAATACTAAAGATATGTAGTAGTCATTGAAAAGTACATACGTTGTTAGGTAAGTAATTACAATTGAAAATCATTACCTAGTTTTTGCTGGGCAGTAGCCTTTTACATTTCCATATTATGTCCTGTTTTCTGAAAAAGCTCTAAACATTTTACACATCCATGAGCAGTTGAAACTAATCTACAGTCCACCTTTACCACTGTTCAGTTTAACTTTATAATGCTAAATAAACCCAAAATATAATTTTTTTTGTAAGCAAACCCAAAAAAGCTAATATTTTTTTATTTAAACAAAACCGATACAAAATAAAATTTACTAAAATATGGTAAATAAATAAAAACAATTGCCAAAAAAAAAAAAAAAAAAAATATTGAATAAAGCCAAACTATATATAAAAAACCGAACATACAATTTTACAATTTATATTTATAAAAATAAAAATGACAAACAATATGGAAATAATATAGTAAATGTATATACATTTGCACTGAAAAAAACCAACAATAGACAACAAAAACACAAAAGATACTTACGTGTGACTCGAAATGGAATATTTAAAATAATTAAAAATTTAATACATTCATACATACGTTATGTTAGTAAGGTAATTGATATGGTCAAATAAAAACCATAATAAATAAATAAACTTAAAATAATAAAAACATATAAAAAATTAAATAAAATGAACAAAATATACAATAAAAAATTAAAAAAAACCACAAACGTTTTTTTTTATGTAGAAAATAATCTTGTCATAAAACAATAAAAAGAAAGAAATGTATTTTTTAAATTTATTTTATAAATATTTATTTATTATATTATGTATGTATGTTGTGTTTTTCTTTTGTTTTTTTACAAATACCAATAAAACCTATAAACACACCCTCATATTTACACAAAGGTAAATTGATAAATAAATAAATTAAAAATATACTTAAAGTATTTTTCATTTACATACATTTGCACATTTTAATATACAAAAACTATTTTTCTATGATTTTTTTTTACCCACATAAAATTGTTGATTTGTATGTGTTTGAACCCAATAGATTTACAAGGAGTAATTGTATCCTTTTTTAACAATATTATACATTAATTAAAATTAACAATGCTTTACTAAACAGACATATTAGTAACCACTGTTAACTTTATAATAATTTATATATTTTTGGATCGTCTGATAGGTATGAACGCTATGTAATTCAGAGTTGAAACCAGTCGTCACTTTAGTGTTCCTAATTAGTCCTACCACAAGCAGTCTCTTAAAACGTCTAAGTTCAAGTAAATTGTGACTATTGCATTTAACTAAGTAATCCTAAATGTTAGGAAAAGTCACCCCGAACTGCAGGAAATGGAACACATACATATACACTTAATATTCAATGAACAAAAATGTACATTCATATAAAGATATACAACCAATTGGACGGACAATTAAATTGAAATCTTCACAGTTCAAAAAAGAATATTTATTGTTAATATTTGTTGATATATACAATTAATTGGCAATGTTATGCATATAATCGTTTAAACAATATACAGAATTTAAAAGAAGGATTTCTTTAAAATGGAACCAGTTGTATATCTTTTAACTAGTAATAATTTGATAATAAGGCGACAAAAACTTAAATTTTTCTATTTGGAAGGCTTCAGATCTAGTGCCTATTCTAATTTTTTCAGTCAACAAATTCTTAGCAAATAAGAAGAAAGTTATACAATTTCTCGGAAAAAGAGCAAAAACTTTCATTCAACTTTCATCAAACTAAATTATAAAATGATTTGATGAATGATCTCTTACAACTAAGTAATTAAATAAGTCATTACGTATAAAATATACCGACACTGAATACCAACCTTTTTCTAGCGATCATTAGTCTCTGACGTACTCACAACATCGCTGCTGAGTCATTTCCTTGTGCATCGAATAAACAAAAGATTTCTGATCAAATAAAATATGCAAATAATGTATTACGTATTTGATTATATGTATGTATATAAGTCATTATAGAATAGCATTTTCTGAAGGGCACCTTATATGGGAGGTAGAGAGATATTGGCTCAGAAGAAACTTACTTGTGTCGAATTTCATGCCTATATAATTATGACATTTAAGGCAATTTTTTAGGGGTCACTTGTATAGGGGCTATTGCTCATTTTCAATACCAAATAAGCCTTAGCAATAGAGAATATTTCTCCAAATTTCAACTATATAGCGTGTGGTCCCATCGTGATTTCAACAGACAGACGGACATGACTATATCGTCTTAGAATTCAACTATATAGCGTGTGGACCCATAGTGATTTCAACAGACAGACGGACATGACTAGATCGTCTTAGAATTTAATAACGACCCAGAATATATATACTTTCGTGAGTCTATGACCAATAATTTGGTGTGTTACAAACGGAATGACAAACACAATATACGCCCATCTTTTTTGATGGTGGCTATAAGAGGATATTAGTATTTGTTTGATCTCTTGTTATTTTCCTTTTGGTCGAAAACGTAGAATCCTATCTAACATCGTTAAAAGACATTTAAACTTAAAAAGAAGAAGCCTTATTTGTGATTACAAAATTTCCCCTGAATATCCAAGGTTTTGGTCGACATCATAGAATCGTTTTTAAAAGGATCTTATCTTCTTTGTGATAACTCACACTTTTCCTCAAAAAAACCGATTTATTGTCAAAAACAAAATTGTTTGATATTTTAAGCATATGTGAATCCGACATTTATTTTCTACGTTTAAGTACTGCTCTGGATTTTTCAGTTTTGTCTGCAACAGTTTTGATAGTAGCTTAAATGTCTGTCAGGATAAAATTTCAACAAAATCACTCCTTTGAATAACTCTCTTGCACATATTAACCCAATTAAACACTACATACAATCACAAAAAATACATTTATACAATACATAAAATCATAAATATTCAATTGATTTATAAAGTGTTTCTTTTTTAACTTTGTTGTTGCTATTTTTTGTTTTCTTCCCATTGTGCATTTTTTATGCAGTTTACTGGAATACAAACACATAATAAATACACACACAAATACAAGTTCATATTTGTTTGTATATGATGAAATAATGATGAAAATACTTGAGACAAAAAAATGAAAAGTAGACAGAAATATTATAGGTATTATAATTATTATAATAAATCAATTAGTTTTTATGATCTAACAAAAAATTCCAATAAAAATTTTTATTAACTTGATAAAATACTGAAAAAAATGAACATTATACATTAAAATAATGGAAGTAAAAAAGAAAATAAATTAAAATTGGTAAAATACTTACATGTGATTGTTATTTAAATTTGTATAATTAAGTTAAAAAGTAAAAAAAGAAAAAAAAATTATTTATTATTGAATTGAAAACAGTATGAGTAACAAAAAATGGTAAATAAAGAAATAAAAAAGTAATAATAATATTAAATAAAATATTGTTTTAATTTTTGGGAAATTAACAATTTTTAGCGGAGCTCCTTGCTGTGAACCTGTCCTCTTATAGGGTTCAAATTTCAGCAAGAATTCAACAAATTTTTTGCTTCTACATAAAGTACTATGGCTTTATAATATTATTTTCATTTTTATCGTTCCTTCCTTAACTAGATACTTAGATGACACATTTACACAACAAAGATTTATTTCCTAAAAGTAATACATATTGTGGCCGTTTAGAATATGTGTGTTATTGAAACCACCACATTGAAAAGTTTTTCGAAACAAATACCCTCAAAAATGAACATGAACAATAGAATTTGTAGATAGATATTTGAAAATTACAAATTCTCATGTTCTTGTACGGGTATTTGTGGGTATACGTATGAAAACATTACAATAATTTTGTGGTATTACTATTATGACACTTTAGAAAAACCACACATATTGAAAGCTATACAAACACACACACACACATAAATTTTGTCGTATTTCACACTTAGACATACATTTTATAATAAGGATTATATTTTTTAATATTTTGAAGGAATTGAAGAATTTTTAATGATGTTTCATCTCCTTTTAAATTTTATTTAGTATTTTTAAAAAGTGGTTTTACAGAAATATTTAATTAGTAAAATATGTTTGTTAAATATTTGGAAAAAATTCTATATTCGAATTGTGAATGCAAATAAGAGCGTAAGTACAAACAATTTGGGACATTTAACATAATTTTTTTCAACATAATTTGGTAGTTAGTTAGTAAGTTAGTTTGTTAGTTAGTTAGTAAGTAAGTAAGTAAGTAAGTTAGTTAGTTAGTAGTTAGTAGTAGTTAGTTAGTTAGTTAGTTAGTTAGTTAGTTAGTAGTTAGTTAGTTAGTTAGTAGTTAGTTAGTTAGTTAGTTAGTTAGTTAGTTAGTTAGTTAGTTAGTTAGTTAGTTAGTTAGTTAGTTAGTTAGTTAGTTAGTAGTTAGTTAGTTAGTTAGTAGTTAGTTAGTTAGTTAGTTAGTTAGTTAGTTAGTTAGTTAGTTAGTTAGTTAGTTAGTTAGTAGTTAGTTAGTTAGTTAGTTAGTTAGTTAGTTAGTAGTTAGTTAGTAGTTAGTTAGTAGTTAGTTAGTTAGTTAGTTAGTTAGTTAGTTAGTTAGTTAGTTAGTTAGTTAGTTAGTTAGTAGTTAGTTAGTTAGTAGTAGTTAGGTAGGTAGTTAGTTAGTTAGTAGTTAGTTAGTTAGTAGTTAGTTAGTTAGTTAGTTAGTTAGTTAGTTAGTTAGTTAGTTAGTAGTTAGTTAGTTAGTTAGTTAGTTAGTTAGTTAGTTAGTTAGTAGTTAGTTAGTTAGTTAGTTAGTTAGTTAGTAGTTAGTTAGTTAGTTAGTTAGTTAGTTAGTAGTTAGTTAGTATTAGTTAGTTAGTTAGTTAGTTAGTTAGTAGTTAGTTAGTTAGTTAGTTAGTTAGTTAGTTAGTTAGTAGTTAGTTAGTTAGTAGTAGTTAGTTAGTAGTTAGTTAGTTAGTTAGTTAGTAGTAGTTAGTTAGTTAGTTAGTTAGTAGTTAGTTAGTAGTTAGTTAGTTAGTTAGTTAGTTAGTTAGTTAGTTAGTAGTTAGTAGTTAGTTAGTTAGTAGTAGTAGTTAGTTAGTTAGTTTAGTTGTAGGTAGTTAGTTAGTTAGTTAGTTAGTTAGTTAGTTAGTTAGTTAGTTAGTTAGTTAGTTAGTTAGTTAGTTAGTTAGTTAGTTAGTTAGTTAGTTAGTTAGTTAGTTTCACAAGCCGACAAATTCTTAGCTCAGAAACCAAAGCATGCTTTTCTAAAAGATTGAACTGCGCGAATCTGGCCTTAGAATTCTTTTGCGACGTTATAACAGCGCCAATACAACTTTAAACTAAAGGCTTTCCTATAAAAATGTTTTTCGGATTGGTTAAAAATCTGCTGTAATCGCTAAGATGCATATCAGCCGTTTAAGTTGACGGACGGACAGATATCATTGAATCGAATCAGAAAGTGATTTTGAGTGGATTCGATCGTCTTCAGGTAAGTGTGGATCCATTATTTTTGTTCGTTACAATCTGTACAGCAATTTAAGGAAGTCTGCCTATTGCACAATGTTTTTCTTCATACCAGCTTGGAGCTCTGTAATGTAAACTAAAAAAGGACCCAATTATGCGACCATTAAAATTTTCCTTCAAGAATCGATTTTTTGTTCGATAACATAAAATTAGCTTTTATTTCGTTTAAACGCTTTCATATAAAATGAGCTTATTTTGTGATTACCAAATTTTTTCATAAAAATTATATTTTTTAGTCAATAAATATAAAATCCGCTTTCCCAAATGATGAAAAAAATGAGCTTTTTAACCAAATTTTCCATCAAAAACCAATTTTTGGTCGCCAACGCACATTTTTTTTGAAAGAGGATAATGCTCTATTCCGTTTGGTGAGAAGATTTGCGCTTATATGTATATTTTTGTCAAATATATCAAATAAATTATGAACATTTACGTCTGGATTTAGTGTTAGGGCAAGTGTAAAATGGGGCTCGCTCATTAGGAAAATCTACAGTATCATTTTAGGCTATATAAAACTAAGTTTTTTCCTATTCAGAAGGTCTGGTTGTATGGGGCAAATTAAACATTTTCAATAAGTTTTATGACCTGTAGGTTCATTACAAGCTTTACATGGACAGACAGATGGATTGATTCCGTGACGATAGCTATACTTTAAAGTGGTCCTATACCCAATATTTATATTCTATGCAAACATCATTACAAGCCAATAATAACCTTCCCTTTATAGTGGTGTAGGTTATATTAAAGGGGTTAAAAAACCAGTACATACACATACTCTAGGGAAAACCATCATAATTAGTGTTATTTGTTTGCTGAAAGTTTTTTAAATTAAAAATTGATATTTAAAACTTATTGTTTACAACTATATACTTCAGTAACAAAAAACTGCCTCCAGTTATTTTGTCCTGTTTACTGTCAGAATAATAAAAGAAGAAGGTGTGGGAAAGTTTAAAAACATGCTGTAGTTTAACGAACCCATTTTCATTAAAACTTTAATAGAAAGAACATAAAATGGCAGGATTCTCTTGACGAAAAGCAGAATAAAATTTTAAAGTCAACATTTCCATAGAACACAAACAACTTGTGTCTGGTTACTTATTTATTATTTTTTTTTTAATTTGTTATGAATTTCAAATCTTTTATCAAGTTTTTCTTCTCTTGCCTTTATATAATAAAATTTTGTGGGAAATCACCTCTCAACTTGAGTATTCATTCAACTTCATTTAAAAGTTTTTCATTTACTTTACTATTTAGCAAAACCAACGACAACTGTGTGTTGTTGGTGTCTCAAATCTAGTCGTAGTATTTTTGGTGACGCCATAGTGGTCTCAGATTTTGTTTGTAATTTTTAGTTTTTCTTTAGAATAAATTTGAATTTTAATATACGTACGGTTATTTTTCGTAATGGTGATGTTTGGAAAAGCTATAAAACTGTGAGGAGAGAGTGAGTGCGGGATTGGTGTTCACCGTTGAGAAATGATACAAATGGCAACAATATGACGCCCATAATGTTTTCAAATTTAAGTTTTATTGTTGCAGCTTGGGTGTAGGTTTCCATTTGTACTTTTTTATTTGTTAGTTGTTTGCTATCGTTCTACTTTCTCTATTGTAAAGGAGAAAAAAAAAATTAAAAATTTAATATATAATTTCTTGTTGTTGGTGTTTTTTATTTTAGGTTTTTGTTGAACAAATTGTGGTCCTAGTGTCTGTGACATTATGTTTTCATATCTTCTACCATACCATTGTTGGTTGTGTAATAAATTCCGTGATAATATTTGCCACAATAAGGAAATCGCGAAATATTGTGTTGATTAGAAATACATACATACAAATAATAGGGAAGTATAGGGAGCAACTAAATCGGTGGAAACTGATACTCTACTAATAGCCATGCTATAATCGTAGCTTCTTTACATATAAAATACCATTTTCTACCCCACAAGAAACAGACGCGTAGTGTCCTTTTCATCACAATAAACAAAATTTTGCTGGGATATTATTTCTCCTTATTTATGTATATTTATTTGTTTTTTGTCTTTCTTCGAAATTTTTCATTTTATATTTCCGGTTAGTGTTGAAATCTATATTTTGATTTTCATTTCATCAGCTTCTTATTGAATTTTTATAGAACTTCCTTCACATTCGTACTCGCATCACATCAATATAATGAGTTTCTTTTTCTGTTTTGTTATTTCCAAAAGCCAAGTTATGAAAAGATGTTGTCAATATTTATATTGTTTTTGATTTGTTTTATAGTTTTCTTTTCTCGTTTTTATGTTTTGAATGGATGTTGATGTGAAAAAGATTGTTACATGTACATATACATAATCAAGAGGATGGTGATGTGGAACGGCATGCATGTATATGTCTATTGGAAATTAATAATTGTTAGTATATATGAATAAGTTAAATGTTTATAGTTTTTATTAACATCAGACTTAGTAGCGTCAGAGTATAGAGTATAGATATAAAAAAAATATCTTTAGAAATTTAATGAGATTCGGTCGTTACGCCTTTTTAATAAATAATAAAATAATAATAAAATAAATCTTTAGTAAGTTTGTATCTGAAATATAATTTAACGGATTTGTTTATTAAAATTTTAATACCAGTATAATTTATCAAGTATTCGCCCATAAGAAAAATGAAACTTTAATATACATATATAGAACACAATCAGAACCGAACTAGAAAGGAACTAGAACTAAACTGGAACTGAACAGTTCTAGTTCAGTTCTAGTTCAGTTCTAGTTCAGTTCTAGTTCAGTTCTAGTTCAGTTCTAGTTCAGTTCTAGTTCAGTTCTAGTTCAGTTCTAGTTCAGTTCTAGTTCAGTTCTAGTTCAGTTCTAGTTCAGTTCTAGTTCAGTTCTAGTTCAGTTCTAGTTCAGTTCTAGTTCAGTTCTAGTTCAGTTCTAGTTCAGTTCTAGTTCAGTTCTAGTTCAGTTCTAGTTCAGTTCAAGTTCAGTTCTAGTTCAGTTCTAGTTCAGTTCTAGTTCAGTTCTAGTTCAGTTCTAGTTCAGTTCTAGTTCAGTTCTAGTTCAGTTCTAGTTCAGTTCTAGTTCAGTTCTAGTTCAGTTCTAGTTTAGTTCTAGTTCAGTTCTAGTTCAGTTCTAGTTCAGTTCTAGTTCAGTTCTAGTTCAGTTCTAGTTCAGTCTAGTTCAGTTCTAGTTCAGTTCTAGTTCAGTTCTAGTTCAGTTCTAGTTCAGTTCTAGTTCAGTTCTAGTTCAGTTCTAGTTCAGTTCTAGTTCAGTTCTAGTTCAGTTCTAGTTCAGTTCTAGTTCAGTTCTAGTTCAGTTCTAGTTCAGTTCTAGTTCAGTTCTAGTTCAGTTCTAGTTCAGTTCTAGTTCAGTTCTAGTTCAGTTCTAGTTCAGTTCTAGTTCAGTTCTAGTTCAGTTCTAGTTCAGTTCTAGTTCAGTTCTAGTTCAGTTCTAGTTCAGTTCTAGTTCAGTTCTAGTTCAGTTCTAGTTCAGTTCTAGTTCAGTTCTAGTTCAGTTCTAGTTCAGTTCTAGTTCAGTTCTAGTTCAGTTCTAGTTCAGTTCTAGTTCAGTTCTAGTTCAGTTCTAGTTCAGTTCTAGTTCAGTTCTAGTTCAGTTCTAGTTCAGTTCTAGTTCAGTTCTAGTTCAGTTCTAGTTCAGTTCTAGTTCAGTTCTAGTTCAGTTCTAGTTCAGTTCTAGTTCAGTTCTAGTTCAGTTCTAGTTCAGTTCTAGTTCAGTTCTAGTTCAGTTCTAGTTCAGTTCTAGTTCAGTTCTAGTTCAGTTCTAGTTCAGTTCTAGTTCAGTTCTAGTTCAGTTCTAGTTCAGTTCTAGTTCAGTTCTAGTTCAGTTCTAGTTCAGTTCTAGTTCAGTTCTAGTTCAGTTCTAGTTCAGTTCTAGTTCAGTTCTAGTTCAGTTCTAGTTCAGTTTCTAGTTCAGTTCTAGTTCAGTTCTAGTTCAGTTCTAGTTCAGTTCTAGTTCAGTTCTAGTTCAGTTCTAGTTCAGTTCTAGTTCAGTTCTAGTTCAGTTCTAGTTCAGTTCTAGTTCAGTTCTAGTTCAGTTCTAGTTCAGTTCTAGTTCAGTTCTAGTTCAGTTCTAGTTCAGTTCTAGTTCAGTTCTAGTTCAGTTCTAGTTCAGTTCTAGTTCAGTTCTAGTTCAGTTCTAGTTCAGTTCTAGTTAAGTTCTATAAATCATATTTATATTTCTTTTTAATTTTCAAATTATTTGAATTTCAAATATATAATATAATATTTATATTTAACATTTATTTAACAACCTTAATAGCAATTTTCTTACATCAAATAGAATATTGACAAATTATCATGTTTCGTGTTTATTCTTTCCATTCCAGTGCGTTTTTTTTAATAAATAAACAAGAGACAACAAAAAATAAGAATAAAAACTGCACATTATCAAGTTTATTTATTTCAACATGTAACAAAATATAAATTTAAACTTACACACTCACACACTGATCGAAACATAAAAGTAGGAAACTACAATAAAAATTGTTGTATATTTCTTTTTTATGACTTTTCAACAAACTGCCATTTCATTTACTATATAATGTTCGCTCTCTGATTACACTCGTTCTCTCATTCTTGCTTCCTGTGTTCTACTAAAAAGTCATACCCTACAAACATTTTCTATTGCGGAAGTTACCCGTGTGAAACTTCCAAACGTGCTAAAAGCTCGCCAGCGATGTTGCGGAAGTATAAGAATTCTTGTCACCAGTCGGGAAGAACTGATGCCGAGCTGGGGAACGTCTAAGAGTAACGTGGAAGATTCTTCTGGAAGACCCGCAGAAGAAACTTCTAGATGTCTCTTGGAAGTAAGGTATTGCCAAAGACTCTTCTAGATGTAACTAGGAAGTCACTTCTTGAAGTGACTACTTAGTATCATCTAGAAGTGTTCATATCTTATCTTCTAGAAGATGAGTTTTCTCATCATCTAGAAGATGAGTATTCTCTTCTTCTAGAAGATGAGTATTCTCGTCTTCTAGAAGATGAGTTTTCTCTTCTTCTATTTGTATACTCACCAAAATAAAATCTATAAAAATAAATCTAAATAAAATGAAATTTTATAGTTTTTATTGAAATAATTGAAATAAAAATAGTATAAAAAATAACAGATTTAACAACTAATCGCAAAAAGTAATATATGTACATTAGACCGAAACAAAATTAAAAAAAAAACAAACAAAAATTAAAAAAAAAAAATAATTCCAAAATACCTTTTTTTTAATTTGGTCCAGCTCACGAACGGTCATCGCTAGACTTAAAATATTTTGGGAATTATCATAAAACAAAGCAAGGTAAATTTTGAGAGGGGTAACAAAAACACGTTTTTGCTTTCCATACAGAGTGAGTACTAATGTACATATGTATCAAAAATTTGGAATTATTACCTTATAATAAGATAATTTTCAGGAAATCTGTATTAATATTCCAACTGTTGACTGGTATACTTCCAAAAATTGTAAAACGTTGGACTCTAAAATATTTTTGTAGTTCTTCATAAATTTTATGATCAATCCATCAAATTCTAAGAGTTATATTTTGGAACGCATTAATCCTTCAACGAAATAAACAAAAATAATGTTATAATTAATATTGAATATATGTACATACTTTTGTATTTATTGAAATTACCTGTTATACTTTAGGAAGCAATAAAAATGGGATTCTCTTATGATCTATTGATCATTTCCCACCGAAATTTAAACGTTCAGATCCATTTTTTACATTTTCTGCAAATAATCGACATTTTTAATGGAACCGAAATAAGACATACCAGACTTACCAGATCCCTTTTTTATATTTTAATTCGGTTAGAAGTATTTTAATAGGGGGTACAATATTAGCTACTGCTTTCTAAAAAAAAAAATAAAATAATTAAAAATTTATTTATTTATTTATTGTTTTGAATCAATAAAAACATTACCTTTCATGAACATTTTTTAAATAACTTGGAATTAAACCGTCTATAAAGATCTGAAATTACTAAGTCATGGATTATTTTTAAAACTATTTACAGTCATTAACGATAGAAACACCTTAACGACCCTAAACGGGATATTGCTTTTGACACTAATACTGCAATACTATTTTTTGTTTGCTCTTTTCTAATTAAGGAGTTATACACTTTCAAAAACTTAAAAATATTAGTAAAGGCCTATAATTAGAATAATTAAATCCAAAGCTATATGAAAATTAATAAAATTGTATTTAAAAAAGGTGGTTTTAAAAATGTTTGATTTTAATATTAAATATCTTATATGGGCAATTTCGTGTCAAGTGAAGTCGAAAAATAATTTATGTATAAAACAGTAGTATTAATTTGAATATAATGATTCCAGCTAGCGTTTAAATACTTAAGTACAATTTTAATGCATTTTTTTTGTTACGATAATGAAACACAAATAAAATTTTAGCTCATAGTGATCATACGTAATCTAGAAACAGGACCTAAACGCGCAAATAGTTTAAAAAATATTGGAAGTTAAGTTTTAACTCAAATAAATCTAAATAGGTTAAAAATGCAATATTCATCAAATGAAAGCCGAAACGTACAACTTGAAAAAGTCTTTAAATGCTTATAACTCCGAAACCAATTAATAGAGAGACGAAATTTAATATAAAATCATTTTTAATTAAACATATTAGACTTCGTTTAAAAATAATGAAAATGGAAGCCGTTTAGAGTTGTTAACTTATTCCTAAAATAGTATTTTAATGTAAAATATGACAACTTACTTTTTAATTTTATTTATATAATCCTTGAAGATAATTACTTTTTGGAATATATTTAATAAACTTCACCAATTAACAAAACCTTCTTAAATGTTTTAACATAACACTGTCAAATAGGTTTTTTTTATTACTTAAGATTCACAATATATTAATTACACTATTTTTCTATAAATATTATCAATATTATTCAATAACTCATTTAAGTTTTACAATGAATAATTAAAACTGAACATGACTGGACAAAACACAAAACATCACTGAACTTAGCAAAATTTCTGCATTATTTATTTTTATTTTTTCGCGTTCACGCTAAAAAATGGAGTATTTATATTTTTTTGTTTTTGTACTCTTCTTACTATCATCCGGAAGTAACCTAAAAGTATACTTCCAGACGGAAAACTAGAAATCAATGTATTTTGTTTTTGTAAAATGTATGCTCTCGTCTGACAATCGTACAGAAGTGACTACAATCCACATTTCCAGATGAATAAAATACAACATTAATGTGAACACTCTTCAAACTGTCTTCCAGAAGTGACATAAACATACAAATCAAGAAGATACAAATTAGGAAACAATGTATTTTGTTATTGTAAAATGTGTGTTCTCACCCAAGTCTCATTCAGAAGTCACTAAAACGTATACTTCCAGATGAAATAAATTCAACAGTCATGGTTTTTTGTTTAAGCAAAATGGATGCACTCTTCTAACTATAATCCGGAAGTAACTTAAAAGTATATTTCTAGAAGACGAAAATTCGAAATCAATGTATTTTGTTTTTGTAAAATGTGCGTCCTCGTCTGACAATCGTCCAGAAGTGTTTCTGACGTGGCGTCGGGGGTGATGCGCAATAGTTTTGTCTTCTAAATGTTTGAAGGGTGCGTACGTGTAAGGATATTTTTGATTGTGTGTTCCATATTAGTATGTATGTATTTGTTATTTACAATGAACCATCATAAAATTAACAATTCAATGAGGTAAAAACTTGAATTACTTTAACTTCAATTTTGCTAAAAATGTAAACACATTTCAATGAAATGCAAAAAAAAGATAAAAATAAAATAAAATTATATAAAAATACCCTGCAGTTCGGGTTGACATTTTTCTAAGGCATAGAGCAGACATTAATATTTCAAAAGTTCTTTCATGATAACTTATCTCTTTACATTGGCTGCTTTCGTTATCACAAAAATTATATAAGTATCAAATGACAAAAAATATATAAATTTGTGTCCACCATGTTGTTAAACAATCAAGGAAAATAATGTAAAAATTTGATACATTGACTCCAAGTATAGTACTAAATAGATACACATATTCGGACTTACTTGCACATCATATCGAATCATTGACGCCATGAGAAAAAGAAAAGTTTTTTAATAATTGCACAAAGAAATGAGTATATTACAAAAAACAATATCTTCTACTGTTGTTTTCCCTTAATATTTTGTTCTGACATACAAGGCCCAACAGTGTGCTATATTAATAAATTCATAATATTAAACTCCATATACATTTCCAAAGAGTATTTAATTAGTCTTTAAAATGTATATTCTGCAAATTTCCTGAACATTTTTAAATTTGCAGCTCGAAGTTTCAGAATTCTGTAGAAATAGACAATTAATTATTTCACTTACTAAACCCACTGTGCCAACATCTTTATAAAAACTTTGTTTCACTTTTGTTCAGTCTGTCGTTAAGACAATTTCTGTATTTTTGTTGTATCTGTTAGTGTGTATTAGAGTGTGTAAAAATGAATAAATTGCCAATATTCCATATAAAATTGCTAAAAATGATAGCAACAACAACATCAATAAAAACAACAACAAAAATTGTATGTACATTAGAATTGATAGAAAATGCCATTAAATGTTTTGAAACTATGGTTACATCTTATAGTACCTTGGAGTAAAAAGAAAATATTTAATGGTGCTTTACACAATATTTTGTTGTATTGTATTGTTTGGTTGTACTTTAGTTGTACATAACATGTATGTAGTTGTTGTTATTGTAAATATTCATATGTGTATTATATTTATTGCGAAGTAATTTAAACATAATGTACACAAATTAACATATTTAAAGTTTACAGTCAATAGTAAAAGTTTCGAGCTACTCTGTGTTGTTATTTTTTCTAGTATGGATACTAAAACTGAACTAGAACTGAACTAGAACTGAACTAGAACTGAACTAGAACTGAACTAGAACTGAACTAGAACTGAACTAGAACTGAACTAGAACTGAACTAGAACTGAACTAGAACTGAACTAGAACTGAACTAGAACTGAACTAGAACTGAACTAGAACTGAACTAGAACTGAACTAGAACTGAACTAGAACTGAACTAGAACTGAACTAGAACTGAACTAGAACTGAACTAGAACTGAACTAGAACTGAACTAGAACTGAACTAGAACTGAACTAGAACTGAACTAGAACTGAACTAGAACTGAACTAGAACTGAACTAGAACTGAACTAGAACTGAACTAGAACTGAACTAGAACTGAACTAGAACTGAACTAGAACTAGAACTGAACTAGAACTGAACTAGAACTGAACTAGAACTGAACAAGAATTGAACTAGAACTGAACTAGAACTGAACTAGAACTGAACTAGAACTGAACTAGAACTGAACTAGAACTGAACTAGAACTGAACTAGAACTGAACTAGAACTGAACTAGAACTGAACTAGAACTGAACTTGAACTGAACTAGAACTGAACTAGAACTGAACTAGAACTGAACTAGAACTGAACTAGAACTGAACTAGAATTCTGAGAAAAATTTTGTTTTCCAGTATTAAATTTTCATGAAAAAAGCACGTACAATATGTTTTTATCAGCAACTTAATAAACATCAAGTGTTTATAGATTTTTAATTCAAAAAATAGTATTAGAAATTTCCAAACAAATAATCTTTAGACACGTACTAAATAGAAGCAAATATCGTCTACAGATTATTTAAGAAAACATGTTAACCCATTAGTACATATGGGTTCTGTGCAACTTTCTATTTACTTGTTTTTTCATAAATTGAATTAAACTGAAAATTTAAAACACTTTTCAAAATATTTTTTAGGTAAAATCGAAACAATGAATTAGGTGCTTTTTACACAATTTTGTTGAAATGTATATTCAGTAAAATTTATGATTTGTGTTTTGTTTACACTTTTTAGTGATAATGGAAAAAATTTAAGTCTTTTTAAAGGAACTCTATGCTCTAATGCGTTAACATGTAAGTAAGTTAGGCATTCAATGGAAAATTATGATTATTATTTTTAATTAATAAAACACATTTTTTCACTTCAAAACTTTGAAGTATTTATTGTAAATTTTATAGAAGAACTACAAGTGATTACACATGTTTTCTAAATTACCACTCCTCTTTATGATTTTTTAATAACACGTTTAAAGGTCAAGTAGAATTCATCATAAATTCATCAACTTTAGGTAATTTACTTTGTTGTTCTATTTTGCATATTAAATTTTTGGTGTTTATTTTAATTATACATCATGTAAAATAACAACTTACTTGTTTATTATTATAACGAACGAAAGAACGAATTTTATAAAGGAACTCCATCTAAGCGTATAATTAATAATATTTTTATTAAAACACTCATGCGTATGAGTAACAGAAAATGTTTTTTTTTTTTGTTTTTGGTGTGTAAAAATACCAGACCTGGGATAAATGCATTAAATGTGTTAATGCATTAACAATTTTTTCTACATTGAAAAAAATTAATGTTAATGCAAGTTTATTGCATTAACATTAACATGGGTACATTTAATGCATTAAATTTGCATTAACATTAAATATTTTTAAATTTAATGCATTAATTTTACATTAACATTAAATATTTGTGAAATTAATGCATTAATTTTGCATTAACATTAAATATTTTTGAATTTAATGCATTAATTTTCCATTAACATTAAATAATAAATAATAAAATTAATGCATTAATTTTCCATTAACATTAATGTATAAAATAATTTATAAAAATAAGAATACAGCGCTAAAGACCTCGGTCTAACTAAATTCAAGTAAAATTGAATGTGTTCAAGTCCTTTCTAATAAGTCCTATACTCGATAATACATATTAGAAGATTAGTATCACCTCCCAGATATTCCTTTTTTAGTTTATTTTGTTAAAGTCCTTTCTAATAAGTCCTATACTCGATAATACATATTAGAAGAATAGTATCACTTCCCCGATATTCCTTTTTTAGTTTATTTTGTCTGTGGAATCTTATATAAATATCATATTTAAAACACAGAAGTTTGAATGGAATATAGGAGTTATTATAAAGGACTTTAACCTATTTAATTTTAGTTGTATTTAGTTAGATCGAGGTCTTTTGTGCTGTAGTTTTATTTATGTTTAGTATCAATTTTTATATATATTAATGTTAATGGAATATTAATGCATTAATTTTATTGCTTATTTAATGTTAATGTAAAATTAATGCACTAAATTCAGATATATTTAATGTTAATGCAAAATTAATGCATTAACTTCATAAATATTTAATGTTAATGTAAAATTAATGCATTAAATTCAAAAATATTTAATGTTAATGGAAATTTAATGCATTAAATTTTACAAATTTAATGTTAATGCAATATTTTTTACATTAAATTAATTTTTTTTTAATTTAATGTTAATGCAAAATTAATGGAAATCGCCCAGGTCTGAAAAATACGTATGAGTGAACTCTTGAGTTGTATGTGTGTGTGTGTGTGTGTGTGTGTGTGTGTGTGTGTGTACGTAAAACAGTAGCAGTAAGTTGTGCTATTTAAATGGTGAAAAGAGAAAAAAAATAGCTACAAGCTTTTAACCTCAACATTAAAATGTTGCCTCTTGGTTTTTTATGCAAGAAAAGTTTATGAAATTAAAACAAGTGTACGGCAGTTTACTGCTTTTCTTTTTCACTCCCTACGAATATTCCGCATATTTACTTGGTATTAGAAATATGCTTTTATTTTACTGTTTTTTCTGCCTCTACTCAACATGAAATTAATTCGCTTAGAATATTCAAATTAAGGGGAGCGTTAGAAAACGGCAGCCTGCTATTAGCATACGATAAATGGACGACCTTAGTTACTCATACAACACACTCATTTACACAGCCATATTTACATATTGTTGAGATTGTCGATGTTGTTGCTGCTTAATGTCAAAGTTGGTGTTAGTACTCTGATATTTCCCTTGTTTTCCCTAATAATGGCACCTTAGAAATCTTGTAATACAAACACCACCAACATTTAAGGCCCTATTACCAAGGAAACATAAAAATCATTTTAAGTTTAGTGCAGAGTATGTGTTAGAACGTGATTTATATACCGGTATTACATCAAAAGATGTAAAATTAGGCATGTGTATGGGCTAATATTGTTTTTTTTTTTTTTTTGTATTTACTGTTGTGATTCCAAAGTTGTTCGAAGGTAAGGAAACGGAAATTGTTATTTGAAGCAATGGTTGTCTTTCGCTCTTTAAATTTTAGTATGTATTTTATTTCGCAAAATAAATAACCAATTTGAAAGGCTTCTTTAGAATACTTTTGTTATTGGATGTAAAATGTACTCGATCAATTCATTCAAATACTACAGTTTAGTTTATTTAGCAGGGAAGACTCCAGGAGCCAGTTACATTATTCATGTACTATTACGTACACAATGATTAGCTAAATCATTGTATTAATGCAATGTTAGAATATTCAAATGAGTAATTTAAAAGTCACCATTCTTGATTACTGCATTTTAAAGGTAAATTATTGAATAAAGAAATATAATTACAAAACAATGCTATTCCAACGCACAAATTAAGTTTGAAATTGTTTTCATTAAAATGTTTAAAATCTTGGCAAAATGCCACAACAGACAATTTTAATTAAAGGCATTTGCAAAGACTCTAACTGCCAGCCAGCACATATTTTACAAATGTAAGGAAAAACATGCTAATTAGTCGTTGGGTTATATCTTATAGATTCTACTTAAGACAAGCCACAGACATGTAAAAAAGGTACAAATACTAATTTAAAAGTAAAATTCTTTTAAAAACATAATATTTATTTTTGGTTCCCGGAAGAGGAAAAAAACCTCCACAAAAGACGCAAAACATGAATATTCTCTGTGAGCTTATTTCTATCTTTTCCTCGTTCATTTGTCTTCAGTTTTGGGGGGAAAATATAATGCATAAAAAGATGTTCATTTGTATTAATGAATAAATTATGGTAAAATGGTGTCGTAAGACAAACACAATTTATACAACACTTTGAAATACCTTTTTGAAGATCACGTCAAACTATTTATATGACAAAAAAATCTGTTAATTTCAAGTTGTAAATTTTGTATTAAAAATTTATTTGCCTTTGTTAAACAGCCTACCTTATTTTTGTAAGTGCGGGATATAAAGATTTGGTCAATTTGAAGAGTGACAATGATTGAAATACCCAATGGTGTTCTTAAATTATTTACTTAAATAGGTGTTGGAAATTTTGCTGAAAAACACTAATTTCAGGGATTTAAGGGAATAGGATAAAAATAAAGTTTAAAAATGTGTAGTGGGGAATGCAAGTTGTGCTATAGCCTGGTCCAGCCTAGTCTATAGTCTAGTCTATAGTCTAGTCTATAGTCTAGTCTATAGTCTAGTCTATAGTCTAGTCTATAGTCTAGTCTATAGTCTAGTCTATAGTCTAGTCTATAGTCTAGTCTATAGTCTAGTCTATAGTCTAGTCTATAGTCTAGTCTATAGTCTAGTCTATAGTCTAGTCTATAGTCTAGTCTATAGTCTAGTCTATAGTCTAGTCTATAGTCTAGTCTATAGTCTAGTCTATAGTCTAGTCTATAGTCTAGTCTATAGTCTAGTCTATAGTCTAGTCTATAGTCTAGTCTATAGTCTAGTCTATAGTCTAGTCTATAGTCTAGTCTATAGTCTAGTCTATAGTCTAGTCTATAGTCTAGTCCATAGTCTAGTCTATAGTCTAGTCTAGTATAGTCTAGTCTATAGTCTCGTCTATAGTCTAGTCTATAGTCTAGTCATAGTCATGTCTATTAGTCTAGTCTATAGTCTAGTCTATAGTCTAGTCTATAGTCTAGTCTAATAGTCTAGTCTATAGTCTAGTCTATAGTCTAGTCTATAGTCTAGTCTATAGTCTAGTCTATAGTCTAGTCTATAGTCTAGTCTATAGTCTAGTCTATAGTCTAGTCTATAGTCTAGTCTATAGTCTAGTCTATAGTTAGTCTATAGTCTAGTCTATAGTAGTCTATAGTCTAGTCTATTAGCTAGTCTATAGTCTAGTCTATAAGTCTTAGTCTATAGTCTAGTCTAAGTCTAGTCTATAGTCTAGTCTATAGTCTAGTCTATAGTCTAGTCTATAGTCTAGTCTATAGTCTAGTCTATAGTCTAGTCTATAGTCTCTAGTCTATAGTCTAGTCTATAGTCTAGTCTATAGTCTAGTCTATAGTCTAGTCTATAGTCTAGTCTATAGTCTAGTCTATAGTCTAGTCTATAGTCTAGTCTATAGTCTAGTCTATAGTCTATTCTATAGTCTAGTCTATAGTCTAGTCTATAGTCTAGTCTATAGTCTAGTCTATAGTCTAGTCTATAGTCTAGTCTAGTCTAGTCTATAGTCTAGTCTATAGTCTAGTCTATAGTCTAGTCTATAGTCTAGTCTATAGTCTAGTCTATAGTCTAGTCTATAGTCTAGTCTATAGTCTAGTCTATAGTCTAGTCTATAGTCTAGTCTATAGTCTAGTCTATAGTCTAGTCTATAGTCTAGTCTATAGTCTAGTCTATAGTCTAGTCTATAGTCTAGTCTATAGTCTAGTCTATAGTCTAGTCTATAGTCTAGTCTATAGTCTAGTCTATAGTCTAGTCTATAGTCTAGTCTATAGTCTAGTCTATAGTCTAGTCTATAGTCTAGTCTATAGTCTAGTCTATAGTCTAGTCTATAGTCTAGTCTATAGTCTAGTCTATAGTCTAGTCTATAGTCTAGTCTATAGTCTAGTCTATAGTCTAGTCTATAGTCTAGTCTATAGTCTAGTCTAAAGTCTAGTATATACTGTAGACTATAGTGTAGTCTATAGTCTAGTCTAGTCTATAGTATATAGTGCAGTCTATAGTCTAGTATATAGTTTAGTCTTTAGTCTTGTCTATAGTCGAGTTTATAGTATAGTTTATAGTCTTTAGTCCAGTCCATGGTCTGTAATTATGTCTTAAATCTAGTTTATAAATGACTTCATAATCTAGCCTAGGGTTAAATTATTGACTACCTCCTAAGAACAGAAATAATTGACCTTTTCAACAGCAATAAATTGGACTCAATCAACTTTATTGAACCTCTTTTTTTCCTTATTGACATTTGCTTTTATTGACAATTTTACCAAGTTACTGGTAACTTGAATTTAAATTTCCTTGAAAATAATATTTCATTGTTGCTTTCTTTAGTACACAATTCCTTCGTTCATTTAAAATAAATTCTTGGTGATGGCAAAATGTCTTTCGTGTAGAAAAATAAAAACGAAAACTGTAACTTATCAAACAAAATGGAAACAAAACGCAAGATATCTTATACAATTTTATTTTTCCATATTTTTTTCGGTTTATTTTATTTCTTTCTTTTTCATCTGACATTGTCAAGTGTAAATGATTTATTAACAAAATGGCCAGTGAAGCGAAATTCTCGTTCTCGTTACTTTAATGATGCCACAAAGATTTTCTTTTTTGTACAAATATTGAGGTAAATTTAACATTATACAAGTTTAGTTGGTTTTCTTCTACCGAGGTATAATGTAAATTGTTAAGGAAAAACATCTGAATATTAACATGACATTGAATGACAGCAAGAAATTAACATAGACTTAGACAATATACATACTTGTATAAAATAAGTTTAAGTTTTTTATTTATATTTTCATAACTTTGACAAACTTTCAATGTCGATGTCGGTCAAACATGTTTTGTAGTTGAAAATTTAAAATTATGCAAATTTCTTTTTCTGTGTGAAGTTAAGAATGTTAAACATTTGATAACAAAATTCTGACACAAAATAAAGCTTTAAGTCAAACTTTAATGCCTTTACAATAGAAAAAAAAGTTTCATGAATTAGGATTATTTTTAATGGAAAATTGTCTCATACCATTTTTATATAAAAATAAATAATATAAATACCAGATTATTTTAAATCTCCAGCGGAGAAGCAGTATTTAAGTACATTGTTTGTTTAAATTTTATGAAACAAATTTTGTTTACGCTTTGTGATTTATTCCCGGGGCCTAATAAAATATGTGCTGTGAAAAGTTTTTGTAACTGAAATTAATTTAAATTTAAGCTTATATAAATGGTCATTCTGGTTTTGAATAATTTATAAATTTTCATAATTATTTACACCTTAAGACTTTTTTTGCTCTCATAATCTCATTCTAAACTTGTTTAGGCAATTTATCATTTGCCTTTTTTTTAATTATACCCCTTCATAAGAAAAAGAAAGCTATTAATAATTTTATAAAAACTAATATATCTAAATTAAATGTTTATATATAAAAATTTATTTTGAAAATCCCTGCTGTTAAATATTGTCTTCCGTTCTTATCGATTTTTATTTTTTATGTATTTTTTCATAATATTTTAAGTTCAAATCATTATTAATTTGAAGATTTTGTTGGCAGCAGCATCTTAAATTTTGCCAACATGCTTTTCTAGCAACATAATTGTTCCCTAAAGGTTATTTTAAGTGAAGCATGTCCTGTTGGTTTAAAATTTAAAAATAAAGATGGGAAATTTGTTGTTAGATATATAGCATAGAAATAAGCTTGTGGGTAAATTAGGGTTGTTAACATTGAGTAAAAGAATAAAATAGTAACTAAAAACTAACTATATATACATCTATATATATCGTCCGTTATAAATATATAATTGACCTAGTCTCCATAAATTTCCCTTTTTGTTATGTTCATTAGAGTGACCGCAAAAAGTCGATGTTGAAATCTTGTTTGTCTTAATCCCACAAAATGATTCCCCTTTTCAGACAGATATCAATCAGAAAACAATTTAAATAATGTTCTATATAACTTTGGGATTATATTGAACCCAAGTGCTTCAAAGGGTTAATTTTATATATATTTTTTTTTTTGTTATTTTAAATATGGGTCCATATACTATAAATTTTTGTTATACTATAAATTTTTGTTATTTTAGTAAATATAACCACCAAATAAATAATATTTCGATATGTTTCAATGAGAATTTTCAAATATTGCAAAATTTGACCTTTGACCTCAAAGTTTACGACTAAGGATTTCCCGATTTATATATAACTTCAGGGACATATTTTATAATATCTAAGAAATAATATTCTGTAAATATTTTGTTTAAAATGTATAACAGTAAAGAATTAGGACTTATTTTGTAAAGTATTACAAAAAAAAGTAGTTTTTCTCGAAATTCGCGGAATTCAAATCGCAAATACAGCTTAACTAAAAAAGGTATTGACCTAATTTTTTCACTGTCTTATTCCCTAATCTATTGACCATAAATTCCCTGGTGATATTTCAAAAATTTTAAAATTTGTTTAACAAAGATTTAAAAAAACTGAAAATGGAGTTTTGAAACTGCTGCCTAAAAAGTTATTTATTTTTATCTTAGCTGAGAACAGGTTCACGATATCTTTTAAGGGCAAAAACTTATATTCGAGTGAATAAATATATATTATGCAATAAAATAGATTTATTAGAATATTTTCCAAAATAAGTTAATATTTTTTCCACATTACTAAGCGTGTTTCTATTATTTACCGTTGTGGAGTTATAGGTTAATATGTTAGCTTTTTGGACAAAAATTTGGATTTTTTTAAAATTTTGAGCGACGATCGGCACGTGTTAACGTCTTTTAATCGAGCTCGAGCTACCTCAATATCTGGAAGGGGGATCGTTTTGTGGTTAAGACGAACAAGATTCCGACATTATTTTTCTCCCCATATAAGATTCGGTCAGTCTAATGTTCATATTAAAATCGGTAATATAATTCAGCATAAATCTTATAAATAAATTATAATGGAAATGGAATACGAAATGATCAATCCAAATATACCAAGGTCCGTCTGTTGGATTTTACTTTCAAATTCACTTGCTAAGCTCTAACGCAGATTGTCTAATCCATCATCTAAGAGCAATATATAAATTTTTGATTGTCATGAACATAAAAATGTTTACAGTAACTAAAATATTGTTTAAATCTAATTAAAATAACAATAATTTGTTTTTGATAACCATATATTGTTACCATGAACATAGTATAGTTGTAGAAACCATGTCGAATTATGTTTTATGTCTGCGTGTGTTTCCAATACACAGACAATCTTCTTAAAACCGAAGTAAGGTTTCTACCATTATTTCGAGGAATTAAAAACATAATCTCTTTTAATGGTGTTTGTTTATGAAAAAGAACAACCCTAATGTACACACATAGATAAAAAAGACATAACATGATTTTGAAAAACCAAACATTAATGATTTATGGCAAAAAATCTGAGGTTATTTTATAGGGATTGTTTCCTCTAAAGAACAGAGATAATAGTTTTGCTATGAATTTAAAAAAGTAAGCAAATACATATAGTTTTTTTCGCATTTTAGTCAATATTTATGAGTTTGTGTTTAATATTACGCAACTGCGAAAAATGTGATATACAACAACGATTATAAATTTTCTATGTATTGGGATTACCTAACAAAACCGATGATATTAAAAATAATATTTTAGAATTGGAAACTTTATTAATAACACTATTAAATAAGTGTCCAAAAATTTCATGAAAATAATTTAGAAGCACACTAATGTGTCACCTATACCCTAATACCTTGTTATCTTAGACTTATAACATATTCCTCTAGGATACTATCTCATCCCAAAATATATGAACAATAAAAATGAAAACATTTCTTACAACATACAACAAAAGAATATTGATTACCTCAAACTTATAAACACATAAAAATAAATGTACATAAAGATTATATAACAACATTTACATATGTATGTACTTCTATATGTGAACCTATATAAATTTTTCTAAATTTAAAAAGAAAAGAAAAAAAAATTAAAGTTTATCTTATATTTTCATATGTAGATGTACAGTTTTTTTTCCCTTACAAAGAAAAAAACCTTAACAAAAACATTCCTAACAAATACAAATATAGAAAGAAATAATTTATTATTGTAAAAATGGTGTTGTCGGTTCTTTATGGGCTTCTTAAATTTCAGTTCTGTTTTTTTTTTTTTTTGTTATCCTATATATTTACAAAGAATTTAATAAAAAAAAATTATATTTTATTTCTATTAAAGTAGATTTAAATTTCAATAGTATGTATGTATATTATAAACAAAATATACAACTCCATAAAATTGTTTTTTCCTTTACCCTTCTCCTCTTTTATTATGACTTTTGCAAGCAACCCTTTTGACTTCAAAATGTAGTAAAATATTCCTTTTCTTGTTTTGTTTTTGTATACGAAAATATTTCATTCTCCTTGTTGGCTTGTTGTTGGTGAAATGTTGCTGGGGAACATTTTAAAAATGTTTGTGTAAGCTTTTTTTGTTTTGTTTTAAATGCATAAAAAAGTTTTTTTTTTATTTAATAAATAGTTAATAAAATTCTTTAAATGAAGGAAGTTGAATAAAACTACTTGAAGTTTTAACAAGTTTAAACTAAAAAGTTAAAAGAAACATACATAGTTATTCACCTCAAACAACTGGCAACTTCTTGTTAAGTCATTCTTCTTAGGCGTAAATTGTACGTCCATCCTACCGCCGGACGGACGGTCGGATGGACGGATGGACAAACATGTCTTAATCGACTCATAGAGTGATTCCAAGTCGATCGGTAATCTTTAAGATGGTTGTAGAACCAATATTTTTGTAAATTACAAACATCAGCAAAAACGCATAATACTCTCCCCACTAAGGTGATGTAGGGTATAATAAACAAGTTGCCTGGGGAAAAACTTGCCAACATTTCATTGTGTATATTTCTATAAAAATCTCGAACAAATTATGTCTCATAAATAATACCACCAACGCTAAACAACAATTTTTGATTTTCATCCTAATAGCTATAAAGCGTATCAGTAATAAATATTTGCTGTTTTACGAACACAAATAATAAAACTAATAAATAGCTAGCGTAACATACTCAAAATGAAATAAATCTTTCGCTAGCTAATTAATCATTGAAATAATTTCATTTTAAATCCACAGAAACCACATGCAAACCTGGCTTGATGTACATAAAGCAAAACCCACAACTAAAGACAAAGGAAAACAACAAATTTTCTATGTTTATTAAGAAAAAAAATTTAATTAACGAGCACATAATTAAGATGAACACAATGCAATAAAATGTAAGCAGAAATGCTATAACGAAAATTACGCGAAAGAAATTAAAACGAAAGAAGTAGCAGTTTTAAAGGAATTCGTTGGAGTTATAAAAAGCAAACGAAACAATATATAAAACCACGCAAATGTTGTTAGCAATAATTTATATACAAAAGTAGTACAATGTACTGTGTATATACATATGTATACAAATAAGTAGAAATTGCTATATTAAGGGGGATCCTTGTAAAGTAGGAGAAAAGTAGGAACTTTTATTTCATTAGCATTAGTAGTTCAAGAGATGTTAAAAGATTTATATGTATTTTAAGCTAATAGCTATTAATACTGATGTGAGTAGCAAAATAGTTATCTATCGTGAATATTACATATTTAGCTACAAATTTATTTGTTTCCTGGGATACCCATATTAATGTCGGAATTTTACATTTTAACCGTATAAATACGTTTAAGCATCATTTTCCTGTATGTCAAATCTTCATACCGACTGTAAAATACTAGATTTTTATACAAATAAAAAAACGTTTGTAAGATTTTGTGTGTAAATTTAAGGATGTTGATCGAAGACTAAGATAGTAAATACTCTACACTCTAAATATGACTACAGGCATGACTAAAGGTATGACTACAGTCAATAGTATAGACAGAATTGGTGTCAAGTCTAAAGACAAGTTTAAAATATAATCACAACTATATTCTGGGCTATATATTATAATCAGGAATACATTTACGACTATATGTTATAGTTTGAACTATAGTAATAATCATAATCTGGACTATTGAAAGGGGTTTATTCAGGACTAGATGTAGGACTATTATCAAGACTAATGTAGGGAATATAGGTAAGACTGTAGTCAGGACATTGGTTAAGACTAAACTCAGTACATTAGTGAATACTATAGTTAAAAATATAGTCAGTAATATACTCAAGCCAGCATATAGGACAATAGTATAGTCTATTGTCAGGAAAATTGTCAAAACTAATGTAAGGACTATAGCCAGGACTGTTGTCAAGGCTGTTGTCAAGACTATAGTTAAGACTATAGTCAAGACTATAGTTAAGACTATAGTCAAGACTATAGAAAAGACTATAGTCAAGACTATAGTCAAGATTATAGTCAAGACTATAGTCAAGACTATAGTCAAGACTATAGTTAAGACTATAGTCAAGACTATATTCAAGACTATTGTCAAGACTATAGTAAAGACTATAGTCAAGACTATAGTCAAATCTATAGTCAAAACTATAGTCAATACTATAGTCAAGACTGTAGTCAATACTATAGTCAATACTATAGTCAAGACATTAATCAAGACTATAGTTAAGAATATAGTCAATACTATAGCTAGGACCATAGCAGTAGTTAATATTATCGACAGGACTATTTTCAAGTCCACTGTTAAGACTATCGACCTGAATAGTCAAGACTATTATCAGAACTATATGTCATCAATCTCAAGCCTAGTCAAGACTATAGCTAGGACAATTGCCAAGACTATAGTTAGGAACATAGTTAATACTATAGTTAGGATTACAGTAAAGATTATTGTTAAGACTATATTCAAGTCAGGACATAAGTCAAGACTATATTTAGAACTATAGTCAAGACTATATTTAGGAATATATTCAATACTATAGTTAGGACTATCGTCAGGACAATATTCAAGAATATAGTCAGGTCGCTAGTCAAGACTATAATCAAAATTATATGTCATCAAACTCAAGCCTATAAACCAAATTATAGATAAGTCCATAGTCAGGACTATTGTTATGTCTATTACTAGTTAGTACTGTATGAGTTATGATTACAGTCATATAAATTTTCGATATAAAATAACGTGAAAGTTCACGATCATCTCTCCAGAAAAAATTTCATGATCAATATTATATGGAAAACATCAGGATTAATTTTCTGTAGAAAACTTTGTGATCAATTTTCTATGGATTTTTTTTTTCTGTGGGAAACTTTAACACCAATTTGTTATAGAAAGATGCGCAATCAATTTTATGTAAAAAGTGTCTTAATCAGTTTTCTATAGAAAATATTATGATATATTGAAAATTTTACGATTCTATAGAAAACGGTAAGATAAATGTTCAAAAGAATTACTAAATTTCAGGACTGATCAATAGCATGGACTTTAAAAGTATATTAAACCCTTCGACTTTGGCTTTTGGGCAAAGTTCTTTTATATCCCAGTATTTAAAATCTGTACACCAACTAAAAATAGCAAATTTAGCAGCACATGATATGGAGTAAATAAATAGAAAAAGCTCCAGTACTGCTGCCACCACAAAGCAATTAAAAACAAAAATTTATAGCCATATGTAATGGTTTGAACGTGATAATGCCGGCACTAAAATGGAAACAAAATAAAATACAACAGAATATAAAAAAAAATAAAAATAGACCATTTTAAATGAAAGTAATATAAAACAAAATACAAAAGTATATTTTTATAAAATTTTATTAAAAAATATAAAAATGTGCCATTGTTTTAATAGAAATTTGCTTTATAAATTGTTATACTTATGCAATGGCGACACATATACATGAATACACTCGCATACATAATAAACATGTATAGACCTGCAGTTCTGGATGAAGATACCGTATTAACCTATTATACATTAGAAAATCTAACTCATATACAAGTGGACAACTGGCTGTGTAATATGTTTATTATTTCTGGTATAAACGAATAACTACAATTTTCTCCAGAATACTGGGTAACCATTAAGTAACGATTAACTTACTCTTTTCATTTCAAAGTGTACATAAGATCCAAATGATCCCAAAATATATACAAATAAATTCGATTTAAACAAGTAGGAAGACAATGACTCCTTTCAAACGTCTTTAATATAAAAATCATACAAACAAATTGGTACATTTCACTCACTTACACACAACCAAACACACACAAATACACATAAAAAACATAATAAATGTTAAAACTTTATTGGTAGAGAAAGGAAAAAAAATCACAAAAATAGGCCAAAATTGACAGTTTGATTTAACGCTTGAATAGGTCATAAATATACAATGATTTTGCCAAAAAAAAATTCACAGACATATACATTCATTCAACCATACATACATTTTTGCTAATACTCAGTTTGATTTTTTGCACTAAATCCGAACAAATTATTGGAAATTTATATTTCTATAAACGAAGCAAGTAAAAAAATCTAATTCAAAAAATATCAAGCGAAAAAAAAAAAAAAAAACATTTTGACCGAGCATAAACTGTGTGGACAATAATAATTGTATTTTTCTAATACCCATAACAATATTCCTCCTCTCCCTGCCATGCAACTGCAAAATACGCAGTTCTTTTTTAGAAGATGTCTGGGATAAAAATTAAAAAAAGCCATCATATTTTAATAACTTTAGATTAAATATTTTGTAAATGGAATCACTAATTCATTCATGTGAACATTTATTAAATTTAACAAAGCAAAAATTTTACAAATTTTTGTTTCTTTTTTTTAACAAATTTTGCAAATATTTTTTGTTTTGATAATTTATAAGGGAAAATTTCATTTTCGTTTGCATGTTTAAAAAGGTTTTTTTTTGTTATTTTTTTTCGTACAAAATTTATTCATGTAATTTAATGTTATAAATTTCAATTAATTTATACGTTGTTACTCCTATTTTGTTTCTGTCACAGCAACAATGTTACATTCTTATACAATTTAACTAAATACGCTCGCTTGAACTTGTATTTACACACTCATACCTAATATTTCCTTCTCTGACTGGTCTTTGTTTTTTCTGTTTTTTTGCTGGTTACAATCAAGAATTTTATAACAATCCTTAATTCAAGGTTTGTGGAGGGTTACACTTAGAGAATTAAATTGATCGGAGTTTTTTGTAGAACACTAATCGTGAAGTTTTTTTTAGAAAATTGATTATGAACTTCATCTTCAAGGTCAAAATCACACAAAACTTTAAAAAATTCAATTTTTTATGTGTTATCTAGGCGTATCCTTAATATTTTTGATATCAATAAATCATTAACACGTATACGTACAGGTGTCGTTAATAAAAGTAGTGCAATCTTTTGTTGTTTCTAGCGGTTTACTGTTTATTATAAACAAGCAAACACAACGTGAACACAAACAAGCACAATCTGAATACAATTTTTTCGACGAAATTTTCAGAAGTTATCTCAGATTTTTGATCATATCTCGGTTATTTATGAACCGATTTTGCTCATTTTACATAGGAAACTTCTCGAAAGCATGTTTGATAGAATTATTGAAGATTGAGATCCCAAAGATATCTGAGGTCTTCAGAAAATTGATTTCAACACACACACAAACAGACGATCGATGGCTTAATCGACTCTATATAAGGATCCAGAATATATATACATTATAGGGTAAATTTTTCGAAATTACAAGTGGAATGACAAACTTATATATAACCTTCTCACGAAGGTGAAGGGTATAAAAATGAAGATAAAGTTTTTTTATTTTATATGTTCACAATTTTTGTTCTTTATGGCAAGAGCTACAATTTTCTATAGGAATTTTAACTTTATTAATTTTGTAGAAAAGTGATCGCGAAGTTTTACGTAGGAAATTGATCGTGCAGTTTTCTGATGAAAACTTATCGTTCAGTTTTTATACCCTACACCACTTTAGTGGGGATGGTATATTGAGTTTGTGTTGATTTTTGTAACGCACAATAATATTGGTCCTATACCCAACTATACCAATCGGCTTGGAATCATTTTCTGAGTCGATTTAGCTATGTCTGTCCGTCTGTCCATGTAAATTTTGTAATCAAACTACAGGTCGCAATTTTGCTGATAATTCAATGAAATTTGGTGCATGATCTTCTGTTATTCCACGGACGAAGTTTATTGAAAATGGTTAAGATCGGTCCATTATTTCACCTAGTCCTCATACAACTGAACCCCTGAATAGGGCTTTTAAAACTTGTAATCAAAGTACTGATCGCAATTTTGAAGATACTTTAATGAAATTTTGCACATGATCTTTAATATACTCGTATCTCGACAAAAAGCTGCAAAACCGAGTTCTATACTAGCCTTGATGACCCTCATGAATTTTATAATTATAGGGTCTCATTTGACAATAGCCCCTATTCAAAGCAGGTATAGGGTATTATATGGTCTGCCTCGCCCGACACAACTTTTGTTACAGAGGGTACATCCAAATTCCGAAATTTCTATAGAAATTTAAACTTTTTTATTTTTGTAGAAAAGTGTTCGCGAAGTTTTACGCAGGATGATGGTGTAGTTTTCTGATGAAAGGTTATCGTTCAGTTTTTTTATTTATAGTGCAGTATTCCTCAGAAAATTGATCGTGAAATTTTTTATCTTGAAATTTTTGTTTAAAGAAAATCGATCGCTAAAAGTTTTATATTGAAATTTCCAGAATTTCGAGTACTTTTCCAGTGTCTAGAATCTACACACTTCATTTCGACTGTGTAAACACACTATATTCATGTAACATTTTATTCTCATACAAACCCTTCTGCAATTCGCAAAAAAAAAACTGAACTGAACTAAAAATATAAAATCATCATGCACAAGACCACGGAAATGCTAAATTCTCTTTTACCGCATTAAACATGTTTTAAATTTGGGATTTACTGTATGTCACTACTGTGCGTATAAATTCATATCGTTTCCGACATTGTTCATGTAGAATTTTTTGTAGGAGTTCATTTTTTTTCAACGACTATGTAAAAGTATTTTTTAGCTTCACACAATCAACAGCAGACGGAGACATGAATTTTTAAGAGGTAAACAAAGCGGGCCAGGTTTAATGTTAATGCATAGAGTTAGACTGGGTTTGAAATTTCTGCAAATATTAGGGACCAAAAAAACACATTTTAACAAAATTTTTAAGCAAATTTTAAAAATATTTTCATTATTTTATTTTATTTTTCCACAAATTTGTATTTTCATAATATTTTAAAGTACCTTTCTTTTATAAAGTACCAACAATCACAAAAAATGTTTTTTCTTTAACAAAAATTCGGTATACATGTCAACCAACCATGAAAGCCTAGAAAATTATCTCGCAGTATGTAAAATATTTAAAAGTACCAAGACAAAAAAATACTCTGTGGGAAATATTCAAAATATAAAGTAAAATGTGTGTTGAAGGATTTTCTTGTCGCTCTTTTTTTTTTTTTGTTGAGCTCTTACAGGCTTCTTTTTTTACTTTCCGGTGACACATTACAGTAAATTATTACAGGAAATACGAGTATTGTTAACCACCAAAAATGTGCAAAATAAAACACAAGCAAAAATGGCAACAATTTTAGTAGAGTCCTCGGAAAAAAAGTCTATTAAATAAAAGAAATTTGTTAAAAAAGTAAAAGAGAATTGTTTGCAAAACTTTAAGTAAAAAGTTAAAAAACACAAAAAGAAAGCAAATGTTGGTAAAAGATTTATATAGAAAGTTTTTTGTCGGTGTTTTTCCTTTTCTTCCTGTAATGCAAACCCCAAAAGAGAAACTTAAAAAAGTAATAAGTTTAATAAATTTAAATAAGTATTTCATTTCAGTACTTTTCTCTCACTACTTAAAATGCAAAAATTGTTATTAATATCATTAATTATATTATGTAATCACGTTTTATAATCAGATTGTTATTTATTTGTTTGCTTATTTATATATTTTGGTTTATTTATACTACCACGATTTAAGCCTTATTTTATTTATGGTATTATTAACACTAATACAATAATATTTATACGTACGGGTTTAAATAATGTTAGTAAAGGGTATGCCAAAATTAAGGCAAGAGTTGTTTAGAATACAGATGTGATTTTTTAATCCTCTTTTAAATAGGATACTAATACATATTCATTCTATCATTAACATTTTTGCTGCAAATTAAAACATTGTATACATTTAAAATTGCATTTCACTAAACTATTTCTAAAACATTGTTAGCTGTCATACTGTTGACAAATTTAAATTGTTTTTGAATATTGGGATACCCTTTATGTATTTGATTATGAACGTGTATGGTTATATAATATCATTATTATGTATAATTATTTGTAATGGTGTTAGTATGATGTACACAAATTTATACATACAAGTTAAACTTAAGAACTTTTTTGACACTGCGCTACACTTTTGTGATAATGTTAGTTATAGATAAAATTTGTTTGATATTTCTTATATTTAAAATCAATTGTTGTACAATTTCAAATATACAATTGATCATAAATTTTTTTATGGAAAGTGATCTTGCAACAAGTTTTTCGTAGAAAACTGATGGCCCAGTTTTGATCGAGCAATCCTATAGAATCATCAAATTTTAAACAAACTGGTGCGTTTTGAAAAATTGATCGTGTAATTTTCAACAGAAAACGGATCGTGCAGTTTTTTTGTAGAAAATTTATTGTAATTTGATCTATTACTATCATGTAATAGATCTTGCAGTTTTCTATGAAAAATTTATCGATCTATAGAAAATCTGATCGTGTAATTATAGCCTACACCACTTTAGTGGGGAGGGTATATAGTGTTTGTGCTGATGTTTGTAACACACAATAATATTGTTCCTATAACACACAATTATATTGTTCCTATACACCTTAAAGTATACCAATCGGCTTACAGTCATTTTCTGAGCCGTCCGTCCGACCGTCTGTCCATCCGTCCGTACGTCCATCTGTCCGTCCGTCTATCTGTCTGTCCGTCAGCCATGTAAACCTTGTAATCAAACTATAGGTCGCAATTTTGAAGCTAATTCAATAAAGTTTGGTACATGTTCTTCTATTGTCCTAGGAACGAAAAAATGGTTAAGATCGGTCAATTATTTTATCTAGACCCCATACAACTGAACCCCAAAATAGGGTCTATAAACCTTGTAATCAAACTACAGGTCACAATTTTGAAGATAAGTCAATGAAATTTGGCACATGATCTTCTATTATACCAGAGACGAAGCCTGTTGGAAATGGTTAACATTGGTCCATTATTTCAGCTTGCCCTCATACAACTTAACCCTCCGAATAGGGCTCTTAAGCTCATAATTACGTTTAGTATACTCGTATCTCGACAAAAAGCTGCAGATTCAAGTTATATACTAGCCTTGATGGCCCAGATGAAATTTATAACGACAGGGCCTCATTTGACCCTAGCCCCCATATAAAGCTCCATTCAAAATATGATTTAAATATCCACAATTTCATTCAACAATAAATCTCTAATGTATATCTAAGGAAAGGTACAATTCAACTTAAATTGAATTGTATAACTGGTGTAGGGTATTATATAATCGGCCTCGTTCGACTATAATTTCTTACTCGTTTTATATAGAAAATTTATCGTGTATTTTTCTATAGGAAATTGATTGCACAATTTCATTTATAGAAGAATTATCGTGGAATGACATTGCGTTCTGTTCCAATATTTTGACCAATATTCATCCCCTTAGTAGCTTCTTCCTAATCAATGTTATACCTTTAACACATTTCACTTGAAATAAATTTTTGAAGATTCCACATATTTGCATTAAAACTCAACGAAATTCCTCTATAAATATAATCCATTTATCTCTATGAAATAGATCTCTCCAAATTCCATACTGCCAAAGCATTTTCACAATATAATTGCTCATATGTCTTTGAAACGAATGATTCTCTCTCAAATTGGGGTTAAACAGTGAACAATTTAATATTGTACTCATTGTCATAGTCGTTTGTTCTTATCAGTTGACGTTTTATTTTCTCAAGTAATTTTGTTTTTCTCTACAAATTGAGAAAAGTAGTAAAAGAGTATTTAATGCCACAAAAAACTTTGAACTTTGACTTAAACATTAAAGATGGTAGTGTTGTGCTCAATTTTGTGTTTATATAAAATTATATTCCCTTATTCCACTTCTACATATTCTAGCTAACTGTCAGTTAACTGAAATATACTAATGAGCTGAAAACGATTTGTAAACATACATACATGCTTCCCCACACTCATACTCAAACCATAAACAAAATCATAAACGTACTTATCAGTATATGCAGCAACACCACCATTACCCCCCAAAACCCATACCCCACACACACATGTAAAGTATTTATGTGAGTGTATATTTTAAAGGAAAGGAAATAAAGTAGACGAAAAATAAAAACGTTCTTCATAAAGCCAGCTTTGTAGAAAATGCTATAGAAATAGGAAGGAAAATGGCTTAAGTGATTTTACAAATATAAATAAAACCATTAACCCAGTTTTTTGTTAAACGTTTGTATCTACTAAATATTATCTTCTTATGGTTCTTTCTTTTAACTGACATACACACACTCACGTCTGTTAACTACACCAAGCAAAGCGGGAAAACATGCTGACAACTGAAAGTTGTTCCATTCCATTTTCTCAGTGGGTGCATGATTTTTATTCTTCGTTTGACTATTAAACGTTGTTTTGCGATTTTTGTTCTTTTATAAGTTTTAAGTGGCTTTTTGGTTTGATATATCCTTTTAACATGTGTTTTATGTGTGCTTTGCTTTTTTTCTTGTCGTTGTATAAAATCGAGTTCAAGTGTTAATTTAATTGGTAGCTAAACATCAATTTCATTTAACAAACAACAAGAAATAAATCTGTATGAAGTCTTTTTTAATAGAATTTTAAATGTTTTTCCTTCTAGTACATTTGTATGAAGGTATTGCAAGTAATAAATGTGGTATGTGCTTCAGATAGAGAGGTCACTTTTATTTGGTTTGTAAAATGAGTCCAATTGCATTTTTCTTTATTTGTTTAGCCTTAATTTGGAAGACATATTATGTACGTAATCTTACGCTTTCTTAATGCAAATTTATTTTTTGGAACATGTTATTAATCCTTGTAGGGAGAACGATATATGTGAGGTTTTTACTCCAGTTATATTTCAGAAATCGAATTCTGCAACCCTATAAAGTTAGTTAGTTAGTTAGTTAGTAGTAGTTAGTTAGTTAGTAGTTTAGTTAGTTAGTTAGTTAGTTAGTTAGTTAGTTAGTTAGTTAGTTAGTTAGTTAGTTAGTTAGTTAGGTTAGGTTAGTTAGTTAGTTAGTTAGTTAGTTAGTTAGTTAGTTAGTTAGTTAGTAGTTAGTTAGTTAGGTTAGTTAGTTAGTTAGTAGTATGTTAGTTAGTTAGTTAGTTAGTTAGTTAGTTAGTTAGTTAGTTAGTTAGTTAGTTAGTTAGTTAGTTAGTTAGTAGTAGTTAGTTAGTTAGTTAGTTAGTTAGTTTAGTTAGTTAGTTAGTAGTTAGTTAGTTAGTTAGTTAGTTAGTAGTTAGTTCGTAGTTAGTTAGTTAGTTAGTTAGTTAGTTAGTAGTTAGTTAGTAGTTAGTTAGTTAGTTAGTTAGTAGTAGTTAGTTAGTTAGTAGGTAGTTAGTTAGTTAGTTAGTTAGTTAGTTAGTTAGTTAGTTAGTAGTTAGTTAGTAGTTAGTTAGTTAGTTAGTTAGTTAGTAGTAGTTAGTTAGTTAGTTAGTTAGTTAGTTAGTTAGTTAGTAGTTAGTTAGTTAGTAGTTAGTGTTAGTTAGTTAGTTAGTTAGTTTTAGTTAGTTAGTTAGTAGTTAGTTAGTTAGTAGTTAGTAGTTAGTTAGTAGTTAGTTAGTTAGTTAGTTAGTTAGTTAGTAGTAGTAGTTAGTAGTAGTAGTTAGTTAGTTAGTTAGTTAGTAGTAGTTAGTAGTTGTTAGTTAGTTAGTTAGTTAGTAGTTAGTTAGTTAGTTAGTTAGTTTTAGTTAGTTAGTTAGTAGTTAGTTAGGTAGTTAGTTAGTAGTTAGTTAGTTAGTTAGTTAGTTAGTAGTTTTAGTAGTTAGTTAGTTAGTTAGTTAGTTAGTTAGTAGTTAGTTAGTGGTAGTTAGTTAGTGTTAGTTAGTAGTTAGAGTAGTTAGTTAGTTAGTTAGTTAGTGTTAGTTAGTTAGTTAGTTAGTTAGTTAGTTAGTTAGTTAGTTAGTTAGTTAGTTAGTAGTTAGTTAGTTAGTAGTAAGTTAGTTAGTTAGTAGTAGTTAGTTAGTTAGTTAGTTAGTTAGTTAGTTAGTTAGTTAGTAGTTAGTTAGTTATTTAGTTAGTTAGTTAGTTAGTTAGTTATTTCAAGGAACATGTTCGTTAAGTTGCTCTTTATATAGAGACTTCTTGGTTTGGAGGATATCAAAAGATATTCCATAGGTTTGCAATAGGGTTTATCCTGTGAACTGAAAAACAACACAAAATGCTTTGCACTATTAAAAAGAATTACCACAATGGGTTAATTTCTCATCACAACTTAACTTATGTGTATGTGTACTTGACCAATTTATAAATTAAGTATTCACATATAAAAACCGTTTAGATTTTTAATTAACCCAGATTACCGGCTCACATGTCAAATGAAAACAAAAGTCAACCATTCATGATAGTTTGATTTTAAAATAAAAACAGTCGAATGAGTGAATGGAAACAATTTCTTCTTGACTACGACTTATCTATTTGCATATATTTGTTTGTTTTTATTATCTGTGTGAGTTCACATTGGTATGTATTTAAAAAGCATATACATATGTATTTTCCTAAAAAGGAGTATTTAACAAGACAAAATATAAAAACTACATAGTAAAAGCAGTTACATACACATGCTGTATGTTGTATTCAAAGCATACATTTTTTTAGATTTTTCTATTTACGCTTTTTAAATTGTTTTCCATGTGAACTCAAGTGCACCCCCATTCATATAAGATACAATTGTATACTAATAGTTGTATGTGTATATGTGTATTTGTACACATATACTTTTGTATGTATGTATAGTTTGTTTTTAAAATATGTGTCTTTAAATATTTATAAACTTTTTGATACGGTTACACTTAAAAAAGATATTGAGGAAGTTTGGTTCTGATGTATGTATATATTCTAGTCTAACAGTCAGAAATTGTGGGTTTAGTTCTCTTTTATAGTCTTCGTCGCTTGCTTCGTATACATACTTTATATTAATATAATTTGCTTTTTATTTCCAAAAAATATGAAAATATTACAAATTAATTTGAAGATCATATTTTTCGTATATTTTAAATGAATTTCTAAAAGTGTAATATTTATCGTTTTAAGAAAAAAATCTTTTTGCTAAAGAATCATATTATTTATTCAAATTTAAAAGTTTAATTTATCTAATTAAAATAAAGGAATTACATATAGTATGTAGATGATTTTCAATGAATACGTACATAACGTATGATTGATTTTTAATTCATACCATAATACGTATACGTCCTGTAGTAAAAGAAGCAAATACATACTTGCAATTTCAATCGGTGAGGGAATTTATAACACTAGTTAATAAAATTTAGTATATAAAATTAAATATCAAAGTACTGTTAAATTTTGGAAATAGGTTTTCAATATTTCAAAAAAGGCTTGTAATCAATGAAGCTGGTAGTTTTTTTTTATTTTCTTAAAAAATCTAAAATTCTTACTCAAAATAGTGCCATCGTATTCTCCAAGTCTCTATAAATATATTTCAATATCTCGAATGTGTATGTGTGTTTTCCCTCAAAAACATCTGTGTCCACATAACATTTGAAACTTTATAGAAATGTAAACATTGTTTTGTTTGTACAATAAAGTTGAATAAACTGTGTGCAGTCTCTCTTTGTATATTTGAAATTTTTTTTCTGTGTTAGTGTTTGTTTTGTTTATATTATTTTTATACTTTTGTGAATAATAGAACAATTTAACAAAGTTACCTTTAGCAATGTCATTTTTGTTAAAAATAATTTTGAAATTTCCATCATGTCATGGAATATGAAAATTAATGACTGTTGAATTGAAGGAAGAAATTTTAATAATTTTTTTTTTTTTTAATAGCTCATTTTTCTACAGATATATTGTAGATATACATATGTATATAGATTGCGAAGTTATCTAGGAACTTTAGAAAATTGATTTCAACAAATTTACAAACGACAGACAGACAGGCAGTTTATCCTAGTCTACTCTGTTAATGACAAACTTATATAAGTATAGAATTCTCTCGAAGGAGAAGTTTATAAAAAAGAAATAAATCGGTTATTTCCAAACCCTTGGTTGAGTTTCAATAAAATTTCACATGATTACAGAGTTAGTGGACTCATGTTTAAACTTTCAGTTCAAGCTCCATAAAATTAAACAGTCACTTTGGAACCACACTTTTAAACATTCCAACGAATTCTATAGAAATATCCCTTGATAACAAAATAAATAATTTCCATTAAAAATTTCATCTAAATATACTAATTGTGATCACACGCTGCGTATGATGAATATGTAATTATTCATATAACACTCATACGTCATGGAGCGTAGTAATACATAAAACATACCATAAATCTTCTAACCAGCTAATTGCATTTTGACCAAAGAAGTATTTGAAGTTGTATACAATTTCGGTAATGACAAAAATATTCTGTAACTCTACTTACGAAGTTAAACAAATATCTCATAAAAATCCTATATTCCACAATTGAACTAGCTATTTTGACATCTTAACTAACGAACAACTAGAGTTAGAAATTTAAATTTAAATTTTTCTTAAATCTCCCCATTATAACCCCTTTTCAAAAATCTTCACTACCTCTTAAAAAGTCTTTACCAAATATTTAACAAAAACATCTAATAAAGATCTCTGGAAAACTTTAATTTTACTACAACTCTAGATTAAACCAATTATGTTTTGGGTTTTTGCTTTCACCCTGAAAAACCTTACTAACAAACAATCTACCAACTCTCAAAACAAAATGTATAGAAACCAAAATACATAATGACTTTAACAACGACAGCTCCAACATACACACACACGTACACTCTCGCCCTACACTTAACACATACACATTAGTCTAAAAATATGTAGTTATTTTGTGGTACAAAATGACCTTAGCAAAAATTTCTTCTTCTGGCCTTTTCCTTTATCTTACAACTGGCAACAAACAACAAGAAAATTTCACTTGTAATCATGTCTTAATTATAACAGTTGATTTATGGGCCTAAAACAAGCCGAAAAATTGAAACAAACAAAAATGTCAAATATCTCTAACCAAGAGACTCAACACAGCATGTAAAGGACATAACTGAAGGTTAGTGTTATTGGGTACCAAAAAGTATAACCACTAACATTTATATTTTTTCAGTAGAGTATAGATGGAAGGTTGGTTTCTATCTTCAGCCAGGCAAGAGAAAAAAATCTGTTTTCTGTCAGGCAATAAATTTTGCAAATTAAAAAATACGCACACCCCCTATACAAACAAATACATATATATGTATGTATGTTCACAATTTCATACTTAGACATACAATTAGTGTGCAAAATATCAATTTAAATTTTATCATGAATTTAATTTACATTTTTTGTTTTGACTCAATTTCTGCTTTTAATATACTATATATGTATGTATAAATTAGTTTTTGTTTCTGTTTGTTGTGTACATACATATGTGTTCGGATAATGAAATATTTAAATATATATTAAATGTTGTCTTTTTTTCTTTTTTTCAATTTAAATTTGCTAAATTAAAATAACAAACATGTTTGTATTTTTTTGTGAAAATCTATGATTTCAAAAGCGAGTTGCTAAAAGTTGTTTTAGTTTTTTTCCGCTTTCTCTCTCTTTCTCGCTCTCTTTATCTGTAGAATGCACAATTTAAAATTATTTTCACTAACAGAACCACTTTAGAGTTGGGCGTACAAAAAATTGTTATATTAAAAAAAAAAAAAACATTTATAAAAATAAAAAAGAAAAAATACAAAATAACAAAGTTAATTTATGCTAAAATGTATGCAGCCATAAACGCATGTACGTTTATATAAAATCACAACAGTGTAGAAGAATCGCATAAAGTAAATAGTTTGGTTATAAAATGAAAGTTTTTACTATAGAGGATCTCCACTGTAAATTTAGATAATTTTTTCCATGATCACAAATTTAGACAAAATTTTGTGAACACAATGTTTGCGAACATGAATGAATATGTAGTCAATATACATTACAATACCGTCTGTCTATCTGTCTGCCTGACTGTCTTTCAGTCCTTCCATGTAAATCTTGTTATTAAACTACATGTTGCAGGCACTTTGAAACCTTATGGTGATCGTGAGACCAAGTTTTTCAGAGAATTATCATCCCTTTCAGCATTTTTCAAAAGTGTTTGTAGTGGATTTTTGTAAAATGAAATACATGCAAACACATGTGTATTTGCAAGCACAATTACATGTTGAACAAATTTATGCAAGCGATTCTCCATTTCTATTCTTTTGTAGAAAAGAAACATTTAAACATACGTATTCACACATTACATATAAATGCATATTCATACACTTACACCCATATGAGTAAATTAGGATAGACCCAGTTTCTCTAACATAAACTTGTCCAGTTAATAATTCAATTGTTTAAGGTTCCTAAAATGTTTTTTTTTTTTTAGTTTACTATCGGAATTTTTTTTGTTAAAAAATATTAGTCTGTTCGAAATATAGTGTACCTATATTTCATTGATACAAATCACCAATTATAAGCATAAGAAAAACATTATGTTAAAATATTTTTTATATGAATTTTTCATTGTGCCACCTTAGTATTTACAGACATGTATTTTCGTAGAATTTTTGTTCAGAGCAAGTGTTTGTTTGTATATTTAGTAAAATGTATGCATTTTATTTTATTAAAAAAGCAACATGTAATTTTCCGTTTTTTTTTTCACTAAATAGACAACACAACAAACACAAACACATGTTTATCATGTGTATGTATTTGAAGACATAACAACATAATGTTTGGAACAAAATTTAATAAAAAAGGATCTTTGCTGTATCTTTTTTAATATTAAGAAAACAGTGGTAGGACAATGAACCACATCGGAACTAGAACTGAACTAGAACTGAACTAGAACTGAACTAGAACTGAACTAGAACTGAACTAGAACTGAACTAGAACTGAACTAGAACTGAACTAGAACTGAACTAGAACTGAACTAGAACTGAACTAGAACTGAACTAGAACTGAACTAGAACTGAACTAGAACTGAACTAGAACTGAACTAGAACTGAACTAGAACTGAACTAGAACTGAACTAGAACTGAACTAGAACTGAACTAGAACTGAACTAGAACTGAACTAGAACTGAACTAGAACTGAACTAGAACTGAACTAGAACTGAACTAGAACTGAACTAGAACTGAACTAGAACTGAACTAGAACTGAACTAGAACTGAACTAGAACTAGAACTGAACTAGAACTGAACTAGAACTGAACTAGAACTGAACTAGAACTGAACTAGAACTGAACTAGAACTGAACTAGAACTGAACTAGAACTGAACTAGAACTGAACTAGAACTGAACTAGAACTGAACTAGAACTGAACTAGAACTGAACTAGAACTGAACTAGAACTAGAACTGAACTAGAACTGAACTAGAACTGAACTAGAACTGAACTAGAACTGAACTAGAACTGAACTAGAACTGAACTAGAACTGAAGTGGAACTGAACTAGAACTGAACTGGAACTGAACTAGAGCTGAACTAGAACTGAACTAGAACTGAACAAAACAAGTTGAGAGTAAAATGCGGTTTTAATTTATATTTCTACCCACTGTGAACTGTCTGTTGCAGCAAAATTTTTGCATATGCATGCATACATGGAAATTTTATATACATAAACACTATATAAATATGTGTGTAGATTGTATGTATGTAAAGGGGCTTGTCAAGATTTTTTACAAAAAAATTGGGTTATACGATTTTAAGGCATAGAAATAAACATTAGTTTTTAACTCTGCTTTAGTGATGTATCGTAAGATAAATAATATCTAAACAAGAGATCATCGGATGGACCAAATATAAATTTATAGCATCAGTACATATTCGATTTACCATGATACTACATTTAAAAGATTTGGAAAGAAATTGAAAATTTTATCTAAACTTCTCAGTTTTTTTTTAATTTAATTTTAAATTTAATTTTTTTAACCACTGCAGTGGATTTGGAAATCACTTCAACTGTACTTGAATTTAAGTTTGCTTGATCTTTTAAACTTTAAAGGAATTTGTTCTTTCTATGCTACATATTTATATACATAAAGTCCTACATATAATACTATATTTTATACATAACATACACATGAAAAATAAATTAAATTATTTGAAAGAAAAAAGTTCAAAAATGTTTTATTTTACATTAAAAACAAATTGTTTTTCAAAAAAAAAAAAAAAAAAATATATATACAACAAAAATAAAGAGACATGCATATTTCTCTTATAAAATATTCAACAATTATACTTAAATTCTTACAATTCATTAGCAAACGATTTATTTGACATCTTTACATATACATACATACAAGTATGTATATTTATATAAGAATTTACTCATACTTCTTTGTATGCTAATATATTAACAGATTTTTTAATAACCCAGTAAGCAGTTAGTAAAATAAATTCTAATTTAACCATATAACTTGGTAGTAAATTTTCTTATGATTGTAAAGTTAGGTTGATAGGAGAAAGTATCTACATCAAATCCGAAGAAATACATCTAGGCCATTATCAGTCCTGTTTTGCGCTCCTTTTCATGGAAAATGTCTGTTGGTAAAACAAAAACCCAAACTATTGGGATCTAATTTCGGTGAAAGCCTGACATTGGCAAATAAAATGCTGCAGAGTTTTACTTTCCTCTCTTCATACTTCTGAATCCACTCGTTCAATTTTGTATAGCTGTGCCCGTAATCCTGTGCGTCCTCTCAGAATACATACTAGCCTTAGACTTGCTCATTTGAGTAGGCTTTTGGTCCTGCTGTTGTTAGGGTCACCCCATAGAATCTTTGTGGTTCTACCCACCATTTCATTATTCCAAGATGCTTTATGAGATTCTCTCACTCATAGTTTTAATTCTGCCCTCGTTGCATCGCAACTACCTCGACCTCCCTTCCCTTTAAAGCTATTACATTCGCTCTTTCGTTTCCGACTACTTACGAGTGTTCTGGTACCCGTATAATGTAAACTATACCTCTGGTAGGGATTATTCGATTATAGCTTTCATCTAATCCTATACAGTTTTAGATTTAACTTTGTCAACTAATATCATCCTGATTGCCTTCTGACTGTCGGTAAATATGTTAATTTACTCATTCAGTTATTTCTCGGAATTCTTCTTGGAAGCTAGAATCCCAGACCCACTTTGTCCCCCAATTTAGGGTCATTCGTACAGCAAAAGATTCCTACGGATTTGAAAATGTCTCGTCTTATAAACATTTTTCGAAAATGTTCTCTTCTTTATAGAAATTTTTCACAAATTTTCTCTTCTTTATAGAAAATTTTATCAAATTTCTCTTTATTCTTTCTACAGTTAGTTCTCTTTTTCAAAAAAAAAAAAAAAATCCAAAACTTTTATAAAAAACTTTTCTTATTAATAAATTTAAAAAAATGTATATCTCTTAGAAAATTTCTGTTTTTAATACAATTTTAAAAAAACGTCTTTTCATTTTTCGAAAATATCTCTTTTTTACGGAAATTTTTTGAAAAAGTCTTTTTTATAGACAATATTTGAATATACATATCCTATGTTAAAAAATTTATTTGCTGGGAGATAAAAATTCTTATAAAATATATGCACTTACTACATGTGTATATTCCTTCCAAGATGGTCTGATATATATTTTTTATTTGTACACTTGTAATTATTTCGCCTGAATGTGTATTCAATAAAACTCTCGTTGACAGTGAAAAGAAAACTGAAGTATAATTTAAATCATGGCATAGAATGAAAAAATAAATATAGTTTTATTGACATCTCATTACCAACGTCATTTAGAGAATTTATCAAAATGTCATCAACTAAACTTAGAGAGAGAGTAAGGAAAACCAAACAAAAAGGAAACAACACAAATGTATGAAAATTATAAATGATTGAATGAATGACTAGTGTGAGCCTGAGTGAATGAATAACTGAAATAACTAAATGAATGGATAAATGAATGAATGGATGGAAAAGTATTAGATGAAGAAACGAACGAACGCAGGCAGGCAGGAAGGAACTGTGCAACTAAATGTTGGTTTAAATGAGTACTTTTATGAATGAAAATGAATGGTTGCTAATAAAATACATTCACTACAAAAAATTTCTTCATTGGCAAAAATGTTAAACTATATTATCACGTTTTTTTCCTTACTGTTGTTGTTCTCATACATATTTTAACCATTTAACATGAAAATAATAACGATGATGATGATGATGCTGACGATGTTGCTAGCATTAGTGTAGTTAAGTTGATGATGATGGTGGTGGTAGTGGGGATGATAATGATAATTTTGTAACACTAAAGGTAATTTAGGCTTTTTGTTCCGTATGGAGTCCTAGGTTTATAAGTTCATTTGGCCTCAATTCATAACCAACCATTAAATGTTTGGTCATTGTTATAAAGAACCGTTTTTTTTTTTGTTTGGTATATTGTTTTGTTACGCTTGAATAGGTAGCCCAAATGTTGGAAGTGTATGGGTAAAGAGATACATAAATATAAATATGTTAGAGTAACAGTAGGAGGTAAAATTTTATCATGTGTATGTATTTGAAGACATAACAACATAATGTTTGGAACAAAATTTAATAAAAAAGGATCTTTGCTGTATCTTTTTTAATATTAAGAAAACAGTGGTAGGACAATGAACCACATCGGAACTAGAACTGAACTAGAACTGAACTAGAACTGAACTAGAACTGAACTAGAACTGAACTAGAACTGAACTAGAACTGAACTAGAACTGAACTAGAACTGAACTAGAACTGAACTAGAACTGAACTAGAACTGAACTAGAACTGAACTAGAACTGAACTAGAACTGAACTAGAACTGAACTAGAACTGAACTAGAACTGAACTAGAACTGAACTAGAACTGAACTAGAACTGAACTAGAACTGAACTAGAACTGAACTAGAACTGAACTAGAACTGAACTAGAACTGAACTAGAACTGAACTAGAACTGAACTAGAACTGAACTAGAACTGAACTAAACTGAACTAGAACTGAACTAGATCTGAACTAGAACTGAACTAGAACTGAACTAGAACTGAACTAGAACTGAACTAGAACTGAACTAGAACTGAACTAGAACTGAACTAGAACTGAACTAGAACTGAACTAGAACTGAACTAGAACTGAACTAGAACTGAACTAGAACTGAACTAGAACTGAACTAGAACTGAACTAGAACTGAACTAGAACTGAACTAGAACTGAACTGAATGAACTAAACTGAACTAGAACTGAACTAGAACTGAACTAGAACTGAACTAGAACTGAAGTGGAACTGAACTAGAACTGAACTGGAACTGAACTAGAGCTGAACTAGAACTGAACTAGAACTGAACAAAACAAGTTAGAGTAAAATGCGGTTTTAATTTATATTTCTACCCACTGTGAACTGTCTGTTGCAGCAAAATTTTTGCATATGCATGCATACATGGAAATTTTATATACATAAACACTATATAAATATGTGTGTAGATTGTATGTATGTAAAGGGGCTTGTCAAGATTTTTTACAAAAAAATTGGGTTATACGATTTTAAGGCATAGAAATAAACATTAGTTTTAACTCTGCTTTAGTGATGTATCGTAAGATAAATAATATCTAAACAAGAGATCATCGGATGGACCAAATATAAATTTATAGCATCAGTACATATTCGATTTACCATGATACTACATTTAAAAGATTTGGAAAGAAATTGAAAATTTTATCTAAACTTCTCAGTTTTTTTTTAATTTAATTTTAAATTTAATTTTTTTAACCACTGCAGTGGATTTGGAAATCACTTCAACTGTACTTGAATTTAAGTTTGCTTGATCTTTTAAACTTTAAAGGAATTTGTTCTTTCTATGCTACATATTTATATACATAAAGTCCTACATATAATACTATATTTTATACATAACATACACATGAAAAATAAATTAAATTATTTGAAAGAAAAAAGTTCAAAAATGTTTTATTTTACATTAAAAACAAATTGTTTTTCAAAAAAAAAAAAAAAAAATATATATACAACAAAAATAAAGAGACATGCATATTTCTCTTATAAAATATTCAACAATTATACTTAAATTCTTACAATTCATTAGCAAACGATTTATTTGACATCTTTACATATACATACATACAAGTATGTATATTTATATAAGAATTTACTCATACTTCTTTGTATGCTAATATATTAACAGATTTTTTAATAACCCAGTAAGCAGTTAGTAAAATAAATTCTAATTTAACCATATAACTTGGTAGTAAATTTTCTTATGATTGTAAAGTTAGGTTGATAGGAGAAAGTATCTACATCAAATCCGAAGAAATACATCTAGGCCATTATCAGTCCTGTTTTGCGCTCCTTTTCATGGAAAATGTCTGTTGGTAAAACAAAAACCCAAACTATTGGGATCTAATTTCGGTGAAAGCCTGACATTGGCAAATAAAATGCTGCAGAGTTTTACTTTCCTCTCTTCATACTTCTGAATCCACTCGTTCAATTTTGTATAGCTGTGCCCGTAATCCTGTGCGTCCTCTCAGAATACATACTAGCCTTAGACTTGCTCATTTGAGTAGGCTTTTGGTCCTGCTGTTGTTAGGGTCACCCCATAGAATCTTTGTGGTTCTACCCACCATTTCATTATTCCAAGATGCTTTATGAGATTCTCTCACTCATAGTTTTAATTCTGCCCTCGTTGCATCGCAACTACCTCGACCTCCCTTCCCTTTAAAGCTATTACATTCGCTCTTTCGTTTCCGACTACTTACGAGTGTTCTGGTACCCGTATAATGTAAACTATACCTCTGGTAGGGATTATTCGATTATAGCTTTCATCTAATCCTATACAGTTTTAGATTTAACTTTGTCAACTAATATCATCCTGATTGCCTTCTGACTGTCGGTAAATATGTTAATTTACTTATTCAGTTATTTCTCGGAATTCTTCTTGGAAGCTAGAATCCCAGACCCACTTTGTCCCCCAATTTAGGGTCATTCGTACAGCAAAAGATTCCTACGGATTTGAAAATGTCTCGTCTTATAAACATTTTTCGAAAATGTTCTCTTCTTTATAGAAATTTTTCACAAATTTTCTCTTCTTTATAGAAAATTTTATCAAATTTCTCTTTATTCTTTCTACAGTTAGTTCTCTTTTTCAAAAAAAAAAAAAAAAATCCAAAACTTTTATAAAAAACTTTTCTTATTAATAAATTTAAAAAAATGTATATCTCTTAGAAAATTTCTGTTTTTAATACAATTTTAAAAAAACGTCTTTTCATTTTTCGAAAATATCTCTTTTTTACGGAAATTTTTTGAAAAAGTCTTTTTTATAGACAATATTTGAATATACATATCCTATGTTAAAAAATTTATTTGCTGGGAGATAAAAATTCTTATAAAATATATGCACTTACTACATGTGTATATTCCTTCCAAGATGGTCTGATATATATTTTTTATTTGTACACTTGTAATTATTTCGCCTGAATGTGTATTCAATAAAACTCTCGTTGACAGTGAAAAGAAAACTGAAGTATAATTTAAATCATGGCATAGAATGAAAAAATAAATATAGTTTTATTGACATCTCATTACCAACGTCATTTAGAGAATTTATCAAAATGTCATCAACTAAACTTAGAGAGAGAGTAAGGAAAACCAAACAAAAAGGAAACAACACAAATGTATGAAAATTATAAATGATTGAATGAATGACTAGTGTGAGCCTGAGTGAATGAATAACTGAAATAACTAAATGAATGGATAAATGAATGAATGGATGGAAAAGTATTAGATGAAGAAACGAACGAACGCAGGCAGGCAGGAAGGAACTGTGCAACTAAATGTTGGTTTAAATGAGTACTTTTATGAATGAAAATGAATGGTTGCTAATAAAATACATTCACTACAAAAAATTTCTTCATTGGCAAAAATGTTAAACTATATTATCACGTTTTTTTCCTTACTGTTGTTGTTCTCATACATATTTTAACCATTTAACATGAAAATAATAACGATGATGATGATGATGCTGACGATGTTGCTAGCATTAGTGTAGTTAAGTTGATGATGATGGTGGTGGTAGTGGGGATGATAATGATAATTTTGTAACACTAAAGGTAATTTAGGCTTTTTGTTCCGTATGGAGTCCTAGGTTTATAAGTTCATTTGGCCTCAATTCATAACCAACCATTAAATGTTGGTCATTGTTATAAAGAACCGTTTTTTTTTTGTTTGGTATATTGTTTTGTTACGCTTGAATAGGTAGCCCAAATGTTGGAAGTGTATGGGTAAAGAGATACATAAATATAAATAATGTTAGAGTAACAGTAGGAGGTAAAATTTTAGCACTGGGAAATCAAATAAAATTTGTAATATAGTTAAGCAATAGTTATGAAAAACATACATATATTTTAAAAACTTCTGTTTGAAAAAAAACTTTTCGAAAATGTATTTTATTTAATAGCAACACTGCTATTTATTTATTCATTCATATTCTTGTTAAATAAATACATTTATAAACTACATAGATACATGGCTATAAAATTATATTTTCTTTGCTTTTATCATAAAATATTTTATATTTGGTATTTCTTACATGTTCTTTTACAAAAAACAATAAAAAGAAAACTACAACAACATAAAAAAATATGCATAACAAAGAAAACAAGTATGGAAAATATTTTTATTAGTTTTTTTTTAAGAATTTTATATGTAAAATAAAGAAAAAAACACAAAACATCAAAAAGTGAATATCAGCATACTTCTATTACTATAACAAACACTTTTCTCTCTCCATCTAAGTATCTAAATATATAAGTTCATTTTTGTGTATATGTGCATACATATGTATGTATCTATTTATTTATTACTAGTTATTTTCAAAGTTCAATATTTAAACACATTCCTTTTTATGCTTGCATAAGCTACTATACTCAATATGTATTAGTTCTTACTAAACGTGTATGTGTGAGTATAGCTATGTGTGTTTAAGTGAATATATTTATATGTGTTTTGTCTATTACACTAGGTCGTTATGTGCATCAGCATGATGCTGCTGTTATCACTTCCATTACACTGAACAAACTATAATAAAATTTATGTAACTTTTAGAACCCACCTACTTCGACTGTAAAAAAAGACAACATCAACAAAATTTATAAATACATACATATAAAAAAAAATCATAACAATAATGTATGTTGCATATGCAAAGGCGTAGTTAAAATAACATTTTATTAAAAGTTTTCGTTGTTTCCTAATTTAAATGAGATCTTTTTCTCGGGATACTTTTGAAATTGTTACTTTAAATTTAACTATGACAATTTTTTTAGAAACATTAAAACTTTTATTTTTTTACTGTTTTCTCATTTTTAATAGAAATTCTACTAAAAATTGCTATTTTTTATAAAAAAATTTCAAAATTTTTTTAAAAAATTTTCGAAATTTTTAATTTTTTAGAAAATTTTCAGTTTATATGGTTTATAGGAAATTTTAAAAATTTTATATATTTCTTCCTACATGTTTTTCATCTTATAGAAATTCTTTAAAATTTTTACATTTTATATCCTTTTTCCGAAATAAATTCTTTAATACACAATTTTTCGCAATTTTCTCCTTTTTTTCCACATTTTCTATTTTTATAAAATTTTTCTAAATTTTTATGGAATTTTTTTTTAAAGTCATTTCTTTTTATACCCACCACCAAAAAAGATGGGGTATATTGTTTTTATCATTACGTTTGTAACACCTCGAAATATTGGTCATGGACCCAAAAAAGTATATATATTCTGGGTTCTCATTAAATTCTTAAACGATCTAGCCATGTCCATCTGTCTGTCTGTTGAAAACACCATAGAGTCCGAACAGAAAGAGCTAGAGGTTTGAAACTTTACACAAATATTTCCTGTATCGCTCCACCTTTTCGCATAGCCCCCATTCAAGTGGCCACCGGAAAACAGTTTTAAAAGTCATAACTGTTTTAAAAATTCAAGTATAGCAAGGAAGTTTTATACATCTCCCTACCAAATTTTATGAGGATTGACCTATAATAGACCTTACCAACCACATATGGTCCCCTTCACAGGGACCATAAGCAAATTTTTTAGGCACCAAAATCGCTGCACCAAATTTTATGAGGATCGGCCCATAATTAATCCTAATCCGATCCGAACATAACTTTAACGCTCATTACTGGCTTAAAAATACGAATACAGCGATAAAAACCGGCATAAACAAGTTTTGTTACCCACCACCAAAAAAGATATTGCATATTGTTTTTATCATTACGTTTGTAACACCTCGAAATATTGGTCATGGACCTAAAAAAGTATATATATATATATTGGGTTCTCATTAAGTTCTAAAACGATCTAGCCATGTCCATCCGTCTGTCTGTTGAAAACACGATAGAGTCCAAATCCAAAAAAACAAAATCTCTCTACCACATTTTTGAGGATCGGCCCACTTTTCCTACCGATTACAGCAATAAAATTCAGTTTACGATTACAGCAATAAAATTGGGCATAAACAAGTTTTCTAAGAACCAAAATCTCTCTACCAAATTTTATAAATATTGATCCTACCCCTCATATATGGTCTCCTTCAAAATATTACTTTAAAGCTCATTGCTGGCTTAAAAATATTATCTCTTTGCCAAATTTTTCGAGAATCGGCTCATAATTGACCCTTCCCCCATATAAGGTCCCATTTAGTATATGACTTTAACGCTCATTACTGGCTTTAAAATACGAGTACAGTATTGAAATTCGACAAAAACATGTTTTATAGGAAATTAAATCTTCCGACTAAATTTAATGAGGATTGGTCAAAAACTGACCCTATCCCCACATGTAAGTGCCCCTTTAGAAAATGACTTTAACGCACATTACTGGCTTAAAAATACGCAGAGATCAAATTCGACATAAACAAGGTTAGTAAGAACCCAAGTCTTGAACCAAATTTTATAAGGATCTGTCTGAAAATTGGCCCCACCCCATTAAGGGTTCCTTTCAAAAAATTACTACAGCGATGAAATTTGAAGCAAATAAGTGTTATCCAAATTGATGAGGATTGGTCGATAATACAAGTATAAGGAAATATTTCTTTCACGGCCTATGATTTGATGGTGGGTATATAAGATTCGGCATTGCCGCATATAACACTCTCACTTGTTATATATTTTTTTTAATAAATATCAATTTTTCTCCTTTTTGACCAAATTTTTCGAATTATTTAAAAAATTTCTCTATTTTGAAATTTTTTCATAGAAAATTTCTCAATCCCTTTTTAAATAAAATTTTCAAAAAATTTATTTTTACAGAAAATTTTCAAAAATGTCTCTTTTTAAAAAAATTTTTAAAACTTTTTTTTATAAAGAAAACTTTCGAAAACATGACTCCTTTAGAAAATTCTCGAAAATCACTCTTTTTGTAAAAATTTTTTTTAGAATGATTCTTTTTTATAGAACATCATCGAAAATTGTTTTTTATATAGAAGGATATCGAAAATGTGTCTCCTTTTGAAAATTCTCGAAAATATCTCTTTTTTTAAAAAAATTTTTCAAAAATTATTCTTTTTTATAGAACGTCATCGAAAAATGTTTTTTTTTATAGAAGAACAATTTTTAAAAAATGATTTTTTTTATAGAACATCATCGTAAATTGTTTTTTTTTATAGGAGAATATCAATAAATTTTTATATTAAAATTTTTGAAATGTTTCGAAGTTTTCTTTATTTTAAAAAAATTCGAAAACTTCAATTTTTAAAGAAATCCTCTAATTTTTTTTTTTTTTTTTGAAATTTTTGAAATTCCAAATATTTGATTATCCCTCTTTTTACAAAATTATAAAACGACACTGTCTTTTATTCACATTCAATCTTCTGCATGTGTGTTCGAAAGAACTTGTATGTGTCAGTAGTAAATATTGTATTCCCTTAATACAAAAACAAACAACAAAATTTACATAAATTCGGTAAAAAAAAGCATCTATATCATCTCATATAGTTTGATTTTTCTATATCTATTATATAAATATTTTATTTTTATATTGAATTATTTCATTTTAAAATAATAGAGGTGCATAGATTTTTTTGTTGTTTGTTTTTATTATCGATATAACAAATCTATATAAAGAAGAAAATAAAAATAAATTCATTTTTTCCGAAACACGTTTCCAAATTTAAATAATATACTCTCTCTAACGCTCTGTGCAAACGTTTAGACTTTTAAGTTATAAAAACTATTTTATATTCTGAGTATAAATACAGGCAAACTACGTGCTGTAAAAGATACAGTCAGTTGTTACTATCTGTGTACGTAGTGATTTGAATGCTTTAGATATAATAAAAAGATTTGCATTAAATACTTGCTTAAAATAGATAAAACTCATTTAAATTTGAACTTAGATTAATTGGAAAGATAATTGGTAGAAATTTATTGTATTCGGATATATGCAAGGTATATAATGGTTTTAATTTAATAAAAGTTAATATTATATTGATTGGTTAAATTATTTATTAAATAATTACTGGAAATGAAAATAAATAACATGTTTATAAATATACAATTGTTATAGTTTATGAACAAATATTTTATTTCAATCAAATAACAACTTAAATTTCTACTGTTTAATATTTGCAATTAGATGAAAAATATTTAAGAATTTTATTTTAAATTTTTTCCCTTTTTTAAAAATTCTTCCAAACATTCATTAGCAATTTCTAGTTACGATTTAATTTTTTTTTGCTTGCTGCATAAATAAGCAAAAACTCACTTCCATAGACAAATTTGAAAAGCAAATAATAAAAATACCTATTTCCATGGTGATATCCACATTTCTAGTCGTTCTAAACATTCTATCAAATACATACAAATGTACATATTAGTTCGGTTTTTAACATAACGGGTATAAGAAAGAACTAAACAACCCTGTATCAATAGATGGCAAAAAGCAAAAGAATTCGAGTAAAATGATAACGTGAGAGAAAAGAGGGATAAAAATGCAAGTGCATTTAATAGCAGCAATAAATTTCAAAATCTGTTTTATACATTTCAAATATTTTATTTGCAATATTTTGTTTCATGTATATTTTTTTTCTGATACGACTATTGCTTTTACTTGTTTGCTATGTTTCCTATACTTTACTGTGGAAAATTTATGCAATCTAGTAAGTTACTATGGATGGGGGAAATCAAAAATTTTAGATTTTAAAGTTTTAAAGATTATTTTGAGAAATTTAGAAGAGAGAGAGAAATAGTTGTAATATGAATTATAATGAAAATCAATAGAAAATAGTAATGTTCGTAATGTTCGTAATAGAGAAACTTAAGAGTTATACAAAATAACCAACCAACAAACCAACTAACTAACTAACTAACTAACTAACTACTAACTAACTAACTAACTAACTAACTAACTAACTAACTAACTACTAACTAACTAACTAACTAACTAACTAACTAACTAACTAACTAACTAACTAACTACTAACTAACTAACTAACTAACTAACTACTAACTACTAACTAACTACTACTAACTAACTAACTAACTAACTAACTACTAACTAACTAACTACTAACTAACTAACTAACTAACTAACTAACTAACTAACTAACTAACTAACTAACTAACTAACTAACTAACTAACTACTAACTAACTAACTAACTAACTAACTAACTAACTAACTAACTAACTAACTAACTACTAACTAACTAACTAACTAACTAACTAACTAACTAACTACTAACTAACTAACTAACTAACTAACTAACTACTAACTAACTAACTAACTAACTAACTAACTAACTAACTAACTAACTAACTAACTAACTAACTAACTAACTAACTAACTAACTAACTAACTACTAACTAACTAACTAACTAACTAACTAACTAACTAACTAACTACTAACTAACTAACTAACTAACTAACTAACTACTAACTAACTAACTAACTAACTAACTAACTAACTAACTAACTAACTAACTAACTAACTAACTAACTAACTAACTAACTAACTAACTAACTAACTAACTAACTAACTAACTAACTAACTAACTAACTAACTACTAACTAACTAACTAACTAACTAACTAACTAACTAACTAACTAACTAACTAACTAACTAACTAACTAACTAACTAACTAACTAACTAACTAACTAACTAACTAACTAACTAACTAACTAACTAACTAACTAACTAACTAACTAACTAACTAACTAACTAACTAACTAACTAACTAACTAACTAACTAACTAACTAACTAACTAACTAACTAACTAACTAACTAACTAACTAACTAACTAACTAACTAACTAACTAACTAACTAACTAACTAACTAACTAACTAACTAACTAACTAACTAACTAACTAACTAACTAACTAACTACTAACTAACAACTAACTAACTACTAAACTAACTAACTAACTAACTACTAACTAACTAACTAACTAACTAACTCCTAACTACTACAACTAACTAACTACTAACTAACTAACTAACTAACTAACTAACTACTAACTAACTAACTAACTAAACTAACTACTAAACTAACTAACTAACTAACTAACCTAACTAACTACTAACTAACAACTAACTAACTAACTAACTTACTAACTAACTATCTAATCTCTCTTTTTTATGGACATGTTCCACTTTAAAAATATAAGTAAAATTTTTAAAATTTTTCGCATTCGAACAAGAAATTTTTACGAATTTTTAATTTAATAATAATAAATTTGCGAATAATTCTACAAAAAAAAAAATACTCGTTTTCTTCATAAATAACTATTACGAACATTTTTAAAAATTTAGAAAATCTATTTGTTTTTAAAATTCTATATTCCCCATAGTGCATTATTACTGGTGCATTCAAGCGTGTCTCCTATGCAGTAATAGTAAATGATCATTTTTTCAATGTTATAAATTAAACTGTTGACAGCAGAATGCCATTGATACTGGCAACTTACATACAAAATTGAAGGTCATTTAAAGATAAATTGTAACATATTTTTCCTCATATATTTTCAGCACAGATTTCTTATCTTTTCTGTTAACTAAATTAAATTTTATTATGTTAAAGAATAACTTTTACAATATACACACTATTTACAATGTAAAAATCCTGAGTAGATCCCCATCCTCATTCTACTCAAAACCTTTCCTTAGGCTTTAATACCTTGATAAAGTTTTCATTGTGGTTAAGGCGAAATAAAAAGTTTTGTTAAGCTGATTATTAAGTCTTTTTTTTTCTCAACCTATTTTCAAACTTCGTTATATCAGATTTTTTTTGTTCACCATCTTTTGTAATGAAACATATGCTATTTTTCAGTGAAATATACAAATTTTGTTAGCATAACATTTTATGTCACTTTTAAAGAAAATTTCGTTTGAGGAAAAAATTATAAAATTCAAAGGATTTTGTGGTTAGACATAATTTAAGGAATTTCTTGGTATTTTATTTAATAACAATCATACGCCTCAATGTTTTTTGAATAATATTATTTCGAGGAAAAAAAAAAGGAATTAATTTAAAAAATAGAAATAGGTTTCCATTGGTTATTTAAATGTTATAAAATAAGATTAAGAACAACATGTATGTAAATATGTATGTATACTTCTGCAATGCCTTTTCTAAATTTTGTAAGTATAAGTGTTGTTAATCAAAAGAAGATTGGTAAAGACATCAAAGAACTTAATTAAGAAAAGAGATTTCTTTAATTCCTTAATTGAAATTCTTGGTGTCCCATAACACATAATAATGTATAAAGGGGTGCAGAAAATAGAATTAATACATGTATACTAGCTAAACAAATTTTAATTTTAACTCAAGCATATTAAAACATTTCAATTTTTTTAATGCCATACAATTATATAACCTTCTTTATAAATGAAATCTCTTTTTAATTTTATCTTCTTTGATATCGGAACTTACATTTTAAGATTTATTTTTTTCTAGGAATCTATAACCGACGATACTTCTTTACAAAAAATATATTGGTCTTTATAAATAGTTTCTTTATTTCCAGTAAAAATATTGATGCTTGCAGAAAAATATTTACTGCATTGGCAAATGCAATTCCTTAATGTAAATAAATTATGGGGAAATATCTAACAGTAAAGTCAAAAAAATTCCTTGGAAAAAATATTTATGTGTGTTTTATTGAATAATTATATATCACAAAAATTTATAATTAACCCATATATGTAGCTATCAAATAAAATGGGGACACAGGGATTTCGTCATTGCATTAGTTAGTTAATAAGTTAATAAGTTAATAAGTTAATAAGTTCATAAGTAAGAAGGTCAGTAAGTTAGTAAGTTAGTAAGTCAGTAAGTTAGTAAGTTAGTAAGTCAGTAAGTTAGTAAGTTAGTAAGTTAGTATCAGTAAGTTAGTAAGTTAGTAAGTTAGTAAGTTAGTAAGTTAGATAAGTTAGAAGTTAGTTAAGTACGATTTAGTAAGTTAGTAAATTAGTAAAGTTAGTAAGTTAGTAAGTTGTACTTATAAGTTAGTCAGGTAGTTAAGTTAGTACTTCGTAAGTTAGTATGTAAGTAAGTAAGTTAAAGTTAGTAAGTTAGTAAGTTAGTAAGTTAGTAATTAAGTAAGTTAGGAATTAGTAAGTTTAGTAAGTTAGTAAGTTAATAAGTTAGTAAGTTAGTAAGTATTAGTAAGTTAGGTAAGTCAATATTTGATTATTCATAGCTTCCATAACCGGTACAAACTAACTGGTGTTGGGTTTCATATAACGGTCGATGACCAACTGTACTTTTCCTGCTTGTTTTTATTGTCCTATTTACATCTGTGTGGTTTTGTATCTCAAATCTGCATTAAATTGTAAATATTTAAATAAACATGTTAAACTAATCAGAGCGTATGAATAAGTAATACAATTAATTTAAATTCTTTTTTTATTATAAAATTTTGCAACTACTACAAAGAACACTGAGGCGTATGAATTTTATAATTGAATTTTGTTTTTTTTACTACTTCTAAATAATTCAGAAAAACAACGCCAAAAACAAATGTAATAAAATATTAATGTCATTTACAAAACAACAAAAGAAAAAACACTTTAAAACATACACACACACACATAAACATACTCATGCATATTAATGACAGCCATCCACTAGATTTTTTTGCATTTTCAAAACAGAACAACCAACACAAAGAACCGCTTAAAGTTTTTTAAAAAACTGGAACTTCCGTTTTATACTTTTAAATGATTTGGATGTCTGCTTTTGCTCGGTGAATTTAAAAGTGATTGTATGTAAGACAAGGCCGTCACTTACATACAAATAAATTTTAGACAATGACTACTACAAACATTTGTAAAACAAGTGTTTGAAATAAAAAAATTGTGTTGTTTAAAAAATCAACACTAAAGAAAATTGAAGAAATAAATAAAAACTTAACTCAATGTTAAGTGTAATAAAATATCAACATTTGACCAACCACAAAACTATGGCGATTTTTATATTCTACACAAATAATACCCTACAGTTAAGAAAGTAAGTGTAACTAACATAAACTGCTTAGAATTAAATTACACTTATTTACAAAATTTATATAATAAAATATTTTAACAAAAGGAATAACAACCAAGAACTTTAGCTTTGCATTTAACATACTTTTTTGTTACGCTGTAAGGCTTAACAGAATCGTTTTTGATTTACCTTGTTTTCTTTTTTGTGGAAACAACATTCCTACTTGTTTTCTTTCTTTTATCTTTATTTATTTAAGTTTTTTTTTTTTTTTTTGCCATACCCTAAGAAAACAAAAAATTTTCCATAAAGAACCACAATTGTAACAAAAATATACTTTTAATAAAAAAGAAACACAAAATGTAGTCACAGTCTCTATAAGAAAAGAAAATATAAAGAATGAGAAAAAAGAAACACAACGAAAACATTTAAACGGATGTGCATATTCTTTTCCGTTTGTAACTGGGTCAACAACTAGCATGTTGTTGTAGCTGCTGTTTTTCGTTGTTTTTTTTTTTTTTTTTCAATTTTGTTAGAGTCAAGCTAGAAAATTTATATAGTTTCGTATTATACTATGCACTGGTATCATATACAAATCCACAAATGTATTTAATAGTTTAAAATCCTTTAAATGGGAGTTAAAAAAATTTCCTTCTTTGTGGTAGAGGAAGGCAAAGACAAGAGAGAGGGTCAAATATAAAGAACGTTACCATGTAAATCAGGGATAGAAAATTCAATATTAATGAAGTTTGACATCGGAAAATACCGCAGACAATCAAAGAATTAGTTCTTTGCTTGTCTAAGAACTAGTTCAGTCCAAAGAATACTCCTTATACTATTCAATAGACTAGTTCATTGACTACTTATTCAAAAGGTTTGTTCATAGACTATGCAGACTTGTTCAGGCAATATTCCTTAGACTCCTCAATAAATTAGTCCTTACACTAGTCACCAGAATACACTTCGGACTAATTAATAAAGTTGTCCTTAGACTGGACAATAATATACCACAAACAATACCTTCCCAGCAAAAACTCGATAATGGGTTGTACTTCTATAAACACTTACTTTTCAATGACTGCTACTTACCGTCGGCATTACTTAGAAGTACTCTAGTACTGACTTTCTTACAATCTGATATAGAAGTACTTTATTTTCGGCTTTGTCATTTTGTTTAATTGTGACTATGACTACAATGACTACTACTTACCATCTGCATTACTTAGAAGTACTTTAGTAATGACTTTCTTATAAATCTGATATAGAAGTACTTTATTTTCGGCTTTGTCATTTTGTTTGCACATTTTATTTAATTGTGTGTTTTACAAAAAAGAAAACAAAATTAGATTTGTATGTGAAAACTATTATTTGACGCGCAATAAAATAACTAAGCAATGGTGCAGTGAGTAGAACATTTGACTGACAAACCGAAGTCCCTGGTTCATATTCGTATATAGCTGGCGCTTTTTATTATTAAAAAACAAAACAACTTACTCAACAACTGTTTTGTAAGAGAAATTGCAAGTACTTCTTTAACTTCCTATTTGTAAGCGAGCGTAGAAGTACTTGCCTCCAATGACATCACAGTGTTAAAATAATGACTTAAAATGCCAATGAAGAAGTAGTGAAAAGAGGTTTTATTAGCTTTTTAACTCATTACTTTTCAATGTAAGTTTTTCCTGGGTGAGTGTAGTCGGAGGATTAGTACTATGCTTGCTAAGAAATAATCCAAATACTATTCAACAGGCTAGTTCATAGGCTATTCAGAAGACTTGTTCATAGACTTTATCTTAGACTAGTTCACATACTATTCCTTCCATTTGTCTAGATTTGTCCTTACACTAATTAATGGACTTCTTTTAAGACTAAGTAATAGAATTGTCCTTAAACCTATCAATAGACTAATATTTAGAGTTACAAATAGACTAATTCTTAGATTATTCAAGAGACCATGCTTTACACTTTTCAATAGAATATTCTAAATACTAGACTATATGTTAGTCCTTTGACCAGTTAGTAGAATTGTTAATCGACAAGCCAATAAACTAGCATTAGTCTAGTTCTTAGATCAGCTCTTAGCAATAAACTAGTCTTTTGACCAGTGAAAAGACTAGTCTAATATAATAGTAAATAATTTAATTCTCAGACAAGATTACCTATAGAATAGAAAATAGACTTTTAATTAAATAATATAAAAAAACTAGACCAAAGACTAGTTAATAGATAAGTTTTGAACTAATCCTGGAAATAATCAACGAAATTAACCATACACCAGTTAATAGAGTAGTCCTTTGATCACTTAATGAACTAGTCCTTGTACTAGGCAATAGACTAGACTTTAGTCCCGGCAATAGACTACTTCTTAGACTAGGCAATGGCCTAGGCCTTAGACAGTCAATAGATTAGTCTCATGCCTAGTCTATATACTAATCAATAATAACTTAAATATATGTAAGTACAATCTTTTCACTCCAAATACTAAACAAAATATTTCTGCGTAAAATTTTCCACATCCCACTCAAGTTTAACTATGCCCAACTATTGCAAATATTTTCCATCTCAAATTCTTACCATGGAATTCTTTCCCAATTTTTTTTTTATCTCTAGCATTTGTGATGCTTAGAGTACAATTTTTTGCGCTGGATGGACTTAGTGGGATGGTTGGCTGGATGGCTGCTTGTTTGGCTTTTGTTGCTATTTTTAATATAGTTTGTTACTAATTTTAGCAATTTCTATGAAATATTGTTGTTTTGCTGCTTATCATTCTTAAAATAAGCCCGTGGAGCAGCCAAACGAGTTTATGCTGTGTATACATTTACCATATACATAAAGTGTTGCATGCAACTACAATACAATTTGCAACAACTAAAACAACGACGAAGACGTCTGCCACTATAACTAGTAGCAGTATTGAGTTTTGTAGAAAATAGAGACTCACTTAAATGTACCAAAGAAGTATCTTTTTCAGTTTTATTTTGTTGAGAGGAAAAAGGGACAGTGGGAAGAAAAGAAAAATATTATACATATATAGAATTTTTTAATATTAGAAAAAATTTTGTATACATACTCTTAAGTTCTAAGAAAGTTATATCAAAATAAAGTGTGAAATTTTCTAGATATTTTTATACAAAAATTACAAGTTTTTTTTATAAAAAAATAAGTTTTTTCAAATACTTGAAACGATCATATAGCAATTAATTTGTTTTTTGTCCATTTTTAATAATTTTTTTTTTAAATATTTTCACTGTTACCTTTGTTTTGCTATTACAACATCTTGTAGGTTGGTGAAAGTATTAAAAGAAAAACCTCATAGTTTAAGTTACTTAAAGAATAGAATGATAGAATAAAATTAAGTATTTTATAGTTTACATGATAACCTTACTTAACAAATTAACCTGGCGTACTAAAGGAATACGAAAAACTTAAATAATCTTGAATTTTAAAGCTTTTCTACTGATCGTTATTTATGAACAAATAATGGATGTACACAAAGGGAAATAGAAACACACACGCCTGGTACCAAATTGACCAAACTGTTTATAATTTTTCAATACCATCCGTTGTCAAAGTATATACATACGTACGACAACACTATTTCGACAACGAATTATTGCAAACAGTGTTGTCGTACGTATGTATATATTTTGACAACGGATGTTATTGAAAAATTATAACATCTTTGGTGTCAATTTGGTACCAGGCGTATATATTTCATTTTCCCTCTGTGTATGAATCAGATAAAAGTGCAAACTTTTAATGAAAATTTAGAAAATGTACAAAGTTGAATTTGAAATTAACTGCATAAAATGAACATACACTATTTATAGTGTATGAACAGTTCACGAGAATATCGGCCATGAACATTCCTTGGGAATAAAAGTTTTACTTTTTATGACCTGAATCTTCTTAAAAAGTAACTTAATCCATCATTCTGTGAACGTAAAGTTTCACAAGGGCATTATATAGTCGGCCATGCCCCACTTTACATTCTTTGTTGTTTTTGTTCTATAATTTTCGGTGAATTGCTAAAGAAATCCAATTCAATTAAGTCTTATTTGCTGGGTTAATTTTTAGTTTTAATTTCCTCTACTTTTCCATTTGAAACCAAAATAAAAATAAGTTTCACTTGAAGTTTTCTTTATTTCCCTTAATAAAGTTTTCTTTTTAATGGAAACTACTTAGTTAAAACAGAAAAAGAAATGCGACAAAATAAAATTCGTAAAATTTTATTATAATTAGGAAACAGAATAAATAATATATTTTAATCAAGAATTAATTAAGGTCACTCTTAAAATGGAAAGTAAGACAGTTTAGAAATAAAAAAGTATTAATTAAAATTATATAATAAAGGACCTAACTTTAAAAATCGATGTCTTCCGATTTGGATGATATTTGCACCAATGTTAGTATTATGGGTTATTATGCCAGCTCTATCAGCTCTATCGGAAAGATATCCCACTCGCATCCGATTATGGGACTATAAAGCCCTTCAAGAAAATTGTATAAGGGCCAATAGTACTAACCTTAGTGCAAATTTCGTCAAAATCGATTTTTTGAGTTGGGTCACTTGACATAACTATCGATGAAAAATGTAGGGTATGAGAGCAAGACCACTTTTTGCATACCACTTAAGATTAAAAAATTAACTCTCTGACTGGTTTTCATTACGAAAATTATTCAAAAATATTTTGATCTAACTTCCAAATGATCTCATATATTCTTTCAAGAGTAAGAGAGAGTAATAGTTATAACAAATTCATATTCAGTTTAATTTTTCAATTTGTATAAAGGGAAACCCTAACAAATGACAATTACTTTCTAAATAAACTTCTCAAATTCTCTATGCTGTCATATTTTCAACCACAATATTCTAATTAGTCTATTTAAATGTTACTTTAATAGAATTTTCAATGTTGACCCTAATACTCAAACAAAACCACAGGCCGCAAAAATCAATGTGATTGAAAATTGGCATATAATTTAAATTCTATTATCATTAGCATATCGCAAATTAAACACAAATATAAAAACAATTCAAAAACAAACTATTTATAACAATTAAACATCATGATGGAAAAATTTTGAGTTTAAAATAAATAATGATTAGATTTAGATCAGCTAAATTAAATGAATTTTGTAAAAAAGAAATTTAATGAATGATTAGAATATAAACTGATCCTGAATCTCTTAATAAGAGTTTTATGTTTATTGGAGTAATCGTAATGAAATTTTACATAGTTGGAGTTGAGGCGTGTTTGAGTTGGTTGCCAAATGTAGGTGCTCGCAGGCGGAATGGGTCAATCAACTGTCAAATAACTCAGTTCCAAACAAATTTCGGTACGTTATCTCCAATATTTCCAGAGATACCTAATCGGACATGGCCGACTATATGATACCATACACCATGGGTATATTTTCAAAATTATTTATTTTTTATAAAAAATTTGTTGAATTTTATCTTTATTCCGATGTATTTAAGCAATTAATTGATGAAAAACTAAATTTCTAACAAGAGGCTTTATGTGGGAGTTAGGGTCAAATATTGGTCGATCCTCAAAAATTTGGGAAGAGAGATATAATTTTATATAAAGGTTAGTTATGCTGAATGTCATCGCGATACTAATGGTTATAAGTAAATTATTGGAAGTTTAAGATATTTTTTAAAGGGGGGTTTGTATGGCGGCTAGGGTTAAACGACGGCCGATTATACAAATTGGCATGGTTATATAGAACTTAGTTGTGCCAATTTTTGGTGAGATAGTAGTATATTTGACATAATTATGAGTTAAAAATCCAAAATAAGAAGATTAGGTTGAATGGGGGCTAGGTGATGTAATGAACCGATTTCAACCATTTTTTATAGGCATAGTCCCGAAAAACTCGTATAGCCAAATTTTATCCAAATATGTTGAAAATTGTGGCCTATAGCTTGCGCACAATGCTTACATGGACAGCCAGCAGCCGGACAGACGAACGGACGGACATGTCTTAATCGACTCAGATAGGGATCCTGAGTCGATCGGTGTAGGACCAATATTTTTATGTGTTACAAACATCAGCACAAACTAATTATATGTGGTGTAGGGTATAAACAGTTAAAATTATGATTTTGTGCTAATGGTTATAAGCATTACCGTTTTATGATCCCAATAGCGATCAGAAAGAATTTCTAACTTCGAATTTATGGGGAAATTACAAATTTCTTTAAGAGATTAAAATTTTATTAAAAACTAGAATTTTTAATGAATTCAAATGTTGTTGTTTTGATACTGATTTATTTAATGAAATTTCTGTTTTATAATAAAAAATTAATAATCTTATGAAAACTCAATTTTCGAATGAATATTTTTAGTAAAAGTGTAAATTAGAATTGTGGAAAAAATGGCAATTTGTGATGAAAATTTAAACTAAGTGAACATTCCATATCCTAGATTTTAGGAAAAAATGAAAATTTAGGTAAATTAAAAAAAAATTCTTTAAAAAATTCAGAATTTCTCATACAAAAACAAGTGAGTAAATTATAGTCGGGCACGGCTGACCATATATCAGTTATGATGTTTGGGTTTACACGGACAGACAGGCAGTCGGACAGATGAACAGATGGACGGATATAGCTTAATCGACTCAAGAAATTATTCGGATCAGATTTTTATACTTTACGAGACAGTAATTATTACTTTTTGAAACTTTTTGCCTAATTTTACGTTTTAAACTGCGCAATACTGTAGTCAAACTGTCATTTTTTTAATGAATAGATAAAATAAAACTAAAATTTTCTGTAGTTTTGAAAAACTAAGTAAAAAAAAAACTCATAATTAATATCATAACTAAATCCATTAAAAACTCTGTAAAATATAATATCATCCGTGTAAAATATTAATAAACATATGTATGTATGTATATCTGCATAAAAAAAATGATAAAAAAGGATACACGTATTTCAAATCAATCGTCCATAATTTGATTAAAGTTAAAATCATAAATTTTTCATATAAACTAGTAGTTGCCATGACTCTCAGTTTAGAAAACAGAAATCATTTATTGATTTTATATATTTTTGTAACAATATTTATATGGAAATTTATGTTTTATGTGATGTGCATTAAAACTTTATTGCTTTTATTATATTCGTTGTCTAGTTTTTTATTGTTGATTGTGCGATCCTGTACTAGAGAGGATGAGTATGAGAATGAATAGCTGAGATACAAAAAAGAAAAAATATATATATGTATACATATATATATATTTTTGTATGTGAATAAATGAATAAAAGATGAATAAATAAATGTTTATACACACACATATACATAAATACATATATACCTACATTTATTGCGAACATAAATATATTGAGTTTTGAAAAGTTTCTTTATTGTTCAATATTATTTCAACCATGGTCAACTAAACAATTTTTTTTTTGTGGCGTGTTTTTCTGTCTTTCATTCGCATTGTCATTTTTCTACCAAATCAAAAGTCATTTATGCGTAAGCATATAGAAAAATGAAAAATTTTATTGTCTCCCTTTTCCCCACTAGTAACTTGGCAACAAAAACTTTTTTAAAGCTTGACTATTATTTACTTTTTTACTTTTTTTGAGGGGAATAACATTTTTATTTTCTTAAATAAATTCCACAATTTAAAGTATATTTTTACTTGGCCTGAGATTAGACCCTGAATAAAAAAGTATAAAACTAAAAAACGAATTTAATATGAAACAGTTAACAAAACGACTAAAATTGTATTTTTATTTTATTATTATGGCCAATTTTAAATGTATATAATAAAAACTAAGAAAAGAAAATTCACTTTAAGAAATGAAAAAGTTTTAATTTTATTTTGGCAGAAAAAAGGCTAAATCTTTATCTTAAATCAGTATGTAAATGGAAAAAGGTCTTGTCACTTCGTGATACTTGTTAACCTAATAAAGGGTTATTCTATATGTAGGGTGTAAAAACTAGTACCTATTAGTCATTAATTGATGATCTCCTAAAGGAATATACTTATGTACATTAAAAGTTATGATTTTGAATTATAAAAATATGTATCGAAAGAAACATATATTCACATCTATAAAGTTCCAGAATATCCATATGAGCTTTTATGGTCGTTCCATTTACCTTGGAGAATTATAAGAAGTTCATTGATCCGTTTTAAAACATCTTTGTTAGTTGCCCAATTTATCTACACATCTTTTTAATAACCCTTTTTTTATATACTGTAGTTGAAGCCAATTCAATAGACCATGATTGCTTTAATTTTTTTACCCTACACCAACATAGGTGGGTAAAGTATAATCTAGCGTATGATCTATTAAATAGTCTTGACTGCACTCTACTAGCTTACTAGGGACTATTTTCTATATAGTTTGACTGCTGTCTAGTTCATAGTTTCGATAATAGCTTAGTCTACGGTTTTAATTACAGTCTAGTCTATAGTATTTTATATACTCTCTATTTTTGACAAAAGTGTACTATGGTCATGACTATACGGTAATCTATAGTTTGATAGTTTGGATTATTGTTTAGTATTTAGCTTTGAATGTAGTATAGTCAATAGTCTTGAGTATAGTCTATTTAGTTATTGGCCTTGACTCAAGTCTAGTCTATATTCTAGTCAAGAATCTAGTCTATATATATTATACTCTAGACTTTGGTTTTGATTATAGTTTAGCCTATAGTATTGATTAGTATAGTTTTTACCTATGACTGTAGTATAATCAATAACCTTTAGTATAGTATTTGGCCTAGGTTTTAGTCTTTTCTTAAGCCTAGTCTATAGTTTTGACAGTAGGCTAGTCTTTATTCTTGATAGTAGTCTAGTGTAGACTATAGTCTCTGTAGTAGCCTAGTATATAGTTTCGATAATTGTCGACTATATAGATACAATTTTAACTACAACCTAATTTTAGTCTAATCTATAATCTTGTCTTGATTGTGTTCTATTTAGTCTATAGTCTTAACGTTAGTTTGTAAACCTGATTCAAATCTATAGTTATGTCCAGTCAACAATCTTGACAATAAACTAGTCATAACTCCATTTTAGTATATAGCCTGGAATATACAGCTTCTACGTTTCTGTAATTTATATGTAGATATGGTCTATAGTCCATTCTGTAGCGTTAGCTTTAAATTCTTTAGTATTAGCCATATTCTAGACTTTAGTCCTGACTATATAGATTTGTGATGGTCGCTTGCCAACTTCGGAAAATTTTAACATATTTTAGTTAATCTGGTATAGGATATTATATAGTCGAATAGTTTCTTTTTTATTTTTTGTTGTAAGAAATCATCTTAAGTAGAATTCAATTTTAACAATGCCACGTATTATTGGCGTACAGTTTTACTTTATTCTACTTTCAATACAATTTTAATTATAATTCGACAAATAGGAGCATTTCAAATGTTAAAACCCTATATTAATAAAAATAAAAATTATTGTTTACAAGTAATGATGATATACATATATTAACAATTTGTTATTTACTATTTTTAAATACACAAATTAATACCATATTTAATGATTAATTATAGAATAACACTAACATTAAATAATTTGTATATAATAGTAAAATATTTCTCTTATACTACATACTTATACAGAATGTTTAAGAAGATGTAAATATGTCCGGCTAGGATTATTAATATATGATGAATATTAACTTTTATCAATAATATTATTTACACAAAGTTGTTAACGTAAATAAGTTCGAAAATAAATTTAAGTAAGTATTTATTATAATTAGAAATTTTCAACTATTTTTGAAATTTATAAAATTTCCATTTATTAGATAAACAATACTTTGACAATAATTGAACGATTGTTAATGTTATGTACTTACATACATACATACATACATACATTCATACATACATACATACATACATACATACATACATATACATACATACATACATACATACATACATACATACATACATACATACATACATACATACATACATACATACATACATACATACATACATACATACATACATACATACATACATACATACATACATACATACATACATACATACATACATACATACATACATACATACATACATACATACATACATACATACATACATACATACATACATACATACATACATACATACATACATACATACATACATACATACATACATACATACATACATACATACATACATACATACATACATACATACATACATACATACATACATACATACATACAGATGTAATAAATATAAATACATATTTGGGAAAAATCAATAGAAAATTCAATATCATGTACATACTAGGGTGATCGATTATTCGACATTTTCCAAAAACCGGTTTTCGAATAGTTCGAATAGTTGACATTTAAAAAAAACCGGTTGATATTTTTAAAAGTCAGAAAAAACCGGTTAACCGGTTTTTCATTATAAATAAAAAAATATATTTTAATTTGAAAAACTTAATGCTTATGTTTAAATTTGATTAATAAAACATGGCCCGAAATGATTTTTAACAGTTTAAAAGATTATAACTTTAGATCTAGTCGTCTGATTTACATTATTTCTTTAATATAAAAAAATTAGGAAAAAAGTGGAACACTTCTGCTAAACATAAGGTACTATGTAATCCTAGCTTATTTTAAAAGCCCTGTTTAGGAAATTTGCATAGGCATTTCAACACTTCCATAAAATTTCAGCCGTAAATTAAAACCGAAACCGGTTTTTAAAAAGTGAAAAAACCGGGTTATTCGATATTCGAAAAATCAACATTAAGAAAAAACCGACACTGGTAAAGCAGAAAAAACCGATTTTAAAACCGGTTGAAAAATCGAGTCGATCACCCTAGTACATACCCATCAGAGACTTGGTAACGACTTGTACTTTTTTAAGAACTTACTTTTCAATGACTACTACATACCGCCTACTTCACTTAAAAGGAGTTTTGCTTCAAAGTGTTAAAATTATACCTTAAAATGCTAATGTATATGTTTTTGCTGGGTATTTAATTATATTTGTACGTATTTGTAAAATAATGTAATCAAGCTCTAATAGTATGAGTAATTTTTAATTGCATATACACAAATACATTCTTGCATTATTTATAAATTTTTGATTGAAGATGTGTATATTTGTAACAGATACACAAATACACATACATAAGGGTGTCCCAAAAATAGAAACTACAGATGCTTCCACCGATAATTCAAATAAAATTAATTATAAGATACCATCGGCCATGTCATGACAATCGCACGATTATGAAATCGCATACGATTTGAATGTATGTAATGAAGTTCGCGCGTTTTGTTTGCTTTTACTCTTAAACTTAAACTCTTAAAATCGCAGATTAAGCAAAATTCATTAGTTCACTTTAGTGAATGTTTGTAATTGAAATCGCCAAACTTCTTGCGATTGTGCTCCATATCAGAGTTATTTTGCAATTTGATTTCAAAATCGCAAATGTTAGGTAAAATGCGGTTGTCATCACACATCTCAAATTTTTTGGTCTGATTTTGTCGATATGGGGTAAGCTGGTTCAAAAGATAAGAAGAATGTAACGATTTTTTTACTTTTATTTCGCAAATACCAGAATTTTATAAAATATTTATAAATGTTCTTCAATTTCGTTTATGTACTGGAAACCCTAAATTATACTACTTACAATTTTGTATCTCATGCTATAAATATTTTTTTTGTACACTCTGAGTAGCTACATCATTATAATTGCTCATTAATTATGCGTGAGAAAGAGATAATTGTACAAATATAACAAATATTTAAAATATTTGAAATATTTAATACCGTTTACTTTTATTACGACTTAAAAAAAAAAACAAGCTTCAAGTTGTTTTGCAATCTTGGCATAAATCATTATGAATTTGAATTCCAAAAAGTAAAGTTGCAATTAGTCCCTAATAAATTATCAACCACATCCAGTGCAAGAATTAAAGTTATTTGTGAAAAATACAAGATTGGTTAAAATTTGTTAAAAATCAAAAGATCAAAAAATTCTTAAAATTTGTTTAAAGAACAAAAATTTGTTAATTTTTATACTAAAAAGTGTGTTAATAAGAAAATTATCAAAAGGTAATAACGCTATAAAAAATAACTAATTTTATATGCATTTCTTAATCAAATTAATAATTTCCCAATACAGGAACTAAATAAATAGCTAATAAGCGTGTGGAGCTAAATTTCCCTACGCTAAGAAAAGTTCCCAAACGAACAATTCCTTACGTAACACATCTGCCAAGTTAACGTAGCCACTGGTATTTTGCCCATAAAAAGTTCCCAACATTTCATAAAATCAGAATAGTTTAATTCAGATTTACATAACCAACGCGGAAAGTTCTGGAACAAATCGTTGCATAACCAGCCCACATGACCTGCTCATTTGCCAGAACGTGTCTGATCATATCTTACATAAGAGAACCAGTTCAGTTTTATGGTCATCTTCAAAAATTTGCTATATTTGAGTATAAAAAAAAACACACATTTGGGAATAAGCATATAATACTATATTAATCTAACTAATTTAATATACATATATTATTCTTAAACATTGAACTATAAATTATTAACATCCGATGAATTACTATTAATAACTATAACAAATATTATTTACCATGAATCTATATAGAAAATATCAGTTTATACAGTATACAAATCTAAATTTATTGATACATAAATATGTATGACTTATAATTTTCATAAATTTAAAAAAAAGTATAAATATGGTCTTTGTCTAAATATCAAAAATTAAAACTAAATATTAAACTATTTTTTTTATAATTTAATTAAATCTACATATATTATATATTTTCTTTAAAATATTCACTATAATTAATCTCTACTAATTTTTAAGAATTTTCTATTTTACTTATATTTTATTGTTTTATAAATAATATTTTTTTTCGTATGGCTAACCCTACATAATAAGTGCATTTTTTTTCTTCTTTACTTATTTTTTTTAAAGTATCTTAAGTTAAGAGCAATTACATATTATTATGATTTTTCTTTAAGCTAGTTTTTTCCAAATCAGTCAGCTTATTCCTCTTCATTCCTTGCTGGGCCCATCATTGGAAACGAAATCGAATCGAAACATTAAAAGAGGTATATTTCTACAACAACATGATTTGTAAGTAAAAATCATAATAATTACTCTTACTCTTAATTTTTGCATTATATTTTATTTAAATTATATCTCATTCCATTGCATTCCGCTATTTTTCAAAGTGCAATGAGATTTTGTTTATTATTTTTTTTGCTTTACTTCTTTTCTTATTTTATTACTTTGTAAAATCTTATAAGTAAAACATTCGTTTAAAAGAATGAATTCCTCAAATAGCTAAATATTTAAATAAGATTTTTCGTTTCTACTTATACATATAAATGAATGTTAAACTAGAATATAAATTAAACAAAGAAATATTTTTCCTAATAAAGTTTGATTTAATTATTTGAATTAAAATAATGATTTGCTAAAGTTTTCTAAATTATGGGAATGACAAATGATTTCAAATCTAAATAGGATAGGATAGTGTAAGCTATTTAGGGACATTCGTGGAATATTTAGGGTGTATAGAATGTCATTGGTGTTTTATAGCAGATAAAACGGGAGGGAAAAGTGCACCCCTTATGGCCAACATCTTGCCTGACTATATTTGTTTATTTACTTTAATTATACTTTGGTGGCATATGAAGTATAATTATATGTATACGCGTGTAAAATTGGGTTAAGAACTACACAACCACTTCCTTTAGCTAGCTGGGAATTTAACATCGTTTATGCCTCATAACTTTAATTTTAATAGGGATTTTCTGAAACTCTTGTCAAAACAAATATTGAAGATCTAAGCCGCGCGTTACATATATGGCGCCCAACGAAATGGCCTTTATAAGGCAATTATAAACTCTTTGAAAATTTAAATACCGAATGGAAAATTCGGTTGGTTAAATTCAATTTCAGTCCTAGTCTTCTAACACCAAATACGATTTTTGTTGTATAAGTCCTAGTTATTTAAATAACATAAATATGTATAAATCTAGATGCGATACAAACATAAATATCGTATTTTTTATTTAACCATAATAATCAACATATTATATTATTAACTTTATAGTCCGGATTTTGAGAAGAGAAAAAAATAATCGAAATTAAGCGCATAAAGTTATAATTGAAATGATTTTATCACATTTTCTAGTCCATTTTACGGATTTAATAATGATCCTAAATGATGCAGATCAATTTGTGTTAATATGATGGAAACATTAATAATTTTCATAGAAGTTTTAATTCTGCTACACTATTATATTCTAATATTTTTGTAAGATTTTGTCATTCCCTAATAAAAGAAAAGAATTGAAATAAGAAAAGGAAAATTATCATAACAAACAATACATATTTAATTATTCGCAATATTTAAATATTATAAATTACTTTAATAAGATTAGAAAACAATATATATATTTAAACTTAGATTTTTACTATTTTGATTTTGTCGATATGAACACTAGAAATCGTGGTGCTCAAAATAGCAATTCGTTTTCACGCGGTGCTCGACCCAAAAGCTTAAGTACTTCACGAAACAATATATCCATTGAGTTACAAGATCCCCCTACAACTTCCAATCCTCGTGTCGCACATTCACCAGCTGCAAAGAACTTGCCAAAGCCCCCACAACAAGCACATCGTGCTCAAAGCTTTTCAGATCTACCCACAAATACTGACACTTCTAATGCAAACATCATGGACAGTAATTCCTTGCCTCAAAACTTTGTTCTTTCAGGACAACAATTTTCTACCAATTTTTCTGACATTGAGCTAACAAATAATCCTTCTGTTGCTACAGGCAATGTAAATGTTTCAAATTCTTCTACTCCCTTTGACACTCTTATTACTATGATGGAACAAACAATGAGAAATACAAGGGAAGAATTTAGAAGAGAACTATCATCCATAAGAGACAGTATATCTCAAATAGGTAGCGCAAATGAAACGGTTTCTCAAAGACGTCCAGTCCTTCAGTCAAATACAACTTATTCCAATACTCCAAGTTCTAATTCTAACCCTAATTCTGATGCGAATAGGTCGTACACAGGTGATTCAAATATAAAACTGGAAAAGTGGAAAGTTGTATATGATGGTACAGGTTCTGTGTCGGACTTTTTATTTAAAGTGGAAACACTTACTTCACGCACAAGATGTTCAGACGAACATCTATTATCCAACTTCCATGTGCTCCTTGAGGGAAGAGCGGAGCAATGGTATTGGTTATTTATGAAACAAAATCGCGAAGTTACCTATCAAACTTTGAGATACGCCCTGACTAAAGAATTCGGTTATTTAGAATCCGAACATGACATTCTTTTGAAAATTTCGCTACGCAAACAGCAACATAAAGAGACTTACGATGACTTTCATAGCACCATTGTATCGATGAATTTGAGGTTGCAGAGTCCATTACCGGATCATACTTTAATCGATATATTGAAAAGAAATATACAACCAAATCTGAGGTTTTTGTTATTTAGTTCAGATTCTAAATCTTTAAATGATTTTAGAGATTTAGCGCGAAAAGCAGAAAAGGTCCTTCGCGAGAATAAATCCCTTATGCCAATTGGAAATCAAATACGAAACGCCAGTGAAATTGATTTTCCAGATGGTGAAAATACTCTCTCCGAAACAAATGACCCTCAGCTTGAAGCTTTTAATTTTCAGAAGAACATTACTAAACAAGATTATTCCAATATTAAATGCTGGAATTGTCTATCTCTCGGTCATTCTTACATTTATTGCGAAAAGGAAATTACCAAACCTTTTTGTTTTAAATGTGGTCAAAAAGGTTATTTGACACCTTCGTGCCCTAACAGGCACTATATGCAGGGAAACCATCAAAAGGGCGATGTGGCTACCGGGGACACTCGTCCGTCCCAACGAACCCCGAGTTCATCATAAAACCAGATTTGGGTAATAATATATTAGAAAATCAAAGTTTTAACTCAAAAACATTTTCATCAATCAATGATTCGTCAAAAGAAAAATATAATATAATCAAAACTTTCAATATTATAGACAAGACAGAACCTGTTCCATTTAAAATTTACGATAAATCAACTTCCTTGCATACGAAAATAGTTCCATGTAGGAAAATAGTTAAATGTAGGGATCGTTTTAAAAAGCGTAGGTATTATCGAAAGCTCATAGCTTCCACTATACTACATGGCTCCGACGATCGTCCATTTGCGCGAGTAAAAGTTTTCAATGAATTTTTAGTAGGCTTATTAGACTCAGGTGCCAATGTATCTGTACTTGGGGAAAACTGTTTAGAATTTCTAGAAAGGAATAACATTGTTTACAGAGAAATGCAATCCGTTTTATCAACAGCTAACGGATCTAAACAGAAAGTAATCGGCTACTGTGTTTTACCCATAAATTTCAAAAATGTGACAAAAGATATTGTCTTCTATTTGGTCCCAACTCTTAATCAAAAAGCCTATTTTGGCATCAATTTCTGGCGAGAATTTGCCTTGGCCCCAGAAATTGTTCCCACTGTATCTTCTATTGAAGCAACATTTTCAGAGAATAGCGACAATACTTCAAAATTTCACAAGCTTAATCCCGAACAACAAATTATTTTGGAGAAAACCATCTTAGAGTTCCCATCATATGAAAAGCTAGGTTTAGGGTGTACCGACTTAATCGAGCACGATATAGATACCAGCGATGCAGTGCCAATTAAATCCAAACATTACCCCCTTTCGCCTCCACGTCAAGAAGAAGCTTACAAAGAAATTGACAGGCTTTTGGCAATGGGTGTAATTGAGGAATCCAATTCCCCCTGGTGCTCACCAGTCGTTTTGGTACGAAAGCCTGGGAAGGTTCGCCTCTGTATCGATTCGCGTAAGCTGAATGCGGTAACAAAGAAGGATTCCTATCCTCTTCCCCACATAAATGGTCTACTTAGTAGATTAAAAGATACATTTTTTATTACTGGCCTTGATCTGAAAGATGCGTTTTTACAAATCAGACTGACAAAAGCCTCTAAAGAGAAGACCGCATTTGTTGTCCCAGGTAAACCTTTGTTTCATTATAAGTTCATGCCATTTGGTCTGTGCAATGGTCCTCAAACCATGAGCAGACTTATGGACAAGGTTATACCTTCGCGCCTGCGAGAAAACGTCTTTATTTACCTAGACGATCTTCTCATTTGTAGCCCTGATTTTGATTCTCACATGAGACTTTTGAAAGAAGTTGCAGCCTGTCTTAGAGCTGCAAAACTTACAATAAACATCAGTAAGAGTAAGTTTTGTCAGCAAGAAATACGCTACTTAGGGTATATTGTGGGACACGGGAGCTTAAAAGTTGACCCAGAAAAGGTGGCTTCAATTAGAGAGTTTACTTTACCAAAAACAGCAAGACAAGTTAGGAGATTTATAGGCATGACCAACTGGTACAGGTCCTTCATTAGCAATTTTGCTGATTTAGCTGGACCTTTGACAGATTGTTTAAGGAAAAGCTCTAAGCCTTTTTCATTGACAGATGAAGCTAAAGAATCTTTTGAGAGATTGAAAGATGCTTTATCGACAGCTCCTGTATTATCCCAACCAAATTTCGACCGGGAATTTATAATACAGTGTGATGCGTCAAAAGTTGGTGTAGGGGGTGTGTTGTTCCAGTTCGATGAATTCGGAAAGGAACACCCTATCGCCTATGTTTCTCAAAAACTAAATAAATGTCAGCGCAATTACACTGTAACGGAGCTCGAGTGCATGGCGGCAGTAGTTTGTGTGAACCGTTTTCGACCATATATTGAAGGCCTTCCTTTCAGAATCATTACAGACCATTCGTCTCTGAAATGGTTAATGTCTCAAAAAGACCTAAGTGGTCGACTGGCCAGATGGAGCCTCAAACTACAACGCTACGACTTTAAGATAGAACATCGCAAGGGTTCCTTAAACGTCGTCCCTGATTGTCTGTCGCGAATGGATATTGAGGAACTTGTCTCCTTTGAAATACCTCCTGAAATTGATTTAACAGCCCCTGATTTTCAAAATGATGAATATACAAAACTAATAGATACGGTTACTAATAAAAAAGACACCCTGCCAGACATACTTTTATCAGATGATAACTTAGTTTACAAGCGTTCACAATTTCGACAAGGTAGCGAAGAAGAAAGCAGTTTGTGGCGTCTGTGGGTTCCGAGCTCATTGTCTGAAAAACTAATAAAAGCTTCCCATGATTCGGTTTTATGTTGCCACGGTGGTTTTACAAAAACACTTGCAAGAATTCGGCAAAAATATTTTTGGCCCACTATGGTCAATGACATTAAGTCATATGTAAAAAATTGTGAAAAATGTAAAACTATGAAATCTCAAAATCAAATCTCTAAGCCTCCAATGGGTAATCAATTCATTACAAGTCGTCCTTTCGAGAGATTATATTGCGACTTTTTAGGTCCTTACCCCTATACGAAAGTTAAGAATTCTATGATATTTGTTTGCTTAGACCATTTAACAAAATTTCTATTTTTGAAACCCTTAAAAGCTGCGACAACTGCTAATGTTGTATCATATTTTCAGAATGAAATTTTCCCCACATTCGGCGTGCCAAGGGTTGTGCACAGTGATAATGGGAAACAATTTGTTTCAAAAGAAATGAGCGAGTTTTTTGACTTATATGATATTGAACATGTTAAAACAGGGTTCTACGCACCGCAATCTAATGCGTCAGAACGAGCAAATAGAGAAATCATAACGAAGATTCGATATTTTTTAGAAAATCACAAAGATCATGCTGATTGGGATAAGTTTATTCCACAGATTTTGTCTATTTTGCGCAGTGATTATCACTCCTCAATTAAATGCTCTCCATACTATGCCGCTTTCGGGCAGAACATGGTACAGCATGGTTCTTCATACAAAATTTTGAGCAAAATAGGTTGTATGACTGGAGAAGATTGTACAATTTTTGAAAACGCTGATAAATTGCAAAAGATAAGGAGCAATATTAGGGACAACTTGGACATAGCTCACGAAAAGGCAAGTAAATCATATAATCTAAGAACTAGACCAATCCAATTCGAAAAGGGACAGATAGTTTTTCGCAAAAATCATGTACTGAGCAATATGTCCAAAGCTGTGAACAAGAAATTCTTTCCGAAATTTATCAAATGCAAGATAAGGGAGAAGATTGGCAACAATCTGTATGACGTCGACGACCTAAAAGGGTCTTATGTTGGACGCTACCACGCCTCCGACCTTAAGTCATAAAATTTGCCCGGCTTATCGTGGGTCGAGCCACACTTTTAGTGATCTTCAAAATTTACCTTCTTGAGATACAAAAATCTTTTCCTGTTCGTCAATTGATATAAAATCAACGGACGAAGCAGGTTTGTAACGATTTTTTTACTTTTATTTCGCAAATACCAGAATTTTATAAAATATTTATAAATGTTCTTCAATTTCGTTTATGTACTGGAAACCCTAAATTATACTAGCTTACAATTTTGTATCTCATGCTATAAATATTTTTTTTGTACACTCTGAGTAGCTACATCATTATAATTGCTCATTAATTATGCGTGAGAAAGAGATAATTGTACAAATATAACAAATATTTAAAATATTTGAAATATTTAATACCGTTTACTTTTATTACGACTTAAAAAAAAAAACAAGCTTCAAGTTGTTTTGCAATCTTGGCATAAATCATTATGAATTTGAATTCCAAAAAGTAAAGTTGCAATTAGTCCCTAATAAATTATCAACCACATCCAGTGCAAGAATTAAAGTTATTTGTGAAAAATACAAGATTGGTTAAAATTTGTTAAAAATCAAAAGATCAAAAAATTCTTAAAATTTGTTTAAAGAACAAAAATTTGTTAATTTTTATACTAAAAAGTGTGTTAATAAGAAAATTATCAAAAGGTAATAACGCTATAACAAATAACTAATTTTATATGCATTTCTTAATCAAATTAATAATTTCCCAATACAGGAACTAAATAAATAGCTAATAAGCGTGTGGAGCTAAATTTCCCTACGCTAAGAAAAGTTCCCAAACGAACAATTCCTTACGTAACACATCTGCCAAGTTAACGTAGCCACTGGTATTTTGCCCATAAAAAGTTCCCAACATTTCATAAAATCAGAATAGTTTAATTCAGATTTACATAACCAACGCGGAAAGTTCTGGAACAAATCGTTGCATAACCAGCCCACATGACCTGCTCATTTGCCAGAACGTGTCTGATCATATCTTACATAAGAGAACCAGTTCAGTTTTATGGTCATCTTCAAAAATTTGCTATATTTGAGTATAAAAAAAAACACACATTTGGGAATAAGCATATAATACTATATTAATCTAACTAATTTAATATACATATATTATTCTTAAACATTGAACTATAAATTATTAACATCCGATGAATTACTATTAATAACTATAACAAATATTATTTACCATGAATCTATATAGAAAATATCAGTTTATACAGTATACAAATCTAAATTTATTGATACATAAATATGTATGACTTATAATTTTCATAAATTTAAAAAAAAGTATAAATATGGTCTTTGTCTAAATATCAAAAATTAAAACTAAATATTAAACTATTTTTTTTATAATTTAATTAAATCTACATATATTATATATTTTCTTTAAAATATTCACTATAATTAATCTCTACTAATTTTTAAGAATTTTCTATTTTACTTATATTTTATTGTTTTATAAATAATATTTTTTTTCGTATGGCTAACCCTACATAATAAGTGCATTTTTTTTCTTCTTTACTTATTTTTTTTAAAGTATCTTAAGTTAAGAGCAATTACATATTATTATGATTTTTCTTTAAGCTAGTTTTTTCCAAATCAGTCAGCTTATTCCTCTTCATTCCTTGCTGGGCCCATCATTGGAAACGAAATCGAATCGAAACATTAAAAGAGGTATATTTCTACAACAACATGATTTGTAAGTAAAAATCATAATAATTACTCTTACTCTTAATTTTTGCATTATATTTTATTTAAATTATATCTCATTCCATTGCATTCCGCTATTTTTCAAAGTGCAATGAGATTTTGTTTATTATTTTTTTTGCTTTACTTCTTTTCTTATTTTATTACTTTGTAAAATCTTATAAGTAAAACATTCGTTTAAAAGAATGAATTCCTCAAATAGCTAAATATTTAAATAAGATTTTTCGTTTCTACTTATACATATAAATGAATGTTAAACTAGAATATAAATTAAACAAAGAAATATTTTTCCTAATAAAGTTTGATTTAATTATTTGAATTAAAATAATGATTTGCTAAAGTTTTCTAAATTATGGGAATGACAAATGATTTCAAATCTAAATAGGATAGGATAGTGTAAGCTATTTAGGGACATTCGTGGAATATTTAGGGTGTATAGAATGTCATTGGTGTTTTATAGCAGATAAAACGGGAGGGAAAAGTGCACCCCTTATGGCCAACATCTTGCCTGACTATATTTGTTTATTTACTTTAATTATACTTTGGTGGCATATGAAGTATAATTATATGTATACGCGTGTAAAATTGGGTTAAGAACTACACAACCACTTCCTTTAGCTAGCTGGGAATTTAACATCGTTTATGCCTCATAACTTTAATTTTAATAGGGATTTTCTGAAACTCTTGTCAAAACAAATATTGAAGATCTAAGCCGCGCGTTACAAGAACCTTTTCTTAGGTTTTCAATATTTTTTTGCAAAGAAATTATACGTATGAGAGGTCTTTGGTCTTCTTACATTTATTTGGATTACAAAAGTATTGATTAATTATTAATGTATGGGTTTATTTTTAATTTAAAATTTTTTGGAACAAGCACAAATACTGTTGATATGTGCATCTCAAAGACCTTTTACGTGATATGAAAATCTCGTGTCATTCTATTGCGAGAAATATAAAAAAATTGGAAAAAGGGGCCTTTTTCTCAACGAATATTGAGTCCAAGACAAACATTTCGAGAATGAACTAAAGTTCCATTTTCGGTGCACCCTAATGTAATTTTCCTATTTATTTGAACAAGTCTGTGTTTGTGTGCAATTCAATACTAATGAAATACATACAAATATATACAGGATTGTTAAATTTGTCTGTATACATGTGTATGTTTATATAATTTGTAATTCCAATTAAATCGATTGCAATTTTCTAGAAATATTTATGCAATTCTATTTTGTTAACAGGTAAAAATAAACACTACAACAACACAAAACTAATTCATATAAAAAAATATAAAATGCATTTTACAGAGAAAAACAAAACCAACAAAAAATTGAATTTCTAATAACCGAAATATGTATCAGCAAACACAAATACTCACAGATACTCACACAGTCATACAAACAACTAAATTGTTACGATAACAATCAGTTTATTTTGGATTTGTAATTTATACGAATTTAAGTTACATATGTATGTATCAGCATATGTACATATGTATATGTATGTGTGTAATATAGTAAGATACAAATATTAAATAACGAAATATTAGAAAAATCATAGAATTTTCATAAAACACATACAAATTCCAAACACTAAGCCGCATAAATTTCAACAAATTTTGGTAAATAGATTTTACTACATATTTATGAAATTTCAAAAAAAAATACTTTTTAAAAGAAAACTTCTATATTTGATTCTAAATGTATATAAATATATGCATATTATCACTTCATTTCTTCCGGACTGTAAAAATTTATTTAACTCTTGATATTTGTAGCTAAACACAGAATATCGTTTTCAACATTTATTTATAGAATAGAGAAATATCGTTTTGATTGAACACCTCAAATCTGTATTTAAACAAAAAAAGATTTTGTGGATTCCATTTAACTGTGGAATGAAATAGTGATTTTTAACTGTTCTTTCAATTTTCACTTCTTAACAAATTTTTATAAATCCTTTTCTTTTATAGAAAATGATGGATAAAATGTATTTTTTTAGAGAAACATTTTGATAATTTTTCCTTTTTATTTTCATTAAATATTCTGATTTTTATTTTATTGAAAATTTTCAATAAATTTTATTATTATTATACAAAATTTACGTAAAATTTTTCTTCTTATAGAAAATTTTTATTTAAATTTTCTTTTTTATAGAAAATTTTTACCTAAATTTTCTTTTTATAGAAAATTTTTGAAAATTCTCTTCTTAGAAAATTTTCTATTAATTTTCTTTCTATAAAATACTTTTGATAAATTTCAATAATATATTTTATATAAAAAATTTTCGATAAATCTTCGTCTTTTAAATTTTCTAGAAAATATTTAAAATATTTTCTATTTAGAAAAAATTTCCAAGACGATCTAGCCATGTCCGTCCAACTTTCTGTTGAAAGCACACGAATGTCGAGAGTTTTACGTGAACACCGGCCATGACGGCCTTATGGTGGTCTTTTTCATCCACTGGGTAGACTAGAGACGGTCTACCACGTGCACCTGAATCCTTCTATGAAGAACTCAGGTGGCAATTTTTGTACATGGCTGAGCCGGTCTATGTACAAGCAATTTGCTGAAGAACTCGAGCTATCTAATCTCTTGCCATAGTAGCCCTGTTGCGGAATGACAGGCAGCATGGGATCAATCCCAATGCAAACCCCGACAAGGAAAAAGCAATCACTTGTCTAAAGTCAATAGAAGGGGCGACAAACCCCAACATTAGGTGAAATCAATCTTCCGGTATACCGGAAGGTGACCACACTTATGATCTCATGCAACATTGCATTATTTAAAATGCAATCACCATTAACCAATGACCCATTCCAGTGCATTCCTTAACCTTTTAAAGACCGCGCAACCACACTACTGAGATGGCTCTGTTAATTCGGCAACAGCACCTAAAAACGTATTTGGTAGCCTGAAATATCCAGCCAATAAATCAGGATCCCTCTGTATGTGAGATAATGTGACAAAAGATGTAAAAATTTCCAAAGTCAATTCGAACCCAATAATTGCCCCGACGAGTTGAGCGAATGGACCTCAACCATATGTCGCGTAGAATGAAACAATATGAATCCTGTTGAGATGGCAACAGCACCGAGAACTTCCTTGAAGTAAAAGGTCTACTAAATCAGTACTAGTCTCCTGTCGGGCAGAGGAGTCTTTCCCGATCGTTCACCAATTACATCAGTTCCATTCTCAGACCTTAAAGAACGATCTACGGAATGACAGGCAACTACCAAGTGTCAACCTGAAAATTCCCCAACATATACTGGCGCCCTTCTACGCGAAGAGTAAGAGATACTCAATGGGTTCAGGAATCCAGCATAAGTTGCTCTGTCACATCACCCAGTGACATCTGTTGAGATGGCAACAGCACCGGAGAGAGAATCCAGACATGTTAGGCATTTAGATATATCAGTCCCTTAACCAACATTCTTTCCCCGCGAATTTGGGTATAAACCACAGTCATTACGTGGATCCCGAAGGAACATCAACCATTTGACCGGTCAGGACTAGGTCCTGTGGGCAACCGGCCACCCGTAGTGTCAGATTATATGGTACTCTGATTAGACCCCATATCAAATCATTCCAAGGAAAGGTTGAGAATACATTTGATCATCACCAGTTTATAGCCCCGGGATTGCAATACACCAAGATGGAGTTTTTATTCAACGAAACATGCCCGGGGGGAAGATGAAAGCACAATAGAGACCACACGGCAGGAGCTAGAGGATTGAAATTTCGCAAAGGTCTTCTCCAGTGATAAGGTTTATTTGGTTTTAATAATGAACCATAAAGGTCCACAATTTCCTTAACTTTAAAGTTCATAACTGACTTAAAAGCAATATAGTGAACAAATTCGACATAAACAAATTTTATAAAATCAAAATACGATCTACACAAATCTCTATACTAAATTTGATAAGTATGGGTTTGACCTTACTTAAGGAAATTTTTGACAAATATTTCAGCGAGGAAGTTCGCCATAAATTCCGAATTTATAGGAAATTGTTAACCTAAATTTTATTTATGTTTCCCCCACTGTACTACGCTTTTAATCAAAAACCACACTTACAAAGTATGTAATATATTTAACAACAAGCGTCATACGAATCATGGCAATTTTAAATGGATGCATAAATCACAGTTAACCAATACAATCACAGTTAACTCTTTGAACAATGTATATTTTTGCATTCATACATTTATGAATAAATTGAAAGTCATATCAATACACCAATACCATCATCATATACAATTACTTACATATGAATGTATGTATCTACGTACATAGTACATACATATATAATTACGAATGCATGAATACGCATCTGCACTTGATATTTGTATATTACCTTTAATAATTTGTATTGGAATATAAAAACGGTTATACGTCTCATAATATTGGCAAAATTTGTTGAGTGGTTCTTATCACACGCTTTATTGCGTTTTTCGTTAATTACTCTGAAACGTAACGCAGTATTCATAAATTTTACATTTATTACAAGACCACAGACAGAAAAGTATATATGTTTATATAAAATACATATGTATGTACTCTACAGTTTTAAATATGGCATTATCAACCTTCCACTAACTTCAACATTTACTGTACAAGTTCTAGTTACTGGAACTAGTATTAAGTACATGCTAGTATTAAGTACAGTATCTGTAGAATTTTGATTACAAAATAATGTATTTAAATAAATAAAGGTCATTCTTAACAATGTGGGAATTGATCCTTCAACCATGGTCTCTACAGACTAACAAGTACGTCAAAGCCAATCAGACTTCCTGATCTGCAGAGTAATTTGCATGTTACGAATATTTAATAAAATAGTGGCTGTATGTAAATATGTATGTTAATGGTTTCATTCTTTGTTCCCATGTATACGTTTGTATTGTTAAGTGAAATGAATAAAAATGAAATGACAATAAAATGAAAAGAAAGCGAAAACCCGGTGATAACAAAAGATGTTAAAAACACATTTCTAAAGAATACTGCCACTGTGTCAAGGTACAAATAAATTGCATAAATGAATCAACATGAATAAATCACAAATATGTTTGTATATTAAAAACAAGTAAGAAAGTATAGTCGGGGGGTGAGCGACCATATGATACCCTACACCAGTTATAAATATTAAATGTAATTTATTTTTCATAATAAAGCATTTATCTACCATTACCTTGTTGCGATACATTTAAGCAATTTATAGATGAAAATCTAATTTTCTGAATGTGGCTTTATATGGGGGCTAGGGGCAAATATTGACCAAGCCCGATATATAATATTTATTTGTGCTGAATTTCTTCGCGATATTTGTGTTTATAAGTTAATTTTGGACATTCAAGTAATTTTCTGAATCGACCCAGAAAACGATTCTAAGCCGAATGGTATACTTTAAGGTGGGTATAGGACAAATATTTTTGTATGTTACAAACATTAGCACAAACCCAATATACCCTTCCCACTAAAGTGGTGTAGGGTATAAATACACAAGAATAATTTCAGTATATTTATACGCTACACCACTATAGTGGTTTGTGCTGATGCTTGTAACGCATAAAAATATTGGTCGTACACCCACTATCACTTTCTGACTCGATTAAGACATGTCCGAACGTCCGTTTGTCCGGCTGGCTGCTGCGCGCAAGCAGCAGGCCACAATTTTCAAGATATTTGGATAAAATTTGGACCACACGAGTTTTTCGTAGGAACGATGCCTATTGAAAATGGTTGAAATTGGTCCATTATTTCACTTAGCCCCCATACAACCTGACCTTCCGATTTTGGGTTTTTAGCACATAACTATGTCAAATATACTAATATCTCACCAAGAATTGCCCCATGAAAAATATGTAATGAAAAATAAATAATTTTTAAATATATCCATAGTGTAGGGTATCATATAGTTGGCCTTGTCCGACTATACTTTCTTACTTATTTTTTTATATTTTAGATAATTTGGTGTCAAGATTCTGCCAGTTCAGCTACTTTTAATAAAAGAACACTTCGTGAGGACTTTTTACATAACTGATTGTCATTTTTAAGAAAAAACTGCTTGTATTATTTTTTTTAGAAAAATCAAATCAAATCAGTTTTAGTGATTTTCTACAAAAAAAGTAATCTGTATGCTTTTTGTAAAAATAAATAAACTGATTTGCAAAAAACTTATTATGATGTGTTTTAGGAAAAGTGATCATAATGTTTTATATAGAAACTGATCGTGTTGTTTTCTATAGATAAAGTTAACTTGCTGTTTTATTTAGAAAACTGATCGTGTTGTATTTTTAAGAAACTATTCATAATATTTACTTTAGAAAACTTAATGTACTGTTTTCTTAAGATAACTGATCGTGTTGTATTCATTATAAAACCAATCCTAATATTTCCTTTAGAGAACTGATCCTGTTATTTCTAAAGAAAATTGATAGTGTTGTTTCTATAGAAAACTGAATGGTGCTGTTTTTGTTAAAAACTGATAACAGTGTTTGTTATTGAATACTAATCACTTTGTATACATGAAATTACATTTGTAAAGAAGACGTTTCGTTTTTATCAGAAAAATAATCAAACAAATTACACAGGACAACGATGAAAAACTTTTTAAATAGTTTTCACTAAATTGAGTTTTATTTGGCCTGCTGATTCCGAATATGGAAATAAATAAGTCGTATCATCAATTTTCCAATTTTACTTATAAAATTTTACAAAAAGATTTGGATTCCTATAAAACATGATTATGCCGAATTTCACCGCTATATATGCTTCCTTTAGCCAGTTATGAGCGTAAAAGTAATTTTCTGAAGGAGACCTTATATGGCGGGTAGGATCAATTATCGGCCGATCCTTATAAAATTTTACAAAGAGTGTAGGTTAAAGTTATTTTCTGAAGGAGCCCTTATACGGCGGGTAGGGTTAATTATGGGCCGATCCTTATAAAATTTAACATAGAGATTTAGGTTCTAATAAAACATGTTTATGCCGAATTTCACCGCTATATATGCTTCCTCTAGATAGTTATGAGCGTTAAAGAAATTTTCTGAAGGGGACCTTATATGGCGGATAGGGCCATTTATGGGCCAGTCCTTATAAATTTTTACGACAAGATTTAGGTTCTTATAAAATATGTTTATGCCGAATTTCACCGCTATATATGCTTCCTTTAGCCAGTTATGAGCGTTAAAGTAATTTTCTGAAGGGGGCTTTATATGGGGGCTAGGCGAAATCGTAGACCAAATCAATACCAAACAACCTGCATTAACTAAAAATATCTGTGCAAAATTTCAGCTCCCTAGCTCTTCCCCTTTGGACTCTATCGTGTTTTCAACAGACAGACAGACGGACGGACATGGCTAGATTGCCTTAGAATCTAATAAGGACCCAGAATAAATATATTTTTATGGGCCTTAGACAAATATTTCGATGTGTTACAAACGGAATAACAAAAATAATATTTTTTTTATATAATAATTTTTTGGTGGTGGGTATAAAATCAAATGTAATGAATGGTGTTTTTAAAAAAAATATTTTTTTGGAAATTTTCCCACCGATTATGACGAATAATTCGACCAAAAATTTTATATACCTCAAAATTTAAAGTCCTTTAAAAAGGACAAAAAAATCAGAAAATGAAAAACTGAATACGCAGTTATACTACATAAGTTATGTGCATTCGTATGTATATGGTTTGGTTCGTGTGTGAAAAATGCTGTTGGACAGTGTAATAAGTGTTACATAACCTATAAGCATTGACATAAATTTCTTACTCAACAAATACATCAATTAGATTAATTTAAGTATTAATAAATCCATTTGTAATTACATCATTTTAACTTAATTACCTCAAAGTAATAACTAATTAAATAATTCCGAAGAAATTCTAGTGCCTTAATAAACAAATTATAAAACTTTGATTTTGAAATTAAATATCAAAGTGTTTAAAATTTCCCCCTATATCGACTCCTTAAAAGCAAACATATTTATTTATTTATTTATTTATTATTTTCCATTTCGATTGTTTATTAAATTTTATTTCTTTTAATGTCGCTTTTAATTTATTTACACTTATATTCATTTCGTTTATGGCGCTGATGGTGGTGGTGGCTGTTGGTCAGTCAGGGTCCTTTAATTATGAATGCTTCATTTAACTTTTATTTATTTGCTTTTTTATATTTGATAAAAAAAAAGAAATAATTACACATTTATTTTTATTTATGGTTTTGTTTTTCATCTTTGAAAGTATAATTTTGTGTATTTTTGTTGCTGTGACTTTCTTTGTTGCAATTTTCTCTTTTTTATATTTTCCATATTGTGGTTTAAATTTTTTTTTTATGAAAAATCCATTCCACAAATATATTCTTAAAATCTGTTGTGGCTGTTTTGTTAGTATGCGAGGGGTTTTTTCCTTTCCTTATAATTTTTTCATAGTAATTGCAGATATAAAGTGGACATTAAGAGGACAATCAACACAAACTTAAAGTTAAGTTTTTTTTATTATTTTTCTTGAAGGAAATAAAAAGAAAATGGAAAAATTATTTACAATTTTTTAAGAGTCAGTTTTCGTTTAATGATGTTAAGTAAAATTTGTTTTATTATTGTCTTTAAATAAACTTGTGTTTGTAGAAGAGGAAATTTAATTATGTTTATTTTTTTATAGTAGTTAAATGGTTTTTTTGTTGTTGTAGGTATGAGGGATTTGTATTGTTTTGATACAAAAAAATAAAAATTATACCACTTTAGAAATTTGATCTCACGGTTTTGTAAAGAAACTTGATTGTGCCATTTTCTAAAAAAAATATGAAAATCTACTGAAAATTGTGTTTTCTTTTAAAATATTAGTTTTATTTAGAAAACTGATCTTATGATATATGTATGATATATAAAATTGATGTATGCAGATTACTATAGAAAACTGATCGTACTGTTTACTATGAAAAACAAATCGCATTAGTTTTCACAAGTTTTTTCGATAGAAAGCTGGTCTCTTAATATTAGAAAGAAAACTGATCACCCATCTTTCGATAGAAAAATAATTGTTTTTTTTTTTTAGAAAACAGATCTCTATAATTTCTGTATAAACTGATCGCTGTGTTATCTTATAAAGACTAATATCTCTGATTTTTTTAGAAAGCCCATTGCTCTGTTTTCTTTTAAAAACTGATCGTACTGTTTTCTATGGAAAAAGATTGCAACTGATCACCCAGTTTTCGATAGAAAAATGATCTCTGTATTTTATGTACAAAACTGATCGCTGTGTTATCTTTTAAAGGTTAATTGCTCTGATTTCAATAGATAACTCATTGCCCAGTTTTCTTTTGAAAACTGATAGCTTTACTTTCTTTTGAAAACTGTATTCTATAAAAAACCAATTGTAAAATGTTTTATATAAAATTTATATCACAGCCTTCTTATGTACACTGATCTTTCAACTTTTACAAAATGCAAAAGTGATCGTTTTCTTTTCTAATAGTACAAAACTGATCGTTTTCGATAAAAACTGATCTTTTTCCAGATCATCGCTCTGTTTTCTGTTGGAAATTGATCCATCTGTTTTAACAAAAGAAACGATCATTTTGTTACATTAAATTCATATCAAAGCATTCTTTAGAAAGCCGATAAATTTTTAGGAAAGCTTTCCTATTATTATATCCACCATCAAAAAAGATGGGGGTATATTGATTTCGTCATTCCATTTGTAACACATCGATATATTGATAATAGACCCACAAAAGTATATATATTCTGGGTCCTTATTAAATTCTAAGGCGATCTAGCCATGTCTGCCCGTCCGTCTGTCTGTCTGTTGAAAGTACGATATAGTCCGAGCGGAAAGAGGTAAGTTTTGTTTGGTATTGAAAATGGGCAATATCGGTCAACGTTTTCGCATAGCACCCATACAACTGACCCCCCGAAAAACTGCTTTAACAGTCATAACTGTTTTTAAAATGCGAGTATAGCCATGAAATTCGACATAAATAAGTTTCATATAAGCCAAATTCTCTCTTTATGACGATCGGTCCTTAAATGACCCTACCTTCTTACATGGTCCCATCCAAAAAATTACTTTAACTCCCATTACTGGCTTAAAAATACAAGTCTAGTGCTGAAATTCGATATAAGTAAGTTTCTCATGATCAAAAATCTACCAACCGAATTTTATGAGGATCGGTCCATAATTTGCCCTACACCCCATATGATGTCCCTTTCAGAAAAGTACTTTAACGCTCATTATTGCTATAGCGAGGAATTAGACATAAGCAAGTTTCTTATGAGTTAAAATCTCTCTACCAAATTTTATGAAGATCGGTTCACAATTGACTCCCCACACACACATAAGGTCCCCCTCAGAAAATGACTTTAACGACCACTACTGCTTTAAAAATACGAGTAAAGCGCTGAAATTAGACATAAGTAAGTTTCTTATGAGTACAAATCTCTCTACTGAAATTTATGAGAATCGGTCCATAATTGAGTTTAACGCGCACTACTGGCTTAAAAATAAATTCGATATTCCTAAGTAAGTTTCTTACAAGCCAAAATCTCTCTACAGAACTTTATAATTGGCGCCGATTGACCGCCCATATACATATATATGTTCATGGTTTAAAAGTTGTCCAAAAATATTTTGTTTTTAAAAGTGAATATTTTGTTGATCCGAAAGGCATGTGTCCATAATTGACTTATGCCCTATTTCAAATATCAACCTAATGTTTATAAAGCAGCATTCCATTCACCGAATACGATTTGATGGTGGGTATATAAGATTCGGCATAGTCAAATATAACACTATTACTCATTATCGTAGTTTTTTATCATTAAAGTTTAAAATGAATTAAAATACCTTTTTTTCAAAGGAATAAAAATTAATCAGCAAAAATTTGGTCACAAAAATCTTAAATTATTTAAATACAAATCTGACATCTTATGAACATTTTCACAAGGTCAAAGTGTTGATGAAACAGTGATTAAATCTTCTAGACTCTAATTTAAAGCAGTTACCTTTTTTGTATTCCTAATTGTTTCCTTTTTTCGGGACAGACAATTTGCAAAATTTGTAAAAAGTAAATTAAAAAAAAATTTTTAAATTAAAATTTTACCACCATCGCTGGCAAATTTAAGCAGTCAACCAAACAACCAGCCAACCTGGCAACATATCAACTCATTATTTATGTGAAATTCCTTTGGTGTGGAATTGGAATGTTTTGCTCCCGGTTTTTGTTTGTATTGTGCCGTAGTTTTTTTTGCTGTTTTTTCTGTCTGTCTTGTTTTCATTTATTTATTTCATTCCTTTTGCTCGCTTTTATGGGCTTTTGTGTTTATTTAAATGTCAAACAGAGGTAATTTATATTTTTTAGCAACCTTATTTGTGGAACTATTAACACACCTTAAAAATAACAAAATAAAGAAAAAAAAAAAAAAACAACGACAAGTAAACTGAAGTGAAATAAAATAAAATACTTGTACAATAAAAAGGGAAACATAGACTTGTTAATGTTATTGTTGTGGTCATGTCATTGCCAGTGTTAAGAAGATGTGTCTTTAGCTGTGTGAGTATATGCGTTGTAGTTGTACTTTAAAACACCTCTGTGGTGGCGACACCACCGTGCCACCACCTTTAAATTAAAGACAATAAAATGCTAATAAGACCAAAACGAATAACTGACAACATTTATTATTTCACAACAAAACACTAAGCAGTTACAGTTAAAATGTTCATACATATATTTCTGACTTTTATTGTTGCTGTCTATAGAAATGCACACAAGCATATAGAACCGTTAACAGCGAAAACATCTCAAGTAGTGAATACAAACTTTAGTTGATTTTTTTCATTCGGACTTCTCACAAACGTGCTAAATTAATACCTGTAGGGTCCAACATTTTCACTTTGTATTCAAAATTCTTACATTTTAACTTAACCATATTTCCCTGTTATTGTACGCTTATAAACTTCACAATTTTTTTGATTTAATGTTGGGTGTTGCCAGTTGTAAATCTTAAATGATATATAAACAAATGACGTAGAAAATTCATTTATTCATTGTAGTAAATTTAACAATAAAATATGAAAATAAATGTATATTTATTTGTTGTGAGTTTGGGTTTCACTGTTTGCAAAATTTTTATTATTTTTAATGTTGAGGGTGTTGTTGGCAAAATGTTTTGCAATGCTAAAAGATAATAAGGGATTTTGTTTTTGGAACAAATTTCTTTATAAGCTTAGAACTTCAATGTTGTTTTCTTACTTTCTTTTGGGAAAAATACTAGGGGTATAAAGTAAATCCTTGTTATGGGTTGATTATACTAATTTATTTAACATATTTTACATTATTTTTATATGTTCACACAGTTATTTATTCTAGTGGGTGTTTCGCCAAGTATTGTCTTCTTTTTGCGAATTTGTTGAAATATGTAATGGGGATTTATTCTAAATCATTAACAATGATAAATGACGGCAGTAGATATTTTAATAGGGAAAATAAATTGATAAGAATGTTGAAAGGCCATATTGTAGGTATGAAAATGTTTTAAAGTACTAATTTATTAGAGAAACTTTTTAAAATTGTTGTTGATATTAAAAATGTCCAAAATTAAAAATGTACCCAAGGCGTATGATTATTATATTATTAATCATACGTACACAGACCGTTCAAATTTGTTTGCAAATCTTTGATAAACTGTTGGCTCTTTGAATTTAAAGGTATGCGAGCTTGTTTAATGGGATCCTTAGTTTAAAAATATTTTAATCAAAAGGAATAATTTTAACCCGTTTAACATCGGGTAAAAAAAACTGCTATTAGAAAGTCACATCCACCTTTTTGAGATTCATAAATATATCACAATTTTTTTTTTTTTTTTTTTTCAAAATTTTTTATAAAGTTTGTTTAGTAAACATTATATTATTTGTACAAATAGTAGTACAAATCTAACCAAACTGTTCATAATGGCGTTTTATAATTACTATACAAGATTCTGCGTTTCCTTGGAATTGCATTTCATATTTAGCACAACTTAGCACTTGGTTTGTTAGAAAGCTCTAGAAAGAAACTCAAACTGTTTACGCCTTGACAAATTTTTAAGAAAAAATTCAATTCTTATACAGGATCCCCAGAGAACAACGTCTGCTAAGTCTCTACTGAATAATAACCAATTAATTAGCACGAAGTACTAGGGTATGCTACTGATTAGTTTGTGGATTAGAATTTGGGCTGCCCTGTGGACTAGTCTATACATATTTGTCCTAGAATTTGAACTAGACTGTGGACTAGTGTAAAATATAAAAAAAAATTTAAATATCATGGGGGTACTGCAGCATTTTTCAATGTTCAAAATTATTAAAAAAGTTTTATAGTATTGAATTTTCCTCCATTCCAGCATTAGATACGATACCTTCATATGTACGATACCTTCATATGTACGATACCTTCATATGTACGATACCTTCATATGTACATACATATGGATCATTTCGATGTCTTCCGATTTTGATGAAATTTGCACCAAGGTTAGTACTATTAGATAGGACGGACACAAATTTTCATCGGAACTCCTTGGAACAATTTTTGCTAGGACCAAAAGGTGAAAAGTTACACTCATTTAAATAAAATCATGTATGACCAAAATGTCCAACTTTGACTCTCTCTAAGGCCGGCAGTTCTGGACCGATAGCAATTGAAAATTGAAATTTGTGTCTGGCCTACTATCGAATAGTACTAACCTATGTGCAAATTTCATCAAAATCGATTTTTTGAGTTGGGTCACTTGATATGAAATTGCCCATATGTATGTATGTATGTATGTATATAATCGTAATACCAAGACGTATGATTTTTTTATTAATCATACGCACAAATTCAAATTATCCACACATGATCGCATTTAAAGATTTCTTTTCTTGCCTATGCATTTATGTTCGAATTTACGGACAAATATGTATATTGATTAATATATTGGTTAGTATATGGTCTAGTCTCTTTAATATAATTTGGACTAGATCGTAGACTGGTGTAAAATACAGAAAAAAATATTTAAAATATTGTGGGGGTACTGCGCTATTTTTCAATGTTAAATAGTACATTAGTATTAAATTGTTCATCCTCAATGCATTAGATACAATTGTATATTTAATCGTGACATCAAGACGTATGGTTATTATTTTATTAATCATACGCACACATGCAAATTATACACACATGATCGCATTTAAAGATTTATAAAATCAATAGAATACAAAATTTGTTAAATCATTTTTAAAGATATATTAACACAAGTGAAATAATTCCCATGCTGATTATAACTCAAAATCGTTGTCATTCATAATTTAAATGAAATTTTCTTAATTTCCTAAAATACATTAACAAATTTACGCTCGTTATTACATTAATTACACTTGATAAATTTAAAAGGAAAAAAAATAAAATTACTCTCAACGCTAAAAATAAATTTCAGTTTTATTTTTAAATAGATTTTTTTCGTAGTTTTTAAACTGTTATATAATAACCCCCTTATTCATAAACAACATTTATATTTTATGAAAGGTTTATAAAACAAAATTTCCATACAAAATCTAATTTATAAACTGTTTATAAAATAAAAATTTTGTTTGTGAATAAGGGGGTAAATGTTGTAATTTCGTTAAAACAGTTAAACATGTTTAAAGGTTTTATTTATATTGCTATTTAAGTTGTTCAATTTTGTTATTGTTATTTTATAACACCAAAAAGTTTACAAATTAAACTGGTTTGGTGAAATTTTGCTTTATTATTACTAATAATAATAATAATTGCGTAAAATATCTACAATGTCACGCAGATAACATTTTAGCAAACGATAGTAGGTGGTGGTTGTCGTACATTTATTAATGTCAAAATTAGTTTTGAACTTATTCCTTTGGAATTTTAAATAGCTAGAAATAAAATGTAGAAAATCCTCTATCAATTTATAATGATGGCAATTAATTTCAACAGCCTTAAGCAGATTAAATGTACGTCTTATTGTTATTTTTATTACTGTTTTGGGTTTGTGCTTAAATTTTATAATTATAATTGTTGTTTAGTTTGTTTATCGGCAAAATGATGTAAGATGTAGATTTACATAAATAATAAGAAATTTTTTTTAAGGATCTTCAAGAATTCAAGTATGTTTTGAAAAATCTTCTTTTTATACCCTTCACCTTCGTGAGAAGGGTATATATAAGTTTGTCATTCCGTTTGTAATTTCCAAAATATAATTTTCCGACCCCATAAAGTATATATATTCTGAATCCCTATAGATAGCGGAGTCGATTAAGCCATGTCCGTCTGTCCGTCTGTCTGTCTGTCTGTCCGTCTGTCTGTTGAAATCAGTTTTCTGAAGATCCCAGATATCTTCGGGATCCAAATCTTCAATAATTCTATCAGATATGCTTTCGAGAAGTTTCCTATTTAAAATAAGCAAAATCCGTTCATAAACAACGGAGATATAAGCAAAAATCCGAGACAACCTCTGAAAATTTCATAAAAGATAAACAACAACAACACTGCTTATTCATCAGAGTTGGGGGTAGTGCACTAAATTTCCAGTTTCCACTAAGAGTTAGTGATAGTGCAAAATTTTTCACTATCACTAATAGCTATTTAGTGGTGAGTTGAAAAATAACAGCCTCACTAAGCAATAGTGGTAGTGGTAAAAGAAAAATTTTCACTAAAATTAATTTAGTGATAGTGAGAAACCTTTTTTTTACAGCTTAGTGCAATTTTTTTTTCTCCACTAACAGGATAGTGGAAAAATATAATCATTCACTAATGTTAATGGAACTCAAAAACATATCATTATATTGAAAACATTTGTCTTATTATGTTATATTTTTTAAGGCAATGCAAATTAGTATCTGAATCCAATAGATATGTGTCCACTTCATTTTGTATCTCATCTTTTTGTATTTGTATTGTAGGTCCTAATATAAATTACATTATTATTTAAAATAAATTACATGTTATTTTAATTAAAAATTAGCTTACTGTCAATTTGACAGTACATATGTAAAATACATGCCGTGTGATAACACCTTTAAAAATTTTAAGTTTTTATTTAATTTTTTTATGCAATAAAAAATAATAAAATGAAAATATTTTGACTATATTTTCAATTTGTTTGAAATATTTTTATAAACACTATTTTTTTGAGATTTTAGTGCATATAATATAATTAAAGCATTCATGTAGTGACTGTTAAAAATTTGCACTATTTTATTGTAGTGCAAAATTTTCACTACCACTAATGGTTAGTGGTAGTGGAAAAATTTTACACTACCACTAATTTTTTTAGTGGTAGTTAAAACATGTTTCACTACCACTAATTTTTTTAGTGGTAGTTACGATATGTTTCACTACCACTATAGTGATGAAAAATAGTGGAAAATCAAAATGTTGTCACTATAGTGGGATTTAGTGAAAACCTTAGTGCACTAAATATTTAGTGCACTACCCCCAACTCTGTTATTCATTGCCTTTGTATTTTGTTTTTGTTTTTTTGAGTATTTCGTTTCGTATGTTTGGATGGCTGTGTGTTTCATTGCCTTGTGTATATTGTTTTTGTTTTCTTGTTGTATTGAATTTCGTATGTTTGGATGGCTGTTGGTATTTTGTTTTTGTTTTTTTCTGTATTTCGTTTCGTATGTTTGGATGTCTGTTGGTTTTACTGCATTGTGTGTTTATTTCGTTTAGCGTTGTTGTTGTTCATTATGTTTTGCTATAATAATGATATAGTCGGGAAAATGAATTTTTAAATACACTATGGTGAAGGGTATATAAGATTCGGCACAGCCGAATATAGCACTCTTACTTGTTTTTAGTAAAATAGTCGGCTCAGAATTACTTTTTGAGTTTACTAAGACTTCTTTGTACGTTCATTCGTTCGTCTTGTAATCAAACTAAGTAAATCTCTTAATTTTTACAAAACTTGTTGAAGTTTGTCTTGCAATTCTATTTATTAAATAAATATAAATTTTTTATATAAATTCTAAATGCATTTAAAACAAAAACTCATGTCATTTACATTAAATATTATAAGTTGATAAACAATTTAAACTCTTTAACTTTTTATGAATTTGTAAAATATAAATTACAAAAATAAAAGTAAATGTGATAAAATTTCTATTAAATCTAATCAAATCAAGTGTGAATCTTATATCTAAGCAATTGCAAAGAATTCTTCAGAAAGTTCATTAAGCAAGAAAACCAAATAAATGCTTTAAAAAATAGTTTAAGAACTCTTAAAGAAAAACAGTTTCATTACATAAATATATTCAAATACAATAAAATACTTTTAATTAACAAATTTTCGCATTTGAATTGCATCTCAAACAGTGCGCATAATTTAAAAACAAATGGATTATATTTGGAAAAATTTTACAAGTATTTAGCTTCAATTTTTTAAGTTATTTTATATCTAAGTACACATGTTTTAGGATTCTTTTATGGCTTTACTATTAATTGAATTGTAGCTAAAATTTCTAACAAAAGCTCTATGATATAAATATATAAATATATATATAATTTAATAATAATAATATATATATATAATATAATTTAATAATATATAAATATATATATAATTTAATACATATTTATTAAATTAAGATTCTTTGAAATATTTCAAATATTTTTAATTGTTAAAATGTATAATAAATGTGCATTTATTTTTAATTATTTACTAAATCCAAATATTCCAAACAGTTGCACTTTAAGAAATATTAAAGTTTTAAATTTTAAAGTCAATTTACATTTTTACTTAATACAAATTTAAATTTGCAACTTTTGTTTATTATGCATTTCTTTTATAGACTTTTCAGGTTTTTGTTGGATGAATGATTTAAATGTTGATAAAGAAAAACTATACAAGATGGGCCTTTTTTCAGAAAATGTTAGGAAAATAAAATTAAAGTGCACAGCAAAAAAAATAAGAATTCGAATAAATATGGATGTAAATGTGAAGAGAAATAACCTTTAATATAAAATTTATATACAGTAGTACTTTAGATGGTACTACTAGTTAGTTAGTTAGTTAGTTAGTTAGTAGTTAGTTAGTTAGTTTAGTTAGTTAGTTAGTTAGTTAGTTAGTTAGTTAGTTAGTTATTTAGTTAGTTAGTTAGTTAGTTAGTTAGTTAGTTAGTTAGTTAGTTAGTTAGTTAGTTACTTAGTTAGTTACTTAGTTAGTTAGTTAGTTACTTAGTTAGTTAGTTAGTAGTTAGTAGTTAGTTAGTTAGTTAGTTAGTTAGTTAGTTAGTTAGTTAGTTAGTTAGTTAGTTAGTTAGTTAGTAGTTAGTTAGTTAGTTAGTTAGTTAGTAGTTAGTTAGTTAGTTAGTTAGTTAGTTAGTTAGTTAGTTAGTTAGTTAGTTAGTTAGTTAGTTAGTTAGTTAGTTAGTTAGTTAGTTAGTTAGTTAGTTAGTTAGTTTAGTTAGTTAGTTAGTTAGTTAGTTAGTTAGTTAGTTAGTTAGTTAGTTAGTTAGTTAGTTAGTTAGTTAGTTAGTTAGTTAGTTAGTTAGTTAGTTAGTTAGTTAGTTAGTTAGTTAGTTAGTTAGTTAGTTAGTTAGTTAGTTAGTTAGTTAGTTAGTTAGTAGTTAGTTAGTTAGTTAGTTAGTTAGTTAGTTAGTTAGTTAGTTAGTTAGTTAGTTAGTTAGTTAGTTAGTTAGTTAGTTAGTTAGTTAGTTAGTTAGTTAGTTAGTTAGTTAGTTAGTTAGTTAGTAGTTAGTTAGTTAGTTAGTTAGTTAGTTAGTTAGTTAGTTAGTAGTTAGTTAGTTAGTTAGTTAGTTAGTTAGTTAGTTAGTTAGTTAGTTAGTTAGTTAGTTAGTTAGTTAGTTAGTAGTTAGTTAGTTAGTTAGTTAGTTAGTTAGTTAGTTAGTTAGTTAGTTAGTTAGTTAGTTAGTTAGTTAGTTAGTTAGTTAGTTAGTTAGTTAGTTAGTTAGTTAGTTAGTTAGTTAGTTAGTTAGTAGTTAGTTAGTTAGTTAGTTAGTTAGTTAGTTAGTTAGTTAGTTAGTTAGTTAGTTAGTTAGTAGTTAGTTAGTTAGTTAGTTAGTTAGTTAGTTAGTTAGTAGTTAGTTAGTTAGTTAGTTAGTTAGTTAGTTAGTTAGTTAGTTAGTTAGTTAGTTAGTTAGTTAGTTAGTTAGTTAGTTAGTTAGTTAGTTAGTTAGTTAGTTAGTTAGTTAGTTAGTTAGTTAGTTAGTTAGTTAGTTAGTAGTTAGTTAGTTAGTTAGTTAGTTAGTTAGTTAGTTAGTTAGTTAGTAGTTAGTTAGTTAGTTAGTTAGTTAGTTAGTTAGTTAGTAGTTAGTTAGTTAGTTAGTTAGTTAGTTAGTTAGTTAGTTAGTTAGTTAGTTAGTTAGTTAGTTAGTTAGTTAGTTAGTTAGTTAGTTAGTTAGTTAGTTAGTTAGTTAGTTAGTTAGTTAGTTAGTTAGTTAGTTAGTTAGTTAGTTAGTTAGTTAGTTAGTTAGTTAGTTAGTTAGTTAGTTAGTTAGTTAGTTAGTTAGTTAGTTAGTTAGTTAGTTAGTCATAGTATGTGAGCGAAAGAGAGTGGGTGTAGGAATACCTATCAAACGATGTGGATTACTATATTAAGTACGATGAAACTACTTTTTTGGACTGGTCCTCTGTTCCCTACCAAGTATTGAAAATCCTAATCTCAGTCAACTATGTCTAAAAAATGGTCTCGAAAATTTTGAGCTTATAGCGAAAAATATAAATTCCAAAATAATCTAAAAAATTCTAAAGTGGAGCAAAGCAAATTCCGAAATTTTTTTTTTTAAATTTTTTGATAATTCGCACCAAATGAAAGCTAGTCCTACAAAAAAAGGCAGTTCCTTAAGACACTCTACTGTCCGTGTGTTTTTTTTTTTTTTTTTTTTTTCAAAAATACTCGTTACATTTTATTGTTTCTGTAGTTGTTGTAGTAAAGTGCAAATATAATACAACTTATGTTTCGACATTTGTGACACTTTTGATAAATTGACAAATGGTTAAACTAAAATAAACAAAACAAGAAACGTACTCACATACAATTTACAGAAAAAAACCCCACACAAGAGCACACACTTTCATATGCACTCACAATATGTAAACTCTCTTTGTACAGTGTGACAGGCATGGCAAGGCAATACAAATACAATGAAATACTCTTTACAATGGAAAACAAAACAAATGTTGGCGACATGAATGTCATACTACATTTGTAAACAGAACAAACAGAACAAACAGAAACAGACATACATACATAGAAATTCTGGAGTATACTCATACACCGAAAGAGACAGACACACCGAAGGGCGGACAGACACTTAGACATTTTGGCATTCACTCAGTGTTTTTTTTTTCGGTAAGTGTATAAATGTGTGTTGTGTGTCCTGTTCATGTTGTACTTATTTCTCTGCTGTATGCCAGAATCAATAAATTTTTCTATGTTTTTATACAAACGTGTAACAAATTGTATTATAAAATTCAACTTGTACATTTAAATAAAATACTCAAAATAAAATATACATAAATAAACAGTAGAAATTTGCAAAAAAAAAAAAAAGAAATATTTTGTTTAAATATTAACAAAAGAATTTGAGGATTTTTTCTTCTTAAATTTATATTTGTATGGAGGAATATACGAATACGTGTGGTTTCGACATTTGTTTTCTCATTGTCTAGAGTGACTGACATTGTTTGTTTACAAAAATTCAGCTCCGTGGATTAAAACATTATAATCATTCAGAATATACAAATACGTATACATACAAATATAAACATTAGGGGTTTCAAGAACTGAAATTTTGTAACTCGTAAAAAAGCCGTAAGAGTTTGGCTGAGGAAAAAGCACACGTGGATCCACGTTAAGTGCTGTCCGCCTATACGAATAGGCTTCTTGAAGTGATTTTTGTCCGATTGTCATTCAGTTAGCGCTATGCTTTTAACAGTGTTCACACCAAGGTAAAGGAATTATAAAATCCTAACAATAAACCACCCTAATACGCCGACATATTTACATACAAATATGTAAACCTCATAAGCATTATAAAGTAGAAATATTTAAGTAAAATTGTACAGTCTTAAAATTCTGTTTTCACAATTTTATATAAACAGACATCAAAACAATCGAAAAAACATTGGAAGATTTTAGACAATTATATACATATCTATATCCCGCAGAAAAGCTTAAGTTTAAAGCTTTTGGCAAATACTTAACAATTGTTTGTTTTACTTTGCTACTTGCTGCAAACCTCAAAAGTAACCTTAACTACTTACAAAAACTGCAGCAGTTATAACAAAATATTTTTTTGTCAAATACTCTTTTCCACTGTATTTCACAAATTGCTAAAATATGTGTATATAAGACTTATGCATTAACTGTCATAATTCATCTTCTTAAAATTTATATAATTTCTTTTTTTTTGCTACATTTATTCTTTCCACCAGTATATCCAAAATGTTTGCAATCCACTTAAAAGCAAAAAAAAAAAAAAAATACAGGGAAACAATTGAAAGCAAGATAAATATTTGAAATCCGATTTTTTTTTCTCGCTACTTTTCTCCCTTTATCTCTAATGTCGTGCAAACACTCATGAAGAGGACATAGTTAAGGAAGAGTATGTAGATATTAATAATCCCCAAAGAAATAGGAAATACACCTTCAAATGATGAATCTTCAACGTTAGCTAGATATATTTATGTACAATTTATCATTAATTAAGCTTAAATCATAAAGATGATATTATTATAAATAGAGAGAAAACAACACAAAAGTAGAAGTCATTAAAATTATGAAATCTTCCATGAGGTTTTCATTATACTTTTACGTTATTATTAATATTTGTATTGTATTGTTTGTCTTACTAAAGAAAATGTGTATGAAAATACATTAAAAATATTGTGCGTAATTAATTACTTAAGTTCACAGATGTCTTTGGGGGAATTATAATTAAAATACAACGCTAATTACTGGGCTCTTTGTAAAGACACATTGTCTTCTATTTAAATAAATTTAATGTAAGTCTTCATTAAAATATTGTGAAAAATTTTTACATATTTGTTTACATTTATTTAAATATTTGGTTGTCTATTGTTTTGAAGGTAAATTTATGACTAAGTCTGCTGAATACCTAAATAAATAAACAAATAAATAATAAAACTCTTAAGCGTTCTGTTTGTTTTCAAACTATGAATTCTTTTCGGTTTTTTCTTATCATTTAAGAGGAGTTAAGCTGAAACTATGTAACAAAAGGAAAAATAGTGTGAAAACTTGATGTATGAAATTGAAGAATATAACGAATTTCTTGTATAACCTATAGTGTACGATCTATCGATGAGAATTGAGAATTTGTGGGTCTAAACAGAAGATGCTAGAAAAATAATACCACTATAGTGGGGAGGGCATAAAAATATTGGTCCTACACCCACCTTAAAGTATACCGATCGACTCAGAATCACTTTCTGAGTCGATTAAGACAACTCCGTCTGTCTGTCCGTAGGAAAGTATAGTCGGGCATGGCTAACTATATGATACCCTACACCATGAGAATATTTCAAAAATAATTTATTTTTCATAAAGAAACTTTTATGTTGAATTTTACCTCAATTCCGATGTATTAAAGCAATTTATTCATAAAAAACTAAACTTCTAAAAGAGGCTTAACAAATTGGGAAGAGGGATGTATTTTTATATAAAGGTTAGTTATGCTGAGTTTCATCGCGATACTAATGGCAATAAGTACATTTTTGGACATTTAAGATATTTTTTAAAGGGGGTTTGTATGGGGTCTAGAGTCAAACGATGGCCAGTCATTATTAGTTGTGCCAACTTTTGCCAAAACCCCAAATCGGAAAGTTAGGTTGTATGGGGGCTAGGTAAAATAATGGACCGATTTCAACCATTTTCAATAGGAATCGCCGAAAAAGTCGTATGGTCCAAATTTTATTAAAATACCTTCGGCCTAAAGCTTGCGCACAAGGTTTATATGGACACCCAACCGGCCAGACAGACGGACGGACTGACATGTCAGAAAGTGATACTTTGTCATCGGTATACTTTAAGGAGGGTGTAGGATCAATATTTGTGTGCGTTACAAACATCAGCACAAATGCATAAAACCCTCCCCATTATAGTGGTGTAGGCTATAACAAGTAAGAGTACTATATCTTATATATCCACCATCAGGTATAGTCAATTATGGGCCGATCAGCATAAAATTGTCAAAAATATTTTGGATTCCTTTTTAAAGCCAATTTCGAGGATTATAGCATCTTTCTGAAGAGGACCTTATATGGGGGCTAGGTAAATGGCAAAATTTCAGCTTTCTAGCTCGTATTTTCAGCAGACAGACAGATGGACAAACATACGTACGGGGCAAGAAAGTCTAAGAATCAAGTAAGGATAACAGAATATATTGTTATGGCTCTTAGACCAATATTTCGATGAACTACAAACGGAATGACAGAAACAAACTTTTTTGATGGTAAGTCCATCATCAAATACCACAATAAAAAAACACTAAAATATTTAAAATTTTGAAAAATTTTTCAAAAATTAAAATATATTTCTTTTAAATAAAAAAGTAAGTAAAAAGTGTACATAAGATTCAGCACAGACGAATGAAGAACTCTCTTTATTTTCAATCAGTTTTAGCAATTAACCCCTACTTAGAAAGTCTTAACTAAATTCTCTTTAAAAATTCTTAGTATTTTCCTTAAATTTTAGTACTAAATTAACGGGTCATTAAATTTATCTAATAAATTTAACTTAACGCCCTTAGTTTTTATTACATTATTTTTTTTTTCCTGTTTAGTTATTTATACAAATGCCCCCTAACCAGAATGTAGGGTACCCTAGAAAAAAACCCATAAATATTTTACAATTGTTCTAATTATTCATTCATTCTTCTCTACATTTGTATACAGTCTATTTTATGGCCCTCTTTTTTATCACACTTAAATACTTACGTCTATAACTAAGAGTATCAAGTATTTTTATATTGTCTATGTTTGTTAAATGCTTCAGCCATTTTAATCCTCTATTTTCTTCAGCGACTTTCGGCTGTACACTTTCATTTCAAGTCAGTATATAATTTGAAGAATTTACCACCAATTACTCCTAGAAATTTCATTAAACAAAAGGGAATATTTACATTTGGGACTAACACTCTACGGCTTGTGGCAGTAGATAAATTCTTGGAAAGAGGAGACCTAAAAGAATGTTATAAAAATAATAAAAATAAATAAGTAAATAAATAAAATAGTGTTAATAATGAGTTTTTATATGTTTTATTTGTTAAACAAAAGCCAGACATTTGTTGAAAAGTTAATGGGTGCAGTTGGCTTTTAACCTTTTTGGGGAGTTTTTTTTTTTGTAACATATGCTGCCAATTGAAAACAAACCATTTTCTTTACAAATATTTTTCTTTGAGTGGAATCAAAATACTTAAATTTTACAAAACTTGAAAGTCAACATTAATATTTCAACATTCAATTTTCTATAAAAAGAAAATTTATTGAAAACTTTCTATAAAAAGAAAATTTATTGAAAACTTTCTATAAAAAGAAAATTTATTGAAAATTTTCTATAAAAAGAAAATTTATTGAAAATATTCTACAAAAAAAAAAAAAATTATTGAAAATTTTCTATAAAAAGAAAATTTTCTATAAAAAGAAAATTTCTTGAAAATTTTCTATAAAAAGAAAATTTCTTGAAAATTTTCTATAAAAAGAAAATTTCTTGAAAATTTTCTATAAAAAGAAAATTTCTTGAAAATTTTCTATAAAAAGAAAATTTCTTGAAAATTTTCTATAAAAAGAAAATTTCTTGAAAATTTTCTATAAAAAGAAAATTTCTTGAAAATTTTCTATAAAAAGAAAATTTCTTGAAAATTTTCTATAAAAAGAAAATTTCTTGAAAATTTTCTATAAAAAGAAAATTTCTTGAAAATTTTCTATAAAAAGAAAATTTCTTGAAAATTTTCTATAAAAAGAAAATTTCTTGAAAATTTTCTATAAAAAGAAAATTTCTTGAAAATTTTCTATAAAAGAAATTTCTTGAAAATTTTCTATAAAAAGAAATTTTGTGAAAATTTTCTATAAAAAGAAAATTTCTTGAAAATTTTCTATAAAAAGAAAATTTCTTGAAAATTTTCTATAAAAAGGAAATTTTGTGAGAATTTTCTTTAAAAAGGAAATTTAATGACGATTATTAAATTTATTGAAAATTTTCTATAAAAAGAAAATTTCTTGAAAATTTTCTATCAAAAGAAAATTTCTCGAAAATTTTCTATGAAAAGAAAATTTATTGAAAATTTTTAAAAAAGGAAATTTTATGAGAATTTTCTTTAAAAAGGAAATTTAATGAAAAATTTCTATAAAAAGAAAATTTATTTAAATTTTATATAAAAAAAATTAATTGAAAATTTTCTATAAAAACAAAATTTATTGAAAATTTTCTATAAAAACAAAATTTATTGAAAATTTTCTATAAAAACAAAATTTATTGAAAATTTTCTATAAAAAGAAAATTTATTGAAAATTTTCTATAAATAGAAAATTTATTGAAAATTTTCTATAAATAGAAAATTTATTGAAAATTTTCTATAAAAAGAAAATTTATTGAAAATTTTCTATAAAAAGAAAATTTATTGAACATTTTCTATAAAAGAAAATTTATTGAAAATTTTCTATAAAAGAAAATTTATTGAAAATTCTCTATAAAAGGAAAATATATTGAAAATTTTCTATAGTAGAAAATTTACCGAAAATTTCCTATAAAAAGAAAATTATTGAACATTTTTTATAAAATGAAAATTTCTTGAAAATTTTCTAAATTTCTATAAAAAAGAAAATTTTCTATAAAAAGAAAATTTATTGAAAATTTTCTATAAAAAGAAAAGAAAATATAAAAAGTAAATTTTGTGAGAATTTTCTTTAAAAAGGAAATTTAATGAAAAATTTCTATAAAAAGAAAATTTATCAAAAATTTTATATAAAAAAAAATTATTGAAAATTTTCTATAAAAGAAAATTTTCTGTAAAAAGAAAATTCATTGAAAATTTTCTATAAAAAGAAAATTTATTAAAAGTTTTCTATAAAAAGAAAAATTTCTAATTTCTCTAATATCTATACTATTTCTATACTAATTAGTCTAAAATCATTTATAATTGTATTAATTTTTAAACTGTGTACTACTCTACTAAATAAATCAACAAACTCAACATAAACTATTTCAATTATTTTTCATTTCATTTCTTTACTATTTATGTTTAATTTATCATTTCAATTTTACTATTATCATTAATTCATTTATTATTCCTCATCACTTAAATATTTTAATTTTAATCCTCGAAAATACATATTTATTTTATATAGTTTTGACATTTTATTGGTCCCTAAGTTTCCTAAGCATTTTAAAACAACTTAAACTTTTATAATGTTATAAAATGTTAAAATTTAAATGCATATTGTATTATTGTTGTCATACAAATTTGTCATGCTGCTAATTTATGCTAATTAAATGCAATTTTGCTAAAACACTTAACAATCTACATCTACGAAATTAAAGCTTTAATAATACACAGCAACTACAACTGCAACAATGTTAATGTTGCACACTAAAAATCTCTTAAATACACAAAATATTTTTAAACTACCAACAGCAGCAGCAACTACTTACAACCCCTATCTCTCGCCACCCAAAGTCATTTAATGTCTTTCATGTGTTTAAGTCACTGTTGCATATCAAAGTCCTATCATAGACAAATGAATAATTTATACGTCTCCGTCCGTTTCCTTAACATTTTTCCATTCTACCTCTTTCGTTTTGAAAACTTACATATATAATTGCATATAAAAGCAGCACGGAACCAACCAACACCCAAATACCAAGAAAAAAAGAGATATTAAAGACATTTTAAGTCAAGACATGTCTAGTAAGATTCAAATTTCCAAATTGTTGGCTGCTCTTGCTGTTTCCTCTCCTGCTGTTGTTGGCTGCAACTGCAGCGCTTCGACACAAATGCATGTCAGTTAGTCAGTCAGTTACAAGAGTACGATTAAAAACGATATCTAGACCAGAAAGGTGTTAAAGTAGGACGAGAGCTCTGGCAACGAAAAACTAAGATGAGTGAATAAGTAAATGGACAAAAGTGATATAAAGTATAGTTTTAGTGCAAAGTGAGAATTTATTCAATTTACACTATAACAAACGAGACTACGTGTATCTTTAAGTATCTATGTATGTAAGTATTATTATGGCTGGAATCTTGTTGTTGGAAGGTGCCAAGCCAAGACAATTTTAATATATAACGACAACTATAGAGCTTTCGTACAACTATGAGAACGAACATCCATCCATTCAACCACCAACCATCCAAGCAACAATCAACACGACAATAACATCCATGAACTCATGTAAATGTTAGAAAATGCATTATAATAAAAAGAAAAATGTTCATAGACACATTTTAAACTACACTTATGAAGGTGACACAGTTGACTACTCAACACATTTGTCAAGGTTTTTAGGGTCATTTAATGGTAGAGTGATTTGAAAGGGGGGAAAGAGGTTCAAAATGGTAATAAAATATGTATATGTTATGTGTTTTAAGCATGGTTTTGTTTCATGGTTTTGATGTGAAAATCAATATTAATGTAAGGTGAAATGAAAATCTAGCACAAAAATTCATTGAACTAATTTGCCGAGTTATTTTGATTAAGTACCTTAAATTAACTGATGAATTCTTAAGAAAAAAGATTTTCTTCCTTATACTTTTCTAGGAATTTTTGCGGAACAAAAAACTTCATAATTCTTAATGACGTCACAGCTGTGTTTTGGGTTTTTACTCTAAAACTCTTTGATGAAATGTCGGCACTTAAGATATTCAGCCTTTTTGACTGCGTGATATTATGGGACACAGTCTATGAGTTGTAGAGATCAAATTTAACACTGTGGGTCATATAAATATTTCCTATAAAATGAAAATTTATCACAAAATTTTCTATAAAAACAAAATTTAAAGAAAGTTTTCTTTAAACAGAAATTGTTTTCGAAAATTTTCTATAAAATGAAAATTAATAGAAAATCTTTTATAAAAATCAAATATAGGGAAAATTTTACATAAAAAGGAAAAGGAATAAAAAATTATAAAAATTAAATTTATCGAAAACTTTCTTTTAAAATGCAAATATATTAAAAATGTTAACAAAACTCTTCTTCGAAAAGAAACTTTTAATAAAAATGAAAAAAAAAATTATAGGAAATTTTCAATAAAAAAAAATTTTAACGAAAAATTTCTATAAAAAGAAAATTTTAACGAAAAATTTCTATAAAATGAAAATTTTAACGAAAATTTTCTATAAAAAGAAAATTTTAACGAAAATATTCTATAAGAAGAAAATTTTAACGAAAATTTCCTATAAAAAGAAAATTTTAACGAAAATTTCCTATAAAAAGAAAATTTTAACGAAAATTTCCTATAAAAAGAAAATTTTAACGAAAATTTCTTATAAAAAGAAATTTTAATGAAAATTTTCTATAAAAAGAAAATTTTAACGAAATTTAAATTTTAAACAAAAATTTTCTAAAAAAGGAAAATTTTATCGAAAATTTTCTATAAAAAGAACATTTTAACGTAAATTTTCTATAAAAAGGAAATTTTAAGGAAAATTTTCTATAAAAAAAAATAAAAATTTAACGAAAAATTTCTGTAATAAGAAAAATTTAACGAAAATTTTCTATAAAAAGGAAAATTTAACGAACATTTTGTGTAAAAGGAAATTTTTTCTATACAAAGAAAATTTCTCGAAACTTTTCTATAAAAAGAACATTTCTCCAAACTTTTCCATAAAAAGGAAATTTTTGAAAATTTTATCGAAATTTTTCTTCAAAACGAAAATCTCAAAAATTTCCTAGAAAAGAAAATCTCAAAAATTTTGTAAATAAAGAAAATCTAGAAAATTTTCTATAAAAAGAATATTTGAACGAAAATTTTCTATAAAAAGAAAATTTTAACGAAAATTTTCTATAAGAAGAAAATTTTAACGAAAATTTCCTATAAAAAGAAAATTTTAACGAAAATTTCCTATAAAAAGAAAATTTTAACGAAAATTTAAATTTTAAACAAAAATTTTCTAAAAAAGGAAAATTTTAACGAAAATTTTCTATAAAAAGAACATTTTAACGTAAATTTTCTATAAAAAGGAAATTTTAACGAAAATTTTCTATAAAAAAATAAAAATTTAAGGAAAAATTTCTGTAATAAGAAAAATTTAACGAAAATTTTATATAAAAAGAAAAATTTAACGAACATTTTGTGTAAAAGGAAATTTTTTCTATACAAAGAAAATTTCTCGAAATTTTTCTATAAAAAGAATATTTCTCCAAAACTTTTCCATAAAAAGGAAATTTTTGAAATTTTTGTCGAAATTTTTCTTCAAAACGAAAATCTCAAAAATTTTGTATATAAAGAAAATCTCGAAAATTGTCTATATAAACAAAATTATCGAAAATTTTCCATAAAAGAATAAATAAGAAATTAGTGTACCACTCTTAAAGTTGTACTCAAATCCATTAAAAGCATTTTATATTCGTACAACTCTTATTAAATCTTTTCGTAAACTAAAATTGTAAACTATTGTCCATTTATCCTACTCATTTCTGCTCTAGATGAATTTTCCAAAGTAGCAGAAAATGTTAAAAATGGTTGAGTATAACATGAGTATGGAAAAGGACATGACCTGCCATCAAGCTACTTCCGTTAGCTATTACCAGTTTGTATTACATTTTCTACTCGGTAACAACTATCGAATGCAATTTATTTTAAATGACTTTACTTAACACATACATACAAACATACATTCCCTACAAACGCCAACACCTACTATCTCTCTCATATACAATCAGTGGATAATACAAGGATGTTTTCGTAGTTGTTGTTGCAACTGTATTGTAGCACTTGTAAAACGTCCAGAAGAAATTAAAACAAAAGAACAAAAAAAAACACTATTAAAGTGTGTTGTTTGGATACAGAAACAAAAAAATAAAAGAAACGTAAAACAAGGGATAAAATAAAAAGGGCTTGTCAGGCTCAAGTGGGCTGTATGAAACTATCAATGCTGCTGACAACAACAACAAACAATACATGTTCCATAGAGAAGCCAACAATGATAATGTTCACACTCGCTGTTCAAATTTTATAAAAGCGATAAAACCAATTGTATTTTTACTTGTCGTTCTTGTTTAGTAAAAAGCAAAACGACAGGACATTGTGTTGTTTAACAAGTGGCTCCTGTGCTGTTAATGACTGTTATAAATTTTCAAATCTATATCTCAGTGCACTGTCGTTAGCTATACTAGCTATATTGATAGTATTCAGCTAAAAGATATAACGTTATAAAATTAACACTCGTTTCCTTTAAAACTTTTTTATCAACCATTAATTGTTTAGGAAACCGTGTTATACTTATATTGTAAAATCATAGGCATTATTTAATATCTCGCATACTTGTTATACTTGGTATCAAATTTTATTAGCAGGAAATTTTGAAATCATAAAATATTACAATACGGTTGTGAACATAAAATTTTCTCAGGCGTTGGTATCATTTTTCAATTTTAATAAAGTTGCCAATACGATGGTCATTAATTAGATAACTAAGACTGTGTTAAATGAATAGTTAATAATATTTGTAATTAAGTTGTAAAAATTTAATTAAATATTTTGCATTTTGTTTATCTTAATTGAAATATGAAGAAATTAAATATTTTCAATTTACCTTGAACTTTACTACTTTATTCTTAAAGCAATAATTATACGACATCGTTTAATACTTTCATTATATTCAACATAATGCTTTGAAATAAATTAGTAGCTTTTATGCTTATTTCTTCTTTCTTTGCTATATGTTTCGTAAATTAGAAAGTTTCCATTACAGCAAATTAATTTTATAGTATAGAAAAAAGAACTATATATTAAAAACTTTAAGAAACCAACTATTCTAAGTACACAAGTTTTTAACAAACACTCACAAATATCAGATTGCATACTACCTCGCAGTTCTATAGGCAGGGGTGAATTACTACCATTCATTTTCAATTACTTGGTTGACTAGAATTTTTATATATGTATGGAGCTATTGATACTTATATACTCAGTAAAATGCAGAGATCAAGTCAAACGTCACTTTAGTGTCTCTATGTAATCTAAAGAGTAGTCACTTTTAAACGTTTTTTTGTACTACATGTTAGGTAGTACTTGATTATTTGTGGGATTATTATATATATGTATCTGTGTGATCCTTGACTTTCCCTTAAACACCCCCATGTATTCAGCGGTTATCTTATTAACAACAGTACTGCTGGGTATTTAAAAATGTATGTCTATATGCATACATACGTACATATACATATATGCAATTCTACACTTGCATATACATACATATGTGTGTAGAGAACATAATAAAGTGCAATTATTGTGTTTCCCTGCAATCAAAACTTTTTGGTTTACCCCTTAAAATAGCAATTGCAACATCTGCACATACTCATGTACATACATATATATGCTTTTATTAAATCTTCCATAAATGAAATTTAACCAAACAATTGGTATGTATTCCGGCAGTTCTGCGATTGTCCTCAATCTTAAATAATTTGTCAAATAGAACTAAGTGAACTTATTTACAAAAATAGAATCTAACGGTGGCGTGACATAATGTCCATAGACTTTATGACACAACTTAAAGCGACATAATGTCCATGGACATTGTGACACTTTTAAAAAAGAAATATATTGGAAAATTTGTTTAGAATTTAACAAAGGGACACACTTATCCCGAAAAGAATTGCTACTAAATTTGGGGTATGTTGTATTTTGGATTCTTTTTAAAAAGTGTCCTGGATAGCTGGCCTTCGGCCGCTCGCAGGGATTTTAAACTTAGGGGAATTTCGAATACCGGCTTCACTAAAATAAGCCCTTTTTAATAAATGCACTCTTTGAAATCCATGGACTTTCTGTCGCATTGCTCTTGGACATTGTGACACTTTTGAAATTGTCATAATGTCCATGGACATCTATAGAGTAGTCTCTTTTCTATTATATTAACTTGTATATTGAATACTTGATAATGTGAACTGGGCAATTGACTAATCAGTGGATTAGGAGTACTTTGTGAACAAGGTTGTTGTTTACTCTGTGGAATGGTTAATCGACTATCTTGTGGATTATTATATAGACTGTTCGCTGTACTAGGCTCTTGGCTAGACAATGCACTAGTGTATTGGCTAGACTATGGAATTGTCTATTGACTAGACTATGGAATAGTATATTGTTTATAGTTTCGACACTGTTACATTAACTTTTACATGGGATGGTATATGGACATGTCGTTTGAGGTGTCAGTGAACTTGTCTATGTGTCAGTCAATCAAATATTGTAAGGACTAGCCTTTGGCCTAATCTATTAACTAGCTTTAACTGAATACTCTCCCAAAGGTAAGGTTTACACCATATGGGTACCAGCCCACTCGGGAGAAGTCGGCAACGAACGGGCGAATGTACTAGCTTTAAAGGGGAAGGGAGCTCGAGGTAGTTAACCTGGCGAACGCAAAACAATTCGACTCAACGAAGGCTGAATTAAAAATATGGATGAGAGAATCCATAAGGCCTCTTGGAATAATGAAACATTGGGTAGAACCAGAAAGACTCTATGGAGTGACCTTAATGAGAGCAAGAGTAGAAATCTCCTCAAAACTAGCAAGTCTGAGGTTAGTATGATGATACGTATTCTGAGTGGATACACAGGATTACGGGCATAGCTGTACAAAATTCGAAGTGCCGATTCAAACGAATGTAGAGCATGTGGAGAGGACTGTGAAACTGTGAAACACTTTCTTTGCTACTGTCAGACATTTGTCAAAGTTAGATCCAAATATCTTGGGAGTGATACTATTTCGGATATAACATCTCTCACGAATACTGATTGGAAAATTCATAGGAAATTTGTCCAGGAAACTGAGTTTCTGAACATTGAAAGATAATGCATTTAGTTAACACAATGTATTCTTTTTACCAACAAACATTTTTCTTCCATGAAAAGGAGTGCACAACAGACCCGACAGTGGCCTAGTTTCTTCGGAATTGATGTAATATATATCCTCCTAAACTAGTCTATTTACTAATCTGTGGACTAGGCTATTGACTATACTATAAACTAGTATATTGTGTAGTCTTTTTACTAAATAGTACCTTATCTATGGACTTACTTAAATACATAGTCATAGCTAATGTTGAAAATTTATAAACAGTACTTTGTATTTATGTATATCGAGGGAGTAGTGCGGTACTTTTCGATGACAAAAACTATTGAAACAAGTAAGAAATTATAATCGGTCGAGGCCGACCATATAATACCCTACACCTGTTACATAAATAAATATGATTTAGTTTTCATATTAAAGCATTTAAGTTGAATTGAACCTTGCCTTGAATTGTACTTAAGCCATTTATTGTTGAATAAAATTGTGGACATTTAAGTGAAATTTTCAATAAAAATGTTTCTAAAAGGGTTTCTGCATCACTATAAAAACTAACTGGATTAATTTACATACGAATGTATGTACATACACAGAAGTTACTTATGGAAGTCGGTTTGTATAGCCGTAACTATGGCGAAAACCTGTCGACAGGAAACCGAAAAGTTTTTTTCGTATTTTGATTGCAGATTGTATTCATAACTTTAAACTGCTGCTAACGCATACACATACACCTACCTATACATATTGTATTATTACTAAGTGTAAAGAAACCAACCCAACTGACAAATTTTACTGAAATTTAATAAGTATTTTCCATGAATCGCGTACTTAAACGTACATTCTAGGAACCTGAAAGTAAGCTGATTTCATGGAAAACAAATCAGTAGAATTCGTTAAGTAAAAACATACATATGTATTACAATGGAATTACATTTCTAGCAAAAAGTTTAATCTTAATAAAATGAAATTATTTTTCTGAAAATTTGAAAATTCTTTAAAATATTTTTTTTCGCAAATTGTTTATGTGGTAATAAACCACATATACTCCCACAAGTAAATGTTATTGGCATTTGTATTTTCACATATCTAAGACCAACATCTAACATCTTAGTGCAGGTAGTACAATACCCTATGTATTAAGGTAGTAGTAATGTAGTCTTATATAGTAGTTTGCGTTGATACAAACGCATATGGAAGGAGTATAAACACCTAGGAATATTTAATTTCTAAAACACATTGGTATATACATACATATACCGATGGCAATAGAAACCAAATTGTTGAAAAGTTTCTTTCTTCCTACCGCACAAACAAACTTTCAACAAAAAGAAAGTTCATATGTGAGACCAATGAGGTGACCATATTTTATTGCTTTACTGCTAATATAAACCTAGAGGCAAGTTTTTCTGTTTTCTATCAATTATTGTAATAATTTGATAAGAAAATGTACACACATAGTGTGAATGTATATTATCTTAGTGAAATTGATTTTATAATTAAAATGTTCAGGTAAGTATTTATTAAATATTGGGTCTTTTGTTAACACGTCAATCTGGGTAATTTGAATTAAATAAGGTAAGACTAAACATACAAGGTTTAAAAAGTATTGAAAATTTAAAATCGGCCCTATCCATTCCGCATAGAGTATGAAATAACTACGTTGACAATAGAAATCACTTTGATTTGAAAAATTGTTATTGTTTAGCACACGATTTTGCAAGGAAGAAAAAAGAATAGGGCCTTAGTTAGTTAGTTAGTGAGTTAGTTAGTTAGTTAGTTCGTTAGTTAGTAAGTTCGTTAGTTAGTTAGTAAGTTAGTTAGTTAGTTAGTTAGTTAGTTAGTTAGTTAGTTAGTTAGTTAGGTAGTTAGTTAGTTAGTTAGTTAGTTAGTTAGTTAGTTAGTTTGTTAGTTAGTTAGTTAGTTAGTTAGTTAGTTAGTTGTTAGTTAGTAGTAGTTAGTTAGTTAGTTAGTTAGTTAGTTAGTTAGTTAGTTAGTTAGTTAGTTAGTTAGTTAGTTAGTTAGTTAGTTAGTTAGTTAGTTAGTTAGTTAGTTAGTTAGTTAGTAGTTAGTTAGTTAGTTAGTTAGTTAGTTAGTTAGTAGTAGTTAGTTAGTTAGTTGTAGTTAGTTAGTTAGTTAGTTAGTTAGTTAGTTAGTTAGTAGTAGTTAGTTAGTTAGTTAGTTAGTTAGTTAGTTAGTTAGTTAGTTAGTTAGTTAGTAGTAGTTAGTTAGTTAGTTAGTTAGTTAGTAGTTAGTAGTTAGTTAGTTAGTTAGTAGTTAGTTAGTTAGTTAGTTAGTAGTTAGTTAGTTATTAGTTAGTTAGGTAGTTAGTTAGTTAGTTAGTTAGTTAGTTAGTTAGTTAGTTAGTTAGTTAGTTAGTTAGTTAGTAGTAGTTAGTTAGTTAGTTAGTAGTTAGTTAGTTAGTTAGTTAGTTAGTTAGTTAGTTAGTTAGTTAGTTAGTTAGTAGTTAGTTAGTTAGTTAGTTAGTTAGTTAGTAGTTAGTTAGTTAGTTAGTTAGTTAGTTAGTTAGTTAGTTAGTTAGTTAGTTAGTTAGTTAGTTAGTTAGTTAGTTAGTTAGTTAGTTAGTTAGTTAGTTAGTAGTTAGTTAGTTAGTTAGTTAGTTAGTAGTTAGTTAGTTAGTTAGTTAGTTAGTTAGTAGTTAGTTAGTTAGTTAGTAGTTAGTTAGTTAGTAGTTAGTAGTAGTTAGTTAGTTAGTAGTTAGTTAGTTAGTTAGTTAGTTAGTTAGTTAGTTAGTTAGTTAGTTAGTTAGTTAGTTAGTTAGTAGTTAGTTAGTTAGTTAGTTAGTTAGTTAGTTAGTTAGTTAGTTAGTTAGTTAGTTAGTTAGTTAGTTAGTTAGTTAGTAGTTAGTTAGTTAGTTAGTTAGTTAGTTAGTTAGTTAGTAGTTAGTTAGTTAGTTAGTTAGTTAGTTAGTTAGTTAGTTAGTTAGTTAGTTAGTTAGTTAGTTAGTAGTTAGTTAGTTAGTAGTTAGTTAGTTAGTTAGTTAGTTAGTTAGTTAGTTAGTTAGTTAGTAGTTAGTTAGTTAGTTAGTTAGTTAGTTAGTTAGTTAGTTAGTAGTTAGTTAGTTAGTTAGTTAGTTAGTTAGTTCGCCACTTCCGGTCAAAATCTGTGTTCAATTTCTTGTTTCACTTTTTCCCATTCTTTTCAGATGTGGCAAAGAACAAATTTTCTATAAATTTTTTTCCATAATCTATTCTACACTTTTCATAGATTTCATTTTTACCACAAAAAAATTTATTTGCTAACCCAAATCTGGTCTTTCCAAATTTTCCACACCACATCTCTTTTCGGAACTATATACAAAGTAAGTTAAAGTTTTTATTTTAAACAACCGCTAACCTGCATTCAATATTCATCTTTAACAATAGGAGTACACGAACAACTAAGAGGAAGGAGAGAAAAAATAAAACTCCGTTATTACAAACAAAAAAGAAATACGAAGAATAGAAAAACATTAGAAATTGTTAAAGTTTTATAGTTGATGCAATAACTGAAATTGTTTTACACCAACAAAACATGGAGTATAAAAAATGGATGAAAGAAATTTTAAAAAAATAAACCTAAAACGAATATAGTTCAGTCTATATGAAAATGTTTTACATAAAATCATAATTTCACATAGTTCTTGTAAAAGATTTTAAATATATTTAAAAATTTCTAAAGTAAAATGTTGTTTGTATAAATACATTTTATAAATGTATTCAATTTCTTGTGATGGCTGCTGTTACAAACTTATTGCTAAATTTAAGATTACTGTATATTTTCCCCCTTTTTATGGTTTAAAGAACATATAAAAATAATTGTTTACAAATAAAAGCAAATTTTCAGATTTAGCATTTTTTCCCTTTATTTTCCTTTTTTAACATGGCTTGGTGGCTTGTTAGGGTTACAAATTTTCAACATAAAAAAATAACAAACCATCATTAAGGGGGAAAATCTATTTAAAAAAACATATGTATCTAGGAGTATGTATAAAAAACAATTTGAAACAAATGTTTTCGAAAAGCAAAATTAACAACAATTACAAGACAAGCATACATAAGCATATAAACGATACACAAAAAAAATCTTTTCAAACATTTAATCAAGCTAAAATTGTCGATTTTTTTTTTTTTTTTTTTTTTGTAAATGTTGTCAAAAAAGCAATTATTTCAATGGTTTTCATTTTTATACAATTTCTTTCACACTGTCTTCGACACTTAAGCATACATAGTACATAACATGCGGCAGCGGATACATAAATAATGATCAATGTTACACTTATAAAGAGAGAAAAATTTCTATCGAATACGAAATAATAAGGCTATATGTATGAAGGTGTTAGTGGGGAATTTCTAAAAGTTATTTAGAAGTTTATCATTTAAAATGTTCTATAAATAGTACGTGAATAATTAAGTTTTTAATGACAGCCTTTCTGACCTATAGAAAATCGTCTAAAATGGTCATATATGGAGAGGCTCTGGTCAATAAAAAACTGTCTATATGTAGTTCCGATTACAGTAGGTACTGTCTAAAGTCTCGACTATAGTACTGCCTATACTTAGTCGCGACTAAAATACTGACTGTAGTCCTGATAGTAATGACTATAGTGTTGACTATGCTACTGATAGTAGTCTAGAATATAGTTACAACTATAGTGTCGACTAAAGTACTAATTATGGTCTCGACTATAGTAACAACTGTATTCTCGTGTATAGACTGAATACAGTATTGCCTTTGATACAGACTAGTACAGACTAGAGTCTTGCTTCTAGTACAGACTGTAGGACAAACTATAGTACAGTCCCTACTCTAGTACAGGCTTTAGTTATGACAATAGTTTCGACTATGTTACACTCTGTAGTCTAGATTCTAGTACAGACTGACCGAATGTGTTTAAAACACTTTTCAGACTATCCCCCTACACAAGCAAGCAACAATTTTTTTTATCAACATTTGATACTTTATCATCATTTTCGAGGATGTGAATGACAACAGCACTTGAAATTCATGCTACAACGAAGAAAGAAATTCTACCATAATTGCTTTTATACGATTGTTCGCTTTTCTTATTCCTTTTCTATCAAAAATAAACAATCAACTTATAAGCGCTTGTTACGTTTGATATATTCAGTTGAAGCTTTAAGTCAACTTATGTCAATCTTAAGGATTTATTCATCAAATGATAAATTCGTTTTTCCTATTTCTATTTTTGTATTTTATTTATTAATTTCATTGTCAGTATGTTACAAAACAATGCCAGTTGGTTTATTCATTTTAATAACCACCATGCATCCTGTTCTTTTTAGATTGAATACGAAAATAATGATTTTTTTGTATAAAGGATCAAAAACAAAGAAATAAATTCATACCTTGAAAGATTATCCTTTGGTTGAAGGATTGTTATATGGATTTTTGATTTTAATTAAGATTTTGTTTTGCCAACACAAAACCAAAGTTTTTATATCATTTCTCTTCTATCATTTTTATATCTTGATTCTTGAGAAAAGTAAAACACCAAAACTTTTGGTTTTATATTTCTTTTTAGCCTTAGAAAAGATAATCATTGTTTTGTACTTAAACAAGTGTGAGTACTCTATTGTTCTGAAGTGTCGATAACTACATGACAGATAAAAAAGTAAAAAATCAGGAAAAAAAAAGAATGTTGATGACCCTCTCATATAGAATTGCACTATATATTGTTTGTTGTTCAAACTTGTTTTGTTTTGCTCAGCCCTGCTTGAGCTATACATATCACACAAATCAAAAAAACGAAAAGGTTACTCAGTTCGACTTTTTCTACAATTTCAAGTATGTGTTTGTGTTTTGGTGAAAGTGTTTATGTATGTGCAATTGTTGAGGTTGTCAGTTATTTATATATATTTTTTTTCTCTATATACATACATATATATTTTATTTCTATACAATGTAAGACAAAGTCAACAAGTGTTAAACATACACATGCTTTTAAAGTCCTTTAACTAGGTATATGTATATTAGAGTGCTCCAAAAAAACGAAGTTGCGAATTTTGCCCGCCCCCCCCTCTAGAATTGTTCTATGGGTTGTAAAACTATGTCATACAAAAATTAGGCTGATAGGATAACGTTAACAGGTGACGCAACGGCACTAAAGTTTCCAAGTGCATTTACAAGGGGAAAAAATCGATTTTTCTCAGTTTTTGCTAAAATTTTGCCACTTAATAATAAACTTTACAATGTATTGTGATGGAATCGCAATGTACACATAATAAGCTTTTCGAAAAGATATAAAACATAAATATTGGTTGAAAACTTTCAGAGTTATTGCAAATTCCCCAGACCATTAACGTGTCTCACAGCACATGAATTCGAAATGTGACAAAAAAATTAACATTTTTTAGGAAATATTGTAAAAAAACATTTTGTTACTTAAAATATATCTATAATAACTAGAATGTTAGCTTTTGTCTTTATACGATAACGCAAACTTGTTCTCAGCTATGGTTAAAAAAGTTTGAATTTTTCAACGGCCGTTTCAAATCTCCAATTTCAGTTTTTTTGAAACTTTGTTAAACAAATTTTAAAATTTTTAGAAGATCTCATGGGGATTTATGGACAATAGATAAGGGAATAAAACGGTAAAAAAATTAGATCAATAGTTCTTACAGTTTAGCTGTACCTGCGATTTGAACTCGGCGGATTTCGGGAAAATCGCATTTTTTTGTAATATATTAGAGAATACGTATTAATTTTTTACTGTTGTACATTTTAAACAAAGTATTTTCAGAGTATTATAGACCAGATAATATAAAATATATATTTCAAGTTTTGTTCAATTCGGACATTCTTAACCCATAAAATGTGGAGTTCAAAGGTCAAATTTTGCTATATTTGGGAATTCTCAGTGTACCATATCGAAATATTATGTATTTGTCGGTCATATTTAATAAAGATGACTTGAATTTTTAGTATAAAGTCTTATGTTTAAAATAGCAGCGAAAAAAAGTAAAATTAACCCTTTAAAACACATGGGAAAAATTTAACCCCGAAGATCAAAAAATCGTAAAAACACTATCCATTTGAATAATGCTCTATATAATTAGAGGAATAACATAAATAAAACAAAAAAATATATATTAGGTATAAAAACTTATGAATTAACCCTTTTTGAACCTATAAAGTTTGTATTTTTAGACATATTATGTCGAAAATGGTCCGAAAAAATGGACTACATAAATTATCAGTTTTAAAAACAAAATTTTTCTTTTAAAAATGTACACCTATAGTTTACTCCATAGTCGAAAAGGGTTAAAGTATAATTTTTTATACTTAATATATACGTTTTTGTTATATTTCTGCTATTTCTCTAATTATATAGAGCTTTATTCAAATGGATAGTGCTTTTTCAAATTTTTGAACTTTGGTGTTAAATTGTTCCCAAGTGCCTTAAAGTGTTAATTTACCTTTTTTCACTCTATTTTAAATATCGGACTTTATACGATAAATTCCAGTAATTTTTGGTAAATATGGCAAACAAATAAATAATATTTTAATATGGTGCACTGAGAATTCCCAAATATAGCAAAATTTAACCTTTGAACTCCACATTTTATGGGTTAAGAATGTCCGATTTGAATAAAACTTGGAATATATATTTAATATTATCTGGTCTATAATACTCTGAAAATACTTTGTTTAAAATGTACAACAGTAAAAAATTAATACGTATTCTCTAATATATTAAAAAAAAAATGCGATTTTCCCGAAATCCGCCGAGTTCAAATCGCAGGTACAGCTAAACTGTAAGAATTATTGATCTAATTTTTTACCGTTTTATTCCCTTATCTATTGTTCATAAATTCCCATGAGATCTTCTAAAAATTTTAAAATTTGTTTAACAAAGTTTCAAAAAAACTGAAATTGGAGATTTGAAACGGCCGTTGAAAAAATCAAACTTTTTTGACCATAGCTGAGAACAAGTTTGCGTTATCGTATAAGGACAAAAGCTAGTATTCAAGTAATTTTTAGTATATTTTAATTAACAAAATGGTTTTTTTTACAATATGTCCTAAAAAATTTTAATTTTTTTGTCACATTTCGAATTCATGTGCTGTGAGACACGTTAATGGCCTGGGGAATTTGCAATAACTTTAAAAATTTTCAACCAATTTTTGTGTTTTATATCTTTCTGAAATGCTTATTCTGTGCACATTACGATTCCTTTACAATAAAGTGCAAAGTTTATTATTAAGTTGCAAAATTTGAGCAAAAACTGAAAAAAATCGATTTTTTCCCCTTGTAAATGCACTTGGAAACTTCTGAGCCGTTGCGGCACCTGTTAACGTTATCCTATCAGCCTAATTTTTTGCATGACATAGTTTTACAACCCATAGAACAATTCCAGAGGGGGGGACGGCCTGTCGGATAAAATTTTTGTTCCTTCATACAAGCTTGGAGCACTCTAATGTATATACATATGTCTACATACCAACTCACCCATATTTCCCTTCTCTTTCTCTTCACACTTTTACTCGGTGAAATTCAAACATATATTAGATGGTTTTATTTGTCCATGTATTTTTAAACTTATAACAATATTTACTCACACAAGCACATAAACACTCGCACATACAAATAAATTGTATAAATTGGAATAAAGGACATGAATGACAAATGGTTACATTGGGGCTTTTATATAATTTGCAGTTTTATACAGTGTTGTGATTGAGGGGAAAAGGTAATTTCCCAAAATATTTATTTAACTTTAAAATTATTTGGTTTTCATTCGATTTTATGATGTCCATCTGTCCCTTGAAAATAAATTTCTGAAGAGTTCAGATATCTTGGGTAATAAAATCTTAAATAATTCTATCAGACATGCTTTTGAGAAGTCTTTTATTTAAAATGAGCAAAAACTGTCTACGAATAACTTCGATATGAAGAAAAATTTGAAAAATAAAAAAATTATTTTAAATTTTAAACTATCAAGTAAGAAATTATAATCGACCGTGGCCTACCATATGATACCCTACACCGGGACTATAAACTGGTTATAATATAATCTGACACTACGGGATGCCGGTTGCCCACAGGACCTAGTCCTGGCCGGTCAACTAGTTGAGGTTCCTTCGGGATCCACTTAGTGGCTGTGGTTGAAACAAAAATTCGCGGGGAGAGAATGTTGGTATAAGGACTGATATATCCTATGCCATATATGTCTGGATTCTCACTCAGATGCTGTTGCCATTTCAACAGATGTCACTGATTGATGTGACAGAGCAACTTATGCTGGATTACTGAACCCGTTAAGTATCTCTTACTCTTCGCGTAGTAGGACGCTAGTATAGGTTGACACTTGCTAGTTGCATGTCATTCCGTAGATCGTTCTTTATGGTCTGATGTAAGTTGGTGAACGATCGGGAAAATCCTGGTTAATTAGACCTCTTACATCGGGGATGTTTTCGGTGCTGTTACCATCTCAACAGTATTTATATTGTTTCATGCTACGCGACTTATGATTGAGGTCCGTTCACTCAACTTGTCGAGGCAATTATTGTTTTCGAATTGTCTATGGAAGTTCCTACATCCTTTATCACATTATCTGCCATACAGAGGATCTCTATTGGCTGGGTATTTCGGCCAATAAATCAAATACGTCTATATGTACTGTTGCCGAATCAACAGAGCCGTCTCAGTAGTGTGCTTGCGCGGGCTTAAAAGGTTAAGGAATGCACTGGAATGGGTCATAGTTTATGGACATTGTATTTTAAATAATGCAATCTTTCCTTACATCATAAGGTAGTCACCGTCCGGTATATCGGAAGATTGATTTCACCTGATGTTGGGGTTTTCTCCCCTTCTATTGACTTTAGACTAGTGATTGCTTTTTCCTTGTCGGGTTTTGCATTGGGATTGATCCCATCCTGCCAGTCATTCCGCAACGGGGCTACTATCACAAGAGATTAGATAGCTCGAGTACTTCATTACAAAATTTCCCACCTGAGTACTTCATAGAAGGTTTCAGGGGCCCGTGGTAGACCTTCTCAAGTCTACCCAGTGTATGAAAAAGACCATCGTGAAGTAAGGCCGTCAAGGCAGGTGTTCACGTTAAGCACTTAGACGTCTTATAAACCGTTCACGTGAGAGCTTCATAAAAGCCAACGACTTATCGATCAAGTAGTAATTGATAACTTTATAGTTTACAGAGAAAAACGAAATTCCGCCTAATGTGACATGGAGGCCAGAACCAGTTTATTCGCAATTTTATTGTCAAATTTAGCATGTCAAATAGCATGACGGGTTCATTACACAAACAATGCAATTTCCAACACCAGAACAAAAATTTCCATCAATTAGACAGTTGACAAGAAACTAATTTTTTCTCCACACGAATAAAATATCACGCAGCATTCATTCATGTACTTGATATTGTTCTCCGTTTCGTCTTTATCTTCTTTTGTTACACTGTCAATGGTTTTATTGTCACTCAAAGTCATTGCTCAGCATCTTTTTTATAATACACGTTTTTTTTTGTCTTCATCACTCCCTTTTATTTTTCCATTTACGTTTTGTTACTTTAAGGAACCATACTTTTAATGGACTCTATTATTTCATTGTTTGCATTATGTATGTATATAAAATTATTGGAAACATATACATTTATAAAACTTTGTTATATATACATATGTATAAGAGATGTTATAACCAAAGAACCGCAGAAAAATTTTTATTAATAAAAAAATCCCATTTTATGTAAATAAATATAAAAAAGTTGTCTAGTTAAATACAAATAATTTAATTTTTATTTAGTTCAATTTTAAAGTTTTAATAAAAATATAAAAAAAATATCTATGTATTTATAAATTTTGCAGTTGTTTATTGTGGTTTTCACACTTTACCCAATTATTTAGTTTGAAATGGAAACTGCAAAAAAAAGGAAATAAAATAATATATTAAAAACTGGCTTGTTTTGCTTTGTGGTTTATGTTCATAGTTTTTATGAACACATCGTAATGTAGAAGTGTCAAAATTGTTATAAAAATCATAAACTCATAATGTTATTCCTATCGTTGGTGGAGGGAAGAAGGCACAAGCGAATAGCTATAAAAAAGGTGTTATTCACTAAGAAGGTATAAAGTTTAAGATAAAATTATGAAAATATTTTCTTGAAAATTTTAATTCACATCATCGATAAAAAACTAATTAAATTTGTTTATGAATATTTGTTATTGAATATTTGCTAATAAGCCTTTACAACAATTTTTTAAAAACCCTGTTTTATATCACAATAACAATAATAAATATGTCTATGTATAAACATGAATGTGTGTGGGTATTTTGCTTATGTATGTGTTTACTATTTGTGATATTATTATTTTATATTGTTGTTTTCTGTACGAGTTTGAAATTGTTATTATTACACTGTGCAAAAGTTTAGTCAGACGATATGAATGTATGATTATTTGTTAATAACTCTGTGTAGCCATGACTTTTCATACATGTTAACTTTTTGAAAATTGTAACATGGTGTTATTTCTAGTTTGTTGTTGTTTTTTGCTTAAATGTTTCTGTTTTAAACCATTTTAAACAACAACAGGCCTCTATTCTAATAGAGAACAGAGTCATTATTATAATTATTATTCATTTTTAGTAGCAGCAATTGTTGTGTTTTAATTTCTAAATGTAGTTTTAAATTTGCATTTATTAAATAGATTTATTAAATAAAATTTAAGAGATTTTAAATAGTTTAATTTAAAATAATTTTTTAAATTATATGAATTCTCCTTCAGATTACCTTCAATTATAATACCTACTTGAAAGATATTTTTCTAATTATTTTTAAAAAAAATAAAAATTTAAAGACTCTTTCAGCTCCCGGGTGCAACTTAACTAACTACTCTTTTCAGTTCAATAAAGCTTAGTAATTTCCAAAATAAAGTTGGTTGGTTTGTTGTCATGGTAGGCCACTATGCGCAAACAAGACCACAAATCTCGTCGGATGTGTATTATTAGATCCAACCTATAGTCATGTCTCTAAGTTTTCTTCTTCCACTTCCCAAGTCGACTTTTATATGTAGCATACAATCTCCAGTTATAACTGCAAGCATGAGATAACTCCCTTTATAAGTTCACTATGGAACTTATAACATGTCCGTTCTGCATGTGTCAAGGTTATTCTACATATTTTGAGTCTGGAGATCCTGCTATGGGATTATTACCCAGCGACATTGCCACTGAAGTCGCACTGGAGATATTTAAAGGAGTTATCGTTCTGACTAAATCATCTGATTACTCATTGCCACAGAATTCCCTACGCGCAGGGATCCAAATTAAGATGATATCATCCTAACAACCCCTGACAAAAGATTCTTACAATGTCTGACCCATAGGTAAAATTTAAGTAGAGTAGCGCTACCTGTTTATCGGAAAAAAAATCCAATACATCCAGGAATTTTAAGGTTGTATAGTATTTTACACTCTGCCATTGCTGAAAATACTTATTTCAATCTGAAAAACCCTACATTCGATTATGGAATCTTATTCCAAATTCGTCACAGAAAACTGCAAGACTAACACCGCTGTTCATTTTTGAACACCTCTATAGATTCTGGCCTCTATATATTCATAATCTACATCTCCATGCCAGTCACAGTGATTTAATAAACAAACATATTAAAAAATCTTCAAAACCCAATTTAAAATATAAAGAGATGAAAAGCTAACATACAAAACATACATACTCACTTTATTCTTTTATAATTTATAAATAAAAATTTCTAATAAATTTTTTAAAGATACGTTAATAAGAAAGTTGTCTTAGAAAAGTTCACGTTAAATGAAAGCGTGTGCAAACGACAAACAAAATGAAAAAATAACACATGCAATTTTAATAAATTTTCTTTGAAAATAAAACCATGACGTATGAGTAATTTATTTGTGATACAATATAAATATTTGTTGTTCATACGTTACCAGTGACTACTTCATACTAATATTCTGTTTTTTTTTTTTTTTTTTTAATTTGCAGCAACGAAAAATTCTAAGAAATACTAAGAATTTATTTAGCTTTAATGTTAACACATTGAAGTATTTAGGTGTGTGTGTGTGTTCTAGAGCGTGTGTTGTTTTTGACTCAACATCTGGCGTGTCAAACATGAGTGTCAAATTTGTCTTTCAGTTAAATTGGGATACATTTTTATAAGAAATTAGAAAAGGAATTAAATTATAAGCTTTGTTCCAGAACTTTTCTGGCTAAAGAGAATTAATGAATTTTCTCTTCGTACTTATAAAAAGTACGGGAACAGAAAAAACTAAATTTCTCTTTCAATAAATTTGTATTGAAGTTTATTCATAAAAATTTCTATTGAAATTAAAATAAAATTGAAAAACTACAATCACACATACTTATTTATGAAAATAAATCAAAAATATCAAACATTTTTTATTTTCAATGTATTTTTTTAAACAAATAATTTATTTGACAATTTTTTTTCTATTTGCCAGGAAAAAATTTTCTGGCTAAAACCTGCAAGTTCTGGCAAAGAGAAAATAATTTTAATTGCTCAAATTTGTTCTCTTTTACAATTTCTGGTAAAAACCTGCAAACTTGACAAGTAAAGGAACAAAGCTATAAATTTTGGCAGAAGAAAACTTAAATTTGTATTATTTTTATAAAATAAAATTAATAAATTTTTCTTTATAATATACATAAAACAAATGTGTATGTATATATAAACCTAACAAAATAAAATAACATTAAAATTGTAAAAAAATTCCATCTTCTATTAAAGAGTTTCACAGTATTATAAATTCTTACAAATTAACATATTCCACAATCCTCTCTGACATTTTCTTTTCCATTCTGTATTCTAACTTTTCAGTTTTAACAGACAACATTTTTGCCAACATTCAAATTCCGATTCCATTTACAACTGTTAATCCCCTAAAGATCTTACTTCCACTCACACTCTTACTAGCAGCAGCAATAAAATACTCAATAATGTATGTAAAGGTGAAATGCATCTACTTACACCTTCAAAACATGTAAATTACCATTGTGTATAATGTGTACTTAGCAACACTTTAAATCCTGAGTATACAAATGTAGTATTTCGAAATCAATATTATGGCTACAAGTACAACAATAATATTGTTAAAACATAAAGTAGGTTAAACTTAAATTTAACAACTTTTTCACTATTGTAAGTTGCATCAGTGTTGAGAGTATTATAAAAATGCACTTTCACAATAATTAATCAATACTTGTGTAAAAATCTTTAGTTTTTGCAAAAATAAAAAACATTCCCTCATTTAGTGTGTTAAATAAATAGTTATACATAATAAAAAGTTTGTTTATTTAACGGTCGAAACTTTTATAAATATTAAAAATATAAAAATATATGCTTCATATACGTATGTATGTTGTATTGGGGTCCTTGTATAATTCTAAGACGATCTAACCATGTCCATGTCCTCAACTCACAGCTACCAATATCCAAGATATTTTTATTTTAAAAAGATCATCATAATCTGGACAACATATACCCGAAATTTCATAAAGCCGATCCCCATCTTATTGTTAGAATAATGAGACTCATTATCAAAAACTTCTGGACCTCGCACAACAATAATGGTACCAAAAAAAGTTACTTGACGGAATGTTCAAATTTTAGGGGCATAACCTTAATATCAATGATTAACAAGGTACTGGCACATATCATTCATGATATATCATTCCACACAAGAAAGGGAAATTCAATGGTATCACTTCTATTTGATACCTTTCATCCATCACCATTCAACCAAGCACACTTCTTATTCATTCGACACACTCATGGAGGTCAACATCCGACAAACCCACTCTATGCATATGGATGTGTAAGATCCACATACCCCTTCATCCATCGCGTACCATATACACTTAACACCAACTCATTTCTAACGTTTAGTCACACAGACGCTCCTCTGCGGGGTATCTGTTGTCTCGTCAATAGCACAGAACTATATTTATAGACTTTAAAGAACCAGAGTTATAGACTTTACTGAACCAGAATTATAGACTTCACTGTGCATCAGTCTTTTAACCGACATTCTTTTTCCGTGAATTTGGGTTTAAGCTATAGCCACCATGTGCACTGCGAAGGAACCTCTGCAATAACCGGGACAAGACAAATCCCGAAACTCCTGGGGGCTACCAATTCCCATAGTACAGGATTATGTGCTTCTCTGGTTCGACTCCATGTCAAATCTTATCAAGGAAAGGCGAGGGTATATTTCATCATCACCAGTTTATAGTTTTCGCAGACTAGAGGTACTGGTAGCACCTCCTTTCCCCGGGACTGCAATAACACAAACATAAGGTTGTTTTATCAAGGTAACATGCCCTCGTTGTCTTCCAAATTTCGAACTTCGAACTGGTTTTAGGGCTCATCACTAATGCAGGTACCATGTGAACAGCCTTCTTATTATTCTCGAATAATCAGTGGAATGGCAATTCCTTCTATTGCGTATTTGTAGACGTTACTAAGACATTCGATGCTATCCACTTGTAACAAATTTGGCAATCAGTGCGATGCAAAAGACTCCCACTTGATTTATTCATCTTATCCTAAATCAAATACACACCAAGGGCTGCTGGTTTACATATAAATATAGTAAGGGACGAGGTTTTGTATTTGAATACCACCAACCAAAAGTTCCAAATTGACAACGTTGATCTTGAAGATGCTGGTTTACATATAAATATAGTAAGGGACGAGGTTTTGTATTTGAATACCACCAACCAAAAGTTCCAAATTGACAACGTTGATCTTGAAGATGCCCATTCGAAGCATCTTGCGACACGATATTGCAAATCATATCAAAAAGGCGAAGACATTTATCTGAGAACTCTGCATTGCATCTTTTCACCCGACGTTTGACCTGTGTCGAAGAAAACTCAACTGGAAAGTCCTGGGTTAAAATGAAGCTGATAGTACTGGATAGATCACAATGAAACAAATTTGTTGTGGCCCTTTATTTAACCTATAAACATATCCGGCTTCATAGATGAAGTACTTTGCCTCTACATTGACCATATTCCTGCCTATAGGAAAAAGTTAAGTGTCGTTTTTATTACCAAAATTTGCAAAAATAATTTTCTTGGATCTATTAAAGATCCCATTATTTTTGCCAAACTTTGCTTTACTTCAATAGACTGTGCAAACCCTAATGACTTAAGTCCGTATATAGTGTCATGTTTACCATACATGTTTTGGTGTTGAAAAATTTATGCAATAATCACATGACCCCAAATACTTAAGAAATTTTTCTTTTTTGCATCTTTGTTCAAACTTTAGCTAAACTCCATTTAATTATTAATAAACTTTTCGACATTCATAAAAAAATCTGCAAATTCTTTTAGTAAATAAAAACTAATCATTAAAAGTCCAAACTTAACTTTATTTCTGTAAAAATTCCTGTATATATAAACATACTTATATTATCTCTCAAATTTTAATCTGACAAATATTTCTGAAAATTTGCAATATGCATTATATAGAGTAACAAAAAGTAGAAAAAAAAAACCTGACTAAAACTTTATTATTTAGCTGGGTAGATTTTTTGTATTTTCGCTTCCCTTCCTTCTCGCACTTAACTGGCTAAACAAACAGCAACTTCCGTTTAACAAGACCTCCAGCAGCAGCAACCACATCTTTAGTGCATTTAAAGTTTGAATGTTTATTTCTTCAAAGAAAAAAATGAAAATGAACGAAAGAGCAAGAATAACAACAACAAAGTAAAAATACATTGAATCCGTAACCAAAACCTTTAAGTTTTAATGGGAATTTAATGTTGGTTACTTTCTAACTGAACTCTCTTTTTGATAATATAAGTAATAATAATCATTGCTGTTTTCTACACACATACACACTCACTCATTCACTAACTAACAAAAAAAAAAAAAAAAATCAAAATCTAACATGCATTATGTATATAAAATATATAAATACCACCTAGCAGAGAGACACAAATACATATACACACATATTTACATATGTATCTGGATATAAGTATGTCTGTGTATGCATCCGTTTCTATGTGTTAGTGGTAAGCATAAAGTTTATACCTTATAACCCAAGCTAACTAACCCATGTATACTTTTGTACAAGTTTCCGTTTTTTGATTTTTTTCTATAGTTTCCTATTATTTTTTTTCTTCTTCTTTTTTTTCTTTCTAGCATAGAAGGAAATCTAAAACGGATGTTGCAGGTGAAACTTTTTAAACATTCCCTTAAGCAAACATTTGAAAAATAAATAACAAAAAAAAAAAAAACTGAAGAATTTCCACAACATTCACACACAAAACAGATCATTTGTGTATTTTCTCTATATGGTTGTGTTAGCAAGTGTGTTTTTATAAGTCTATGGATTCTTTTTTTTTTATTCTTCTTATATTTAGTTTAGTAGTTTTGCTGTGTTGCCATAACCATTCGATGTTAAGAAATTGGTTTTCATTATAAATCCGTGTAACTTCATAAACATTAACATGTTTTGCTAAATTTATTTAATAATTTTATATTTATTTAAGTGTTTGTTTATCCTACAGTATTTTGTTGATGGACACATGCATAGAAATTCGTTTAACTTTTTGTTTATATAATGTAAATAATTTGATGTTAAATTTATTTGGCAACCCTGAAAGTTTTGTATTAATTTTAGGGTATCCAACGAAATGAGTTAATTTTTATGAACGTATAAAAGTAATTTTACGAGGAGGACCTTATATATGCGTTAGGGTTAATTATGGACCGATCCTCATAGAATTTCCCAGAGAGGTTTTGTAGTTCATTTTAAACGTTATGTCGAATTTTGAAGCAAATTTTCTGATTGAACTTTATATAGGGATAGAGTCAATTGTGGGCGATCACCGCAAAATTGTCAAAAACATTTTAGCTATCCTTTTTATGTCGAATTTTAAGCCAGTTACATGCATTATAGAAACTTTCTGAAGAGGACTTTATATGGGTGTAGGTGAAATCGTGGACCGATATTGCTCACTTTCAATAGCAAACAAAGTAGACATATTAAGGCAAAATTTCAACTCTCTAGCTCGTTCCATTTGAACTCCATCGTAGTTTCAACAGACGGACGGAAAAATATATGCTATATACATATACTTTTATGGGTCTGATGAGGGCTTCATATGGGATCTAGGGTCAAATGAAGGCCGATTATTACGAAATTCGGCAAGCTTATATTAAACTTAGTTCTGTGGGTTTTTAGAGAGATGCAAGTATATTTAACATTATTATGAGCTCAAAAGCCCTTTTTGGGGTTTCAATTGTATGGAGGCTATGTTAAATAATGGACCGTTTTTTACATTTTCAATATGCTATGCCCTTGAACCAAAGGAACCATTTCATTAAATTATTGTTCGACACGTAGAATGTACCCAAGGTTTACATGGACGCATAGATGGATGGACATAGCTTAATCCACTTAGAAAATGATTCTGAGCGAAATGAAATACCTTAGGATGGCATAGGACCAATATTTGTGGATGTTATATATATAATTTTTTAAAATCTAAATGTATTTTGTTGTTGTTACAATAACAAAGTACAAATAAAATTTTAACTCAAAGTGCTCGCATGCTTGCACTTTGTTATTTATATGATCCCTGTTGGGTATGAATAGAGGTGTTCAAAAATATAGATTTTGCTCAGATGGATCTTATTTTATTTATTATTATTATTAACTCGTGCTGGAAATCGATTGAAAAGTGTAAAATTATGTAGCACTTGATGTCATTTTTGCAGAAAATAAAAATATAATTTTCTCGGGTTCATATCTTGCAAACCGTTCGAAATATTGAATTACTCTCTGAGTCAAAGTTGTAGCTATTGTCATAAAGGCATATAAAAAAAAAAACTTCATCTTATTATCGACAACGGTACGTATACGTGTTAATGATTCATTGATATTATAAATATTAAGTATACGCCTAATTTAGTTTGAAATATTTTTTTAACGCGTAAAAATTTTTTTAAGTTTTTTTACGATTTTGATCTGATAAGCAAATATTTAGCTTGAGCTCAAGAGGATTAGGCTGATGTCAGAGTGGGCGCTACAACCGATGGGAAGCTTTGCGCTACAAACCTTTCCTTGTGTTTTCCTATGTGTTATGTCAGAGTGAAAGCGAAGCTTGATGCGAGAAAACACAAGCAAAAGTTTGTAGCGTAAAGCTTCGCATTGCTTCTAGCTCCCACTCTGACATCAGCCTTAACGTATGTATGTATATATTAATTTGATTTTCGATTATACTCATGTGGAAAATTGTGAACACATTATCCCATCGACATAAAAAAGCATATTAAAGAAAGTTTCATCATGATTACATAACACTTTTCTAAAGAAGGATTTCATTGCAGGCCGGTGTAATACATAGAATTTATACATATATTTATTTATTTCCTCGATGAACACTCTACAAACTTTTCTATCGATGATGATGATGTTGTTGGTTGGTAACTATTTGGTTTGTGCTAAGCATGTTAGTACTGTTTGTTGTAATGTGGTTGAAAGTGTGTGTGCATATGCATTTACATATCAAACTTAATGAATTTTGAACACGAACATGAGCATTAGGGATTTCTTCAGCTTCAATTATGTGTCGGAAGAACCTAATACCTTTCAAGAGTCAAATAGAGTTTAAATTTTATTAATCGTACTGAAGGGCCTTATAGCAGTACATCGATAAGTCACAAAATATTGAAAAGTAAAGTTTTAATTTTTTTTTTAATTTATATGAAATTTAAAAAATATGTTAAAAAAAATGGAAAAATATATGTAAGAGAAAAATTGTGTGACTTATCTTGTTTCTGCTTTAAACCCCCTCAATTTAAAGAAATGTCAGACAATTGAATTCTTGAAAAATTAACCACTTACATGAGTATGTAAGTAAATACAATTGCACAATTCCTTATGCAACACTACCGAAATTGCAAATTTTACAACAATGAGTTTTAATTTTGTAAATATCACATTAACACATTTGAATTTAACTTCAATACGATATGCAGGCTTAAAAGTTTAATGTCATTATAAAGACAGCAAAAAAGTAAACTTGTTTAACTTATTTAAATGTTTCCTTTTGTACAGCATTATATACGGTTACTTAGTAACAATTTTCTCATTGCTTTTTCGTTTCTTTTTTCGAAATCATCTTGTGCTGGAAAACTTTTTTCTCCTAGACTTTTTTTATTTATTTACGTTTTTCTTAACTCTTGCTGCTCCCACGTTTATGTGTTGTTTCCGGTTAAACATAATTCCATGTTGAGCACTTCCGCTTTTGTGCCAAAAAGGATGTCGAACTTTTTGTACTTAAAGTATATAGAGACATTTTGTGTACATACATAGCTTGGAGGCGTATGTATTAAAAATAAGGAAAAACTGAACTTAAGCACCCCAGCTTTGTGAAGCAACTGCATAACAAGATTTAGTCATTCTGATCAAAGCAACTTAAAGATAGTGAGATGGAATGTAAAAATGAAATCGTTGACTACTTGCCAAGTGTAAACAATAAAATATTAATTAAGTTTCCTTGTGTTACTCGTGCGTTAATCGTTATTTATCTTTCTTTTTTTCTTTATTTCTTCCAAGCTTTTAGTAGATTTTATTTTGCACATATAATATGTTTCTTCCCCCTCGGTTTTGTCTTTTTGCTAAACAAAATTAGAAAAGTAATGTTGTTAATGATTTTTTTTTTTTTTGTTGCTTCTATGTGTTTATCATGAAATGGGGTCTCTTGTCTTGTCTTTCCGAATGATGACAATACATTATTAGATTTATAACATAAATTACTAAATACAACAAATTTTTTGTTTAACAGTTTCAAGTGTTTCTGAAACAAATATTTAAGTGTCTGTTTGCAGAGGGGAGAGAGACAGGAAATTATTTTTTGAACTTTAGTAAATATTAATAAAATACAATTGGTTGCACAGTAATTGTTTAATTATAGAAAATTTGTTGTAATCTTAGAGGAAAACTTATTGTAGGGTATATACCATTGCTTTATACATATACAGTTTAAATCACTGCCAAAAGTAGTTTTTAACAAAACTTTGAATTTTAGGATTTCAGCTTATATTCAGAAAATAACTGCATATGAGGCCAACTTATTGGCCTTTAAGCCGAGAAATGCAAATGAGGGGTTTCGGAATATTTTCTCTAAGCCATGAAAGGGAAAGTACAGGTTTGAAAAGTTCTAAGCTTCAACTGCTTAAAAACTATTTTATAAAACATAGTTTTTAAAAGCTTTATGTGTAAACTTCTAGTAGCTTTAAGTTTCAAAATTTTTTTATTTAAGTGTATGGAAATGGAAAGTCAGATTTCGGAAGTCTTTTTCACTAATTGCTACAGTTTTTAAAAGCTTTAAGCTTCAACATAAAAATTTTTAGGGATATCATTTTTAAAAGCTTAAGTGTAAACTTTTTGTAGATTCAAGTTTCAAGAGCTTTTTTAGTTAAAATTTGTATAAACATTTTGTTTAGTAAATGTTTTTGTAAACGCTTAAAATCTTTTAGTTTTGAATGTTTCTATAATAAAAATTTTAGCTTTAATCAAAACGGATTTTGTTTATTAATACTTTAAGTATTTGTAAGCTTTTGGTAAAAAGTAAAGAAAAACTTTAATTTAGAATAAAAGCTTTTGGTAAAAATATTTTTTTTAATTTTTAAAGCTTTTCAGTTTTTAAAATTTTAAAAAGTTTTAAGTAAAAACCTATTTTTTTAAAGAAAGACTTTAGGTTTTAAAAACTTATTAAGTTACATCAAATTTTCTTAAAATTTGATTTTTTAAAGAAAAGCTTTGTATCCAAACGAATTTCTTTTCTGAATATTTTAGAGAAAAGGTTGAAATTAAAGTAAAAGCTTTATTTTTTAAAAAATTTTTTGTATAAATTTTTGGGAGCTTTTGTTAAGGCTTTTTTAATGTTAACTTTTTGTTAATTTTTTTTAGAAAGAAGCTTTATTCTTCTTCAAACTATTGAAAGCTTTTAGTTTATAAAACTTTTATTATGTCAACGTTTATTAAAAATATATCTTTTTTGGGAAAGCTTTAATTTTTTCAAGGAAAAGTAAGTATAAGTATAATTCATATTATGGCAATATCTGCTTGCAGCGCAGCGATGCTTAACTCATTCGGAAGTTGAAAATCAAGAACATAAGGACACGCTAAGATTTAAAGCCAATTACCTACAATCTTGAATCCCACACACTGTTTTTGATAGAGTCTTCAAAGTGAGAGTTTCTTCCAGGAGTGAGTGGTGTAGGGGTAACCTAACGAGTGAATATACCACCAGAATCTACAGATGGTTCTAAAATGAACTGTGGTGACGCTAGGGTAAGTATATCTCACTGTCTTCCCAACAACTGTAGGGTCTTTCAAGCTGAAATATTCCCGATAATGTCAGCTTGTAGGGTACTACACGACCTCAATATTCCCCATTAGTTAGGCAATGCAAGAAAGATCTGTCGAGGGTGGGTCTCCTGTCAGACATTACCCTTGTTTGTGTCCCTGGGAAAAGTATGAAACGGTCTTCCATCTTCTCTACGAATGCCCTGTTCTACCCGTGAAAAGAAACTGTTGGCACCTAATTCATATCTAACCTTAATGAGATATCTGGGTCTAAGCTTAATGATATCCTAAGAGTTCTCACTGCTACAGACTGGATCTAAAACTATAAAATACTACATCTAACGAAAGGATTAGTCCGGTCAAAACGGAGTCTCTTCGACTCTACTTGACTGTTCGTGAGTAGTGAACTTCCACGTTAAGCAACGATATAAGTAATAATGTAAAATGTTAGTAATTTGAAGTTAATTGCCACCAAGATCTTCTCTTATATGACTGTCAATTAAAAAACAAGAAGCCTATTGAAAACATAAATAAAAAGGTGTGTAATATTAAAATTCAAAACATAAAAGCGTTTCATAATTTCCCGTATAAACAGTAGCTATGTACAAATTTAATCTAAAACAGTTACCTCAAAGGTAACTAAAAGTCATTAACACCAAAAAGGCAGCTGTTTTCTAACTTATTTAGAAAAAAAAATAGCCTCAAGCTATTCTTTACTTTGAGACGCACAAATAAAAATGCACAAAATGTAACACCAGCATTACTGTTGATATTAAGTAAAATTTAATAATTTTATATAATTTTCCAAAAAAGCCTTTAAGCTCCATTAAAATTTACAACAAAATACATACACTACAATCAAACTCAAAATATATTTTTCTAATCAAAACTGAAAACATTTAAATTGTATTTTATCTTTCGACATTTCTAAAAAAGATAATAAAATTAATGTTTTAAAATTTCAACTCTCAACCCGGAGGACTGAAAAGAAGAAAGTCATAATTGCCTTTGACCGTCTTTACGCAGTTTAATTACGGTTCTTTCTTACATTTCGTTTTAGTGATTGTGTCCATTGTGTGTAATTGCCAAAAATGTTCTATAAGACACATCTTCATTCCAATGGGAATTTATCCAGATGTTCTTTTTTTCATGAGTATATATTTCTTCTATAACACTCGTATTGTGGTAATTGAAATTTTACAATATAAACTGTAACTTTTTCGGAAAACTTTATATAACAAAAGACTCAGTTCTCTTGTCGTTTTTTCATGTTTCACTCCTTTTTTCTCGGTTCATTTTCATTTTCGATGTCTGTTTGTTTTGGAGTTTTTTTTTTCTTCCCTTTTTTATCTTACTTTGTGTTTTACTAAAATTTAATTATAATGTAATTTTGTAGAAGTTTTCCAAGCAAATAATCCTTTTGTTAATTTTTTGTTGTTTTTACTGTTGTAATTTTCCGGCAAACGAAGTAGGGGTTATGTGGATGTGTTAGCAAGGACTTGCTATGGAAAGGTTGAAGTATTAGGGAGTAAGGGATAAAAGGGTTTTGTGTACATATGAATACTTGCCAACCATGAAGATGAAAAGAGTTATATTAAATATTTACTATAATGTTCAGCAAAGTTCACAAAGTCAAATATAAGGATTTTTTTGGTATCTATATTTATTATACCCTTCACCTTCGTGAGAAGCGCATATATAAATTTGTCATTCTATTTGTAATTTCTATAATATAATTTTTCGACCCTATATAGTATACATATTCCGGATCCTTATAGATAGCGGAGTCGTTTAATCCATGTACGTCCGTCCGTCTGCCTGTCTGTTGAAATCAATTTTCTGAAGACCAAAGATATACTTGGGATCTAAATATTATATAATTCTATCTGTCGTGCCTTCGACACGTTTCCTAATCATAATCAGCATAATCGGTCCACAAATAACGGAAATATGAGCAAATATCTCCGTGAACATTTTCAACAAATTTTCTTTTTATAGAAAATTATTGATGAATATTATTTATATATGTAGTTATGTTAGGTTTGGTTGATAGGAGGATGTATAGTACATCAAATCCGAAGAAATACACCTACGCCAGTATAGGGCCTCTTGTGCGCTCAGTTTCCTGGACGTAATCCTAAGAATTTTCCAATCAGTGTCAGTGAGGAATGTTATTTCCGGAATAACATCACTTCAAAGATACGTAGATTTAACTTCGACAAATGTCTGACAGTGACAAAGAAAGTGTTACAGAGTTTCACTGTCCTCTCCACATGCTCTACATTCGTCTGAATCCGCACGGCCAATTCTTTATAGATGTGCTGTAATCCTGTTTGTCCACTCGGAATACGTACCATCATACTAACCTCAGACATGCTCATTTTAAGGAGATTTCTCGTCTTGCTCTCATCAGGGTCACCCCATAGGATCCTTGCGGTTCTACCCGCCGTTTCAGTATTCCAAAAGGCCTTATGGAATTCTCTCACCTATATTTTTTATTCAGCTTTTGTTGCGTCGAATGGTTTTGCGTTCGTTAGGTTAACTACCTCAAGCTCCCTTCCCTTTAATGCTATTACATTCGCCTTTTCGTTGCCAACTACTCCCGAGTAGCCAGGTACCTTATATAACATAAACCTTACCTCTGGGAGAGTATTCAGTTAAAGCTTTCTTACAATCCAATATGGTCTTAGATTCAATTCTATCACCTGATATCGCCCTAATTGCCTTCTGGCTGTCGGTATATATATTAAGCCCTGTGGCCGCCATATTTATTCTAATCCAATTTACACATTCCGTTATTGCTCGGACTTCTGCTTGCAAGCTTGTGTTACGATTAGGTTAACGGTTTCTGTTTCTGGGTCTTCAATATAGAACCCCAGACCCACTTTATACCCCAATTTAGAGCCATCCGTGTTGCAACGGATTCCTACTGGTATTTGCTCTAATGTTCCGCTTGACCAAGAAATTCTATCTGGTATCAGCATTTTAAAGTTTCCGACATATACACATGACACCACTTATGCCCCAGTAGCATGTATGCTAAACTCTCCCTGTAGTAGTTTGATAAAACAATTTTTGTTCAAAGCAGTCCACCAGATTTTTTAAAGGTCTAATTACAGTTTTATAAAGCCAATATGTCATAGTAGTACTAAGACCTCTTTTCATGCCTATAGATTTCCTACATATCGCCCACCACCGATATACCTTGCTGATCCTATCCTCTATATGGTGTCTCCATTTTTATTTCCGGTCAAGGATTTTAGAATTATTTTCTTTTGATATAAAAAATTAATTAATTAATACATAGTCTTTTCATAGTGAACCCACGATAAATATTCTTTATATAGAAAACTCTCAATAAGTGTACTTTTTATAGAAAGCTCCCGATAAATTTGCTTTTTATAGAAAACTACCGATATTTTTTTTTTTAGAAAACTCTCGATAAATTTTCTTTTTTTAGAAAACTCTCTCTATATTTTCTTTTCGTCTCATAGAAAATCCTGGATAAATTTTCCTTTTATTATCTTCTTATAAAAAAATTTCAAGAAATTTTCTTTAATAGAAATTTTAAGAGAAATTTTCTTTATATAGCAAATTTTCTTTATTTAAAAAAATTATGTTAAATTTCATTTTTATAAGAAATTTTTGTTAAATATTTTTATGGGAAAATTCCGACAAATTTCCTCTTTATATTTATAGAAAATGTTTGTTAAATTTACAAACGACTTGTTAAATCTAATATTCTTTTCAAAACTATATATGTATTTATATTTTTCAACTTTTTTTGCTTTAAAATTCTATTTTATATGGTTTTAAACGATTCTGCTTCTTCTATATTGGGGTTCCATACTATGTGGCTTTGTTAAATAATTTCACACACAATTCAATGATGTTTAATCTGTAACACACTCGAATATACTAAATCAAATGCACAAGCAAAACTCATATAAAAATCATCAAAAAATTTGTAATGAATTTTAGAAAAACGAGGTCTCGATGTAGAACTTTAATTCATGCTATTCATGTTGTTGTTTTCTTTTCTATGGTATCACTAGAACATAGCAAAATACAGAAAAGGGTCAGTTAGTGATAATACAAATGAAAGAATATAGAAAAAAATAGAAGACAATATAACCCAAATGTGGCTAGAGAAAGTTTTACAACATACACAATAACAATAGAAAAGAAAATATGTATATAACTAAATAAAAAAATATGTACAAAAAACCTACTGATTGGAAAATTTCCCTGTTCACCCCTTTGAGGCAGTTTATAAACAAAATACACACAATCATTCATTTAAACATTTCTATATACAAAACGTGTACGAAAGAGAAGGGGTAGTGTGTAAAGGTCTATTTTTATTTAACTGGGGAATTATTTAAACCAGTAATAAAAAAATCAGTTTTTTCTCTAAAGAATGTTCGTATTTAGAATATAAAGTGTTTGCCAAAAAAAAAAACTGTATGGCCTCTGGATTTAAAAAACCATTTATTGCTACTTATGACTTGGTAAATATTTAATTAAACGCCACTTTTCTGTTTTTTTTTTATATATATATAAATCCCATACTAATACTTTTTGCCAAAAATTTTTCTCCCTTTTTGGCTTGATTTAGTTCTTTTTGTAGCAGTTTTTTTTATAATTTTATAAGTTTAACAAAAATCTATTCATTTAAAATGGTCAAAATGTTTTGGCAAGTAATAATGAAAATGTTTTAAATGGGTTCTTGTTAATCCTGTGAAAATGAGGGTTAATCAGACAATTGTTTTAGTCCTTTTTTTAATGTTACCTTTTTGTTTGGTAGGAGAAGGTGATAGGTTGTTTTATGTTTGTTAAAAGCATAAAGCTTTAATCGAGTGTTGTTTTGTCAAGATTTCTATAAATTTAATTACAAAAAACAAACGATCAGCTTAATTATGGATAAGAGGATAAATTTTTAGCCCAATAAATTCAAGTACTTTCACACTTTAAGTTTCTTATCTAAAAAAAAGCTATAAATTTCTGTATACCACAACTCTTACCCAGCTAGACTCTAGTAGATTTCAATTAACTAAAATTTAATATTAAAATGAAAATAATGAAACCCCTTTCAAAAATAACAACAGATTAAAATAATAAGATAGACTTCATAATTTTTATACAAATATTTTCATAATAAAATCCTTAATTATGAATATGCTGGAATCATTATTATGTTTTTATGTTTTCACTAAAACAACAACTTATATACACACACACACACATAGAAACAAAATTAAAACGAACATAAAAAATATACAACTTTACGACTTATTTCTTAACTCACACCCCCTCACAATTTCCTTTCTACTTCATCTATGTAGCTCCTTACTCCAAAGCATTTTATTTTTTGTTTTAGTTTCAATTTTGTGATGTTTTTATGGATTTTATTTGGTGAGATATGGCACTGGCACTGAACTCAATCTCATTTATTAAACTATTTTCTCTGTGTCTTTGCGCTAACGACATGGAGATCTCACACAAGTAAACCCAAAGGAACCGTGGCATAGTTTAAGGAGAAAAGAAGCAATAATAACAAGCATATATTTCATATGAGTGTTAGCAACCATGCGTTGTCATCGTAAAATATGAAACTTTATAAAACTGTGACTACATACGAATCATATTTATATGCGACCCAGCATATTACTGATATATAAATCAAACCCAAAGTTTTCTACATACACATAAATCTTTAGGAAAAATTTCCCTTCAGATTTTGAAACTAGGTTTCGAGAATTGCTAAAAATTTTTCTTCTTAGAAAATATTTTCTTAGATAAACTTTGAAAAAATATATTTCTTACAAAAAAATAATCGAAAATTTCTCTTTTTATAGAAAATTTCCAATAATTTCTCTTAAAAAAATTTACAAAAATTTTTTTTTGAAAATTTCTCTTATAAAAACTTTCAAAAATTTCTCTTATAAAAATTTTAAATTTTTTTTTTTTCAAAATTTCTCTTATAAAAATTTTAAAAAATTTCTTTTATAATATTTTTTTAAAATTTCTCTGTTAATAGAAAATATTCAAAAATTTTCCTTCTTAAAGAAAATTTTTGAAAATGTGTCTTCTTATAGGAAATATTCAAAAATTTATCTGGTAAATATTTCCCTTCATTTTTTGAAGACAAGTTTAAAAACTTTACTTTTTATAGAAAAACTTCACTTTTGCAGAAAATAGAAAATTTTTGAATATTTCTTTTATACAAATTTTTTAAGAAAAGAAGCAAAGTTCTTATAGAATATTTTCGAAAATTTCTCTTCTTATAGAAAATATTCGAAAATTCCTCTTCTAACAAAAACGATTTAAAAATATCTCTTTTCATAGAAAATTTTTAAGAAAAAATATCTTTTAACAGAAAATTTTGACACTTTTTCTTCTGATAGAAAATGTTCGAAAGATTTTCATGTTATAGAAAATTTGCTAAATTTCTCTATAGAAAATTTTCGAAATTTTCTCTTCTCATAGATAATTTTCGAAAATTTATTTTCTTATAGAATATTTTTTGAAAATTTATTTTCTTATAGAATATTTTAAATTTCTCTTCTTATTAAATGTTTTCGAAGATTTTTTTCATATAGAAAACTTTTAAAAATTCATTTTCTTATAGAAAATTTTCTTTCTTTACAAACATTTTTCGCAAATTTCACTTTAATAGAAAATTCTTGAAAATTTATTTTATAGACACTTTTTCAAATTTTCTCTTATAGAAAATTAATTTCGCTTCTTATTTAACAGTTCTATTTTTAGGATTGCATGGTCGTTCTTATTCGAGTAAATTCCCATCTCACAGATACTTCTTTAACAGAGACGCATAACTTGTGTATTTTATCTGTGACTGGAATTTGTTGAATGCAAGGAGCCATTAAAATGATTCTGTAAGCAAACATACGTCAGAGATGTATTATGAACAATACAAATTGTATCAATAAAATTGTGAAAAGTACCAATGTACAGTGGATCTACCCTAAAATGTTATTATTGAAATATGGTACCAAATGGTCCATTCTTGAAGCCATATTATCACAGAGCTATAAAGTATTAGCACACAACTTTTAACATGTTTTATATAGCAACGACATCCACTAACTATAACTATGATTATTGATGTATGTATATGAATAAGTAATACACTGGTTCAAATTTAAGACAAACAAAAATCAGCAAATTTGGAACACTTTTTTATTAACAAGTTTTTTATTTCAATATATTCATACTTGTACATGGCGATAGTTAGATCAACATTTAATTTTGATATTTAAATTTAACTCATTTATAATTATTATCGTGAGCCAGCCTAACGGACATAAATCTATGAAAATTATGATTGTTTGAAAATGTTGTATGTGTTCTTATGTATGTGATCGTTCAGTTTTTATTCATATTTCTGTTGATATAAAAGTTTTATATAGTGTTTTTATTTTACTTTAAATGAGGTCAAAAACAATGTCACATGTATAATAAATTGTTTTCATTAAATTAAAAACAAAAAAACTAGAAAATAAAACGAAATGAAAATGAAATAAACTAAAACTGTTAGATTATAAATCATAAAAATGAACATGTACAAATTGAATAAATCGTAATTTCAACATTTACAGATTCTAATGTTAAACAAGAATGCAGAAAAATCGGTTTTCATAACAGAACAACAACAACAACAGAACTGTCACTACTATATAATCCACAGATAATGCAGAAGGTATATAGTAGTTGTTATATGTGTCCTGATAGGCATTAATATGGTACATTTTTAGTGTAAAATTTGAATTTTAGAAGTTTTCTATTAAAAGTTCTTAAAATGAGAAATTTTCATTAAGAAAGTACAACGTGTTTCATTAGACTCATAAAAATTCCTATAATAAAGAGAACATTTTTTAAATTGTTCTATCAAAAAGATACAATTTTAATAATTTTTTTCTGTGAAGAAAATACAATTTCTTTTTAGGAAAGAAAAAAATTTTTTTAAGAAAAGAGACATTTTTCAAAAATTTTCTGTAAGAAAAACTATTTTTTTAAGAAAAACACTTTTGAAATTTTTTTTAAGAAAAGAGAAATTTTTAAAAAAATTTCTGTAAGAAAAACTATTTTGTAAAATTTTCTGTAAGAAAAGACACATTTGTGAACATTTTTAATAAGAAAAAAATTGGAAAATTTTGTAAAAGAAGAGACTATTTTTTTAAAGTTTAATATAGAAATTGTTTTATAATTTTCTATAAGAAGAGAAAATGTTTCAAAAAATTTCTGTAAGAAGAGAACATTTTTTACATTTTCTATAATAAAAGAATTTTTAATTTTCCATATGAAAAATAGATTTTTTTTAAATTTTCTATAAGAAACAAATTTTTTAAAAAACTCTCTACAAAACGAAATTGGAAGAAAAAATGTTGAAATTTTTTCTGTAAGAAAAGAAAAAATTTTGTAAATATTCTAAAAAAATTTAAAATTTTCTATAAAAAAAATATTTTTTTTTAATTTTCTATAAGAAACAAATTTTTTAAAGATCTCAAAATCTCTCTACAAAAAGAAATTGGAAGAAAAAATTTTGATATTTTTTCTGTAAAAAAAGAAAAATTTGATAAATTTTCTATAAAAAAAAACATAATTTTTTGAAAATTTTCTATAAAATAAAGAGACATTTTTGAAAATGTTCTGTAAGAAAAGAAACACTTTTGAAAATTTTCTATAAGCAAAAATATTTTTTAAATGTTCTATAAAAGAAGATACATTTTTGAACATTTTCTATAAGAAGAGAAAATTTTTTAAATGTTCTATAAAAGAAGATACATTTTTGAACATTTTCTATAAGAAGAGAAAATTTTTTTAAATTTTCTAGAAGAAAGAAACCACTTTTGAAATTTTTCTATATGAAAAGAGACATTTAAAAAAAAAAAATCTACAATAAAACAAAAAATTTTGAACGTTTTTTATAAGAAAAGAAAAATGTTTTAAAATGTTCTATATTAAAAGAGAAACTTTCAAAAAACATTCTATAATAGAGGAAATATTGAAGACTTTCTATAAAAGGATACATTTTATATTAAAGAAGGATATTTTCGAAAATTTTCTATTAAATTTTTTTTTTTCTATTTGCGGTTTAATACCTCAAAATCAAAATCTTTTACTTATAGTTTTATCCCAACTCAAAAAGGGGAAAAAGCCACATTATAGGAAATCTTAAAATACTTTGAAATAAATCCAAAATTAAATTTTCATCAAAAAAAAGGCAACACCCATAATATAACCACAAAAGGTTCGATGTCAGCAACATTGTTTAATATTAATTTACAAAAACTTCTACTAAAAGACATTTTATATACTATATCTATGTTTTATTTTACGATTATAAAATATTAATGTGTCATTTTCTATGTTTATATTCATACCATAAATCCATCTATCTAATATCCATAACACTTTGTGGTTTGTTCCGAGAAAAAACTGAAAATGTTGGGTTATCGCATAATTTATGCATATTGTTTTTTTGTAGTAAACACAGCAACAACAACATCAATAAATGTTATAAAATATTAACAATTTAAATTGTTCAAAGTCAGCAGCAGCAACAGCATGTTTTATATACAAGCGTTTGAAAATTTGTTAGCCAACAGATTTTCCCAACATTACAGAAACTGTTGTAGTATGTGTGTATGTACGCATGGATTTGTTAATGGTCTGTTGTATGCTTTGATCGAAGCCGTAAAATCCACATGCTACTTTTTGGTCCATAACTAAAAAAAAAATACTCTCTACTCTATACATATACTATTTAGTCTACATTTGGTGTTTTTATGGAGTGTAATACTGCCACTATTACAACTATACATACGTAGAATATAATGGAATGGGTTCAGTTGAATTAGTGCTTTATTTATTAAAAATTTTCAAAAATTCTCTTTTTATAAATTTTTGGAAACACAAAATTTTATTAGAACATTTTTATACCCTACACCACTTTAGTGGGGAGGGTATAATGGGTTTGTACTGATGTTTGTAACATACAAAAATATTCGTCCTATACCCACCTTTAAGTGTACCAATCGGCTTAGAATCATTTTCTGAGTCGATTTAGATATGTCCGTCCGTCTGGCTGGTTGCTGTCCATGTAAACCTTCTGCGCAAGGTACAGGTCGCAATTTTCAAGATAATTGGATGAAATTTGGCACACTCGCTGTTTAACCCAAGGACGAAGCCTATTGAAAATGGTTAAAATCTGTCCATTATTTCACCTAGCCCCCATACAAAATAACCCCTGAAAAGGGCTTCTGAGCTTATAATTATGTTAAATATACCTGTATATCGATAAAAGGTGGCACAACTAAGTTTTATACATACAAGCCTTGATGACCTTGCCAAATTTCATAAAGATCTGGCCTCATTTGACCCTAGCTCCCATACAAAGTCCCCTTCCGAAAATTACTTGAAATTCCAAAATTAACTTACAAACACAAATATCGAGATGAAATTCAGCACAAATAAATATTATATAAATATAGATATATTCACAAAACTTTATCGGGCTTGGTCCATATTTGCCCCTACCCCCCATATAAGGCCTCTTTCAGAAAATTAGTTTTTCATCCATAAATTGCTTAAATGTATCGGAACAATGAAATATTATGAAAAATAAATCACATTTAATATTCATAACTGGTGTGGGTATCATATGGTCGGTCACGCCCGACTATACTCTCTTACTTGTTATTATTAAAAACATTTTAAAAATTTTTATAGCTAATATTTTTGAAATTCTTTTTGTAGAGAATTTTCGAAAACTAAGAATATTTTGAAACTTCTTGACTAACAAGTATCAGTCCTTAGATTTTATAACACATTATATTGACAAACTCATATATACATTTTCTCATTTACTCAATGTTGTTGCTGTTACATTTCATTATGATGATGGCGATTATGACTACGTTTACAAAATACTAAACTATATATAAACATTGTAAATAAATATGTATTCTATGTATTTGTAAATACATACATATGCATGTATAAAGTCCCATGCATTCGAAACGATAAAGAAAATTTGAATGTTGCGGTACCCAACTACCAGCAGTAATAACAGTTGACAGTTCATTGTTGTGTGCGTTTGATTAGTGTTTTGGTAACAATTTGCATTGATTTGCAATTTGACATTTTCTCAATGGTACCAACCCATCAACGAACATGTTCATTCATTTCTAAAACTCAATGTTTGGATAGGTTGGAATAAGGGATTTATGTTTCTGCTCACTTTGTTTAGTTTATAACTTTGTAATCTAGAGTAAAAGAAACAACAAAACAAAAATACTATTTCTGTTTGATGATAATAATGACGAATAACAACGCAATAACAACAACAGATGTTGAGGTCCTAAATGTGTTCTTTGCTAAGAGTCGCCTAAAACTTTAATGTTTTTTTATAACTCTCTAAATTCTATGTATTGTTGTTTTTCAATCACTCTTCGTTATTAAATCCAATTTTAGGTTATTTTTACTATGACATTAAACATTTTGTTGTTTTTTTATTTGCCACCGGACACAAATCATTACCAATGTTGGGGATTATTGTAAATCTAAATAGCGCATAAGTTTAATATTATTTTTATAGCAGGTTAAAAACTGCTAAAAACAATAATAGAAAAATACAACAGATTTTGTTACAATAATATAAATAATGTCTATAATTTGTTAGTGTTTGATTATTTTGTGAGGACTACACAGTGGGGCAGAATGGAAATTTTTTGGAAATAAATCTGGCATTTCTAAACGGCTGATCCGATCGGGATAAAATTTGGCGTGAGCGTAGCCAAGGAGTAAGTTTTGAAGATGAACCCTGCAGATGCCCCAGGGACGGCGCTGTGGCGGCTCAAAGTAGGGTACCTACGACATGTAAAATTTTTAAACTCGTGCCATTTTTTTGTTTTTCACCCAAATACAAAGATTTTTATATTTTGTGAAAGCGCTCGACGAGATCTTGAAAAAACATGCTTGGACATACTACTTATCTCTTATAATATCCGAGTTATAGGCATTTAAAAATTTAGTGATACAAAATTTACCATACCTTGGTCCGCCTTTTTTTGAATACCGGGCGTAATTTTGGACCAAATGGACTCAAAAAAATTTCAAAATTTCCAATAATATACAAAAAATTTCAGATCAATATCGTTTACAGATCCAAAAATATACGTTTTTTAATTGAAAAATTCAAAAAATTTTAGATTTTTGGCGTTTTTTTGCCAAAAATGTGTCTTAACTCTTTTATTAATAAAATAAAATTTTTATTAAGAACATATAACAATTTTATAGTTTTCTAAAAGGTATCTTTACGCAGAACGCTTTGGCGTAAAAAACTTGTCCTATTTTTTGAAAATGTTGCCACTGCGTCCTTCCGAATATGACCTATTTTTTATCAAAACTTCAACTTTGGGCGACATGTTCTAAAATCCCAAAGCTGGGATCAGAAAACTGAAAGCAGTTTTGGAAACCTCAATATGTTTTCTATTTACTCCAAAAGTATTTTCCCAGCCCTGAAAGAAATGTGGACCCTATGGGCAAAAAAGTAAAAAATCCCATTTTTGGGATTTTCATTCCTATTTTTGGGAATTGCGGGATGCCCTTTGACCTTTTCAATTTTTTTTTGCATATTCTTATTTGAAATGACAAATTTAACAAGCGTTGAAAATTTCATTGAGTTTTGTTCATAAATAAAGATTTTGTCATATATTACATATTTGTTTAATTTCTAAAACTATGATTTATATCAAAATTTTAATAGGATCGCAGATAGCTACAACAATTTAGTCCATATTTATCCCTTAATATCATTTTTTAGTTAGATATGGTAATTCTCGACCCTTTACAAAAAATTTCAAGCCAATATCTCAATTACATTCAAAAATATGTTCATTTAAAGCTGTGTCCTTTAATTTCATCTTTTTCATATTTTAGTATTAAGTATGACAGCACATATTTAAATCTTATATTTACCTATTTTCTATTTGTTTGCTTATCCTTATAATTGAAAGGTCCTATTATGCTTAAATTTTCAAAAATTTATAACTATTTTTTACCTAAATTTTTTCGACAGATCATTTCGTTCTGTTTCGTTTATGATCATGTAGGTAAAAATATACAGGTAATGATAATTTCGATTCATTCACTAATAAGAAATATCAATGACTGAATTACAGGTTATAGTAATATAGTCCTAAATGTTAATAGGTAGACAATTCGTAATTTTTACTTTGGAATACCTGTATCGGAAATGACAAGAATTGGTATATAAGTAAACTTCTCAGATTTTAAGTACCATATTTAATAAATCTACAATGAAGATTACATTAAAGTACGAAGAGTTGTGTTCCGTTTTATGGGGTATATCTTCAAAAGGGCCAGAAAGAATTGAAGACATTTCAAATTATATAAAAACTACATATAGTAGAAAAGTAGACAAAACAGGCATATCAAAAATTGAAAACTTTTTAAAACTTTTTGATGTAAAAAGTAAGTCTGTGGATGGAAATCAAAAGAAATTTCGATTAAAATTTTGTAGTTGGATGGAAACTACTACGGAAATCTCAACTTACAACACATCAATAGGAGCGCCTTGCAAGTCATACGAAGACTTATGTTCAAGGTAAAAAAAAGAGGGTCACACAAAAACTTTTTTCAATCTCAAATGAGGAAATTGCTGATACATTTAACGAAATGCTGAAAAAGGAATACCAACATATGGATGTCGTACATATTGCAACTATTCTTCCTAATGCATCACCAAAACGACTTAAGCGAATTGTGTAAAGTATACCAACTCCAACATCATAATCAAATTTTACTGAAGAGGAAGCAATAGCGCTTATGTTGGAACTGGGTCTCAGTCGAAATAAGTACCAAATATTAAGGAAAGCTCTGCATGAAAAAGGACACAATATATTACCATCATACAAGGCGATCCAGGAAAAAAAAACAAACTATCCTACTAAATCAACAAAAAATAATGAAGAATTGAAAGAACTGAGAGCTGCGGAAAAAAGCAGAATCCAAGAAGAATTTAAAGTCAGATGGGATTAAACATCGACAAACCACTTTCAAGTTGAGGTAGTACAAATGACGGTAATACGTCGAGAAGGTTTTTTCGTGATTTTGAAATTACTTCAAAAATAACTGGAATCGACAAGGAGTTGCTTCGAAGAGTTAAAACTATTTTAATGGCACTGAATAGTAAACATAAAATTAATGAAAATCGATTTGGGGAATACACATCTGAAATTTCTAAATTACTTGTATCTCTGTATCCATGGAGGGAACTAACACCAACAGTACACAAAGTATTGTGTCATGGTCAAATAATAATTGAATCGAATATTCTTCCACTTGGAGAGTTAACAGAAGAAGCCCAGGAAGCGAGGAATCGAGATTTTAAGCATGTTCAACTATTCAGCTCAAGAAAATGCTACAGGCAATCACAGAATGAAGATATTTTTAATAGTTTACTTCTATCTTCTGATCCTGTTCTTTCAACTATGCGAAAAAGATGGATTTGTTATGAAACTCTATCATCTCAAAACAAGAAAGATTTAAAGGACTTATATTACCTTCTGGATATGTATACCGATATGACAGATTATTTTATAGAAAATAAGTAGTGTTAGGAATTAACTATATAAGTAGGTTGTAAGAATTAATTGTATTATGTTTAAGATAAACAGTTCAAATAAAAAAAGCTATTATACTAACTGATGATATTGTATTAAATTGTGTTTTATATTTCGGTGGGCGGGAAAGGTAATTTGTGTGGGGTGATTTAGGTGTTGTTGTGCGTGGCTCATAATAAAATTATAATTTTTTTATTTTATATACAATATTATAATAAAATAATTAACTAAATAATTTTTAAAAATTGTCCAAATATTTTATTCAACACCAAATGTATGTTCTGTCATACTTAATACTAAAATATGAAAAAGATGAAATTAAAGGACACAGGTTTAAATGAACATATTTTTGAATGTAATTGAGATATTGGCTTGAAATTTTTTGTAAAGGGTCGAGAACTTCCATATCTAACTAAAAAATGATATTAAGGGATAAATATGGACTAAATTGTTGTAGCTATCTGCGATCCTATTAAAATTTTGATATAAATCATAGTTTTAGAAATTAAACAAATATGTAATATATGACAAAATCTTTATTTATGAACAAAACTCAATGAAATTTTCAACGCTTGTTAAATTTGTCATTTCAAATAAGAATATGCAAAAAAAAAATTGAAAAGGTCAAAGGGCATCCCGCAATTCCCAAAAATAGGAATGAAAATCCCAAAAATGGGATTTTTTACTTTTTTGCCCATAGGGTCCACATTTCTTTCAGGGCTGGGAAAATACTTTTGGAGTAAATAGAAAACATATTGAGGTTTCCAAAACTGCTTTCAGTTTTCTGATCCCAGCTTTGGGATTTTAGAACATGTCGCCCAAAGTTGAAGTTTTGATAAAAAATAGGTCATATTCGGAAGGACGCAGTGGCAACATTTTCAAAAAATAGGACAAGTTTTTTACGCCAAAGCGTTCTGCGTAAAGATACCTTTTAGAAAACTATAAAATTGTTATATGTTCTTAATAAAAATTTTATTTTATTAATAAAAGAGTTAAGACACATTTTTGGCAAAAAAACGCCAAAAATCTAAAATTTTTTGAATTTTTCAATTAAAAAACGTATATTTTTGGATCTGTAAACGATATTGATCTGAAATTTTTTGTATATTATTGGAAATTTTGTTGTCTAACTAACAAGAAAAAATTGAGTCCATTTGGTCCAAAATTACGCCCGGTATTCAAAAAAAGGCGGACCAAGGTATGGTAAATTTTGTATCACTAAATTTTTAAATGCCTATAACTCGGATATTATAAGAGATAAGTAGTATGTCCAAGCATGTTTTTTCAAGATCTCGTCGAGCGCTTTCACAAAATATAAAAATCTTTGTATTTGGGTGAAAAACAAAAAAATGGCACGAGTTTAAAAATTTTACATGTCGTAGGTACCCTACTTTGAGCCGCCACAGCGCCGTCCCTGGGGCATCTGCAGGGTTCATCTTCAAAACTTACTCCTTGGCTACGCTCACGCCAAATTTTATCCCGATCGGATCAGCCGTTTAGAAATGCCAGATTTATTTCCAAAAAATTTCCATTCTGCCCCACTGTGGACTATTATTATTATTGAAAATAGGAAATGTACAGTATATAAATGTTAGAAATTTGTAGCTAAAACGTGACCAAAACGTAATTATCTCGATAACATTGATAGTTTTTGTCAAAACAGAAACTTTAACTTCTGAGAGAAAATTTATCGATTACTTCTTTTAAAAAGAAAATTTATCGAAAACTTGCTATAAAAGGAGAGTGTTATATTCGGCTGTGCCGACTCTCATATACCCGTATGGCATAAAAGGAATACTCCCCTATAAACATCATGATCACTCATCAAATTAACTCACCGTTTTTCATAAAAATTTTTAGACCTATTTATGGTTTATATAAATATGTGTACATCAAATATCATCGCTGTACTCGGATTTTTATGTCAGTAATTTTTTTTTTTGGAGGTAAGCTTTTATGGGCGGGTAGGATAAGTTACCGACACTTTCCGCAAGAAATTCGGTAGGAAGATTTAAGTTCCTATCAAATTTCATAACTGTACACGTCTTTAAGCCAGAGTATGTCGAGTTTTATAACTTAACTCTTATTTTTAAGCCAATAATGAGCTTTAAAATCATTTTCTGGAGGGGACCTTATGGGGGAGTAGGGTCAATTATGGACCAATCTCACATAAAATTTGTTTAAGAGATTTTGGCTCGCAAGGAACTTACTTAAGCCAAATTTCATCGCTATACTTGTACTTTTAAAAAATTGCAGAAGGGGACCTTATATGGGGGGTAAGGTCATATATGAACCGATCTTCATAAAATTTTTAAGCCAGTAATGAGAGTTAAAGTCATTTTTGAAGTAGACCATATTTTGGGGATAGGGTCAATTATGGACCGATCCACATAGAATTCGATAGAGAGATTTTGGCTCATATGAAACTTATTTATGTCGAATTTCAACGCTGTACGCACTTCTAAAACATATATTCCCATTAAAGCTGTTTTACGGGGGTCCACTTGTATGGGGGCTATCCGAAAACATTTACCTATTTTCAAACAGACAAACTATACCTATAGAGAATATTTGTGAAAAATTTCAAACCTCTAGCTTATGCCGTTCGGACTCTATCGTGCTTTCAACAGACGGACGGATGGACATAGCTAAATCGTCTTAGAATTTCATAAAAATCTACAATACATACTTTTGTGGATCTGTGACCAATATTTCACTATCTTTTTTGATGGTGGGTATAAAAATGTATAGAAAATTTTCTAAAAAAAATGAAAATTTATAGAAAATATTCTATAAAAAAATTTATGTAAAATTTTCTATAAAAAAAATTATTGAAAATTTTCTATAAAAAAAAATTATTGAAAATTTTCTATAATAAAAAAAATCTATAATATAAAAATGTACGGAAAATTCTCTAAAAAAAAGAAAATTTGTTGGAAAATTTTCTATAAAAAACAATTTATTGAAATTTTTCTATAAAGAGAACATTTATCGAACATGTTATGTTATGGAAATGATATCTTATCAAATATATTTATTTGATTATTTAAACATTTTCTATATAAAGAAAATGTATGGAAAATTCCTATAAAAATAAAAGTTAACGGAAATTTTCTATAAAGAAAATTTTTTACGAAACGAATATCGAAACAAAGGTTGTTGACCTTTCTTTAAAAAACTATAATTTTTTTAATATAAAAGGAATTTATTAATAGTCACTCAGGCTCTACGAAGTACGGGAAATCATTGTTTATGTCAACGTTACTGAGGAATTATGTCACAAAATTTCCTTATTTAAATTTCATCATATTAAAAAAAAACATACCATTCCTGTTATAAAATTTTCTCTAGTAAATATACACATGATATGGCTTAACTCAAAGTAAATAATCATATATGTAAGTATGCAAATTTTTTTTTGCTTATCATGATGAATGCTTACAAAAACTGTCAAATGATGTCAGGCCATTTAGACACACACAGTACTGAAAAATAATGATTATAGACATGATTTTGACCCACCAAATACTTGTTAGCATGAAATGTTAAAAATCCCCAGCATAACCTTTAGAGAGAGAGAGAGAGGGAGGTAGAAACACAAATTTCTATTGTCAGTTTAATACATTTAAAGTTTCGAAAAATATTTGAAAATTCCATTACTTACTTTTTTATATGTATCCTGTTATATTTACGTATAAGTATTTCAGCATCCATTGTGTGGTATTTTGAGTTGGTATACATAACGGTCAATGGCGTTACACTCAGTTTAATGTTATCATATATACATAGATATGGTTTTACAAGTTTGTTATTGTTGTTGTTATTGGATTTTTTTTTCAATTTGCATAAAAATAGTTTTATTGTTAAAGATTTTAGTACAAAACACTAATAACAATTGTTAAACTAGGTCATCGCAATATTATGATTATTATTGTTGTTTAGTTGATTCCACAATAATAATAATAATAATAGTGGTACGAGTACACAATCATGTGTATAAGCTTCACCCATTTTAAGTCTGTGATCAGTGATGGTATTAAGAGGGATATAATTGTGTTGAAAATGTTCCATAAAAGCAAATAAAAAGATCATTTCTGAAAATTTTTCTTTAAAAAAAAAAAAAAATTATCAAAATTTTATAAAAAATTGGTAGAAAATACTATATAAATAAATGCTAATAATATGTATGTACATACATATGTTAGACATTAAATTGTACCATCACTGGTGTAACCAGTACACCATGGTTCCTTTGAAAAAACATGGTTATTTCATTATGAAATTGCAACTACACATAGATATAAACACCAGAAGTCCAATTACATTTAACATGACCAACTCATTTTGTTTAGTTTAATTTGCACAACGTGGTCAGTGATATTACTTTACTTATGAATGGATATCCACCTTTTTTTAATTTTCATTATTTGGTTTGCTGACAGTCAATGGTTTTATTGGAATCCTAATTATTCATGTTAAACCCATGCATTGTTAGGGATATTAAATGCAAAAGTAAAAGTCTTATGGTATTTCGCTATGCTGAAATTCGTACACCCACCATCAAATTCAACCTCAAAATTTTTAATGTACCCAGCAAAACTTACATAGAAAATTATGGATTTTAAATGCTAAAATTTACATTTGACAATAACATTTTATGTCTTTCTTTTAACAAGGTAATGGCATTAGTACTTACCACGCTCACTTAAAAATAGGGAGTTAAATAAGTACTTCTCACGATCGCTCGCTAATAGAAGTCGAAGTAAGTATGTATTTATAAACAAAGCTATTTGAAAGTCATTACTATACTCCTTCTAAGTTATGCAAACGGTATGTAGTATTCATAGAAAAGTATGTTGTTGGGTAAGTACAAGCCATTAGCATGTTTTTGCTGGTTATATTTATTTTTAAAACTTTTAACCGGTTCCAACCTATATTGTTCTTTTTGGTCATATAGTCTAAACATTACCATATGTGCAATTTTTAAAGTCATGGAAATATAACCATATACAGACACCACTACAAGATAAAAGACCAAAACAAAAAGACCCCTGTCTTCCAGTTTTGCTCAAATTCATGCACTTTTTTCTCGAGCTCATATCATGCAAACCGTTAGGAGTTTTGATTTATTCTCTAAGGCAAAGTTGTAGCTCTTCTCATAAAGAACAAAAATTGTGAACATATAAAATCAAAAAACTTATATTGTGAAATTGCACTGAATTTATAATGACTCCTGTACGTATACGTGTTAATGATTTATTGATATTACAAATATTAAGTATACGCCTACTTTAGAGAAACACTTGAAATTAAAAATTAAAAGTGCATGACTTTGGGCATAACTGGTAGAAACGGGTCTTTTTTTGAACTTTTATCACGTAGTGGTGCCCGTATATGGTTATACTTCTTCGTGTTGCACTATGTTATTAATAGTTATGTGTATTCTAAGGAAAGTTATCTCAAGCTCCGATTGTCGTTTAACTGTTAGATATTCTGCCTGATAAAACAATTTTTGTATTTAATTTTAGGATAAAAAATAAGTGGATATTGAAAAAATGGGGGTAAATATTATAACCCACTATTTACCACTACTTTGTCTCTAAACTCATATGACATCTCTTTAATTTACATAATTTGATTCCTATTCGCCTTTTCAATTAAAAAGGCAATTACATTGTTCGCCAATTGATTAATTGACTTTAATTATAAAAATAGTTTATTAATTAAATAAACTGTAAAGAGTGCATAAAAATGTGTTAATTATATAAAATAAATATGGGTTTATTAAAAAAAGTTCTTATGATTGTTGAAAAAGTTTGAGAATAATAAATTTGCAAATTATGTTAATGACTTTTTAATATATTTTCGTGTCAAATAATGCAACAAAAAATCAAACTCTCATTTATTGCGTTTTCAGTTAATTTTTTTAGTAAAAGTTTATTTGTTTTTGTGTTGTTCTAAAATATAAATGTAAACAAGTAAGAAAGTATAATCAATCATGCCCGACGATATGATACTCGACAATATTTATGCGTTAGTTAGCTAGTTAGTTAGGTAGTTAGTTAGTTAGTCAGTTAGTTAGTTAGTTAGTTATTAGTTAGTTAGTTAGTTAGTTAGTTAGTTAGTTAAGTAGCTTAAGTTAGTTAGTTAGTTAGTTAGTTAGTTAGTTAGTTAGTTAGTTAGTTAGTTAGTTGTTAGTAGTTAGTTAGTTAGTGTAGTTAGTTAGATTAGTTTAGTTAGTTAGTTAGTTAGTTAGTTAGTTAGTTAGTAGTATTTTAGTTTTTCGATTTCGTTAGTTAGTTTAGTTAGTTCGTTAGTTAGTTAGTTTAGTTAGTTAGTTAGTCTAGTTAGTTAGTTAGTTAGTTAGTTAGTTAGTTAAGTTAGTTAGTTAGTTAGTTAGCTTAGTTAGTTAGTTAGGTTAGTTAGTTTAGTTAGTTCGTTAGTTAGTTCGTTAGTTAGTTAGTAGTTAGTTTCGTTAGTTAGTTAGTTAGTTAGTTAGTTAGTTCGTTAGTTAGTAGTTAGTTAGTAGTAGTTAGTTAGTTGTAGTTAGTTAGTTAGTTAGTTAGTTAGTTAGTTAGTTAGTTGTTAGTTCGTTAGTTCGTTAGTTAGTTAGTTAGTAGTTAGTTAGTTAGTTAGTTAGTTAGTTAGTTAGTAGTTAGTTAGTTAGTTAGTTAGTTAGTTAGTTAGTTAGTTAGTTAGTTAGTTAGTTAGTTAGTTAGTAGTAGTTAGTTAGTTAGTAGTTAGTTAGTTAGTTAGTTAGTTAGTTAGTAGTTAGTTAGTTAGTTAGTTAGTTAGTTAGTTAGTTAGTTAGTTAGTTAGTTAGTTAGTTAGTTAGTTAGTTAGTTAGTTAGTTAGTTAGTTAGTTAGTTAGTTAGTTAGTTAGTTAGTTAGTTAGTTAGTTAGTTAGTTAGTTAGTTAGTTAGTTAGTTAGTTAGTTAGTTAGTTAGTTAGTTAGTTAGTTAGTTAGTTAGTTAGTTAGTTAGTTAGTTAGTTAGTTAGTAGTTAGTTAGTTAGTTAGTTAGTTAGTTAGTTAGTTAGTTAGTTAGTTAGTTAGTTAGTTAGTTAGTTAGTTAGTTAGTTAGTTAGTAGTTAGTTAGTTAGTTAGTTAGTTAGTTAGTAGTTAGTTAGTTAGTTAGTTAGTTAGTTAGTAGTTAGTAGTTAGTTAGTTAGTTAGTTAGTTAGTTAGTTAGTTAGGTTAGTTAGTTAGTTAGTTAGTTAGTTAGTAGGTAGTTAGTTAGTTAGTTAGTTAGTAGTTAGTTCGTTAGTTAGTTAGTTAGTTAGTTAGTTAGTTAGTTAGTTAGTAGTTAGTTAGTTAGTTGTAGTTAGTTAGTTAGTAGTTAGTTAGTTAGTTAGTTAGTTAGTTAGTTAGTTAGTTAGTTAGTTAGTTAGTTAGTTAGTTAGTTAGTTAGTTCGTTAGTGTAGTTAGTTAGTTAGTTAGTTAGTTAGTTAGTTAGTTAGTTAGTAGTTAGTTTGTTAGTTAGTTAGTTAGTTAGTAGTTAGTTAGTTAGTTAGTTAGTAGTTAGTTAGTTAGTTAGTTAGTTAGTTAGTTAGTTAGTTTGTTTGTTTGTTTGTTTCTTTGTTTGTTTGACTAAAACACTAACCTCCTGGAGGCCTTACTAAAATCAATACACAACTCAGCATTAATCTAATAAATAAGTTTTAAAAAATTCTACAATATTAGACATTAGTAACTAAAGTCCATATATACCTTCTGAAATTAACATTAAATTTACAAAACGTGTTTTGCGGATGCGCAACTTGCCAATGCGCCATTTTCACTTGTATTTTCTAAGATGTTTCGCATTAATTTTCAGTACTTTATACCAATTCCCTATTCAAAAATCTTCTTTAAATTTTATACATAATTACAACAATTTCAGAGAAACATATTTTATTCATCTAACACACAGGTGCAGTTTTTTTTTTTTCTTTTAACAAATGAAGTTTTGAGGTTATAAAAGCAGAACAATACCCCAAACCATTTTGAGGACAAGAGCAGCTGAACGAAAAAAAAACTTTTTTTTATAAAATGAAAAGAAGATAATCAAACGTATACAATGCAAGATGTTCATTTCTCAGGCTTAAGATAAACTCAACGTTGACGACAACATATACAAAATATTCTGTATACTTTTTTAATTTTTAGTGATGTATTACAAGCAATTCATAAGCGTTGAAGTGTTAAAATACTGCAGTATCTCAGACATACCAACACATAAACACACACACTTAGTCAAAACGCATGCATACACTTACAACAATAGCAAAATGAACGTCTATTTGCAAATGGAACAAAAATGAAGAATACAACTTGGAACCGAACTGTTTCGTAATGTACTATAGTGAACTTTCTGCAGAACTGAAACGTGAAGTACAGGACAGGACATGACAAGCATGATAGAGCAAACTGAACATAAATGCCACAATAATGGTTGGCATCATTTGTCACTAAGAATTATGGATGAGATATATACAATGAAACAGGAGCAGTAGCTATTTTATTATTATTATTATTTTCAACAATGAAATGAATACAACAACAATAATGTAAAAAAGCAGAAATTATAAATATGTTTTTTTAATGAACATAATATAAGAAAATTTAATTACATTAATATTAAAGAAGGATCTCTTAGGGCGGATCTTTGATATGGTTTGTAGTGGTAGTCTTGAAACTTTCTTTTTATTTTTTTCGTAATCCCTAATGGCTAGTCATTTTGATTTCCACTATATAATTTTCCGACCCTATTATATTCTGGATCCTTATAGATAGCGGAGTCGATTAAGCTATGTGCGTCTTTCTGTCTGTCTGTCTGTCTGTCTGTCTGTCTGTCTGTCTGTCTGTCTGTCTGTCTGTCTATCTATCTATCTATATATCTATCTATCTATCTGCCTGTCTGTCTGTATGTCTATCTATCTGTCTGTTGAAATCAATTTTCTGAAGATCCCAGATATCTTCGGGATCCAAGTCATCAAAAATTATAGAAATAGTTTCAAACATGGTTAAACATAAGATTCGGGAAAGGCGAATTTAGAACTTTTACTTGTTTTAATTCAAAATTATAAGAAAAATATTTTATAGCACACATCACTTTCACTTGCTTTCTCTAAAATCATACTCAAAATTCACCAACTGTTCCTAATTTTTTTTTTATTACTACAATTCTCTTCCTTGCAATTTGTGCTCTTTATTCTCCCAGAAGATGGCCTCCAAAAAGACTATCTCCACAGTCTTATATTTAGTATTTCCTTTTTGTTTCCACATTAAGCCAGTTGGTCCTTTTTGTGTGTGTTAAAATGTTCATTAAAAATTTGCATAATAAAAGTACTTACGTCTAAAGCCATGAGAACAACATTTGCACAACAAAGAACTCAGTAATCACCAAAAAATTAAGAAAGAACGAAAAAACCAGAATACACAATGACAGCAAATACACAAAACGATGATGATTTTGTGTTCCTTATAAATTATAAACCAAAGTCATTAATATTTCAAATAAAAAGGCCAAGCGTTATAATGAAATAAAAAGTGGAAATCATTATGATAAATACAAAAGCGTGTTAGGCTTCAAAACCAAAAATTATTTAAATGTTAATGATGATATTTTAAATGTTTGTTAAATATTATTTTATATTTTTTCTTAGAAATTCTGGTAAATGTTATTTTTAAATTATTCGCAATAAAATGTAATTTTGTTTAAAAATGTATTTTTAACTTTTAAATTTGTATACTTTCCACCATATATGTATGTATCTATCTCTAAAAACGTGTTATTTCCTCCTTTTTATTGGTTTCCATTAATAAAGCATTTTTAATGGACTTTAATTTAGTCGCAATGTTCGACTTTAACTTTGTTAACTGTATAAACTCCAGTAGTGTATATTTTCCATTTTCATGGGTATAAACAATACAGCAACAACAACGTATAAAAACACACATTATTCTTTTTAAGTTCAATTTAATGTTGCATCAATAAACAATGATGACTTTTCGATTGCGATAAAATCACACAAGTTATTTAGTAAAGGAAATCGAAATGAAAAGATGTTTACTAAGAGTAGGGTGGCAGTAATCATTGCACTATTACAGATACTATATGCTCAATAGGCGAGATAGTGCTGGGATTTTTAAATAAGACAAAAACACAAATTACCTAAAGTCGATACTTAGATTTATAATTTGGTTACGGATAATATCTGGGGTTTTGGAATAATATTTTAACACTTTCACAGATATCGGGTTTAAAATAAAAATCTAATCTAGACAGAATAAAATTTCTGAAAATTACAAATAGAATCATAAAATATACATTTCAGCTGAATGTTGAAAGAAATAACTTTCAAACCAAACAAATTTTTACAAGCGATTATGACACCCATTAAAACCAATTGGTATTTCTAAAAAATATTATTAGATCCGCTATTGGCAAACTTTTAAGACAAATAGTTCTAAAAGGAGATTTCTGTGACAATATCTTAGTTTACGCCATAGAGGAGCAGGGTAAACCCATGAAGTATATAGGTCACATTCATATTCTACACCTAAGTTCACATAAATTATGTAGTAACTCGAGTATGGTTTCGTCGGTATACCATGCGTTCAAAAATATGTCCATATATCTAGGCATGATATGTATCTGTGTATATTTTGGATTGTTTCGATAGCGGTGGACCTGATGACATAAAATTTTAGCATTAAGAAATAAAACATTTTCCACTGTCTACAAATGTCGGAAATACGATCTCACCAGCTCAGTTTAAAATCCAGTCGTTTTGCATTCGAATTAGGAATGACATGTCACAGTCCAGTTCTTAGATATCAAGAGAGTCTATACATTTTCGATATAAATTAGAACACTGTTCACACTCTATTAAATTTATAAAAATTTTATATCTGATAGCGAAGTGCCAACCTAATACATATGGCTTCATAGCTCCTACCTCCTGAAAAATGAAATGTTACACATACTACAACAAATAAGAACATGTAAGAGTTTTATATTGGGCTATACCGAATCATATATGCCCATCATTAAGCCACATATCGTATCTGAAAGATTTTCGGAAAAGGGCTTTTATTAGGACCTTTATTACATGACAATTATGGATGGAATTTCTTAGAATATTTTTTTTCGAATTTTATCTCAAGAACGTGGGTTCTAAATGATTTATTGGCAGTAAACTGCTTTACTGCAAGACCGATCGCGATGAAATTTAGTCAACACTATACTATTTTTATATATATGTGGGGTCAAGGAGCAAATATGAGCCTATTTTCTTCATACTTTACAGTTTCAACTGTAACATTTTATGTTACAGTACAGCATTTACTAAAAATGCCTGTTCCTTAAAAAGATTAATTTTTGTACACCGTTCTTCTTATTTTTGTCCTATGGGAGCAACCAGTGTGAGTTCTATAGAGAATATTTTTAGAAAATTCGAACCTATTTTTAAGGGCCTATAACCAATATTTCAATGTGTTGCAAACAGAATGATAAAATCAATATATTCCCTCAAGATTTGTGATGGTGAGTATAAAAACAGTTCACATAAATTCGTTTCATTTTTTCTATTCTGCTGATGTTAAACTTTTTCTGAAAATAGCCAGAGGGTGCAAAAAAAAACAGAAACAACCAATTCTAGAAGTTGTCCGCACAGAAAGTTCACATAAGTAGAAAAAATATTAGAAACGTAAATTGTGTACCTAAATAAGACAGAAGGGGAAAGCAATGAATTGTTAAAAATTTTGAAAAATGTATTCATTCCCTCATTTGCCAGGGCTTCTAATAGGTACGATATAGGGCCTTTAAGGATCCAAATAGAAGTTTTAAGTTTTAGCTACAAACTTCATAAAAAGAAAACACAATTTTGACCCGTCCGAAAACACCCTTTTTTTACACAGAATAACACTTTAATAAGATCGGTCCTAAAAACCCAACCGCATATTACCCATTTAAACATTAATGCGCATAAACTGTATTACTGTACAATGAAAATGGCGAATAAAAATTGTTCTTTTTTTAATTTCTATGTTCTATAGTTCTGTAAAGCTATTTTAATAATGTCTTCATTCCTTTAAAATCTGAACACATGCTTCTTAAATTGGAATATTTCTCCTTTTATTTTTACTATTCCAAATAAAACATCACTATATAGTAAATTATGTGTTGTATTGTTTTACTTTAAGTATCCCAGCAGGTGACAGGAAAGCATTGTATTCCTTTAAGATATATTGTTAACTAAAGTTATTTGCTACTCTTTGAATTGTAGGGAGTAGTCAGTTGTCACTTGTAGATTACCCATGTAATCTAGCGGGGAATTAATCGTCACTTTAGTGGCCCTATGTAACTTAGAGAGATCACTTTTTGTTTAATGTAACTTTTCAGATCGAAATTTTTACTAACAACATAGAAATACCCAGCAAAAGCTTTCATTGAAAAGAAAAGGGGTTAAAAGGTAAAATTTGCTTAGCATTTACGATCGCCTGCAAATAAGGAGTTAAGTAAGCAGATTTTAAGAAATATGAACAAGCATACGTCCACTGTGTCTACTATCAGTTTAAAAAATATATTTTTTCGCTTGCGTACATTAAAAAGTAAGTACTTGCATATTGTACTATTTGTAAGTCATTACTAGAATCATTATAAGTAATGCAGACGGTATGTAGTAGTCATTGTAAAGTATGTTGTTGAGTAAGTACAAGTCATTACCATACGCATAACAGGCCCTATAGTGGCCTATGTGCATTTCTTTGGATTTTATGTACTATACATCCTCCTATCAACATAACCTAACCATGTTTTTGCTGGGTAATTTGAGGGCAAATTAACAATTGGCAAGAATAGTAAATTAGTGCAGTACAAAAGAAAATATTTAAAGTAGCTTCTCATGGCTTTACTTGGGGACACTTAAGTGACGATTTAAATCAAAATTTCTCGAAAATATATTCTACAGGAAATACATTGACTGCTCCTAAAACTGCTGAGAATCAACAAACACACACAAATGAATAGTAGCTCATACGCACACACGCATTTCTAATGAAAATAAGACAAAAACTAAGTTGATTTTTACTAGACTTGATTTATAGCATTTAAATGAAAGAATATACCAAAAAACGAAAAGAAATATTCTTTTTAGTGAGATAGGAAAAAAAGGAAAACAAGAAAAATTCTTAACAAAAAATTAACTTTTAATAAATCATTCCATTTAGAAGTTAAACATTTTTGTGTTGTCTTTTTTGTTTTTTCTCATTTAACATATTCCATGTTGTATCTCTATAACATTTCTATACTTCAAATATGACCTTGAGACTTTTTTATACAATATTTTCAATGCGTGTGGGTTGAAAACTCCTTCAAGTGTCATAGAGCTTAAATTTGATGAAATTTAAATGATGTGATCCTTTAAGTCTCAAGTTGATTGTGTTTTTTTCCATTGTGTCCTTGTTGACAAAGTTTATTGCTGGGAAAGTAGAATTTATTCGCCGTAGACTAACTGACTGTGTATACCTTAAATTAACCATTATTCTTCTAAGAAAGTGCTTAAAATTTGTTTGTTTTTTCTGTTTTGTTTTATTTTACTTTGTTAAATCATGCTTAAGAATTGCTTTTGTATTTCATCTATTTTGTAAAGTTTGTGATAGAAAAAATTACGAACAAACTTTGATAAAAAAAATAAACCAAACTGTTTTGTTAATTATTTACTAACAACGCAATTTTCTAGCTAATGACAAACTTTTCTTTTAAGTTTTAGTTGTTTCTGTTGTTGTTGTTATTACAATAAGGACAAAATTTGTTTAACATACTTGAGTAATAAGTACCTATAGAAGAAAACTCAAATATTGAAAATGAAACAAATTGAAGAGCTGTACGCTCGGTTAGATGAATTTTTTTCTTTCTCTCTCTCTCATAATATTTAATTAATGTTTTATTAATTGTTACATGAAAAAATTGATATTTGAGTAAGTATGTTGAAGTATATTGAAATAAATTTATATTAATATATTGAGTAAAAGTTGTAAAAGTTAGACAAATTTGTTAGAAATATTAAATATTTCACCTATACATACGAAGGAAAAACTACGTAATAAATTTCAATTGAATTACTAACAACATACTTTTCAATGACTATTACATATCGTCTGTCATACGTGAACACCTGCCGTTTTGGTCTATTTCACGGTGGTCCTTTTTAATCATTGGATGAGCTTCTGTGACGACTCACAACCACCCCATTGTGCTTCTTACATGCAGGTGGCAATTTACGTATACGTGCACTTCGCTCAAGTACTTGAGCTATCTAATCTCTGACCATTGCTGCCACGTTACATAACATCCGAGATGCAAAAACATCACTACCGTTTACAATCACGCAGATGGGATGTCCTCAGTTGTAGAAGTACGAATCCATCAAATAAGCCGAGACTTTGTTCTTACTCACAGTGACACACTGTGGTAATTCTGGTATGAACAGAGTTTACTCTGAAAATTCAATGGTATCACTTGTATAAGATATCTTTCATCCATCACAATTCAACCCTGCACATTTCTCATTTATCCGACGCAATCATAAGAAAACAACATACTTACTAGGTATATGGGCGGATGAGTTCCGTATATCCCTACATCCTGTATCATATACAATTAACACCAACTTATTTCCAACACTTAGTCCCACAGTCACTCCTCAGTGGGGTATCTGTTGTCAATCGACAACAGCACCGAACTCATCCCGAAGTATAGATTTCACCGTGCATCAGTATTTTAACCGCAACTTACTCTTCTTACTCTCGCAGCGAATTTGGGTTTAAACCACAGCCACTACTTGGATCCCGAAGGAACCTCAACCAACTGACCAGACAGGGCAAGTCCTGCTGACATCTGGCCACTCGTAGTACCAGACTATGTCGTTCTCTGGTTAGACCCTATGTCAAATCATTTTAGTCCCGGCAGACTAGAGGTACTGGGATTGCAATACACCAAGATTAAGGTCTTTCATCAAGGAAACATGCCGCGGGAGGACATAGAAAATAGTGTAATAATGTGTATATAACACATACATACTTTCTAAATCATTAGTCATCTTATCTGTGAATCTATAAAAGCTGTATACGTGTTTTCATGCCATTTACAATGACTGCTATTTCTAATTACTTGTAAGCGTTTGTGATAAGTACTTGTCTTACCCCTTATATGGTAATGAAAGCTTTTGCTGAGTACTTAGATCTGCTACAGTAAAGAACGCTTTGTTTATTATTATTTATTAAATTTCATCGAATGTTGTTGCTCGAATTTGGATGAGTTTTCTATAGTAAAAATTATTGAGGTCCTGACAACTTTTCTATAGAATCTGCCAACATTTCTACTAAAATTGTTTTTCAAAACTTAGCAAAGTGGCTCGAATTCGGATAAGTTTCCTTTACTAAAGTTAGTTCGAAATCTGAAGAAAAGTTGTTCAGAATCTGACAACACTTTCTATAAAGAAAATTTCTGAAAATTTAACTTTTCTGCAGAAAAAGTGGATCAAGGATCGCTCAACTCCTCAATAGAAACAGTTGCTCGAATTCGGAAAACATTCATATAGATAAAGTGCACGTATTTGGAAAATTTGTCTATAGGAATCAGAATCGAACAATTTTTTTATAGAAAAAGTTGTTTTAAACTTGACATCTTTTCTAATTGTTCAGAAGGCGACAACTTTTTCTATAGAATAAGTCGTTCTGATTCGGAAAATTTATCTATAAATGAAGTTGTTCAGAATCTGGCAACGTTTTTATGGAAAACGAAATTCGGAATCTGATAACTATTTTGTAGAAAAAGTTCTTTAAAATCGAATACTTTTCTTATAAAAGTTAATTCGTTTCTATAAAGGAAAGTCGGGAGATCCCTTCTGTTGAGATGATGTGGGAAGCTATTGTAGTATAAACTAGAGACCATTATCTTCAAAAATCATATCCATATTTTTCTCGAATTTTTATTAACACCTATCATCCCATCTTTTTTAATACAAACTTTAACCATAAATCTTTATCTTATTAAAATAATCTTTAACTGAAATGTCATTATCACCTAACACATTCCCTAAGTAACCATAGAGTTTATATTAAAAAGCTAAAAACCTTTTTCGTAATCAATATGTTTCCCAGAAATAAAAACAAGATATCTTTTAATTTACTAAATTAATAGGAGACTATCACTTAAAGGATACTTTAAAATCAAATATTTTGAAAACTTTTTGAAGTACACACCAATATGCCAATATTTTGTAAACTTTAAGCCTTTTTTCAACATCCATCTATTTTAATTTTTTAACAGTTTGTTTTCAAAAATAAAAAAATCCCTTCAATATTCGTGTACCTTTCTATAGCAGAATAAACTTTATGTATGTATGAGTATATTTATATTACCGTTTATTTTGTTGCCAGTTTTAATGAAAGACCAACTTTTTATCATTATTTGTTGTTTTCGCTGTTGCAGCATGTACAGATTCAACCCCCTCTCAAAAAGTCTATACAAAGAACACAAATTTCCATTCAGCTTTAAGGCTAAGAGGTTTGTTGGAATGTTGTTGATAGGATGTTTTGGGTGTATTTGAGCTAGAACAAAGCTTTTATGTTTTATATTCGCACACTTTCAAATAGGAAAGGATGTTTGAAGTTAAGTCAGCCAGTTTTTCATCATAACACTCGGGCAGATTTGTTTGTAGTCTATATGTGTTCGTAAGTGTTTGTTTGAGTGTATTTGTTTCCATGATACGGAAAACAAAAAATGCGTTGCGTTAAAATTTTTTACGTGATTTGTTTACAAAACTTTGCAAACAAAGGGAGTTGGAGAAATAAAGAGAGAAAAACAAAAACTGACATTAAAGTTGTTATTTGTTATGGTGTAGTAAACAGTGGTCCGAAGAAAATATTTTTGATGTATTTAAGAAATATAAAAGAACTCAAATCTGATTAACTATATGAAACAATACACAAAACAAATTTGTATCAATATTAAATTTAGCAAAAAACAATATTTATTAAGGACCATGAATTATTATCTAATTATGTCTTCTTGAATGTTAGCTTCACTGTTCAATTTTACTTTTGAGGTAGTACTTGCATACATATTTAGATGTCTGTGTGAACATGACCTCGTTTCGCCAGAAACATGTTAAACGTTCGTGCCCTTCTTTTTAAAGTTAACTAAATGTTTTCTAATCACTGTGGATTAGGGTATCTTAAGTTAATTTTTTCGTAATTTTTATAAAAGAAGTTGCCTTTAATCTAAAAAATGTAAGAAAAAGTTATTTAGAATTATTCTACTGGAAATGTTACTCAGATCCTAACAACTTTTTTATAGACAAAATTGCTCAGAAATTGACAACTTTTCTATAGAAAAAGTTTCTCAGAACCTTACAACTTTTCCATATAAAAAGTTACTCTGAGTCTTATAATTTCTCCATATAAAAAGTTGCTCTACAGCATATAACTTTTCCATATAAAAGTTATAAGAAAGTTGATACAACTGTTCTATATACAAAAATGATCCAAATCATATAACATTTCCTTATAAGAAGTTGCTCTGAACGTTATAATTTTTCCATATAAGCAGTTCCTTAGAGTGTGACAACGTCTGAAAATCTAAACAATTGTCTATATCAAAAAGATCACAAAATTTGTATACAAAAACAACACCCTAATGATACAGGAATACTTATATAAACTTGCAAAAGACACGTTGCTGGTAATAAACACACTACAAATCTGTGCACTTTTCTTTGCAGGTAAAGGAAAATTAGAAAATAAAATTCTAAAAGAAAAATAAACAATCATTTGCTGAACCGAAAATATTGATTTCTATACAAACTAAATTTTGTTTGTGATTTCACACGAAAACAATTCTAGCACTGCCCGTAGCCTATGCCAATTCAATAGCAAGCGGAAATAAACTCTATATCCTACAAACTCAAAATATAAACTTTTTTTTGCAAATTAGTCTTTTCGCCGTGAAAAAAAATAAAATCATAGTTTTCACTTGTTATCTTTCAGTCTTTATTTTTGCGAAAGTAACTTTTGCTAATAACAGACAGCCAGGAAAATAGTCGCTCTGTCAGTCATTCATTCTTTCATTCAGCCAAACAGTCTCCAGTTTTGTTGGCTCTTGGTCTTATTGCACTGCCATATAGCTATTTGTTTCCTCTTTATTTTTTCTCATTTATGTCGGATGTTCAACATTCATCACGAACACAATCAGTTAATGGAGTGTATCTATGTGTGTACAAATATCTATAGATAAATAAGTGTGCGTAACTTTGTAGATTGTTTTTGTTTGTTTGTTAAAATGCGAAAATGTTTAAAAGGTATTTTTGTACTTAGTATAACTCAAACAAGAAGAGGGAAAAACATACATAATTATAATTACGCAGCCTTTAACAAGGCAAGCAGAACAACAACAGCCACATAGTGTGTATACTTAGGGAAACTTATGAAAAAGAACACTTACTAAAATTGTTTCCAAACAATGATCAAAAGATAATGTTGCTCATCAAATTTAAATAATAAAATACGCGCCAACATAATTGCGTACAATATCTATACTAAGGTTAGTTATTCGTACATGTTTTTGGGAAAATGAAGTGTAGGTTTTTTTCTAGTGATTTAATGTTTATTTGTGGCCTTCGTTAGGTAAGTGGTTAGTGTTCCAGTTTGGAGACGGGAGGGGGGGGAGCGATCCCAACTAACTAACGAACGAACGAACGAACGAACTAACGAACGAACGAACGAACGAAACGAACGAACGAACGAACGAAGAACGAACGAACGAACGAACAACGAACGAAGAACGAACGAACGAACGAACGAACGAACGAACGAACGAAACTAACGAAGAACGAACGAACGAACGAACGAAACGAACGAACGAACGAACGAACGAACGAACGAACGAACGAACGAACTAACGAACGAACGAACGAACGAAACGAACGAACGAACGAACGAACGAACGAAACGAACGAACGAACGAAACGAACGAAACGAACGAACGAACGAAGAAACGAACGAGAACGAAGAACGAACGAACGAACGAACGAACGAACGAACGAACGAACGAACGAACGAACGAACGAACGAACGAACGAACGAAAAGAACGAACGAAAGAACGAACGAACGAAAACGAACGAAACGAACGAACGAACGAAAACGAACGAACTAACTAACTAAACATAACTAACTAACTAACTAACTAATAAACTAACTACGTAACTAAACTAACTAACTAACTAACTAAACTAACTAACTAACTACACTAACTTAACTAACTACAACTAACTAACTAACGAACTAACTAACGAACTAGACGAACTAACAACTAACTAACTAACGAACTAACTAACGAACTAACGAACTAACTAACTACTAACGAACTAACTAACTAACTAAACTAACTAACGAACTAACTAACGAACTAACTACTAAACTAACCTAACTAACTACAACTAACTAACTAACTAACTAACTAACTAACGAACTAACTAACCGAATAACTAACTAACTAACATAACGAACTAACTAACTAACTAACAACTAACTAACTAACTATACGAACTAACTAACTAACTACTAACTAACTAACTAACTAACTAACTACTAACTAACTAACTAACTAACTAACTAACTAACTAACTAACTAACTAACTAACTAACTAACTAACTAACTACTAACTAACTAACTAACTAATACCTAACTAACTAACGAACTCTGAAAACTGAAATTCTTTCTAGATTTAACGCAAATCTAGCCATGTCTATCCGCCTGGTGAAAGGCCCACACGATGCTAAAAGTCTGAAATTCTTCACAAACCTTTTTATTTATAAGGCTTGTTTTGTATAAAAAATTTAAAATATTGACCCACGAAAATTTCGGTGTAGAATTGAATCAAGCCCTTATAAAAGCCCTCCTCCGAAGATCACCTTTAATACCATATTCATATCGATATATGATAATATAGTTGAAGATAAATCGGATTAATAAGTTAATCCTGACAATTAATGACGAATTATTTGATCCATAAAAGCCTAAGCCCATCTATATGGTAACCTTACTAAGGCTAGCAGAATATAACAAGTATTATTGATGTTATATACTTTGTCTTATGGGAATCAAAATATTGATCCTATACTCTTTATAAAGTATGACAATCGACTGAGAATCACTTTGTGGATCGATTAAGCCATGTCCTTCCATCCGAAGTAAGCGTTTTAAGCATGTCCGCAACAAGAACTTTAATTTTAAAATTGAAAATAACATTAACATAACTAACAGATATTTTATTACATAAATGTTTATCTAACATTGACTTTTTTCCAGGTAAGTATTGCTGCCACAATTTAATAAGCTTAAACAGCTTAACATTTTTTTATAAGTTTTTCTAAAGCGATTATCTCTGGAATTTTTGCATAATTTCATATTAAAGGAAAATTTACAAAACAAACTAACTAACACACCACTTCTTATTGTTAAATCCTTTTTGTCCTTATCGCTGCATACATTTTGCCTGCATGACTGAGACTCTGATACTCTTATCAAATTTATATAATTTTAAATGTGCACTTCATACCAATTTAAAAAAGTTATAAAATTTTCTTCCCCGTTATATTTTTTGCACATTTGATATTTTTTTGTTTATATTTCCCCCAAGTCTTTTTAATGTTTCTGTATTTCCTGCCAACCACCATTTTCTGCAGGAATTTTTATATTTCAATACCAAAGAGCTGGCCTCAACTACTTGACTAACTGAGATAGTGAGTTTAACTTTGAGTCTGAGGATAACACTTAATATTCTTTACGTTTTGTACAAATAATAAAAATAAACTTAATTTTCAACCAACTGGCCTTTTGACCAATTTATGGTTAAAATGCATGTTTCTGCTTTATGTTCATTTATTATTATATAACTTTTTCTCCTTGTTATTGCTGTTGTTGTAGTTCGCAACTAACTTAAAAACAGAGTTAACCAAAAATTATATTTGTCTCGCAAAATGTGTAAAAGGAGAAAACAAAATTCAGTATAGCTTCACGCAAATGTTTTGTATTGATTTATTTTTGTAATTGTATTTTACTTAAATTAACAATATTCATTTTTATTTTTAATAAATATTTTACAAGATTTGTTTATAACAACAATATTATTTAATATCATTTCAATTATGTGTTTGTTTCAATTAAACTTTTATTTGCTTTCATTATGATAACACCAGGGACTGAAGCAGTGATTAATGTATGTATTTGTTTTATGTAAGGTTTAAAGGTCAAAGTTATAAGGTTATTGAATTGATATGATTTTAATATAAGTGTTAAGAAAACTTTAAGATTAATGAATGGACAAAAGAATTTACACTAGGGATGCCAAACGGGACTGGCTTTTACAAATCCCGGGATTCGGGATTTTGAAAATTGCAATCCCGGGATCCCGGGATATTTCGGGATCCCGGGATTTTTCGGGATCCCGGGATTTTTCGGGATTTCGGGATTTTACGGGATTTCGGGATTACATAAATTTAATTATTTTATACATGAAAATCTGAAATCTTCATGTTTGTGAAGAAAATTGTTTAATCTTGTGAAAATTAATCGACAGAAGATAAATTATTTATTTTTCATAAAAAATTTGTTGAATTTTACCTTAATTCCGATGTATTTAAGCAATTTATTGATGAAAAACTAAATTTCTAAAAGAGGCTTTATATGGGAGCTAGGGTCAAATATGGGCCGATCCTCAAACATTTGGGAAGAGGCATGTAATTTTATATAAAGGTTAGTTATGCTGAATGTCATCGCGATACTAATGGTTATAAGTAAATTTTTGGACGTTTAAGATATTTTTTAATGGGGGCTAATGTCAAACGACGACTCAGAAAGCGATTCTGATTCGATCGGTATACTTTAAGGTGGGTGTAGGACCAATAGGTTATAATAAATATAACGTTCAATCCTTCGAATATCAGGTTAGATCATAAATGAACCTTTTCTTTGAAACATGTTATCTACATTCAGAACAATTTAATTTACCTTTACTGTTATCACTCAGATTTATAGAAAGCATTCCAGCAAAATTAAAACGAAGTACTTCCAAAAGTATACCATTTATCACCACTTTAAAAGTAGCACTAAGTGAATTTTTTAACCTTCTGAGGAAGTGATGTTTAAAGACTTCCGAAGATTGGAAAATAATTATATTTTTTCAAAGCTGAAGATATTTTTTTTGTTCTTACATTCTTGGGAGATAAAACATTTTACTTTTCGGCTTCTGTTTTATTATATGTATCTATTACCCTTTATAGTTTTAAAATTATTTAAGGCAAATTAGTTGTATTCTATAATAATACAATTTCACTTTCGAATAACTTGCAAAAAATTATCATAAAAATTACTTCTTGAGAATGACTTCAGAAGTAGTAAATTTGGAATCAAATAAAAAGGACATCCCTCCTATGACAAGCCTGTGTTAAAATCATCACTTCTTCAGTTATTTTTCAGTACTTCCATGGAGTAAATTCTACTTCTTTTTCGCTTCTTTGGAAGTTCTTTTTTTGCTGGGTTGTAAAGCAAAACATTCTAGATATCATTTAAAAATTTATTTTATATTTGACTGTGCCGAAATAAAATAAATAAATATTCCGGTATGTGATGGAATTCGAACAATTTGAAATCAATAGATTTGAAAAGGTATGATTAATTTCAATCGAGGAATGGTTTATTATTTCAAAATACTACGCAGACAACAAAATACTTTCCATTTAAGAGAATCAATTTAAAAAATATGATAATTTGTATGAAAAGCCGCAGAAATTGAATATTACACAATTTTTGTATTATTTTTGTAGATTCAAATCGATTCTATTTTAAAAATGAATCTCATTAAATAGCTGATTGGTCAATACATTAATATTAGCATCAAATTGGTTTTCAGAGGAGGTGCTTTTAGGATTTCTTGTGTTAATTTTGGTCCAAATTTATGTCTACTATAGACAAAGAATGTGTATACTTTTTGGGTCTACGACGAAATGAAAAAATAAATTTGTATGTACTATATTTGGTATCATACCACTTTAAAAAATAAAAGGTTCAAAATGTACAAGAATAGCTGTGCTGAATAAGTCAAAAATAAACAAAGATCGTAATTTTGAAGCGAATTGAATGAAATTATGGCTCAAAAAAGAATTAAAAAAATTTTTTAGTAATAAATCCCGGGATTCATTTTGAAAAATCCCGGGATTCGGGATATCCTAATCCCGAAAAAATCCCGGGATTTATTTTGCAAATCCCGGGATTCGGGATTTTCTAATCCCGAAAAATCCCGGGATTTTCGGGATCGGGATTTCGGGATTGGCATCCCTAATTTACACTACTTGAGTAAAAAATCTTAAATGATATATAAATTGCGCTTACTACAAGACGTATGAGTCTTTGTGATATAATATAAATATTTGTTGTTCATACGTTACTTGTGACTACTTCATACTAATATTATGTGCTTGTATACCCTATACGACTATAGTGGATAGGGTATTATGCGTTTGTGCTGATGTTTGTAACACCCAAAAATGTCCGTCCGTCTGTGTGTCCATATAAACCTTGTGTGCACGTCACAGTTCACAATTGTCAAGACACTTTGATGAAATTTAGAACGTATAACACCAAAAAGGGCTTTTGAGTTCATAATTATGACCTTGTTTCTCTACCAGTTGGCCAGTTTTGGCCAAAGTCATGCAGTTTTTTTACGGGGCCCCAAATATTTGAGGCCTTGGTGACATTTTTGCAAAAAAAGTGATCATTTCCTCAGGCTCATATCTTGTAAACTGTACGGAATTTGGATTTACTGTCTGAGGCAGTTGTAGCTCTTGTTATGAAGACCAAAAATTGTAAACATATTATATCAAGCTAAATTAGGCGTATACTTAATATTCGTAATATCAATAAATCATTAACACGTATACGTACAGGTGTCGTTAATAAAAGCAGTACAATTTCACAATGTAAAACTTTCCACTTGAAATTAAAATATGAAAATTAAATGTATGTTCAATAACAAATAATTGTTACAAATTATCATAAATTGTTTTTGTATTTCAATACAAATTTGAAATATTTTTGTGAAAATTAGTAACAATTAGTAACAACTTTTAGTTATTGAACAGACCCTAAGTCTTTTTGATTATATATTTTGAAAATTTTTTTTCTTCATGCCAAGAGCTACATCTTCGCCTCAGAGAGGAAATCAAAATTCCAAACGGTGTGCTCGATATATATTAAAGGAAATGGTGTAAAATTAATTTTCTCTATGTAATCACATATACACACTTGCGTTAATAGTTATACAATGTTCATAGAAATACATATTTTCATATTTATAATCCTTGTGTTGAGAATAATGATTTATTTACTACTTAAAATACGTACATATGTACATTTATATTTTATTTATATTAATTAATTTTTCCAAATACATTGGAGATTAATTCACCATAATATTTATGATTTTAAGTTTAGTTTTAATGGCGTTTCTCAACTTTTAATTGCTTTATGCATACTCTCGAATGTTTTTTGATGAAAGAGGGAATAAGTAGTAGTTATGTATTACTTGTGTGCTTGAATGTATCCATAAGTTTGAAAATTTTGAATTCTTATATAAATAAATATTTCATTTAATATGCACATACAGAAACACACATACATATACATGTATATAAATATACAAAGAAAACCTTAGAGACCTTGTCGTATTTCTCTAACGCTCCAAATGAAACACGTTTGAATATTTGAACTTTTTCTATGTCGCATGGGTGAGAAATGGTGAGAGTTTTACACACACACACAATAGAATAAATTTCTAACAACAACAACTTTGCATAATCCTATTGATTTTGTTTGTGTTTGTTTGCTTGTTTATACACATTTCAATACCTGATTTATTGCCGTTTGTGTTTGTATTGAATTTTAACTAGAAATCTTCATTTGCTTGCCACTGCCTTTGGCACCTTTCAGACATAGAATTCGTTGGCAAAAAAATCTTAATCATATTAAGACAAAATCTCTATTATATTACTTTAATTATACCCCCAAAGAAATTGTCTACGCCTGCCTTTATAAATAGATATTATTAAGCATATTTATTGTTTGTGTATGTGAGTTTGTGTAAGTCTATTTTATTTTTACATAAGTTATTTTATCAATACACAAGTATCTCACAGCTGGCAACAAAAAATAATTAATTAAGCGAAATTTGTTAAAATATTGAATATATTTATAATGTATAAACAGCTCAAGGTTAGATTATGGCATGTAATTGAAATAAACACAAAAACAGTGTAAAAACATAATGATCAATTCGTTGGAACGTAAAGGATGTACTCAGGTAGTACTTTCTCATTAAAGAATAGTAATGGATAATTTCATGTTTTTAGATTTATTTTATAAATTCAATTTAGGTCCATATTGTAGTAAAAAAAATACCTAAAGTAAGACGTTTAAGTTTTAGCCTAGAATACCATTTTTGTAAACCGTTTCGTAAAGCCTTTATAAGCTAAAAGTTGTCTAAGTAGAATTGACAGAAGTTTTCTAGGAAAAAGATTTTCTTATAAGTAATGGACGAAACCGTTTTTCTAACGAACTTTTCGTTTTAAAAGAAGGGTTTCTTAAGATAACTAATTGATCGTAAAAAATGTTTTCTAAAAAACATGAACATAAAGATGTTTATAGCAAAAATTGATGAACAGAAAATGTTCTTAAAGAAATGCAGACCAATGAAATTTTTCTTGTTAAAAGTGATTGACAAAAATTATTTACCAATTTGATCGATGAAAATGTGAAATGGTCGACCAAAAGTTAAAAAAAGTAATTGAAGAAAAGTTAAAAAAAACAAGTAAGAAATTATAGTCGGGCTTGGCCGACCCTATACCAGTGATTATGTTAAAAGTTTTGATTATTTTTTGAATAATAAAGTATTAAATTTCTGAAATATTTTAACAATTTGTTGACAAAAAGGGAGTTATATGAGGCAGGGAGTTAATATGATCCTATCCTTATAAATTTTGGTAGAGTGATTTACTCCTACATCGGTTATTTATGCAGAATATTATCGTGATATTAGTGTTTATAAGTGAATTTTGTTCAGCGAGCCATTTTCTGAAGGGGACTTAGTATGGGGGATAGGGTCAAATGATGCTCGATCATTACGAAAATGCTAAATCAATAGTATCATTAGGACTTACAAAGTTTTGTTGATTTTTGGAGTGACACAAGAACATTTAACATATTTATGACTAAAAATTCCTATTCGGGGGTACAGTTGTATGAGGCCTGTATCAATTAATGGACCGATTTTAACCATTTTCAATAGGTTTCGTCCTTGGTCAAAAGAAGAGCATGTTCCGAATTTTATTGAACTATATTGAAAATTGCGACCTGTAGAGTGGGCACAAGGTTTACATTGACACACAGACAGACGGACAGACAGACGGGCGGACGGACAGACGGGCATAGCTAAATCGACTAGGAATATGATTCTGAACCAATATTTTTGGGTGTTACATTAGCACAAACGCATAATACCCTCCCTACTATAGTGGTGTAGGATATAATTATCGATAAAAAGATTTTATAGGAATACTGATCGGAATGAGAAAACTGAGTGGCCAAAAGATACCTAAGGAAAGTAGATGAAATTGAAATTAAATTTTTTAAGGAAGTCTGTTTCTTAAATAGTTTTAAGAAAACTGATCGCTTTTAAAAAAGACTGATCGATAAAATGTTTTTTTTTTTTTTTTTAAAGGAGACTGATCAATAAAAAGTATTTAAAGAAATCGATAAAAATTTGCATGAGTAATATCGATGGTCAAACAATTTTCTAGTGAGGAAAGAGTAATGTGAAGTACATTTATTCACACATTCTTCGATTTGAACAATATTATTACACAAATATTTCAATTAATGATAGCAAAATAAAATGGAAATGTAAACTATTGGAAGTGCACTTGTTTATCAGTCAATGGTTTAATTCCCGCTAGAGTCTCAACTATTACAATTATGATGATTATTGATCTGATTTAAAAATAAAAATATTTGCATCTAATCTACGCTATTTAAAATTAACAATATTAGTAATCAAGGTAAACACTTAAGTAGTATATATACTATCTAATATGCATTAAAACTGTTGGTTTTACTATCAATTAATCTTGAACATTTCCATAGTCCAACCACTTTCTAGTTTGCATTATCAAATTACCACTTGCGTGTAATATTTTAAATGCAACTCTTATGCATCTGATTTTATAGATCTGTAAACACGCAAATATTTGTTATTAGATGAAAACTAGAGAATACTCTTCTCTACCTTTAAATCGTCGACATGTTTATTTGTAGCGTTTTCTAAATGCATGTAGTTTCTGTAATATAGTTAACGATATTGATGGTTGTATGCTGAGGAAATGTATAAAGGAGCAACCTGCATACATTCATAAGTATGCCGGCAGTTTTATAACGTATCAAAGTATCCCCTTCAGACAGTATCAGTGTCCCGATTACTCTTTTGGGTGAAATTTTTATATTTTTGGTCAATTTGTAATCCAGAAAATAAATTTCTTGTCAGTCTAGTGTTTCAAGTAATCTAGTGAAAATAAAATTATTAGTTTTATGTTTCTAAGTGATCCTAAGGGAAATCTGTACTGGGTTCAGGTTGGGTAATCCACCCATGAGTAAATTTCCTATTTGTTAGCCAAGTAAAGTGCAGTTTTACTTTCTCCAGGGTTTACCCCCAAGTTATAGATATGACCTATGATAGCTGAAATTATTTGTTCGGTACGGCTAACGCAAACTGCAGGGATCTACTTTAGTATAGTAAACATTTTATGGAATCGAGAGTAAGTGGCTCTAATGCAATGTTCTAATGTCAGCACAGAATCATCTCAAACACACATACATAAACAATTTAGTTTACTACTCTCTACTCATAAAACAATAATAATTCGAATGACTACATGCTGATGATAGTAATAATGATGATGTTGACTTTGACAACGTTAATAACAATGTTGCACATACAAACACACTTGTCACTAATTCGAAACTAATGAAAATGCAGGAAATATCTAATGTATTCATATATGTAGGTCCTGGTAATAAAATCAATAGAATGCTAAAGAAAAAAATATTAAGTAGTGCAGGGTCGTTCGTTGTTTTAATGTCAAGAAATGTAAATCACACAAAAGGGCACAGTAATTGAGTTTATTATTGTAGAACCTTTAAAGGTAATCAATTAAATTTTGATATATTTAGATTTTTCTAGCAATATTGCTATGATTGCTTAGTAGAGAGTGAAGGCAATAGTTTGTTACAAGTATTGGATATTAAGTTTATTGCAAATAAACAAAATTAACAAAGATTTTACAGTAACGTTATTGATATTTATTAGTTATATTTGAACGTACATTTATATATTTGAGTTTGATAAAAAAAAATAACACTAGTGTACAACGATTTTGCTCATGATATAAGACCTATATGGAATTTTTTATTTAGGCCGTCTAAGTCCCGGAAGAATATTGGAAATAATTTGGAATGTAAAATTGTTTAATGTTTTGTTAAGAAAATTCTCAAAAAAAGTGTGAAATTTGGAAGAAAAAATTTTTATTTAGAGTTGAAAGTTACTTTTTTTAATAAACAATTTTATGGGTCTTCCTCACAACAAAGGTTTTCATGTTGAAAAAATATAGAAAATTCCATTGAAATAATCTTAAATAGATATCATGTTTATCATTCATACTTCCAAATTTTTTTTGGAAAAAATATAAATGAAAGTGTAAAAATTAATTATGAGGAATAAATTAGGGTCAAATGAGGCCCTATCATCAAAAAATTCATCAGGGTCATGAAGTATAGAACCTGGTTTTGCAGCTTTTTGCCGAGATACGAGTATATTGAACATAATTATGAACTTAAAAGCCCTATTCGGGGGGTTCAGATGTATGGGGGCTAGGTCAAATATTGGACCGATGTTACCCATTTTAAATATGCTTCGTCCCTTGGATAATAGTAGATTATGTACCAAATTTCATTGAATTATCTTCAAAACTGCGACCTGTAGTTTGACTTCAAGGTTTACATGGACGGACAGACGGACATAATGTCAGACAGACAGACAGACGGACATAGCTAAATCGACGATTGGTATACTTTAAGATTTAATACCCTCCCCACTAAAGTGTTGTAGGGTATAAAATTTCTTAAATGGACCAAACCAAATGCCTAACAATTTTTAAAATATTTTTAGCTAAAAATTAAGAAAAAAGCGAAAATAATACTGTGATACAAAAAAGTATACAAATTCCATTTCGTTATAGTCCATATATTTATAGTTTTTCCCTATCACGTCGTTATAAGAACAAAACATTTAAGTTTTGAAGTTTTAAATTTGAAAAATTATAGTTTCTAAACGATTTCCAAATCAGATATTTTATTTTAAAGATACAAGTGCTGCCTTTTAATCCTAAAAAATAAATCCAGAATGTATGGTTAAATATGTAAGTTAGTTCAAGTAAAACTCTCTTGTGGGTCAAAAATACAGTTTTTGTTAATATTTTTCCATATATTGACCAAATATTGATCCCACCACAATGGTTTTAAGAAATTGTATCTCAAAATGAAGCAAGCTTTAAATTTTGGTGGGAATATCAGTAACTTATTTTATCTTCATACAAACGGGGAAATCCGCTCTAAGTTCCAAATAATTCTGCATAAATATTTTACTTAAATTTTAAATTTAAAAGAATCCTCTTTAAATATATAATTCATATAAAAAGTTAAAAAACATTTTTATATTATTTCAAGCAACCTTTATATATTAATAAATTTACAAACATTTTAAGTATTCCTTTTTCAATAGTATGCAAAGTGCATAAATGCTAAACACTCTTATGCATAAATATTTTCAAAATAGTTGTTAAACTAAAAGAATTTCTACTCTACAGACAATAGAGTTTTTCACAAGAAAAGGTTGTCGTTAATAAATTAGATTATTTTCATTAAAATCTGACTACATTGTAGGAGTAAATGCAACCATAGTTACATATTTATAAATAGTTTTTATTTACTATATTCCACGTCTCATAAGAATCAAGATGCATTAATAATTTATTTTAAGCACACAATCGACTTCGTTGGGGTGAAAGGAAAAGGATATGAGTGGGTTAAATACCAACTCCCACCCCATACACCTATATATTTAGTTAACCGTAGTTTGGTTGCAGCAGAAATATAGTGTTGATTTCGATTTTTTGTGTGTTTGAGCTTTTAAGTGTCATTATTGTTGAGTAGAGGATCTTGTAGCAAGTTGTTGTTGCTGTTGTTATTTTTAATGCCTTTTGATACTTTAGAGGTTTGAGGGTTTTTGTCTTACATTGTTTTTTTTCTTAAGTTTACTTCTTTTTTCGGGGGTATACATATATCACTTGTTTGGGAGTATTTTTCTTTTTTTCCATTTTTTACTATTTTTATACCATTTTTCGTTTCGTTACTTATCTAGACGCCTTTTATTGTCATGACACTTGAAGTATATCCCCCGAGTTAATATATCAACCGCACTGATTATACTACGTGTATATAAACATTTGGTACGAAAAAAAACAAGATAAATAAAAAAATCAAATGTATAGACATGAGTGTTTGTGTGTTTGTATGTGTTTATAATAAGCCTGCCTGTAGTGAAACATGTCTATAACGGAGACAATACAGTTTTCCTGCCAGCCAGCCTGCTGTCTGTTGTATTTGTACGATTATAAGAGAACTTGTTCCTGATGCCTGGCATTTATCCAAAACGTTAAACGAAATGGTTTAAGTACCAGAAGCATACAACAATATTTAAGATTATGTACATGTCAGTTTAAATATATCTATATATGAGTTTGTAAATGTATTTCTAGGAAAGGACTGAGATCATACAAAATGTAAAAAAGTGTTGGGTTAATGAATGACTTTATCATACAGTCCAAGCGGCTGTACCTAGACTAATACATATAAATATTTTTTGTTCATATACATAAGCCCACTAACAAAGGTAAGGATATATTTAAGGATAAAAATTATTTTCGTTATTATCTTACAAGCTATTATTGATACAAGAAAATTTGTTACTCATCAGGTGATTTGGGTAATTTTATTGGAACTTTATATATTTTAATCTATATCTTCAATATAATGTTTGTTATTCTAATAGGAAAAAAGTAAATGATAACTGCAATCTCCTGTTTCACTGCTGCCAGTTCTTAAAAGCGCAACTGTTTCTGTATGTTTTTGTTTTACTCAATCGACGCCATACAAACTAATATGACGCCAACAGAAAATAAATCTGCAGCAGCTGTGTATTTCCGCCAAGACAAAAATCCTGTTGAAAAAAACACGTAACTTCCTATTTTATGTGTGTGTGTGTGTGTCTGTATGATTGTTTGCGCTTGTTTGTCTAAAATAAAAATAATGAAAACAAACTAAAACGGAAAGAAAAGCTGGCGGGGTTCACAGTTGTGTTCTCTATTGACTGGCATTAACTATTTTCGTGGTTTATTGAAAGAAAAATCAAATAAATGATAAAAATAGCAGCAACAACAAATAAGCTAAAAGCCAAGCAACTAACTTCTTAAGTGTATTTTTGTTAGTAAATCTGACTGAGTGAATGTTGTTTATGGTTTAATTCCATGTCGTTCTTTTTTTCTGTTTCCATCTTCTTTTACTCTTCATATAAGAGGGATACTTTTTCCACTTTCTGTATCCTTGATTTAACGTAGAATTTTGATGTTATCGCAAGGCAAAAAAAAAAAAAAAAAAAAAATGCAGAAAAACAAGCGTTGTATTGGCACATTGCCAATTCATCACATTTAAGAGGAAAAACATGCAAAGAAAAAGAAACAATCCAATTTTAAGTTTATCTTTTAAATAATTCAAGAGAATCGTATATATTTTGTTCACTATTTGTAAATAATGTTGGAACTTTGGACTTTTATTTTTACATTTAAAGTTTTGTATGTGAAAGTGTTAAAGAGGAATTGGTTTTGAATGTATGTAATTAAAAAATGTATTGAACGTTATACATAAAAGATGCTAAAATGCTAAAGCCAGATAGATGATATGTGAGCAATGGATGTCTTCTGTATTTAACATCCCTGAAATCGAGATAGTTAGTTGTTCCAACAATTTAAGAACCATACGTATGGATAATTGTGTAAACAATTAAATATTACGTATACGTAATATTTAAGCAATATGTATACGTAATATTTTATTGGGAAGTGATCACAGATTTTTACTCTTTTTATACCCACCATCAAAAAAGATGAGGGGTATCACGTTTTTGTCATTCCTTTTGTAATACATCAAAATATAAGTCAAAACTATATAAGTATATTCTGGGTCCTTATTAAATCCTAATACGAAGTAGCCATATCCGTCCGTCTGTCTGTCCGTCTGTATGTTGAAAGCAAGATAGAGTTCGAACGAAAAGATCTAAAACGTTGAATTTGGCACAAATATTTCCTATAGGTAAGATTTGTTTGGTGTTGAAAATGGGTGGTATCGGTCCACGTTTAGACCCCATAAACTGCTTTAACAGTCATAACTGTTTTAAAAATACGAGTACAGAAATGAAATTCGACATAAATAGGTTTCATATGATTCTAAATCTCTATACCAAATTTTATGGGGATCGTTGCATAATTGACCCTACCCCCATATAAGTTCCTCTTCAGAAAATTACTTTAACGCTAATTACTGGCATAAAAGTGCGAATACAATGAAATTCGATAGAAACGTTTATGACTGAATGAAAAACACTAGTACAGCGATGAAACAAATAAGTGTCCTAACCGAAATCTACCTTCCAAATTTTACGACAATCGGTCTATAATTACACATACCACCCATATATGTTCATGGTTTAAAATTGTACAAAAATATTTTGTTTATAAAAGTTAATATTTTTTGAAAGAGCTCTGTCCATAGTTGTCTTAAGCCCTATTCTCAATGTCACCCTGATGTTTATAGGAAAGCAATCCTTTTATGGCATACGAATGTCGAGTGCTTAACGTGAACACCTGCCTTGACGGCCTTATTTCACGGTGGTCTTTTTCATCCACTGGGTAGACTTGAGAACGGTTTACCACTTGCCTCTGAATTCTTCTATGAAGAAATCAGGTGGCAATCTTTGTACATGGCTAAGCCGATCTTATATTTTGCCACGTGATCACGTTGCGGAAAGACAGGTAGCAAGCTATACCGACAGACTGAAAAGTACCAGACAAATCGAAAGAGTGGGTTCAACGAAGACGCCAACATCGCACCTATTGAATCTATAATCTCGGGATCAACACCGAGATAGATCAATAGGTAACAACAATTAGTCGCGCAACCACATCAAGAGGCTCTGTTGATTCGGCAACAGCTCCTAGGGACAAATTGGCAGATCGAATCACAGATTCCATAATAACTTGACAAGACTTATTTCAGTAGCCATTAGAACTGCTTTGTGTTAAGTATGATTACAGTACAATCCACACCCAACCATGAAGGAAAATTGCCGATAAAACAAATATTAAGCATCATCACCAAACCGTTCAAAAACCACCAATCATACTTAAGTATGCGACTTCCGTCTCTTCCGGCACTTCCATCACTTCAGACATCTCTTCCATCAGATACATCATATCCAACAGTCAACACATCATTTCAATAATCAATCATTGCATTATCAGCTCATTCCCAACATTTTATTCCACAGCCTACTCTGTGATTTCTACCGCTCCTAACAACGATAACATAAACTTATCCTGAAAAGATATTACTTCACCGTGAATCAAACCAAACCATCTGTCCCTTCCCGCGACTTTGGGTATAAACCACAGCCACTACGTGGATCCCGAAGGAATCTCAACCAATTGACAAAGTCCTGCGGGCAACTGGCCACTCGTAGTACCGGATTATGTGGTTCTCTGGTTAGACACCATGTCAAATCATTCCAAGGAATGGCCGAGGATACATTTGATCATCACCAGTTTATAATCCCGGCAATAACAACAAGGTGGAGATTTCACCAAGGTAACATGCCCCCGAGAGGATTTATGGCATACGGTTTGATGGTAAGTATAAAAGATTTGGCATAACCGAATAAAACACTCTGGCTTGTTTCATTTGGAGCCTTACTTAAGGATCAAAAGTCGATTTTAAGTTTTAGAAATTTTGAAAAAAAAATCGATGAAAAATTATTTTTTGAATGAAAGTATGAGCGATCTCTGACTTAAGCTAACTTTTCAATTGCAACGTTAAATGTTTTCAATCTAAAAGATTACAATTCCAAAAGGAAAATTATAGTTTAGAATAACAATTTTCCTACTTCTGTTGATTTTTTATTTCAATTTTAGCCAAATAATTTATAAATAATTTCCATATAAATATTAAGATATTAAATTGAAGAAATTATGTTCAAGCTATTTATATAATTGAAACAGTAGTAATTCAAAAGTGCTACAGTTTCACTTGCATTTCAAAACTATTTAATTAATGACAATTCCCTAGAATTTTACCTACTTATGTATTTCTTTCTCAACACTTAGACATACATATATTCTAGATGACTTTACTTAAGGCAAAACTTTTGTAATATTATTACACTGAAGTAGAGAAATGCATTTAATATAACAAATAAGCATTTATTTACTTTTTTTTCGTTTTGTACATTTTAAGTCTCTTCTGCTTAAAACTAAATATACTAATACAAAGTTGATTTAAAGTTTTAACATTAAACTAACATTTAACTGTATTTTACTTAAATTGTTGTAGTTTAAAGTTCAAGTTATAAAACACACGTACACTGGGGATTATTAGCAGAAAAAAAATTTAAACTAAAACTCATACTTTCAGTTGGCTTTAGATAAATACATCAAAACACTTTATTATATGGGAAAAGTATGAAAGCAAATGCAACAACTACAAACAAATGCAATTGCGTTTTAGTTTTTGTACATTTTTAAATAAATACACTTAGCAAAATGTTTATTTATTTAAAACAATAATGGAAGTACTAATGGCAAAGTGCTTATATTTATACATATACATATTTGAAAGTTTTTAGTTATAAAATGCTTGAAAATAGTACATTTTAATGTATTTATAAGATTTTTTGTTAACAAAAAACTATTTTAACAAGAAGATAAATAAAACTGTTATATTATTAAAAACTTTTGAAGCAATTTTTAATTAAAATTATTTAGTTTTTTATATGTATATACATATTTTATCAAAGTTTATTGTGAATTTTCCAAGTGTTTTCTATATATTTTTTCCGTTGCGGTTAATGTTTGCACATGTTTGTGTTTTTTTTTTAGGTATGAGTAATTGTATGTTTTTGTCTAAATTACCTCATTATTATAATATTTTAAATTAATTAAACATATTTATATTATATATACAAATATTTTTTGTATTTGCAACTAATTTAAAACGTGCTCATGTCATAATTAATAAATAATTATAAATTCCAATTTATGGTGGTTGATAAAGCATGTAGTTTTTTAAATTTTGCTGGTATTTATTTTGTTTTTAAAGTTAATTATTTAAATTTAATAATGTTTTGTATTAGTTCTTTGTGAGAGATTTTTCAATAATATACAGATATACAAAATTAATATTGTCAAATATTTTAGTGAACTCTAAAACAGAAACAATAGAATATAATTAAAGAGCTTTAAGTATGTATTTGGAATTTTTCATTAAACTATGGAAGCTTTTCTAGATATAGAGGGTGTTTTTAATAACGTAACTACTACTGCAATTTAACAAGCCAACCTGGATGTTGGAGAGAATATAAATAGAATATAATAGCCGAATTGAAAAATAGTTATTACAAATATTTGTAACAGCGTTAACATTTAGCAAGCTGTACGAACCACACCACTAGGCGGCGTGATATCTCCACTGTTTTGCGTCAATGTTGTTAACTCGATTTTTTTTTTTTTTTGTGAACTAAACAATAAATTGATAAATGTTGTCGTAGTGATATTAGTATCAGGGATGTATTCGGATATAATAATTTACATTATGAACTTGTATTACTTAACAACTTGGCCCCAGAAAATTATCCAGAAGGACTAGTACTTCAAAAGCACTGAACATCATATTGCAACTTGTTCGACCTATTGATATTCAAATAATGGCCACCTCTGCAGTGACTAAGCGTCTGTATGTTGGAGATCGAACACATATGGACTTTCGAACCACACCACAAGGCGGCGTGATCTCTCCACTGTTTTGGAACATTGTTGTTAACTGGATTTTTTTTAACTAAACAATAAATTTATAAATGTTGTCGTAGTGATATTAGTATCAGGGATGTATTCGGATGTAACAGCTTGGCCCAGAAAATTTTCTAGAAGGACTAGTACTTCAAGATCACCATATTGCAACTTGTTCGACTTGCAGTGACTACGCGTCTGTGGGTTGGAATTAAATACATATGGACCTGCAAGGGACGTTGACTACGCGTCTGTATGTTGGAGATCAAACACATATAGACCTACGAACCACACCGCAAGGCGGCGTTATCGCTCCACTATTTTGGAACATTGTTGTTAACTCGATTTTTTATTGAACTAAACAATAATTTGATAAATGATATTCGGATGTAGTCAATTACATTATGATCTTGTTTTAATTAACAACTTGGTCCCAGAAAATGGTCTAGAAGGAAGGGTCCTTCAAAAGCACTGAACACCATATTGCAACTTGTTTGACCTATCGATTTTCATATAATAGCCACCTCTGCAGTGGCTACGCGTCTGTATGTTGGAGATCAAACACATATGGACCTACGAGTCTTGAAACAAATATCTAAATAGAGACAAAATTCCTTCCAGAAACTGTACAAATGGTTCAAAGATGAACTGCGGTGTTAGGCCTGGTATTTTCTGCGATGAATATTTCATAAGAATCTATCATCGTCTACCGAATGATTGTAGTGGTTTTTAAGTCGAAATATTTGCAATAATGACAGCCAGTAGGATACTATATAACCTCAATAATAATCTAAATAAATCTATTTTCATAAAACTTTCTTAATTAAATATGACAACATTAAACACACTTTAATATATTTCTTAAGGGGTTTAACAGTAATATTTTTTTTCTTTCCACAACTATAAATCAGTCTAATGTTTATACTTAAAAAAAAAACTTATATAAACATTTATTTCATTAATATCACTCATTAATTAATTAAACGCAAATTCAATTAATTATTTATAAAACATTTTCAAGTTGCTAATACAATCATTCAGTTTATCCAAAATTAAATTATAATACAATTTCCGTGACCAACTGTTTTGCTCGCCCTTCAAAAGTTGTGATTATCTTTTTTTGTTCGTAATAATTTCGCCAATAACATTTTATCACGATTATATAATTTGCTTCCACTTTATCTTTGGGGGACATTTACATAATCATCATAGTTAACGCACCTTATGCTTTTTCACACTAACAGCAATAACAACAACAGTAATGAAAAATTTTGAAGATACTTATACATAATTTTGTTGTCACGAACAACTTAATGTTTATTAGCAACAATGAGAAGAGATGATAAAATGACAGGTGTGGTTTAAAAATACGGAAGGGAGAGGGAAAAGGATCTTAAAATGATTTTTGAATTAAATAATAATGTTGAGATTTAAGTTGCATTTAATTGAAAATTTCTGAGGGGAAATTTTAAAATGCTTGACATTTTGTTTTTAACTATGGAGAATATAAAGTAAACTTTTTAATTAAGTGACAAGATTTAATTTTGAAAAGACATAATAATTAGTACTTAATTATTCATTAACAAAACAAGGTAATTTTACCATGAAATGTGGAAATGATATTTTTATTTTGCTAGAAATTAACCCTATTTAAGAAAATAAGTACAAAACAAAACTATAAAGCCTATGTTTGGAGAGCTTTTTATTTAAGCGATCACCAATGCGTATGATTATTAATTAATAAACATAAGAATTCAATATTAATTATACGCCCAGTGATAATTGTGTTTTAGGAAAAAAGTGATATGAACTATTATTTTACCCTTTAAACGAAAATGCAAATACGAAAATATACCAACTATTCAAATCTAACCCCAATTGTATATTTTTTTACTCAGAACATCATTCAACATTCAATCAAAAAATTCCATGATTCTTTGAAAATCCCTGTTTTTGTATGTTCACAGATTGCTTTACAAATTCATCGCTTCCTTTTAGGCTTAAGTACAGACAGGAAAAAATGTATTGCAATTTGCATTTTACAACCAAACTTACGCTTAGCCGCTTAATTAGTCATTTTAAAGAACAACCAAAAAATTAAAAAAAAAAAAAAAAATAGCGAATTAGGCCAACAAAACTAAGTAAACTTATCTTGTACTCATTTTACATAATTTTTTTTCTTGCTATTTCTTCCGCATTGTAATCATTATAAAAGCTTTGTATTTTTTGACTTTCAACAAAAATCATCATTAATCTTTTTCATCTTCTGCGAACTAAGAACGAATGAACGATTTTGAACCTACAACAAAGATGAGGATAAAAACTGGAAAAAGGCTCCACCACCAAACGAAATGTGTGTTAGAGAAAAAAGAACAACAACAATTTAAACAGCAAAACGCACAATGATTAATGATCGCTAGTGAGGAAAGAACATTAAAAAAACAACTCAAAAAAGGGTCATTCAAGTGAAAAATTTTCTTCATTACAATAATTTCCAGCAATGGAATGAAGCCAAACTTTTGAAATTAATTAATAAATGTTCTTTTTTTAACTTCCTTCATACAATTATATCATTTGTTTATTATACTTGTACATTAATTTATGCACACACTCAAAGTATTTTAATCACTTTTAGGTGGGGTGCCATCAAGGGTATATAAAGTTTTTAAAATTTATAGAATTTTTAAATATTTAAGGTATGAATGTGTAATGAAAAATGTCAAATGCATTCGAGTACTTCAACTAATCAAAAATGAATTTATACTCTGAGGATCTATGAGCATATAAATCTATACTTAGTCATATTAAACACTTGTTCATGAGATTGATTTAAAGGTATGATATCTAAAATTTAATACAAGCTAAATAATAGTTAGGAAAGAATTGAAACCGATATAAGTAGGTAAATCGTTTTTTTTTTTAATTTAAATACTTTTCGTATTTATTCTATTGTTTCGAACGCCAATGAATCCGATAGACCTGAGATTTAACTAGAACTGAATTAGAACTGAACTAGAACTGAACTAGAACTAAACTAGAACTGAACTAGAACTGAACTAGAACTTGAACCGAACTAGAACTAAACTAGAACTAAACTTGAACTGAATTAGAACTGAACAAGAACTGAACTAAAACTTAACTAAAACTGAACTAGAACTGAATTAGAACTGAACTAGAACTGAACTAGAACTGAACTAGAACTGAACTAGAACTGAACTAGAACTGAACTAGAACTGAACTAGAACTGAACTAGAACTGAACTAGAACTGAACTAGAACTGAACTAGAACTGAACTAGAACTGAACTAGAACTGAACTAGAGCTGAACTAGAACTGAACTAGAACTGAACTAGAACTGAACTAGAACTGAACTAGAACTGAACTAGAACTGAACTAGAACTGAACTAGAACTGAACTAGAACTGAACTAGAACTGAACTAGAACTGAACTAGAACTGAACTAGAACTGAACTAGAACTGAACTAGAACTGAACTAGAACTGAACTAGAACTGAACTAGAACTGAAACTAGAACTGAACTAGAACTGAACTAGAACTGAACTAGAACTGAACTAGAACTGAACTAGAACTGAACTAGAACTGAACTAGAACTGAACTAGAAAGACTGAACCTAGAACTGAACTAGAACTGAACTAGAACTGAACTAGAACTGAACTAGAACTGAACTAGAACTGAACTAGAACTGAACTAGAACTGAACTAGAACTGAACTAGAACTGAACTAGAACTGAACTAGAACTGAACTAGAACTGAACTAGAACTGAACTAGAACTGAACTAGAACTGAACTAGAACTGAACTAGAACTGACTAGAACTGACTAGAACTGAACTAGAACTGAACTAGAACTGAACTAGAACTGAACTAGAACTGAACTAGAACTGAACTAGAACTGAACTGAACTGAACTAGAACTGAACTAGAACTGAACTAGAACTGAACTAGAACTGAACTAGAACTGAACTAGAACTGAACTGAACTAGAACTGAACTAGAACTGAACTAGAACTGAACTAGAACTGAACTAGAACTGAACTAGAACTGAACTAGAACTGACTAGAACTGAACTAGAACTGAACTAGAACTGAACTAGAACTGAACTAGAACTGAACTAGAACTGAACTAGAACTGAACTAGAACTGAACTAGAACTGAACTAGAACTGAACTAGAACTGAACTAGAACTGAAACTAGAACTGAACTAGAACTGAACTAGAATTGAACTAGAACTGAACTAGAAACTGAACTAGAACTGAACTAGAACTGAACTAGAACTGAACTAGAACTGAACTAGAACTGAACTAGAACTACTAGAACTGAACTAGAACTGAACTAGAACTGAACTAGAACTGAACTAGAACTGAACTAGAACTGAACTAGAACTGAACTAGAACTGAACTAGAACTGAACTAGAACTGAACTAGAACTGAACTAGAACTGAACTAGAACTGAACTAGAACTGAACTAGAACTGAACTAGAACTGAACTAGAACTGAACTAGAACTGAACTAGAACTGAACTAGAACTTGAACTGAACTAGAACTGAACTAGAACTGAACTAGAACTGAACTTGAGTAGTATTTCAAAAGCTGTTTTCAGTTCCATAGACAATTTTAAAAATAATTTTTCTTCGGCAATAGTATATAATAAAATCTTTTTATTATTTCCTTTTTTATAGAAAAGCATTTTAAATATCTGCACCAAATACTCCATACATTTTCAAATATAAACAGCAACACTTCTGCAAACATACTCGTCTTATACTGAATACCTTTAAGCAAAATTCGAAACGTAACATTAATTACATTTTAACCTCATGAGAGATTTCTTTACGCAAACAACAAACCAACCAACTCACAGTTCTTCATCATTTGATATCAGTTGAACTTTTTGACACTAAATTTGTTAAAATTTATATAAAGTATTTTTTTTTTTCTGCTTTTTAAAAAACACATACATACACACAGAGGAATTAATCTACTTGAACACTAAAGTTATTTAAAAAGTTTACAGGAATGAACATTTATGTATTTGAAACAGCATCATTCACATCATGTGGACAAAGGTACCATGTACGATATTTGTATATATTGAAAAACTTTTGATTCATAGATACATATGTACATATGTATGTTTTTCTTTCATACTGTGTTCTTTTATGATTAGATTATGTTGATTTTTTTGCATCTTCCACATCAACAAACACACATATCATTTGCAATTGAACAATCTAGTTAAATGCTATATACTGCAAAATGTATGTATGTATCTTTATCTAACTTTTAAATGCTCGTTTTTTTTATTTTTTCAAATGTCAAAAGTCATTGTGTGTATCACATGAAACTTACAATTGCTTTTTTCCTCTCATTTACTATCCTTATTGGTCAGCAAACAGTATGAATTGAACTGTTCAATGATTGTGTTCATTGATCAGCTTACGATTGCTCGTATTAAACCTAAGTTGTTAATGACTCATTTGAAAGTTCTAAAAGTGTATTTAACTTAAAATGTTAAGGAACAAAACTACTAATGACTAAATTCAAAAACTTTGCAATATGAATTAATTTAAATGGGTGTTATTTTTTAGGTTTATTATTGATGCGAAAAAGTTTTTAATGCGCACCATTTAGCATGAAGGTGTTATTTTATTTTGAGTTAATATACTATGCGAATGTACTAGAAAATAAAACAATAAAGCTGTATGTTGTTGTTTTTCTTTATGTTATTCTTTGTAATGACAAAAATTCATATTTTGTAAAATTTTTGCACGGGTTTTTTGGAAATTTTTCTCACTCGCCTTGTAAGTGTCATAATTTTTAAAAAGTACAAAATCTTAATTTTTCCACATATTACGAATATAATGAACATTTCATTTCTATGTTTACTGGTGTAAAGTACTAAAAAGGTACAAAAATGTAAAAAATTAAGTAGAGTTTAATTAAATCTATTAGTTTAAAATTTATACCGGAAAACAAATTTTGTTAGGTGACTAGCCGGTCAATCCTTAACGCAACTCTTTTGTAAATAAATATAAATAGATTTAACATTTTTACATTTATTACCAGTTATATTGTAACAATAAGGCAAGCCTATCCTATTAACCTTAAATAAAATATAAAAAATTTCTTTCATAATAAGCAAATTACACCCGAATCTTATACAGAGCTTATATACATTTCACACAATTTTAGTCTCACTGAAGCAATCTAAACTCATTTGTAACTTAAGTGATTTACATACCAAACAACTACAGTTAAGTTTAGAAAAGGTGGCCGAGTATAAATTTATGAAAACCCATTTCATATTTTATATCCTGCTGCATTATATATATATGTGGCATCATAACTTTTGTATAGCGTACAAAAAGTCACAGGATTAGACTTTGTGACTTTTCATACTTAATACATTCCATGTGTAGTTATATCTCTATTAAGTCCAACTCATATATTTCCTCTGCAAGTTTTCACAGGACTTTTTTTCCATGTATATCTTTTTTCTTTTAGTTTATTTTTTTATATTCTACAATTTATTTATACATATTGTACATATAGTATGTTTACTTTATGAGTATTTGTAAAGGATCATCCTTCACATGAAGAGATACATTCGCATAAGGAGGACAGAAACAAAATTACAACTACAAGATTTAATAACAAAAAAAGAAAACTAAAGTTTTTAGACAAAATGAAACCCGAAAACCAAAAAAAAAACAACTATATTGTATGCTTACTATACAAAAACAAATAACTTTTTACTTTTTTTTATCTCTTCATGTCATTTTTTTCCAAAAGGAAACAACATAAAGTCACCGAAGGATGAGCCTGTTGGAGATTAAACACAAACAAACAAAAAAGTAAAACTAAAGACAAAACATACGAAAAGGGATTATGAAAACAAAAGCCAAGTAACTTAAGTTACTGTATTTTTCATCATCCCAAAAAACGAAACGGTAAGGAATCTATGCTATAATATACTCGTGTAGGTTCAGCCATTCACACAATTTTTGTTTTACTTCCCCGAGTACTTTTGGCGTTCTCTTCAGTAATCTTCAGTTTGTACATGTAAAAGTTCTTTTAGTTTAATTTTCTTTTCGTTGATCAGCACAAATATATGTTATAGGAATACTTTTATACATATGTATTTTCTTATGCACATATATGGTTAACTTCATATTGTTAAATATAAAGGAATATAATATAATATATAATATAAAATTTTTATGACTTTTAGAGTATTGATCTTTAGCCAGCCAATTAGCGATTTAGTTGTGTTGTTTGGCATTTCCGTACCAAGAACAAATATTGGATCCAGATAAGTAAAATTTAACAGTTCATTTCTAGTTCAGTTCTAGTTCAGTTCTAGTTCAGTTCTAGTTCAGTTCTAGTTCAGTTCTAGTTCAGTTCTAGTTCAGTTCTAGTTCAGTTCTAGTTCAGTTCTAGTTCAGTTCTAGTTCAGTTCTAGTTCAGTTCTAGTTCAGTTCTAGTTCAGCTCTAGTTCAGTTCTAGTTCAGTTCTAGTTCAGTTCTAGTTCAGTTCTCGAGTTCTAGTTCAGTTCTAGTTCAGTTCTAGTTCAGTTCTAGTTCAGTTCTAGTTCAGTTCTAGTTCAGTTCTAGTTCAGTCCTAGTTCAGTTCTAGTTCAGTTCTAGTTCAGTTCTAGTTCAGTTCTAGTTCAGTTTCTAGTTCAGTTCTAGTTCAGTTCTAGTTCAGTTCTAGTTCAGTTCTAGTTCAGTTCTAGTTCAGTTCTAGTTCAGTTCTAGTTCAGTTCTAGTTCAGTTCTAGTTCAGTTCTAGTTCAGTTCTAGTTCAGTTCTAGTTCAGTTCTAGTTCAGTTCTAGTTCAGTTCTAGTTCAGTTCTAGTTCAGTTCTAGTTCAGTTCTAGTTCAGTTCTAGTTCAGTTCTAGTTCAGTTCTAGTTCAGTTCTAGTTCAGTTCTAGTTCAGTCTAGTTCTAGTTCAGTTCTAGTTCAGTTCTAGTTCAGTTCTAGTTCAGTTCTAGTTCAGTTCTAGTTCAGTTCTAGTTCAGTTCTAGTTCAGTTCTAGTTCAGTTCTAGTTCAGTTCTAGTTCAGTTCTAGTTCAGTTCTAGTTCAGTTCTAGTTCAGTTCTAGTTCAGTTCTAGTTCAGTTCTAGTTCAGTTCTAGTTCAGTTCTAGTTCAGTTCTAGTTCAGTTCTAGTTCAGTTCTAGTTCAGTTCTAGTTCAGTTCTAGTTCAGTTCTAGTTCAGTTCTAGTTCAGTTCTAGTTCAGTTCTAGTTCAGTTCTAGTTCAGTTCTAGTTCAGTTCTAGTTCAGTTCTAGTTCAGTTCTAGTTCAGTTCTAGTTCAGTTCTAGTTCAGTTCTAGTTCAGTTCTAGTTCAGTTCTAGTTCAGTTCTAGTTCAGTTCTAGTTCAGTTCTAGTTCAGTTCTAGTTCAGTTCTAGTTCAGTTCTAGTTCAGTTCTAGTTCAGTTCTAGTTCAGTTCTAGTTCAGTTCTAGTTCAGTTCTAGTTCAGTTCTAGTTCAGTTCTAGTTTCAGTTCAGTTCTAGTTCAGTTCTAGTTCAGTTCTAGTTCAGTTCTAGTTCAGTTCTAGTTCAGTTCTAGTTCAGTTCTAGTTCAGTTCTAGTTCAGTTCTAGTTCAGTTCTAGTTCAGTTCTAGTTCAGTTCTAGTTCAGTTCTAAGTAACTTAACGTATTATTCAACCAAAAACTAGTAAGTTTTAAAATCTTTATAGTGCCTATAGGACTAGAACCTAAAGTGGCAGTGTTTTCGTGGAATTGTCTATATAATTTTGTTATTGTGTATTTAACAACTTGCACATCTAAATACGCACAAAGACAATATTCACCCTCTTTTATTTCAAATAAAAAAGAAAATAAAAAACTTATATTTGTATTTATGACAATTTCAAGTTATTTATTTATAAAGCACACAAATATACATAAACATGTAGCATATATACAGTCAAATCCGTTCATAACGAACTTCGAGCGAAGTTCTTAATAAGACCGGTAAAGTTTTTGTAGATAGAAAATAATGGGCATATCAGCAATTAAAAGGATATGAATTTTTTACAAAAAACACGATTGATTTTATTTGTTCATATTTCTTGACAAAATTAAGCGTTAAAAAAACTGACTGTTTCTTATGATTTCAACACAATTCTAAAAAAGAAAAATTTTATGAAATTGTACTGGAGGGATTAAAAAAATAGTTCTTTTTATATGAAGATTCGTTATAAGAGATGTTTTCTTTATGAAAATAGTTACAAATAGTTACTTGAAAATTCGTTATAACCGAGTTCGTTATAAATGGTTTTGACTGTATATACTATTAGTAGAATTTGTACACATATACATATGTATGAAAACTCCTGCAGACAAACAACATTGTCATTTCCAGTAAAAACTAAAGTTGGTACAAATATTTATTTTGCAATCAGGAAATTGAAATATTACTTTGTGTGTATGAATGTTTTTCTATATAAATTTCAAACAAGTCAAAGAACTTTATTGTGGGAGAAAAAAGAAGAAAACATGTTGGAATTAAATGTTTAACAAAAGAGACAAAAAATCATGTATTCTGTTTTTGAAATCTGTTTATTTTGTGATTTTTTTTTTTTTTAATTTTAAAACTCCAAGGTATGATAAAAAATTTATCGACTTTTTTAGCCTTTATAAATCTTTTGAAAGAAGAAACTGCCTATGTCAAATTAAAAGGTCACTGAAATTTTTAATTTTTTATAAAGAACTTTTTTCTTTTGTCTTTCTTTAAATTTCCTTAAGACAATAATACCAAAGAAATCAAAAGCTAAAAAATTCATCCAATGGCCATCGTTCAATTTCCACATCATTAACCACATCGTAAACAATTGTATTATAAGGACAAAAATCAGAAATTATAGCAGACACTTTAACACGTCTTTATCTTGGCTAATCTTTACAAAACACTAAATTTGTATTAAATAAAAGATATAGAAAAGTTAGAAACAAAAAGGAGAAAGTTTATATGTATATATATAAAAATACGCTAGTTAAGCTCAGCAGTTTTTTTACAGACTGTGATATATAAAAATAGAAATATCTAACTTTAAATAAAACATATGAAAAAAACGGTATTTGTTTATTGAGCATGGATAATTGAATGGGTGAAATCGCATTTTAACAAATATTAAATATGCTTAATTTATTTATTTAGAAATCATTAAGAAATATTTGAAGTTAGGTGAAACTCTCAAATTAGACAAATAGATAAATTATTTGGAATTAAGTGAAGTTGTTCTTTTCTTAGAAATTCATAAGTTTTGGTTGAAAATATTAATATTGAATTATAGGTTTATTTAATGTTAACCCTAATTCTGTATTTGCCAGCCATTACATTCTTTTATGGACTGCTGATTTAAAATCAATATTTGTTTTCATTTTACTATTTAACAATTTATACTGAAGTGTTTGCTATTTATAGATTTAAGTTGCAAAACAAATCTCCATTTCCCTTTTTCCTGTTTAATTTGATGTTTTTATATGTATTTAATATCATAAAAATATTAAGCTAGCGCCAAATGTTTAATCTGGCATTATTTATATGACCATCTGTTGCGATTGCAATGCTGAATTTGACCCGGAAGATAAAGATCAGACCACCCAAAAAAGATTAAGATTGTTGTCAAAGAGATTGAAAAATCATATCGAGTTACTTAAGTTTCAAAACGTTTAACATATTTTGGAAATAAATCTGAAATTTCTTAACGACTGGTTCGATTGGGTTAAAAATTGACATTGCACTAGAAAAGGAGTATTCAAATTAAAGTTTTGAAAGTTAGTTAGTTAGTTAGTAGTAGTTAGTTAGTTAGTTTGTTAGTTAGGTTAGTTCGTTAGTTAGTTCGTTAGTTAGTAGTTAGTTAGTTAGTTCGTTAGTTCGTTAGTTAGTTAGTTAGTTAGTTCGTTAGTATAGTTCGTTAGTTCAGGTGTTAGTTAGTTCGTTAGTTCGTTAGTTCGTTCGTTTAGTTCGTTCGTTCGTTCGTTCGTTACTTTCGTTCGTTCGTTCGTTAGTTCCGTTCGTTCGTTCGTAGTTAGTTCGTTAGTTCGTTTCGTTCGTTCGTTCGTTCGTTCGTTCGTTCGTTCGTCTTCGTTCGTTCGTTTTGTGTTCGTTCGTTCTTCTTCGTTCGTTCGTTCGTTCGTTCGTTCGTTCGTTCTTCGTTAGTTCGTTCTTTCGTTCGTTCGTTCGTTCGTTCGTTAGTTCGTTCGTTCGTTCGTTCGTTCGTTCGTTCGTTCGTTTCGTTCGTTCGTTCGTTCGTTCGTTCGTTCGTTTCGTTCGTTCGTTCGTTCGTTCGTTCGTTTCGTTCGTTCGTTCGTTCGTTCTTCGTTCGTTCGTTCGTTCGTTCGTTCGTTCGTTCGTTTTCTTCGTTCGTTCGTTCGTTTCGTTCGTTCGTTCTTCGTTCGTTCGTTCGTTCGTTGTTCGTTCGTTCGTTCTTCGTTCGTTCTTCGTTTCGTTCGTTCGTTCGTTCGTTCGTTCGTTCGTTCGTTCGTTCGTTCGTTCGTTTCGTTCTTTCGTTCGTTCGTTCGTTGTTTCGTTCGTTCGTTCGTTTCGTTCGTTCGTTCGTTCGTTCGTTCGTTCGTTCGTTCGTTCGTTCGTTCGTTTGTTTTGTTCGTTCGTTCGTTCGTTCGTTCGTTCGTTCGTTCGTTCGTTTCGTTCGTTGTTGTTCTTCTTTCGTTCGTTCGTTCGTTTTCGTTCGTTTCGTTCGTTCGTTCGTCGTTCGTTGTTCGTTCGTTCGTTCGTTTCGTTCGTTCGTTCGTTCGTTCGTTCGTTCGTTCGTTCGTTCGTTGTTTCGTTCGTTTCGTTCGTTCGTTCGTCTGTTCGTTCGTTCGTTTCGTTCGTTCGTTCGTTCGTTCGTTGTTCGTTCGTTCGTTGTTCGTTCGTTCGTTCGTTCGTTCTTTCGTTCGTTTCGTTCGTTCGTTCGTTCGTTCGTTCGTTCGTTCGTTCGTTCTTCGTTCGTTCGTTCTTTCGTTCGTTCGTTCGTTCGTTCGTTTTCGTTCGTTCTTCGTGTTCGTTCGTTCGTTCGTTCGTTCGTTCGTTCGTTCGTTCGTTCGTTCGTTCGTTTCGTTCGTTCGTTCGTTCGTTCTTCGTTGTTCGTTAGTTTAAATAACGTTCCCACTGAACACACAATTAAAGAAAGTATAGTCGGGCGGTGACGACCCGACCCATGCTGAATTTCATCGCGATATTTGTGTTTATAAGTTAAGTTTTGGACTTTCAAGTAATTCGGGGGGTTCTGTTGTATGGGGGCTAGGTGAAATAATGAACGGATTTTAACCATTTCCAATAGGCTTCGTCCTCAGGTCAAAAAAAGCGTGTGCTTAATTTCATCCAATTATCTTGAACATTGCGCACAAGGTTTAAATGGACAGCCAGCCAGACAGACGGGTGGACGGACATAGCTAAATCGACTCAGAAAACGATTCTAAGCCGATTAGTATAATTTAAGGTGGGTATAGGACGAATATTTTTGTATGTTGCAAACATCAGCAAAAACCCAATATACCATCCCCACTAAAGTGGTGTAGGGTATAATTAAATCAACCTTTACAATCGATACCAACCTGCTGTACACATACACACATATTTCAATATGTATATGTGCCGTTCACTTCCCAATGGCGCAGTATAATATTTCCTAATTAAAAACTGATTTATATTGTGTTAATGAAGTGCATTCAGTATAAATACATTCAATACAAACTTACATAATTGTACGTTTGTGTATATGGTTTTTATGTAATAAATATAAAAAATTTCCTCTACTTCGAGCTCGAGTTGTACTGTAATAAAAATGGAAATTTGTGATAATTATTCAGATGATAATGTTTGTCGACATTATTGGCCATCATTGAAGGAACAATACACATTTAATTTCTAAAGAATTATTGCTTGTTTAATGTTTTTTTTTTTTTTTTTTTTTTTTCATATATAGTATTATTTAAATATTTACTATTACCATTGTTTATATAGTAAAATATGTATATTAAAGAGGATTCTACTCTAGTTGTTTTTTGTTTTTTCAGTTATTTGTAAAACATTTTATTATTTTTTCGCTCATGCTTTATGATTAATGTTGGCTTTTAACAATTATCCCAGAATATGTTATTGAAAACATAAAATAAATTGATACATACATACTATATACATTAGGGTATCCCGTGGAACATTTTTTTGTATGAGATATGTTAGAGAGTTATACCAAAAGTTTTTCAAGGAACACTATAATTTATATTTTATAATATTTCTATGTACTCTAGTCTTTCCCATATTCAGCTATTTATATATTTTACGCTGTTCATGCTTTTGCAAGTTTAGTATTAAATTGCCTTTAAATACATTTTGTTTTTGGTATTGAAATGGAAATGAACACAAATAAAAACAAAACATGAATAAAAATCACTGTAACATCCTGATTTAATGGCTTAGTGCTGTGTGGACCATCATCATGTTGAACCATACAATTCAAAGATTAAATAGAGTAATAAGAAAAAAAACATAGCATTCATCCACATACATACAAATTAATGCTTTTCCATTTGAAATGTTGAAGGATTTTTATCTTGTATTCAATAGTTGTTTTATAGCTGCTTTTTTTACTTGTATCTTTTGAAAATACATACATACGAAATGAGTGAGTCTATGTTCCAGAAATCTATATGTTATACATTTGAAATAATATAGGGATTAAGGATATTTGTATATGGAGTCAGTCATGTTCATAACTGTGATTTGTAAATTGTTCTGTCTTTGATTACTTCGGGCAATTTTTAAGAATTATGAGTGTGTTTTAATAGTGACTTACACTTTTATCTGAATGAAAAGTCATGTATGTGTAAAGAACTAAAGAGAACTTGTATTTAATATCTGGTAGGAACTTTTTTTATTAATGCCGTCTAAGTAGGGTAACGACATGAATACTTGACTACATCAAGAAAAAAACTTTTTTACATGAGATCAACTGTAGTAATGTATACCTCACATAGATATTTGTATATACCATGCTTGGATTCCTCTTTTGTGTAAATTCTACTAAAAACCTATTTAAATAAGATCCATTGTTTCTATTGTTAATGATGCTGATTTTACACTTGTAAATGTAAGTACAATTAAATAACTTATTATTTTCCAAGAAATCTCACTAGTTCATTATTTACTTCCATATTTTAGAGGGCGTATACTTTATATGTTTAAAAGTGCTGCAAATAATCATACGCCACGATATACCTTGTGAGAAAAAACTGAAAGAAAAAATCACCTTTATATCCAAATTAATTCAATTTTTCTAATGAAATCTTTGAGAGATATTGACCTAATTTTTTATTATTTTATTTTCATATTCACTGTCCCTGAATCATATGGAAATTTTCTAAAAATATTAAAATTTCTTTTACAAAATTTTTAAAATTTGAAATTGGAGTTTCCCAATTTTTGAAATATTTCTTATTTAAGTGTTTTGTGACTGACGAATTTTTAATAACTTTAACAATATTTAACTGTTTTGGTGTGTTTGCTGTTAAAATTCTAAAATATTAATTTAGTGCTAAAAATTTTAAAAAATCATATTCATCTTGAGAACCTTGCTGCTGCCAGATAATGTGGTTCTATCGCACTTATTTTTTTCCAGGGGGCATTTTTATAAATAAAAGCAAAAATGCATGTGAAACTATTTATAGCACCTCCATATACTCCATTTTTTCAATCGGCTCTCATGTTCCTATAAAGGACTTCAAAATTTAAAGGACTCAGAATTATAAATATTTATATGTATTGCTGGAAATATGGGGAATATCTAAAAAAATTTAATTTAAAACAAGTTAGGATTATGGTCGTGCATGGCCGACCATATGATACCCTTCACCAGTGATTATGTTACATATTTTGATTATTTTTTTAATAATAAAATATTTAATTTCATTTTTACCTTAATTCAGAAATATTTTAATAGTTTGCTGACAAAAAAAGGGTTTTCTAAGAGAGGTGTTATATGGGGGCAGGGGGTTAATATGGCCCTATCCTTATAAATTTTGGTGGAGAGATTTACGTCTACATCAGTCATTTATGCAGAATATCATCGTGCTATAAGTGTTTATAAGTGAATTTTGAACATCAAGTCATTTTCTGAAGGGGACTTTGTATGGGGGATAGGGTCAAATGAAGCCAGATCATTACGAAAATCAGCAGTATTAAGACTTATATAAAACTAAGTTTTGTCGATTTTTAAAGTGATACAAGAACATTTAACATATTTATGAGCTCAAAAGCCGTATTCGGAGGGTACGGTTGGTCTGATAACACCATCCGACACTCAAAATTAGACACGAACAGGATGATATACGTCTGAAACTAGAAAATTAATGGAGAAAAACCATTAATTTTTCATTTCGTGATTCTGTATCCTTTTTAAAGGACTTAAAAGTTTTAAAAAAAGTGCATTTTTCAAAAAATATTTAAAAATACTTTTACTGATCAAACAATACTAAATTTGATGTCAAGAGAACAAGAAGAGTTATAAAATACTTTGTGTTATTTTTATTTTATTCCGCCAGGATCAAAAGATGTTAAAAATGTTTTTCAAAATTTTTTTGAAAAAATAATATTGAAAACCTTAATAGATAATAAAGGATAAACATTTTAAAAGACATTTTTGACATATTTTTATCCTGAAAGTATAAAATAAAAATTATGAAAAATATTTCCCAACTCTTCTTGTTCTCTTGGCATTAAATTTGGCATTGTTTGATCAGTAGAAGTATTTTAAAATATTTTTTGAAAAATGTTCTTTTTAAAACTTTGAAGTCCTTTAAAAAGGATACAGGATCACGAGAAAAAAAACTAAAATACAGTTATTCTCCACTAAATTTATAGTTTCAGGCGTTCATGTCGGTTCATGTCTAACGAATCTTTTCTCTTTTTGTTGGACGGTGTAATGGACCGAGTTTAACCATTTTCAATACATTTGTCCATCAGTCAAAAGAAGAGCATGTGCCAAATTTCATCAAATTATCTTGAAAATTGCGACAGACGGACATAGCTAAATCGACTCTGAAAGTGATTATGAGCCGATTGGTATAATTTAAGGACCAATATTTTTGGCGTTACAAACATCAGCACAAACGCATAATACCCTTCCTACTATAGTGGTGTAGGGTATAAAAAGTTTCAGTTTCAAAATAAAAATTGTTAACTACTTTTTTGTGGCAAATTTTCTTTAAGCTATTAATTCTCTTTTAACCCGATGAATTGAAATAAATTATATTTTAAAGAGATTCTCAGCTTCATTTGAGACCTATATAATTATAATATTCTCATATAAATTTGTAATTTCTCTTTTGAAATCGTATGTCCTTTAAACTTTAAGGTCCTTTTACAGGGGCATAAGATCGAATTATGAAAAGATCTGAATGTAGTTTAATTTTTTCAAATCCCTTAAATCCTTTTAAAATTTTTAAAGCCAGTTTCTCAAAACTACTTATTGGATTATGCCATCCTTGTAGTAAAATACATTATACAATGTAGGCCTATACTAATCGAATATAGCATTCGAAATGTATTCAAAATTCAGGAAAAATCATAAATCAAATTTAAAAAAAAAATTACAAAATTCTGTAATTACTCTTTGATATTTTAAATCAAAAACCTCAATCAGCTAAAAAGGCTAAATTTTTTTCCTTTAATTTTACTAAAATCCTTAAATATGTATATATATATTATTATTTCATTTTATAAATCCTATTAACTATGTATTCAGCTATTCTGTTCCTTTTGTAGTTTATTCAACTACAATAATAATCGCAGTTATACATTTTCATCTCATTTTGTTTATCTCATAATTTCGTTATTTTCAAAAGGAAAGAAACTTAAAATATAATAACAAAAATACGATATAAAAATATTGCTTGCATTATCCTTGTATTCTTAGTCATGTTTCTTTTATAATTTTTTTGTACATCTCCATTTTTCTTCTCATTTTTTTGTTTTGTTTGATAGAATTGTCCCTGTTGTTTAAAGTGTTGCTAGTTGAGTTGTTGTATTTGTTGTCTTTATTATGGCCACAAAGTAATTTAGAGGGGTTTCGTTATCGTTTGTTATTTTGTATTTTTTTTTTTTTTTTGTATAATTCACCAAATTGTTGGCTATAATATTATAGAGGAAATAATAGTTAGCAACAAAATAGAAAGAAAACATTATAAAGTATACTATTCTACAGCTAATGCAACGTTGATGGTTATTTTGGCCAGCATGTTGGAAATATGTATAGAAACAGACACTGAGACAAAATTGTTTTTGATATGGTTGTTGTTGCTAAATATATTGGTCGTTACGTTAGTGTTATTGCTTTTGTAACTGCTACCGCTGTTGTAAGCGGGTTGTGTTTTTTTTTATAGTCTAGCAGGACTTTTCTTAATTTCCTTATATTTGTCACAGCGGAAATGACAACAACAAATCCCATTGTGTGTTTATGTGTGGTACCAACAAATTGATAAGTTTAAAAAAGTTCTAAAATAACATGCTCAAAATATTTGAATGTGGGTAGAGAAGTTTGTAATAAAATCTGACAAAATCTGTAGAAATCGTAAAACAGTTGAGGAAATTTTTATTCAAAAATTTAAAAAAAAAACTAAAATACTTCCTGTAGCGTACCAAGTTAGATAGATAAAAGAATGCAGCCAAAATTTGTTTTCATAATACATTTTTACATAAAATAAACTTTGTGTGTTTTATTTGTTTTTATTTATTTTTGCAAACAATTGCATAATAAATTATATAAATTATTTATATGATTTTTATTTGTTTTTCTAATGGTTTTATTTATTCTTTTTTTTTTTTTGTTACCATAATAATAATTCTGCATTAATTTACAGTTTTTTTCTGTCATACATATTTCTATTAGTTTTTATAATTATGTATAAATACAATCTAAATAAATAAATATAATTAACGGATATCGAGGTTTATTATTAGTGCGGTTTTGCATATTTTTATTAAATAAACAGAAATTAAAATGGGAAAAATTTTATATTGATATTAAATGAAAAACTCAAATTTAAGTGGAAAAAATAATAAATACATGAATATATGTATGTATATGTAATTTTTAAACACAAACAACTAACCCACTTATGTAAATAATAAATAGCTGTTGTTAAATATTCCTTGGGTATGATAAATTAATAAATCAAAGAAAAATTATACAACAATTTTTTAAATCAAAATCTAAAACCAAATTTTATAATTTTATAATCTTTAAAAAAGTGGTTGTGTTATTTTTCATAATCTCTTTCTAACCTCTATTATATCTATTTAGAATTACACTTACACACATATAAATATTCACACATTGGCGAATATGCGTGAGTGAGTGTGTGTTTTTCAAAACTACCACAATAACAAATCAAATTACTTTTCATTATATTTATTGTACTTTATTATTGTTGTTTGTTTGTTATTTTTATGGCTTTTATTTTTTTTCGCAATTTTATTTTCATTGTAATTTTTATTGCATTTAATATGATTTTATTTAAATTAATGCGGCTGAATATCGTTTAGTTTATAATTTATTCGGGGGAAAAATTATGTAAACCTATAATTGCTTCAAACAGTTGGGAGCAAAATACTTTGAAAAAATTTAAAGTTTTTAACATTCCAATACAATCCTGTCAACAATCAGCTTTATTCTGGTGGAATATATTTATACCCATCATAATTTCATATATTAGAAGATTTACCTTATATCTGACTATATGTATAAAGCACAATAGAACCGTACTCGAGGAGTTAGAAAGCTGAAATTTTTCATTTTAATACGTTGGTGAAAAGAGTTTATTAATATAAGTATGTCATTCCGTTTGTAATTTCTACAATAAATTTTCCTTACAGATAGCGTATTCGATTAAGCTGTGTCCTGTCTGTGTCTGTCTGTCAAAGACTGTCTGAGACTGCCTTTGAAAATTTCCTCAAGAAAAATTATAAATAAAAGCACAAAAACAACAACAACGAAATAAAGCAGTAATATTTGGATAATACAGCTTATATTTGTTTGAGGGTGGTAATACAGTAATTTTTCTGTTGGATAGCTGAGCCGAACATAGAACTGTGACTTGTTTATCGCTAAGGTTTGTTATACCCTACACCACTTTAGTGGGGAGGGTATATTGGATTTGTGCTGATGTTTGTAACATATAAAAATATTCGTCCTAGAAAATTTCATAAAGATCGGGCCCCATTTGACCCTAGCTCCCATACAAAGTCCCCTTCAGAAAATTACTTGAATGTCCCAAATTAACTTATAAACACAAATATCGCGATGAAATTCAGCACAATAAAATATTATGTAAATATAAATATATTCACAAAATTTTATAGTTTTTCATTCATAAATTGCTTAAATGTATCGGAACAAGGGAATATTGAAGATAAATGCGATATTATGAAAAATAAATCACATTTAATATTCATAACTGGTGTAGGGTATCATATGGTCGGCCACGCCCGACTATACTTTCTTACTTGTTTTATATTGAAAATTAATAATATAGGACAAAGATTTCACCTGGAGCACATCTGTCACACACAGACGGACGTGTCAATGAAAACCTTGTGCGCACTCTACAGGTCGCAATTTTCAAGATAATTTGATGAAATTTCTCACATACTCTGCTAAACTTAGTTTTACATAAGTCTTAATATTACTGCTGATTTTCGTAATGATCGGGCCTCATTTGACCTTGTCTCCCATATAAAGTCGCTTTCAGAATATAACTTGACGATGATATTCTGCATAAATAACTAATGTAGACGTAAATCCGTCTACCAAAATTTATAAGAAATATTTCTGAATTAAGGTAAACATTAAATTAAATACTTTGTTATTAAAAATAAAATAAAAATTTGTATCATAACACCGTACGACAAAAAGAGACAAATTTCGTTAGACACGAACCGGATGATATACGTCTGAAACTATAAATTTAATGGAGAAAAACTGTGTCCTTTTTAAAGGACTTCAAAATTTTAAAAAGTACATTTTTCAAAAAATATTTTAAAATAATTCTACTGATCAAGAAGATGCCAAGAGAACAAGAAGAGTTCGGAAATAATTTGTATAATATTTATTTTTTACTGACAGGATAAAAAGATGTCAAAAATGCCTTTTAAAATTTTTATCCTTTAATATCTATTTAAGTTTTCAATATTATTTTTTCAAAAAAATTTTGAAAGACATTTTTTACATCTTTAGATCCTAACAGAATAAAATAAAAATTACACGAAATATTTCCCAACTCTTCTTGTTCGCTTGACATTAAATTAAGCATTGTTTGATCAGTAGAAGTATTTCAAAATATTTTTTGAAAAATTTACTTTTTAAAACTTTGAAGTAATTTAAAAAGGACACAGGATCACTAAATGAAAAACTAAAAACGCAGTTTTTATCCATTAAATTTATAGTTTCAGACGTATATCATTTTACAAAAATTTTGTTTTTGTAAAATTTGCGTTCTCGTCTGACAATCGTCTATAAGTATTTCTGATCCGTAACACTTTTGCCTTCCAAATGTTTGCAGGCTGGTAGGTATTTAAATGCCACAACAATGAAAACAATATTTAAATATTCCTCAAACATCTCTGCATGTATGGATGTTGATGACCTTAAAACATGCATAAATTAATGAAGAAATTTTTAATTAAAATATTGAAAGAAAATGTATAATTATATTTATATTTGTAAGTTAATTAATATTTTTTAACATAAAAGGGTTCTGCAAAAGTTTTATATGAAAATTGTATTACATACGAACAGAAGCAGAGAGTCCATAAAAGATGATGTTGCATATCTGAAATGCTATTTGAACACAATAACAGAAAATAGTTTTTACACCGAATCTTGCTATGAAAAATGGGTGCTTTATAATAACCTGAACTTTAAGAGATCATATATGAAGTCCGGCCAAGTAGCCGAATCGACAACAAAGCCAAATACCCATGGTGCTACGCTTATACTCTGTATTTTCTGAGACAAAAAGTGTCCTATTATGAGTTGTTAAAATCTGACCAGGCCATCATGAGTTGTTTAAAGTGAACATTGGCCAAAAAACTTTCACGATGTATTAATTAACCTATATTTATACAGAAATGTATAATAATACTATAATAAGTTGCATACAAAATAAAAGTATTAAAGTAAACACTGTCAAAATAAAATAGATCCTATCTCACAAACATTTTCATATTCTATGGACAAAATCCAATTCTGTTGTAGCATTTAATCGCGCCAATACTAAAAGATTTTTATCCATACAACTTGTATTTTTATACGCTTCACCTTTGAGAGAAGGGTATGAAGACGAGTGTTTTACGTGAACACCTGCCGAGTTGGCCTATTTCACGATAGTCTTTTTCAACCACTGAGTGAGCTTTTGTGACGACTCACCTCCGACCCATAGTGATTCTTACACGCAGGTGGAAATTCCGGTCCAGTATATGTACACTTTGCTCAAGTACTTGAGCTATCTAATCTCTGATCTTTGCTTCCCTTTTGCTTAACTTCGGAGATGTAAAAACATCACTTCCGTTTACAACCACGGGGATGGTATGACCTCTGTTGAGTCGGCAACAGCACCTAGAGACGTAACCGGTAGACCGAAGTACGAATCCATCATATAAGCCAAGACTTTGTTCTTACTCACAGAGGACACACTGTGGTAAATTTGGTATGAACAGAGTTTGCTCTGAACATACGTGAATAAGGAAGGAAAATTCAATGGTATCACGTGCATAAGATACCTTTCATCCATCACCATTCAACCCTGCAAACTTCTCATTCAGCCGACACACTCATAAGAGAACAACATACGACAGACTCAGTCAGGTATACATGCGGATAAGATCTATATACCCCTGCATTCATCCTGTATCATATACAATTAACAGCAACTAATTTCCAACACTTAGTCCCACAGTCACTCCTCTGTGGGGTATCTGTTGGCAATCGGCAACAGCATCAAACTTATCCCGAAATATAGATTTCACCGTGCATCAGTCTTACTTTTTACTCTTTCCGCGAATTTTGATTTAAACAACAGCCACTAAGATCCCGAATGAACCTCAGCCAACTGACCAGTCGGACAAGTCCTGCGGGCAACTGGCCTCATGTCAAATCATTCCAAGGAAAGTCCGAGGAGTGAATTGACATCACCAGTTTATAGTCTCGGCAGACTAGAAGTAACGGTAGCACCTCTATACCCCGGGACTGCAATACACCAAGATGAGGATCTTTCATCAAGGAAATATTCCCCGGGGAGGACGTGAAAATGTATAAGTTTGTCACTTCGTTTGTAATTTCTATAATATAATTTGCCTACCCTATGTATCCCGAGTCCTTATAAATAGAGAAGTCGATTAAGCAATGTCCGTCTGTCTGTCGGTCTGTACATTTCTTAAAATCAATTTTCTGAAGACCACAGATATCTTCGAGACCCAAGTGAGAACCTATAAAAGGGGAATTTTTGGTACTTTTTCGATCTTCAAAAGGTACTTTTTTATATAATATTGTTCCGACAAACATGAAATTAAGCATGAAGAGCCCGGAGTAAGTGAGAACATACAATAGGGGACTTTTGGTACTCTTTCCTTATTCCTTCCTTTTATAATATTGAACGTAGAAACATAAAATTAAACATTAAGAGTCCTAAGTTAATGAAAATCTGTAGGAGAGGTTTTTGGTATTTCTTCGTTATATGACTGATACTTTTTTGCTTTTATTCATACAAGCAGCATCCTGATTGAATGAAAATCTATAAAAGGGGACTTGCAGGTACTATTTTACAACTGGTATTTTTGGATTTTTTGTAATAAAATGCAAATTGTCTGTTTTTAACACATTATGGTGAAGGGTACACCTTCACCATAATGTGACCTTTTACAAATGAAATTAGAAATCATAATAAACATTTAATGAATGGTTTATTAGATATTTGAAAATTATTATCATTTTATATTGTTGCATTAATTAATATATCAGTATAAAAAAAGTTCACAATATTTTATTACATACCAATCCACTAATAATTTTACTATAATTAGCAGAAAACATTAATTAATTATTTAAATATAATTTCTGATTTAATGCAAGCTTAAATTTATGACAAAACAATGTTATTTTTGTAAGGGTGATAATCTATACATGCTATAATATAATGATATTATATAATTTGCTAAAATTTTTAATTCCTCTGTGCCAATAATAAGTCGTACTTTTATTTTTCAACTTTTGCTTAAAATAATCCTGCAAATCTGAATATTAAATGTAATTCAAAAAAGCACAAAGAGATTATAACAATTAAAAGTATATTTTACAATCCTCTTTTTGATTTGTTATTTTCTATTTCCTTTTACGTTACGTTTTATATCTACTTTCATTTTCTATAATTGTTTACTTACATAAATTTCAAAGTCTCGTGTTATTTAATTAAAAATATATTTTTTTTATAAAAAAAAACCTAATATTTATTTCTTAGTTTGTTTTTCATACTTTTTAACTCAAAATAATTGCTCATTTGAAATGTAACATTCCTTTTTTTCTGTTCACAATTATTATATTTATGTGAAAAGCTGGTTGGTTGTGTGTGCTAAAAGATTTTCAAATAAAGCATAATTTCATATTAAAAGCATATTATGTATTTGTTTGTGTGTGTATGTTATCCTTTGTGGTCTAAGGATATACATACATGTGAGTACAAAAGTACTATAAATACATGTGTGAGTATTTACAAGTTTGTATATGTATATTTACACACAATTTATGTGCATTAGGAGGACTTCTTTAAAGTGCAGGAAAATCTAAAAAAATTTATTTTCCATCTTTAATAATCTTGTGTTGTTACACAATTATTCCCTTTTCTGACAAAGATTCCAGCTTAATTTTAAAGCCATTCAAATAACTTTTGTATTAAACCACAACTTCCGGTGATTCCTTTAGATCAATAAGAAAAACAGCAAATAATGCATACAAAATCATTTTGGGTCCATCCTAATATCCATATTAAAGTACTCTTATGTTTTTATAATAAATAAATACATATGTATGTATTTGTGATCACATAATTTCATGTTAAAGGATTTTATAAGTATATCAAAAGTAAAAAAAAGATATTGACTTGAAACAAGAAACGAAAATAAAGATTTTAATGTTTGTTTTTATTTTGTTTCCGAGCGTACTTGTGTTACCAAGAAAAACTTGGCAACTTTATTACAAACTCATATAAATTTACATTAAGCTATGTATACGGTGTAGACACGAAGTATTCAACTTTTAAATATAATATTCAAATCGTAAAGTGTTTTATAAAGTACGCAATATTACTAAATTTATTCCCGATTTCCGAATTAAAAAATAACACAGGCCAACGAAATGAAGGTTTGTGAATACTTTTAAAACCAATTGGACTATTTTTAATGTATTTTAGATGCTGAAACCGAAACTGCAATCTGTTTTTTTCTATCACCCACCAATTTCTCGCAAAATAAGATCGAATATTTTGTTCATATATTACGTACCTTTTATATAATTATAAAAATATATTACGTTTAAGGGTTAATTTGAATTTTTTCGATGTCATCATAAATACGGGTCTTCATTATATATTCATCCTAAGTTTAAATCGGTTGAAAACAAAATAATATTTCTTTTCCAAAAATGTTGACTTTTCTCTGAAATATTCAAAATTCAATTCGCAGGTACCGCTAATATGTGAAAGATATCGACCTAATTTCTTTAGTATTTTATTTTCATCTTTATTGTCCATAAGTCACATGAAGATTTTCCCAAAATTTAAAAATTTCCATAACATAATTGCTAAAAGCTTGAAACTGGATTTTTGAAACTGCCGTCTGAAGGGCATTAGATAGCGGTTTACGCTATCTAAAATTTGTTAATTTTTTTAAATATTTCTCAGATAAGTGTTTTGGGACACTAAGGGATCGGTTGAATTTGTAATAACTTTTAAAAATTTTTAACCGATTTTTGTGTTTTATATCTTATCGGAACAATAATTGAATATATATTTTAATTATTTTCTGTTAAATTCAAAAAAATATAACATATTCGGTATCAGCACACCAAATAAAACTAGAATTGGTGGAAATTGTTTCAAAAGTTTTTCCATCGTTGGCCTGTGTAATTAAACATTTGAAAATCTTGCCAAATAAATTCTCTTTAAATAGAAAATTTTCCATAAATTTTCTACTTAAAGAAAATTTTCCATAAATTATCTTTTTATAGAAAATTTCAAATAAATTTTCTTTTTATAGAAAATTTTCTATAAATTTTCCTTTTTTAGAAATTTTTTAATAGAAATTTGCGATATTTTTATTGACAATTTTCTATAAATTTTCTTTTTATAGAATACTAGCTATACCCTGAAAACGATATATATAAAAACGTAGCTATATGATTTCTATGATATTAGCTCTAATATTTTTCTAGATATACGATTTTCTGTATTTACTTCATGTGTGGCATCTCCACGCCAACTATTGGAACCTATGAAAAATCTGAATAATCTAATAATATCTCAGATATACGCATTTTTGCATTTAATTCATATGAGAGGTTTCAAGCCCCCCTAATGAAACTCCGCCCTCTTTCCCCGAAAAAAAATTCATCCATCTGAATTAAAATTCATCGTGCAAAATTTTTCCTTTAAACGCAATATTGAATTTAATTCATATGGGAGGTTCCACTTCCCCATTCTCTAGTCCTCTAAATAACTATACAAATCTGTACATTGATGTCAAAGTTTTTCGTGCAAAATTTGAGTATTTTCTCTTTAATAGTTTATTAAATATACAATTTTTTATATTTAATTCATGTGGGAGGATCCAAGCTTCCTAATTAAAGTCCGCCCATTTTCCTTCCAAATGTTCACATAAACGTTATAGTTATTCGTGCAAAATTTGAAGATTTCAGCTTTAGTAGTTTCCAAAATAAACGAAATTTTGTATTTAATTCATATAGGAGGTGCCACGCCCCCTATTACTAGTCCGCACATTTTGTTCATAAATACTCATATTGACACTAAAGTGGTTCCTTCAAAATTTGAGAACTTTAACTGTTTCTATTTAAGATTTTCTTTATTTGGGAGATGCCACGCCCACTACAGCTAGGCCACCCACACAATCCTCATGTATTTTTATGGATGTCAAAGAAGTCCATGTTACACTTTCTGAGATATGTGACTTAAATTTTCTTTCTATAAAATTTTTGACGAATCAATTTTTATATTATATAAACCTCATTGTATGTTCATTTTTAGAACCACCTTACTTTTCTACTAGTGATATTTATTATTAAACAATAATAGAATTCTAAAAATATAACAAAGATATAAAAGTTTCAATTGTGTGTTTATAAAATGCTTTCTGAAAGTGGGAGAATGTATCTATGTTATGTACTTATTCTGTTATAAATGTGGTTAAATATAGTAAATCAATTCCCATTTCACTGTAAATCTAGGCAACCACCTTTCCCCACAAAAATCCTACAAAACTTCAAATTCATAAAATAAAATAGAAACCATATAAAAATACATCAACATCAAAATACATCCTTTCTTATTTTGTAAAGTCATTGATATTTTCATTACAATTACACGCTCCTCTTTCGTTATTTTTTGGTATAAGCATTTTTGTTTATTGTTATTTTTATATTTTATTCAAGCATACAAAAGCTTATTTTGTATCGTCTTTATAACTCTCTTTTCGCTCTAGTTTTTACTCCAACTTAACAGATGTTGTAGCTTTTTCTCTGTATCTGCTTCCAGTCTCCACTTTTTGCAATATGGATGTAATGATTGTTGGTTGTGGAACTTTCAAATGCGCACAATCTTTTTGTTAGAGAAGTATCTGTAGTTGTTTTTGTATTTGTATTTTTCAGTGATTTTGTGTTGAGCAAGATGAGGATAATTAACCAAAGTAAAGTAATATTGTATTTACGCAAGCAAATCCTCGTTATCAAAGGACATGTTTTATATTTTGTTTTTCGTTCATTTGTTCTTCATTGTACATAACAACCACGTAAACTGCTACTTTTGCATTGACTGTTCTTCTTCTCTGATGTTGTTTCATGGCGAAACATTCATGACTCGTTCTTGTGTCTTGTTTTGTTATTCTGTATGTTCACACTTTTATTCTTTTTTTTCATTTCATCTTATTCTCCATTTTATTGTTTATTAAGCTATTTTAGCTTTAAAGGTGGACACAGACAAATACAAGTATCTGCACGTAGTATGTAATATAACAAAAAGGATATTGTGTCACAATAATTCCAGAAATTGTGTTCAATTTAAATATTGATGAAATACGAGGGTTCAGTTACTATAGATTCTATCTAGTAATGCACAATATGAATAAAATTGGAAGTGATATTTGTTACGGTGTAATTTAATTTCAGTAAAGAATATAATATTTTTTAAAAATACAATTTCTTCTAGGTTTTCGAAGACGAAAGAAAAATGAAATGTATAAAAATTATGAAATTCTTTCAAAAGAAATGTAAACATTGCACACTTTCAAAAGAATTAGTTTTTCTTTTAATACATAGAGAAAACGGATTCGTTGTGATAACCGAATTTGTTTCCAATCGAATTTAGTCGGTTCTAACAACTATCACTTAATTCAATTCTGATGACCGAAAAATTCGATTGGCATTATTGAATATATAGAACACGGAACCGTTTAAATATACAATTCGGTTGTAAGAATTAAAACTAACAGCAATACTAATTGAAATATTATTTAAGGTATTTTTAGACTACAATACTGAGTATTAATACTTGTCAAAAATGTTTGTATCATAATACAATTTACTAGTCTAAATATAATTTGTAATTTGATTTTCAAAAATATTACTGATTTTTTTGGCATACGGTCGGTATTCATAAATTTTTTAAAACAATTCAAAAACTTTTTATTTTCAAACGTATTCGGTATGTATTTTATAAATACAATAAAAAACAAACAAAAAGTGTAAAATACATTAAAAATAAGAACGAAAAGTGCATAAATAATTGAAAATTGGATAAAAAATATTACAAATATTATAGTGTAAACATAAAATGTATTTTTCGGATTGATGTTTTGAAAATGCGAATTATTTTCATAATATTTTTAATTTGAAGTGTGTTAATACTCAGTATTGTAGTCTGAAAATACCTTTATTACCCACATATTTGTGGATTGTATTTATGCACAATAAAATTTTATAAAAGAAATATATGTATGTATGTAAATGTTTATAAATAAAATATATACATCTCGAAACTGCTTCAGAGTACCTTACATATCCTATTTTTGGTTTGGTGTTACATACGATTTTGATCACAGCTCGTCAAAATATTTCGCATTAGATGGATGGCTTGTAGACAGCATTTCTTACTTCCATTGCTGCAAAAGTGTTAAAAACTCGTCAAATCATATACAAAATTGAAAAATGATGAACATTACCTTTTTATATTTTTATTCATCTTAATATTAAGCCGCATCACTTACATATTTATGCACAATAACATCTATTATATTTATCTTTTTAAAATATTTACAATATCTTTTATATTTTCTTTAATAATTATTCTTGAAACGTCAACAAAAAATAAATGTACCAAATTTTCGGTTGGGAAAATCGTATTGTTTTTTCAGCTTTTAAGTATTTCTAATATATAATTGGTTGTAGTGATTGAAAGCTAACAATCTGATTCCAATTTGTTAGCCCTAATATATTTTTCAATTACAACTACTAATATTTGAAGTTGTTGCATTCAAATGATAAATTAAATTCGGGTGTATCTACTGAATTAATGAAAACAATTTATAAAAGACACAAGTCGGTTAAATTAACTAATTTGAAAATTATTAAAACCGTAATTTGATTACAATAATGGTTTTACAGTTCTGAATATAGAAAATCGCTTGGTTTTATGTTTTTAATAACAACGATGGAATTTTAGTTCAAATCTCTAAATATTTGTAATAAGAACCGATTTCCAATTGATCCTTTTTCTGTGTGTAAGTATTCTCTAATCACTTTAAGAAACCTTTTATTTCTACTCAGCACTGTTATTTAATTTAACACATCAAATACTTCCTTTTCACATAACTTAAAACTAATGCTACAAATAATAAAAATACGAAAACATTGAAGGCAAATCAATAAAACTTTTTGATATATTCTTTTGCACATATTTTGCATTTAAATAAGTGTAAAAATTTGTTGGCAAATATTATTATTTCTTTTTTCTAATATTAGAAAGACAAATATACAAACATGCATACAACATGCTGTAGATATTTACAGACACACAATACGACGACTTAAAGTCTTGTTTAACTTGTCAACACATTTCAAAATGTTAGACACTTTTTAAATATTGTATTTAGAAATATTTTGACTACTTAGGAAAGTGGTCTTTTATAGCTTCATAAAGTTATATGTAAGTGTCTGATATACAGTGGGTGACAAAATGTTTTGAATGGAATATATAACTTATTGGAAAATATGGGTAACATTAACAAAGCTGAAAATCACAAACCAAATATTTTGAAATGTGAGCGTTTGAATAATTAGGAACTAAATTAAGAAAACATCGGTTTAGCTGTCCGTTAGTCCGTTTAGCTATGCCCTTCAGTCTGTCCATCTGCCAATCTGTCCGTCTGTGTATCCATATAAACCTACAGGTCGCAATTATCTTATTAAAAATGGTTAAAATCGGACCGTACCTCCCAGAATAGGGCTTTTAAGATCATAAATATGTTAAATGTTCTTGTATCACTTAAAAAATCGGACAAACTTAGTTTTATATAAGTCTTGATGATACTGCTGATTTTTGTAATGATCGGGCATCATTTGACCCTATCCCCCATACAAAATCCCCTTCAGAAAATGACTTGATGGTCAAAATTCACTTATAAACACTAATATCACGATGATATTCTGCATAAATAACTGATGTAGATATAAATCCCTCTACCAAAATTTATAAGGATATATATATGTCCCCATATAACTCCTCTTTTAGAAAATCCCTTTTTTGTCAACAAATTAAATACTTTATTATTAAAAAAGATAATCAAAATTTGTAACATAATCACTGGTGTAGGGTATCATATGGTAGGCCATGCCCGACTATAAATTCTTATTTGTTTATTATAGAAAATTTTTGATTAATTTTCCTTTTATAGAGAATATTTTATAAATTTTTAATAAATTTTCATTTTATAGAAAATTTTCGGTATATTTTTTCTTTATAAAATTGTATTTACATTTTCTTTTTAAAGAAAATCTATTATAAATTTCCATTTTAAATTTTCTTTTTCATAGAAAATTTTCTTTTTCGTAAAAAATTGTTGATAAATTTTCTTTTTCATAGAAAAATTTCGATAAATTTTGTTTTTCGCAGAAAATTCTCCATAAATTTTCCTTTTCATAGAAACTTCTCAATAAATTTTCTTATTGATAAAAAAATGTTGATAAATTTTCTTTTTTATAGAAAATTTCAGATCCATTTTCGTTTTTATAGCAAATTTTCGATAAACTTTCTAATTGATAAAAACATTTCGACAAATTTTATTTTTCACAGGAAATAATTGATAAATTTCCTTTTTCATAAAAAATTTTTAATAATTTTTTTATAGAAAATTTTTAATAAATTTTCTTTTTCATAGAAAAGTTTTAATAAATTTTCTTTTTCATAGAAAAATTTCGAAAAATTATGTTTTTCACCGAAAATTTTCCATAAATTTTCTTTTTTATAGAAAATTTTTAATAAATTTTCTAATTGATAGAAAAATATTGATAAATTTTCTTTTTCATAGAAAATTTCACATAAATTTTCGTTTTCACAGCAAATTTTCGATAAAATTTCTAACTGATAGAAAAATTTCAACAAATTTTATTTTTCACAGGAAATTAACGATAAATTTTCTTTTTCATAAAAAATTTTTAATAATTTTTTCATAGAAAATTTGTAATAAATTTTCTTTTTCATAGAAAATTTTTAATAAATTTTCTTTTTCATTGAAAAGTTTTAATCAATTTTCTTTTTCATTGAAAAGTTTTAATAAATTTTCTTTTTCACAGAAAATTTTCCATACATTTTCTTTTTTATAGAAAATTTTCCATAAATTTTCTTTTTTATAGAAAATTTTTAATAAATTTTCTAATTGATAGAAAAATATTGATAAACACAGCAAATTTTCGATAAATTTTCTTATTGATTGAAACATTTCGACAAATTTTCTTTTTCACAGAAAATTATTGATAAATTGTCTTTTTCATAAAAAATTTTTAATAATTTTTTCATAGAAAATTTTAATTTTCATAGAAAATTTTTGATAAATTTTCTTTCTCATAGAAAATTTTTAATAGATTTACATTTTCATTGAAAATTTTCAATACATTTTCGTTTTCATAGCAAATTTTCATTAAATTTTCTTTTTCATAAAAAATTTTCGGCAGAAAATTTTGTTAAACATTTTTGATAAATTTTCTTTAATATGCAAAATAAAAAGTAAAACTGATTAATATGGTTTAAACGTAAAGAACGGAGTTTTGTTGAAAACTTTTGTTTGACATTGTTCATGAAATTACAATAGGGTGGCCCATTTGTATGAAGAAAAGTGAAGTGTCAAATTAAGGGAAAATATTTTTGTGTTGATAGTAGACTAAAATAAAAGTGTGTTTTATGATAAAGACGTTCATAACAGTTGTGTTCTCAATTTAGCAGAAATCGCTAACAAGCTTTTTGAAATAAAGTTGCAAGCCACCTTAATCTATAGACTTATGATGTATAAATGTTTGTATACTATATTTGAATGTTAAATATCCGACTTGTTTTATAGTCATCACCATCAAATCATCAAAACACCCCTTAAAAATGAACTCATCGCAATCAGACTAACTACATTCTGAACACACACACACACACATCTATAAATATATAAATAATACGTGTGTTATTTTTTGTCTATTTATGTATTGAAATAAGTGTGAGTTTTGTATGTAAATATGTATATTTATACATATGATTGCCTTTGAGTCTGTTTATAGAGTTGTGTATATAAAATTTCGGAAATGCTGAATCAGAAAATATATTTGCATTGGAAATCACTTGAACGTAAAATATACTTGAATAATTGCCAAAGGAAACATTTGTTGCCAAAGCGATAAATCATGTATGTATTATGCATAAAAGGATAAAAAAAGATGAAAGGCATATTTACTAATATTCACAAAATACACACACAAACTCATATAAATACATTAGGGCAACTGAATATATCAATATAGAAAAATATACACACTTACATACATATACTTTGTTTACATTCAAATATGTAGATAAATATGCATAAATATAATTTTGCCAAAAAACACCAACTAAATAAGCTGGATAGATACTCGTTTGTAGTTATTTAGCAGTAAAATATATTTGTAGATTTACGTTTGCCTTAAAACTTTATTCAAATATTTGTATATAAATAGCTTGCAATATGAAAATTGTTTCAATTTTTTTCCTTTTTAAATTTGTATAGAAATTGATTTTTCTTTATACTAAGCCTAAAAATGTATTGTATATTGAAATTACTTAGCTTGTAAATAGGAAAACATTTTTATTTAAAATTTGTAAAATAATAATACTAGGATTTTTTCCCAATTAAATAAATATAAATCTCAATTTCAATACCTTTATGACAATCGTATTGATATTTATTATTTTCTTAATAATCCTTTAGAAAATTCTTTAGTATTTATATTTTACATATATCCACTTACAAATATTGTATTTGTATAAATATTTGTATTGAGATCAGAAAGTCATGTGAAATGTTATAATACCAACTTTACAACTCATCAATTCAACAAAAGACAATGTAAATAAAATAATCCTACTTTCATATGCAACCCATTTATCAATTTCCATGTTGTACTGACTTATAATATAAAAGGTTTTATTCAGCATCAACGACTTTTAGAAACACGCTAAAGAAAGTCGATAGTTTTATTACCATCGTCAAATTTATATTTATACCCTACATCACTTTAGGGAGGAGTGTATATAGGGTTTGTGCTGATGTTTGTAACGCACAATAGTATTGTTCGTATACCCACAGACTAGACCTATACTAGACTATAGACTAGACTACAGACTAGACTACAGAAAAGACTACAGGACTAGACTACAGAAAAGACTACAGACTAGACTAGACTAGACTATAGACTAGACTATAGACTAGACTATAGACTAGACTATAGACTAGACTATAGACTAGGCTATAGACTAGGACTATAGACTAGACTATAGACTAGACTATAACTAGACTACAGAAAAGACTACAGACTAGACTATAGACTAGACTATAGACTAGACTATAGACTAGATATAGACTAGACTATAGACTAGACTATAGACTAGACTATAGACTAGACTATAGACTAGACTATAGACTAGACTATAGACTATACTATAGACTAGACTATAGACTAGACTATAGACTAGACTATAGACTAGACTATAGACTAGACTATAGACTAGACTACTATAGACTAGACTATAGACTAGACTATAGACTAGACTATAGACTAGACTATAGACTAGACTATAGACTAGACTATAGACTAGACTATAGACTAGACTATAGACTAGACTATAGACTAGACTATAGACTAGACTATAGACTAGACTATAGACTAGACTATAGACTAGACTATAGACTAGACTATAGACTAGACTATAGACTAGACTATAGACTAGACTATAGACTAGACTATAGACTAGACTATAGACTAGACTATAGACTAGACTATAGACTAGACTATAGACTAGACTTAGACTAGACTATAGACTAGACTATAGACTAGACTATAGACTAGACTATAGACTAGACTATAGACTAGACTATAGACTAGACTATAGACTAGACTATAGACTAGACTATAGACTAGACTATAGACTAGACTATAAACTAGACTATAGACTAGACTATAGACTAGACTATAGACTAGACTATAGACTAGACTATAGACTAGACTATAGACTAGACTATAGACTAGACTATAGACTAGACTATAGACTAGACTATAGACTAGACTATAGACTAGACTATAGACTAGACTATAGACTAGACTATAGACTAGACTATAGACTAGACTATAGACTAGAATAGACTAGACTATAGACTAGACTATAGACTAGACTATAGACTAGACTATAGACTAGACTAGACTAGACTATAGACTAGACTATAGACTAGACTATAGACTAGACTATAGACTAGACTATAGACTAGATAGACTAGACTATAGACTAGACTATAGACTAGACTAGACTAGACTATAGACTAGACTATGACTATACTATAGACCTAGATATAGACTAGACTATAGACTAGACTATAGACTAGACTATAGATTAGACTATAGACTAGACTATAGACTAGACTATAGACTAGACTATAGACTAGACTATAGACTAGACTATAGACTAGACTACAGACTAGACTATAGACTAGACTATAGACTAGACTATAGACTATAGACTAGAATATAGACTAGACTATAGAGTAGACTATAGACTAGACTATAGACTAGACTATAGACTAGACTATAGACTAGACTATAGACTAGACTATAGACTAGGCTATAGACTAGACTACAGACTAGACTAGACTAGAGACGAGACTATAGACTAGACTATAGACTAGACTATAGACTAGACTATAGACTAGACTATAGACTAACTATAGACATAAGACTATAGACTATAGACTAGACTATAGACTAGACTATAGACTATACTATAGACTAACTATAGACTAGACTATAGACTAGACTATAGACTAAGACTATAGACTAGACTATAGACTAGACTATTAGACTAGACTATAGACTAGACTATAGACTAGACTATAGACTAGACTATAGACTAGACTATGACTAACTAGACAGACTATAGACTAGACTATGAGATCTAGAACTATAGACTAGACTATAGACTAGACTATAGACTAGACTATAGACTAGACTATAGACTAGACTATAGACTAGACTATAGACTAGACTATAGACTAGACTATAGACTAGACTATAGACTAGACTATAGACTAGACTATAGACTAGAACTTAGACTAGACTATAGACTCTAGACTATAGACAGACTATAGACTAGACTATAGACTATAGACTAGACATAGACTAGACTATAGACTAGACTATAGACTAGACTATAGACTAGACTATAGACTAGACTATAGACTAGACTATAGACTAGACTATAGACTAGACTATAGACTAGACTATAGACTATAGACTAGACTAGACTATAGACTAGACTATAGACTAGACTATAGACTAGACTATAGACTAGACTATAGACTAGACTATAGACTAGACTATAGACTAGACTATAGACTAGACTATAGACTAGACTATAGACTAGACTATAGACTAGACTAAGACTAGACTATAGACTAGACTATAGACTAGACTATAGACTAGACTAAGACTAGACTATAGACTAGACTATAGACTAGACTATAGACTAGACTATAGACTAGACTATAGACTAGACTATAGACTAGACTATAGACTAGACTATAGACTAGACTATAGACTAGACTATAGACTAGACTATAGACTAGACTATAGACTAGACTATAGACTAGACTATAGACTAGACTATAGACTAGACTATAGACTAGACTATAGACTAGACTATAGACTAGACTATAGACTAGACTATAGACTAGACTATAGACTAGACTATAGACTAGACTATAGACTAGATATACTATAGACTAGACTATAGACTAGACTATAGACTAGACTATAGACTAGACTATAGACTAGACTATAGACTAGACTATAGACTAGACTATAGACTAGACTATAGACTAGACTATAGACTAGACTATAGACTAGACTATAGACTAGACTATAGACTAGACTAGACTAGACTATAGACTAGACTATAGACTAAACTATAGACTAGACTATAGACTAGACTATAGACTAGACTATAGACTAGACTATAGACTAGACTATAGACTAGACTATAGACTAGACTATAGACTAGACTATAGACTAAACTATAGACTAGACTATAGACTAGACTATAGACTAGACTATAGACTAGACTATAGACCAGACTATAGACTAGACTATAGACTAAGACTATAGACCAGACTATAGACCAGACTATAGACTAGACTATAGACTAGACTAGACTATAGACTAGACTATAGACTAGACTATAGACTAGACTATAGACTAGACTATAGACTAGACTATAGACTAGACTATAGACTAGACTATAGACTAGACGATAGACTAGACTATAGACTAGACTATAGACTCAAAAAATCCAAGAGCATTTGATTCCTCCCTTAAACAAGACATTATTGTTTTTATTGGTTTGCTAACCCAAACTTTCTACCAACCCTCGTATTTAGTTTTAACAATTCTCAAAAACTTTTGATTTTTAGAGTGTGTTAATTTTATAAAATATCTCTTTGGGAAAAAAATGAATAAAATCTTTTGAAAAAGAAATAAATATAAAAAAATTATAAAAAAAATTATAAAATAAAATCTTAAAAGAAATGGATTCTTATTAAAAAAAAAACAAAACTTACACACAGAGACTTTCATCTACTTAAAACAATTTATAAAAAACACTGCTGGCAGTTACTAACACTTCTTCGAAATGTTAGCGAATGTGTAACTACTTCAAAAACGTTATTATAAAAGGACTGGTTAAAGTTGTACATAACTCAAACACACACACACAGACACATACGTAGATATACCCGGCAGTTTTATAAGAGGAGACAATGAAGTCCTTTTTAAGAATGGTACTTTCGTAATGCAATGAATATTTATTTCCTTTATTGTATGTCAGAAACTAGGTATTTAACTGACTAGATGTGGTCTTTTTTTTTTTTTTGCACAATAAATTTTTTATATTTTTAAAATAGGTGTAATCGTAAATGGAAAATAAATTCACTACCTTAGACAGCCATCCGAACAGCAGAGATATGTTTGTATATAAAATATTATGTATACAAATGACAAAATTATAACGATACTCATATGTATACAAATGTATGTAAAGGCGTTATAGATGCCAACAAAACTCGTAAAGGATAAAAAAAGAGGAAACTAAAAACTAAACAAAAAAGACATAATAATAATTTCCATTACCAGAATTTTTTTATTTAATATATACACGTAGAAAGACATACATATGTATGTATGTGTAAGTACTTATATAAGTAAATGAATATATGTATGTGTGTGCGTATTTTTTACCGGATGGGTTTTTACTATATCATATTTTCGGGGCCAAAATGTAATATAATAACTGTTTTTATGTTAAGTTTTGTTCTTTTTATAATTTTTGTTTTTTATGTTTTCATACATTTGATACACAGACACAAAAGTACTTTGTTGACTTGCCAAAAAATGCCTTTAGTTATTTGTAAATGAGTGTTAAAAATTTATCTGTAAGCTTTAAACATTTACGTATGAACATATTGTTCATTTACTGTAAGACTGGCGTAACGCGAAATTATGATTTTTTGAACTGAGTACAAAAAATATTTCCTCCAAATTGAACAAGTATTCCATAAGTAGCGGTAGATCTCACAAATGTACGATATGGAGAACATTCGAACCTAGAACTGCTTTGAGTATCAGGACATTAAAATTGTTATAACAGATGTTAGTCCCTGACCACTTGCTCGTCATTGTGTCTGACCTAGCCTCTTTATAACGTCCGAAGATCGCAGATTCTGTTTGCTCTTTTTTTTTTTGGTCAAACTACAATTACTGGTAGACAACAGGACAATTTAATAGGTGCGCATGCTCGGAGACTACTGCAGAAGATGTCATAGCGGGAACGAGAATTGAATGTTCTCTTCGCCACAGTATTTCTCTGTACGGTACTATGCTGATTATGGACATGTCTTATAGTTTCGTGAAAAAGTATTTTGAATGTTTTATAGGATAGACCTAAAGCTCGACCTAAAAGCTGACTCATTTAGGACCTTTGTATTATTCAAAAGTGGATCGTACACAGAGGGAAAAAGAAATATACACGCCTGGTACCAAATTGACACCAAAGAGTCTATAATTTTTCAATAACATCCGTTGTCAAAGTATATACATACGTACGACAACACTATGTATAGCAACGGATTGTTTGTCAATAGTGAGTTTACCACGTTTGTTTGCATTTAGACAACGGATATGTATAAAATTTAGATTTCGACAACGAATTGTTGCAATGTTGTCAACATTACATAGTGTTGTCGTACGTATGTATATACTTTGACAACGGATGGAATTGAAAAATTATAAATAGTTTGGTGTCAATTTGGTACCAGGCGTGTATATTTCTTTTCCCCTCTGTTAACGATCCACTTTTGAATAATACAAAGGTACAAGATCATGGTCCTAATGAGTCAGCTTTTAGGTCGAGCTTTAGGTCTATCCTATAAAACATTCAAAATCCTTATTCTCGAAACCATATTTTTTGAGTTACACCATTCTTATAGTAAATGAGTGAAATTTTATTTGTTTATTATACGTACATATGTCTGTCTGTCAGTGCGTACGTTGTTTGTTTGTTTGTTGATGTGTCGTTTTTGTTTTAAAACATGTGTGCAAATGACTAAAAGTCTGTTAAAAAATGTTTACATCAATCATCTTGTTATATTTACTTGACAGTTTTCGTTTTCTTACTTTTAGTTAAAAAGACATCCGTGTGTTATATATATTTCATTAATTTACACTCAGAGTTATAACAGTGGATACCTTTAAAAGTACAAGCAATAATAACAGGAAAATAATGCTACTAGATGGTGCAAAATACAATATGAATAACTTTCGAAACCATTGCCATGTAAAAATATATAAAAAATAAATACAACTTATAATTTTCGAAAAAAAAAAAGATTTTTTTTAACCCAAGGACTAAAAACCTGTTACAGCTTTATCAAAAGTTTTTTCAAAACGTAACATAAAATCTAATATACCACCTTTCCAAATTGTAGCGTATTCACACACATCATCCCATCACAAACAGAGTGGCATAAATGATAAGCTTCTGTAAATATTTACGCCTCAAACATATTTACAAAATTGCTTAATATCACTAATGTAAGACTTTTTTTCTCGCATGTAGACATTTAAATGACAGAACTTTTTTATATGCATACATAAGTATTACGCATATGTATTAAAATTAAAATCATTTTACAACAAAAAAAAAAGGAAATGACAAAACATAATATGAAACTCTTTACTAAAACTCATAATTACTTGTGAAAAACTCACGAATTTGCTTTAAAAGAAATTCCCTTCTGGGGAAATTTTTTACCATAAAATAAATAAAGTGAGAAAAATATTAATGGAAAAATGTTTTCAAATCATTTCTATAACTTCTGTCGGTTTTCTAAACTTGCAATAAACGCATATTTATTTGTATGCTTTATAGTTGGGATTTTTTTTACATTTGTTTAACAAATAAAAACGAGAAATTATTTTTTTATTAAACCAACAGTATTAAAAATAGAAATCATGTGCTATTACTATTCATTGCAATGTTCCCAAAAAATATCTAAAAAAAATAAGCGAAAATTTTAGTTTTTTTTTTAGAGTATGAACTAAAAATTCCTTTTATTTCGACCATTCATTCGAATTTACTTTTATATTCTGTTTTTATTATTGCACTAGATATTTCTTATATTTATTCCACAAAATTTTACAGTCCGTTGTTATTAGTTCTAAATAATAAAAGGAAAATTTTTATAACAAAGTGGAAACTAAAAGAGGACGTTTAGAAGGCATAATTTATGGTAAATATTTAAAAGATATTTTAAATATTAACAATTTTATGAAGATTATACATTAGTTAGTTAGTTAGTTAGTTAGTTAGTTAGTTAGTTAGTTAGTTAGTTAGTTAGTTAGTTAGTTAGTTAGTTAGTTAGTTAGTTAGTTAGTTAGTTAGTTAGTTAGTTAGTTAGTTAGTTAGTTAGTTAGTTAGTTAGTTAGTTAGTTAGTTAGTTAGTTAGTTAGTTCGTTAGTTAGTTAGTTAGTTAGTTAGTTAGTAGTTAGTTAGTTAGTTAGTTAGTTAGTTAGTTAGTTAGTTAGTTAGTTAGTTAGTTAGTTAGTTAGTTAGTTAGTTAGTAGTTAGTTAGTTAGTTAGTAGTTAGTTAGTTAGTTAGTTAGTTAGTTAGTTAGTTAGTTAGTTAGTTAGTTAGTTAGTTAGTTAGTTAGTTAGTTAGTTAGTTAGTTAGTTAGTTAGTTAGTTAGTTAGTAGTTAGTTAGTTAGTTAGTTAGTTAGTTAGTTAGTTAGTTAGTTAGTTAGTTAGTTAGTTAGTTAGTTAGTTAGTTAGTTAGTTAGTTAGTTAGTAGTTAGTTAGTTAGTTAGTTAGTTAGTTAGTTAGTTAGTTAGTTAGTTAGTTAGTTAGTTAGTTAGTTAGTTAGTAGTTAGTTAGTTAGTTAGTTAGTAGACAACTTGTTTCCTTACTTAACACGAATTTTAAGGAAAAGCGTTGTAAAATCCTCAAACCTCAGGAAATTTTGTCGAAATTCTAGATCAATTTCGCTTGTTTCAAATACGGTAGAATCTGTAGAATTCTGGCGCCTTTACTTTCCTCTGTCCTCTGTAAATAATCATCAACAAATAAAATGAAGCAAATCTCTACGTGGCGTATAAGTTTTTTCATTAAAAATCATACGTCATGTGGAACAGCTTAAACTAAAATACTGCTATAAAATAAGTTGGAAAATAACGTTTTCTTAATAGTTGGGAAAAAATTGGGTTTGCTTAAAAACCTTAATTTAAAAAAAATATTCTTTATCATTGTAAAGTGTGCTATGACTCACATTAACATTTTTATTCAATATCTCTTTGCTTTTATTCTAATTAAAATAATTATTTATGCCAACAATTGAAAAACACTTTATTAAAAAGTTCAACATCTAATGGCAGGCATGAAGAAGTCTTCATTGTAAGTTCTAGTAGTTCCAGTTTGTTAAATATAATTTGCTTTTTAAGGAAAATTAAATTTTCATATAAACTTTTGTTTAAATCTGTTCTTTTGATGAGTTTGTTTGCCAGTCGTTTTAGAATTCAGTTCTTTTCTTTTTTGTTTGTTAAAGTCAACATAATTTCTAATAAAAGTTTTTACATTATAAAAACTGAGCAGAAGTAGAGAAAAAACGATAACGAATATGATGGGTACTTTACGAATGATGGTCTTAGGAGAAGAGAGAAGAGCCCTTTTTAAAACCAAAGAAGAAAGGAACAGAAGAGAATAATATGTTGAAGACGGGATACAATTTTTTTAAACTAGAATGAATGATACCTTTTGAGTAATTTTATTGCAATACTGCTTGAGAATCGAAATTGAAGGAGCTTAAAGAGAGGATGATCTTACTAATAAAAATAAAACTGTATCTAGTAAATATTCAAATAGTTGTCAATCAATAACCAGAAGATAAAAAGGAAATCATCAAATGAGTTCTGTGAATTTTACTTCATAATGCTTTAAAAGAATTAAACTTGAATATCTCTACTATCACCTATAACTTCCACATGAATAACAAACAATTTAAAACATTTAAAATGCCTTCTTGGCCACTAAAGTGAAGCGTGTAAAAAACACATTTCTAAAAGATTATGCAGTCAAGTCAAGCCAACTAAAAAATAAAAACTTGGCTAGAAAAATAAGCAGTCATGTAAAATGAAAAGCATACAAACAGCCATACACACACACAAAGTACAGACACCATTATAGACTTGGTAACGCATACATACACCCATACAAAACAATGGAGAAAATCATAAAAACAAAGATAAACAGAAGTCAACATTAAACAGTTTGTGCCAGGCATTTTACATTTTTTTTAGATTTAGACTCAATTATTTTTTTTTTAGTCCTGTTTCTACAGCTAACTGCCACGTAACTAAGCAACATACAACTTATTTACTATTATATTTATTTATGTATGTATGTATGTATGTTTGTAGTTGGTAGTTTGTACTAGTAGTTGTAAAACACATTTATATTTAGTGCCAGTTTGCAGGAGTGTGAGTTTATAAGTATATAATTAAATATTAATAAAGTATTGTTTGTAGATTGAATATTCTACTTACTTCTATACACATATACACACACAAACATACTTTAATAATTATTTTCTATTTGTCTGTTTGTTTTTAAGCTTTAACTAAAAGATTTCTTAACTTGGCCTTTATGTGATGTTAGTTGTTGGTTGTAGGATTATATTGTTGTATTTTGCTTCTTTTGTTTGTTCGTGCGTTAATTGCACTTTAATCTTTAATTTTTATTTTCATCGTAATTTGTTTAAGTTATTTAGACATGACTATAATACTTAAATACATATTTTTGTACACTCTCATACTTGTTTACTTCTAAATCTATTGACCTTTTTACGTACGAGTAGACTGACTGTAGTTTTGTGTATATTTTTGATGTTCTATTTATAGTTACTAATAGTGTTAAATTTGTATCCTTTTGTTTCCTTTTTTTCTATTTTTAAGCTGATTATAACAATAAACGATGTATGTATGTATTTAAGAAAGAAATATGAGCTTTTTGATAAAAATTTTAGCTGTTTGATTTAAATAAAATTAGGTTTCTAGACTGCAAAAGTGAACACTTGGGTCGTGTTGGTCTTTTTGTGATACCTGCAAAGATAATGAAGACAAAAGAAGGGAGAAATTGTGGGTTAGGTCAGAAGAAGTGATATATATTGAGAGTTTAAGAATAAGAGTAAGTACTGGGTAAGTGTAATTTCCCAAAAATTCGACGCGAGTGTCTACTAAAGCATTACAATGGCAAAGAAAATGTTCAATGGATCCTTCTTCTTCTTCATTCTGGCAGGCTCTGCAGACGTCACTGTAGGGTATGCCAAGTCTTGCATGGTTCCCAATAAACCGTGCCCTGTGATAACAGCGACTAGGTTGCAGAGACATAATTGTAGGAGATTAGGATTTATTATCCAAACTATATCTTCCTGGTAATGTTAGAATTTGGCTCGTTCTGTCATCTTGTCTGGGAAAGTTCATAGAACCTTTCATCTAGTCGTTGTATGTAAGCTTTTCCAGGGATACCGCAAAAATGTCTATGTCTCAATCGAACATTGTGGTTCCTATTTTCGCTAAACCATCAGCTACACAGTTGGCAATCAAATCCTCGTGACCCCGTAACGATCTGAGCACAACTGTTGAACGTCTCGCCATACTATTTAAGGATGCCCGGCATTCCTGAGCCAGTATAGATGTAGTATATACACCAATCATAGATTTGATAGCAGCTTGACTATCGGTATAAACTTTAATACCTTGTTTGATATTCTGCAATACCAAAGCCAATTTTCAGCGATTTTTATGTATCCTAAAACTTATTTTAATTCCAAATTCAATATTGAAAATGCCACCTCGCTCCCATTTTTTGAAACCGTTCATGTACACTGAAAGGGTTCTTGGGGAGCTATCTTCCTCCATTGCAGAGCTTTCGGAAATAGTAAAACCGAAACTTCTGTGAGAGTAGAATTTAGGAGTGCAGTAGTCAATATTAACTGGGAGATATCTCCTCTATAATACTTGTGTATCTGTATGGCTTGTTTGCCCATGCACCTATCTGAGTCTGAAAGCATTACCAAGTGCTACTTTTCTGGCCAATATATAAGTTGGCTTCCACTTCAGCAGTGAAAACAGTGATGTAGGTTGATGTAGTTCTCAATGATCCCGTTATAAGGACTGATATCCTCCTTAGAACTTTGTCAATGAGTATACAATTGGAGTTTTTGTCCAGTGCTTTCTACTAGACAATCACTCCATTCGAAAACATATCTGATAGAATTAATGAAGACTTGGATCCCTAAGATATTTAGGATCTTAAGAAAATTGATTTCAACAAAAATACAGACAGACAAGCCGATGGACGGATGTAGCTTAACTTTTTCACGTATACGGGATACCGTTGTCCCAAGATTTTTTTACATTTTTCTCGATATAAAGCTTAATTTTGAATTCACAGCTACAGTAAACGGTTATTTATAAAGAAAAATAAGCTATTTTTTTAGAATTTGATGTTACTACATGCTAAAAAGGATAATATCCTGCGATATCCTTTGAAAACAACATTTTCCATTTATCATCAAAACTTATCAATATGCGGTGAATTCATATCCATAAAAAGTCCAGTGGTTTAGTTTTGAGCGTGAAAGGGTTAACCGTCTCCGCTATACATATGAATCCAGAGTATATATGTATACATATAGGAAGTTTGTCCTATCTACCTACATATTAGTTTATTCATACAAAATCAATAATTACTTGGATTGTAAGGTTTAGACAAAATGCTCGATAAAAAACATTTTGCACATTTCTATCAATTCAAAAAAGTGCTTTATTATAATTATGTGCTTTATTTATTATATTTATTATAATCCAATAATGTCAACTAGCAAGAAAGCATTATTTCTTAATTTAAGTTTTAAGTATTTTTAATATTGGCCCCCACTGCGTATGTTTTATACTAATAACACTCATACGGCATGTCGACTAAACACAAAAACAAAATTTGAGAGTTTCACAGAGAACCCTTTTTTAATCTTAATTTAATAACTCATAATTAATCATTTTCAAAAACCTCAAAATTACTTATCTTGTAATATAAGAGCTTCCTTATTTTGTATACATATTATTAATAAATTATTAAAATTGATAACTATTTCCCCAAAAGTATTTGGGGAATCACACAGATTCTTACAATATACCCCTACTATAGCAAGACATAGTGAGGAATGCTTATGCAAAGCATAACATGTTTTCTTAGCCAGCTTTATTTTTATGGTCAACATATGTTGTAGTTGTTATTTGTGTGAATATATGTAAATAGTTCTTCTTTACAGTTAACTCGGCTCTACTCAACTCAACTAAAGTCATACACATATTAAATGATTTATATTAAGATCATATATCATTATAAGTTGACATATTGTGGTTGAGAGGTTTTACATTTTTTCTCTACTTTTTCTATTTTCAGTTTTAGTGCTTTTTGTGCTGAATAGAACAGTTTTATTTATTTTACCGTTACGTTTTTCCTTTTTTATTTTTCTTCTCATTTAATTTTCATACCAAACTAAGCAAAACAAAACAGCTTAGTAGTTAGATGATAATGATGATGAGGACCATGATGATGATGACGACAATGGCCTGCTGCTGGGTTATAAATGAAACCAATGTTTATGTATACTTGACCACAAAATAACATCTTATCCCCGTTATGTATAATAACACATTTTCCACTATCATTCTTAGTCGGCGACCAATAGGGATTTAAAGGCAAGATGGAGGGGTAAGCGAAAGTAAAGGAGTCTATTGTGTATACTAGTATGTGAAGGAGATAAGTAAGATACTATGACTAGTAATGTGTGGTATAAAACTACTATAGCTGTGAATATTAGGGTGAGCACTATAAAGTTTTGACTAGGAGTAAACTACAACGAGGAGTATCCTCTTCTATGACACATGGGTAAGCTGCTTGTCACAGTCTATTTCTTTCATGGTTTCCGACAATAATTCCGATTTTCATAAATGCAAACATTTTAAGGAAGCCCCCCCTAATATAGACAACATACATACCATAAACAACAAATGACACATTTGTTGTGTTGATATAGGTTTATGACCTTAGATCGTATATACAATAATTTATCTTTTTATGACCAACAATTTAAATGTGTTAGTTTTGGCACAATTTAAATCCGCATACATACATAGATAACACTTCATACAAATATAACATTTTACAATTATTGCATTTGTCTGAGTGTGCGGTCAGAAATGTCAGAATATGTGTAGGAGCTCGAAAACAAGAGTGTAAAGTGTTAAGCTTAAAAACAGCTAGAAAAGGATTAAAATTGTAAATATGTGTGCATGTATGTGGTTTTTAAATTATATTCATTATTGCGGTTAACAGGAATTTGAAAATAAAATTTTATTAAAATAAAAAAACCAAAAAAAAAATCTTTCTCTATCTCTCTTAAACATTTTCATATGCAAAATAATCGTTTTTATATTCCAACATGGATTATGATTTTATTATAGACACAGATACATACATACGGTTATATAAAACTATCTAGATAGCTATACATATAAAGACTCTTATAAAAGCAAAGCGTAAACTTATTTACTCAAATAAGTTTTATTATGCAAGAAGTATTTAACCAAAATATCACATGTGAACACACTTTAGCTCTTGTATTCTGACCATGTGGTTGGAGATACATTAGTGACGTTTGAATAAAATTTTTAAGGCGTTTTTAAACAAGGCCTTAAACAAATTATTATTATTATTTTTTTTTTTTTTTTTTTTTGAAACAATAAAACAATAGCTATCTGAACTCCTTTGGTCAATTTTTGCTAGGACCAATAGGTGAAAAGTTACACTAATTTTAATAAAACTCTGTATGACCAAATTGTCCAACTTTGACCCCTCTAAGTCTGGCAGTTCTTGAACGATAGAGCTGTGTCTGGCCTACTATCCAATAGTACTCCTTGGCGCAAATTTCATCCAAATCGATTTTATGAGTTGGGTCACTTGACACGAAATTGCCCATTGTATATTTTAATATTAAAACCCCACAGCGTATGATTTATACAAGTAACACTCATTCGTCATAGTAACACAACTAGACAAAACATCTTACTTACATACAACTTCCTTAAAATCTGTTTTATAATCTTATTTAAAAAATTGTAATATCATCACTATAGTAATGTAGGGTAAAAGTAATGTTTGTTCGTAATAGATAAACGCAACAACTACTGCAGCTAATAAGCCGAAAATTCAACTATATAGTCCAGGGACCATGGTAAGAGTTCCTATGAACTTTCTATTTTTAGGGCCTGCAAACAATTGTCTGTTTAACTACAAATACTTCCTTCAAAAATCTCTGTATCAAGTGATAAATGCTTAAATATGGGGATATAAATAAAATATAATATATTAAAAATATATATTTATATAAATACCGACTTATTTATATACTATAAACATATCCTGGTATTCAAAATGTTATAAAATTATTAATTAATTAATGTCGAAGGGCTTTACGTGAACACCTACAGTGTTGGCCTATTTCACGGTGGTCTTTTTCAAATACTGGGTGAGCTTTTGTGACAACTCACCTCCGCCCCATTGTGCTTCTTACACGCAGGTGGAAATTTACGTATATGGAAGTTCCGGTCCAATTCACGTGCACTTAGCTATCTAATCTCTGACCATTGCTGCCCCGTAGCTTTACTTCCTAGATGCAAAAACATCATCATGCCAACAGCACCTAGAGAACTAACCGGTAGATCGAAGTACGAATCCATCAAATAAGCTGAGACTTTGTTCTTACTCACAGTGACACACTGTGGTAATTCTAGCATGAACAGTGTTTACTCTGAACATACCTGGACAAGGAGGGAAAATTCAGTGGTATCACTTGTATAAGATACCTTTCATTCATCACCATTCAACCCTGCATACTTCTCATTTATCCGACACACTCATAAGAGAGCAACATATGTACGACAGACTCACTCTCGGTATTCGGGCGTATGAGTTCCATATACCCCTACATTCATGCTGTATCATATACAATTAACACCAACACATTTCCAACGCTTAGTCCCACAGTGACTCCTCTGTGGGGTATAAGTTGACAATTGGCAACAACATCGAACTTATTCCGAAATATAGTTTTCACCGTGCATCAGTCTTTTAACCACAACTTGCTCTTCCCGCGAATTTTGGTTGAAACCACTGCCACTACGTGGATTTCGAAGGAACCTCAACCAACTGACCAGACAGGACAAGTCCTGCGGGCAACTTGCCACCCGTAGTACCAGATTATGTCGTTCTCTGGTTAGACCCCATGTCAAATCATTCTAAGGCCTAGCCAAGGAGTGAAATGACATCACCAGTTTATAGTCCCGGCAGACTACAGGTACTGGTGTAGTCTGCCGGCAACTTATGGATTCCGCCCCAAAAGAACTGATTATTTCTTGAGGCAAAGAACAAATCACGCCAATTTTCGAGCAGAAGTAATACATATCCCAGAGAGAGAATTCTGTATCGATCAAAACAAACTGTAGTTGGACGTGGAAAGATCCATACTTTAAGGCGGTTGAGGCAAAACTACCAAACCACTTTTTTCTGTATATGCAGTTTTAAATTCAACAAGTAAGACGCGAAAAGGCCGTATTTTCTAAGCGTTCTTTGGATAATGCTCGCTTCAAAATCAGTTGTATTCTCAACTGGTTACATGTGATAGTTTGGCCAGATTTCAGCAACTCCTGGTAGATATGTTTTTTTAGTCCTACCAAATACTAAACTTTGCCTTCATGTCATCGATATTTGGCTTTTGTGTCGGTTCGGCTGGTTATCCGCCGCTTCATAGATATGTTACGCTTTGGGTTCGTAATGGGCACAATGTCCCGCTTTTTGGATGTATCCTGCTGCATCCAAACATTTTACAATAGCTTTTTAAGCCCTGCATAATTTTTCAATCTCTTTTTGCGTTTGAGAGCATTTTCATGAAATAATGCCTCCAGTTCTTGGACCCAACACAAGAGTTCACATTTTTTCAAATGAGAATATCTCATTGTAACAATGACCAAATTCAATATATTCTCTCTGTAATACTTGCTTCTGAAAACTAAATATTTTCTCAGCTCCTATAAACACATTGTAGTATATGGATAAAATATGTGTGAAAAAAAAAATTATTTATATTTTTTTGTATAAAATTTATCGTTTTTACACACGTGTTAAATAAAACAAATTGGGTTAATCGTTGCATTAATTATTTTTCATGAAAATCTCTTGTTATTTCTCGTTTCGTTTGTATTTTTCTTTTATTTATTTCATTATAAATATAATTTATATAATTTATTTACATGATTATTACATACAAACAGACAAACAAACCCCTACTTGTATTTATTTCACCATTCCGGCAAGTTTGGGGTAGCTATACGGAAACTAAGAATTTACTTCTCATTTGGAGATACTAGTAAGGCCATTCTTCACTTATATTACAAGTGGACCATTTACTCGACAAAAGATTACTTCTGGTGGATGGTGAAATATAATCGTTTTCAAACTGCTGGGATTTTACAGCTGTATATGGGTGAGCATGTGATTTGGTATTGGTAACGATTCAGTTTGTATAAAAGTATATTTTCCTTGCGTGTTGTTCATGTTCGATATACAAAAAAGTGTTAAATATACAAATGATTACAATGATTTATGATAGTTAAATAATACTATATACACATACACCCACATATCATCAACAAACACAACCAACAACAACACAGGATTGTGTTTGTAGCAATATGGTTAAATTGAATTATTACTTAATTTATAGTATTACACGAGTATAAATTTTCTTGTTTTAATTTAATTTAAGTGTTTAAATATTTATTAACATATTTGTTTTTTTCATTACGATTAACAGCAACATTTCATTTTATTTCATGACAAACATTAAATTGATGGCTGCCAGACTTTTAAAAAATATTTAAAAATTTAAACAATTTCCTTAAATAATTTTCTGTCAATTGTGGCATTTTTACACAACAGTGATTATTTTTGCTACACTTTAATGTACTTAAATTTGATATTTAATTAAATTTCCTATACCACAGTTTTTGTATGACATAAAACCATATTACATAAAAATCCCAAAGAAAAATATATTATTTGGTTGGCCATTCAATTTTTGATTAATTTTCAATTAAAATAACCCCAACAATTGTGGTTAAAAAAAAAATCAATGATATTTTACTATAAAATCCAATTGAAATTTATAAATTACAAAATAGAAACGCAAAAAAGAAACAAATATATATATATTTTTATTACAAAACATTTCCACAGAGATTACATGAAAAAAAATTATTTGGTTTTTCTCGACTTTTTTTTCCACAAACAATATTTTATATTTTATCTAATTGTAAAATTACATGATCACAGTTGCTCATAAAATAAGCGTTAGAAGCAAAAGCAGAAAAAAAGTAGCAAAACAAATTGTAAAAAAGGAAAAAAAAGGAAAACCACAAATACATTTTAGCACGAGTTTCATCCAACCACCATGACAGATACTACATACTAATAGTATAATACTATACATATCTACGGCAATGATAAAATGCTAAATGTCAACATTTGCTCTTTACAACCATAGTTACAGTTACTATAACACACACATACTTAGAGAGTTTTGTAAAACCTGGCAGTTCGTTGTGGCCTATACTGACTAAGTATTATAAATAAAACTTTTCTTCGAACAAACATTTCATGGACTCTATACTAAATCACTTCTAGAGGGTTAATTTCATAAGATAAACTACTTTGAAAAGGTTTAAAAAGATTTCTCTCTTGGCTACTCACAGCCACAACACAAGACTATCTAAGGACACTAAAGTAGAGATATGCTTTCTCCTTAGTTTAAAAGTTCTAGTCCCTCAAATTTGTTTACATTTGGTACAAATACAGTTCTAAAAGGAATCGATTTACTCCTTTCAAAACAACTGGTTACTAACTTATTCCCAGCAGAGTAGTGACAGTTGTAGTAGTGTGTGTGTAGCACTCAATCGCCTATAAAACAAGTCGATTGTCTACAGTCAATTTAATTAAAACTGACGTTGGCACTTTATTATACGGCATTGAAAAAAAAAAACAAAACAGTGGAAAATATACCATCATCAGCAGCAGATACAATAAAAATAACAACAATGACAACTTTAGCATCATTTACTAGTTTTATTGGAATATTATAAAAAAGTTGAATTTTTTAAACACACCACAACATTTTATAACAAAAGGAGATTCTGGAATATATTGGTATGTCAGGTTACAATAAAAGTTTCATATAGAAAATTAAGTGAGCAGGTTCTATATAGCAAAAACTGCGATAATTTTCTTAAATCAGCATGTTCGACTTTTCTAAAAATAAAAAATTAAACAAATATTTTCTAAAAAAGAAAACTTTGCCAATTTTTCCAGTAAAATGTAAATTTAAATAAAAAATTTATGGAAATATATCTTTAAATAGAAAATTTATCGAAAAGTTTCTATAAATATAACAAGTAAGAGTGTTTTATTCGAGTATGCCGAATCTTATATACCCACCATCAAACCGTATGCCGTAAATGGAATGCTCCCATATAAACATTAGGTTGATATTTGAAATAGGGTTTAGGTCAATTACACATCTCTTTCGGAGTAACAAATTATTAATTTTAGAAAACAAAATATTTTTGTCCAACTTTTAAACCATGAACATGGCGGTCAATCGGGTTCAATTGTAAAATTCGATACAGAGATTTTGGTTTGTAAGAAAATTACGTCAGTATATCAAATTTCATAGAGCTATACTCGCATTTTTAAGCCGGTAATATAAGTTAAAATCATTTTCTGAAGGAGCTTAATATGGACCGATTCACATAAAGTTCGGTAGAGAGATTTGTGATCGTAAGTAACTTACTTATGTCTAATTTCAGCGCTATACTCGTATTTTTAAGCCAGTTGTGAGCGTTGAAGTTACTTTCTGAGTGGGGGGGGCCTTATATGGCGAGTAGACTCAGTTGTGTATCGATCCTCATAGAAGAAGGTAGACAAATTTAAACTCATAAAAAACTTGCTTATTAAGGCAGTAATGATCGTTAAAATAATTTTTTGAAGGGGACCTTATATGTAACAGTAATGACTGTTAAAGCTGTTTTTGGGGGCCACTTGTATGGGGACTATGCAAAAACGTAGACCGATATTGCCCTTACCTTACCTATAAGAAATATTTGTGGGGAGTTTCAACTTTATAGCTCTTTCCGTTCGGACTCTATCGCGTTTTCAACAGACAGACAGACGGACGGACGGACAGGCATGGCTAGATCGTCTTAGAATTTAATACGGACCCAGAATATATATACTTTTCTGGGTCTATGATCAATATTTCGTTGTGTTACAAACGGAATGACAAAATCAATATACCCCCATTTTCTTTGATTGATGAAAAAATTCAACATCCATGTGAAAATTTATACGAAAATTGGCCGGCCTATTAATATAGGGCGTGGCCCCTTTATGAATTAAATACTAAAAATCGAATATCTGGAAATCCACTAGAGATATAAACAACTCAGCCATCCATGTGAACATTTTGGAAAAAATTGGCGGCATCACCATTTATTGAAAATTTAGTATAAAAACAAAATTTAACGAAAATTTTTTACAAAAGAAAATTTTACGAAAATGTTCTATAAATGACCAAAAAATTTCTATAAAAAGAATATTTAACAAAAATGTTCTATAAAGAAAATTTACCAAAAATTTTCTTAAAAAAATATATTAAAAATTTTCTATACAAAAAATATTTAACAAAAATTTTGTATAAAAACAAAATTTAACAAAAAATGTTCATAAAAAGAAAATTTAACAAAAAATTTTCATAAAAAGAAAATTTAACAAAAATTTTCATAAAAAGAAAATTTAACAAAAATTTTTTATAAAAACAAAAATTTTCTATAAAAAGAAAATTAAATTTAAAAAAGAAATTTATCGAATATTTTCTATTAAAAGAGAATATATCGAAAACTTGTTATAAAAAGGAAATGTATAGACAATTTTCTACAAAAAGATAATTAAAGGAAAATTTTCTTAAAAAGAACAATTTTTCGAAAATTTTCTTTAAAATGAAAATGAATCAAAAATATTCTACAAAATGAAAATTTATCAAAAAATTTCAAAACTTTAACAACCTACCAGCAATTTTCTATACATGTATCATAAATTTAACAAAAATTCTCTAAAGGTTTATTATTAAAAACATCACTCTATTATAAATTGTTCAAATTGTAACTTATAAAAACAGTTTTAAACTACACAAGTATCTGTGTGTAAATATAAACAATAACATATTATCTTACTTACATACATATGTAAGTGTACAAACAAGTATTTTTGTGTTTTCCTGTATATGTTAATTTAAAATTATTATTACTATTCTATCTACAAACAAATTTATAATTTACTAAACAACTACAAGTGTTCATAGTAGTGTATATTTATGTATGTATTTAATTTTAACAGTTGTAAAAGTTTTTTCATTTTCTACTTCATTTACAATTAATTTAAAATTTTAACAATAACAAAACCATCGCTATAGGAAAAAATTTTAAAAACAAAGTTTTCAAATTTGTTTAACAGAAATGCTATTTTTTATACACGTTTCATTTTCATTACAATTCAGTTTCTTGCTTTTCATTCAGCATTGGCATGTGTAAAACCAGAAAAAATTCATCTACACACACACAGATACATCCACTTTCTATTATACATAAAATAATAGTTTTTTCTATTTTCTGTTTGTATAGAGAGAGTTTTCATGAAAGACAAAAAAAATTTGTCTAAAACTTTTACATTTAATTGAAATTGTTAGTATTAAAAAAAACGGCAAGCAACAGCAACAAGAAAAACTAAAATAACTTCATTTTAAAAACATTACATAACACCAATACATGTTTATATTAAGGTTATATGGACATACTCGTATGTATGGATGCATGATACTGCTTACTTTTATACATACTATGTAATAGTATTGGTATTCTAGTACATTATTTTATTCATTGAGGTTTCCCGTATTGCTGCCATGGTCGGTTATTCGAATACATATCTATATTTTTTTATGTCTATATCTGTGTGTGTTTTGCTGCTGTTAGTGGTTGTGTAGTCGTGGCAGTGATGTTTGATTCACATGAACAGGTTTGCGTGATTTTTTTATAAATATTTTTTATGTTGCATTCAGGTTTGTTTCGCTAGTGTTGCAATGTGAAAACCAATATATGGTGACAGTGTTTTTGAAGTGGGATTTAAGGGTCAGAAATGATTGTGGCGTTATTTATAAAAAAAGAACATGATATTTGTGTCAAACGAAAAGCCTTAAGTCTTTATCAAACATTCTCTATAAAAAATTACCACTAAATAAAATTAAATTTATTGAAATTAAATTAAATTCAATAAATAAAGTTTAATTTAATTAAATTTATTGAAACTAACTATAACTAACTAACTAACTAACTAACTAACTAACTAACTAACTACTAACTAACTAACTAACTAACTAACTAACTAACTAACTAACTAACTAACTAACTAACTAACTAACTAACTAACTAACTAACTAACTAACTAACTAACTAACTAACTAACTAACTAACTAACTAACTAACTAACTAACTAACTAACTACTAACTAACTAACTAACTAACTAACTAACTAACTAACTAACTAACTAACTAACTAACTAACTAACTAACTAACTAACTAACTAACTAACTAACTAACTAACTAACTAACTAACTAACTAACTAACTAACTAACTAACTAACTAACTAACTAACTAACTAACTAACTAACTAACTAACTAACTAACTAACTAACTAACTAACTACTAACTAACTAACTAACTAACTAACTAACTAACTAACTAACTAACTAACTAACTAACTAACTAACTAACTACTAACTAACTAACTAACTAACTAACTAACTAACTAACTAACTAACTAACTAACTACTAACTAACTAACTAACTAACTAACTAACTAACTACTAACTAACTAACTAACTAACTAACTAACTAACTAACTAACTAACTAACTAACTAACTAACTAACTAACTAACTAACTACTAACTAACTAACTACTAACTAACTAACTAACTAACTAACTAACTAACTAACTAACTAACTAACTAACTAACTAACTAACTAACTAACTAACTAACTAACTAACTAACTAACTAACTAACTAACTAACTAACTAACTAACTAACTAACTAACTAACTAACTAACTACTAACTAACTAACTAACTAACTAACTACTAACTAACTAACTAACTAACTAACTAACTAACTAACTAACTAACTAACTAACTAACTAACTAACTAACTAACTAACTAACTAACTACTAACTAACTAACTAACTACTAACTAACTAACTAACTAACTAACTAACTAACTACTAACTAACTAACTAACTACTAACTAACTAACTAACTAACTAACTAACTAACTAACTAACTAACTAACTAACTAACTAACTAACTAACTAACTAACTAACTAACTAACTAACTAACTAACTAACTAACTAACTAACTAACTAACTAACTAACTAACTAACTAACTAACTAACTACTAACTACTAACTAACTAACTAACTAACTAACTAACTAACTAACTAACTAACTAACTAACTAACTAACTAACTAACTAACTAACTAACTAACTAACTAACTAACTAACTAACTAACTAACTAACTACTAACTAACTAACTAACTAACTAACTAACTAACTAACTAACTAACTAACTAACTAACTACTAACTAACTAACTAACTAACTAACTAACTAACTAACTAACTAACTAACTAACTAACTAACTAACTAACTAACTACTAACTAACTAACTAACTAACTACTAACTAACTAACTAACTACTACTAACTAACTAACTAACTAACTAACTAACTAACTAACTAACTAACTAACTAACTAACTAACTAACTAACTAACTAACTAACTAACCAACTAACTAACTAACTAACTAACTAACTAACTAACTAACTAACTCTATTAAAAGATTATTTTATTGAAAATTTTCTATTAAAAATAAGTTTTATCAAAAATTTTCTATTAAATAAGAAAATTTATCGAACATTTTTTAAGAGGAAAATTTATTGAAAATTTTCTCTAAAAAGAAAATTTTTTAAAAATTTTCTATATAAAGAAAATTTATTTAACATTTTTAATAAAGAGATAATTACACTATAAGACAAAAATGAATACCTGCGAAGTGATACTATTTTTCTGAAAGGTGGATCCGAGTAAAACAAAAATCTGTTTTTGAAATTTGCCAAACACTTCCAAAATCTTGAAATACGGTCAGTAATATAAGTCAGTAACTTAGTTGAATTTCAACCGATTTTAAGCTTATCAAGGTATTGAGAAGCAGAAGCTCAGGCGGATGAGGTTTGCATGGGGACCATATAAAGCATCTTTCAGATAATCAATTTTTGAACTATTATGTATAGAGATAAAGATCAATAACGTCGACAATTGCTAATGGATTTTAAAAAGAAAAAAGTTGCGTTTAACTCATGAACAGACATAGTTTTCAAGTGCATTAATAAATAGTACGGTTCCTATATAAAAAACTTTGTTAAAACATCTCCAAACTTGGAAAACGGTGAAATGCACACATATTTCTCTAGGTTACTTAAACACTACACAGGGGGAAAAGGAAATATAATATACATGCCTGGCAACGGATTGTTTGTCAATACTGAGCTTTCCACGTTTTTTAACATTTAGAAAACGGATGTGTATAAAATTTAGATTTCGACAATGAATTGTTGCAATGTTGTCAACATTACAAAGTGTTGTCGTACGTCGTATATACTTTGACAACGGATGGTATTGAAAAATTATAAACAGTTTGGTGTCAATTTGGTACCAGGCGTGTATATTTCTTTTTCCCTCTGTGGATATATGTCTTTGTAAAGGTCTCAGCTTCTGTTAAGAAACTTAAAATCGGTTCACATTCAACTAAGTTACTGACTTATAAATGCTTAAAGGTACCAAAAACCCATTTTTACCCATATCTCAAGATTTTGGAGGTGTTTGGCAAACTTCAAAAACAGATTCTTGTTCTACTCGTATCCAGCTTTCAGAATAATAGTATCACTTCCAAGTTATTTCAATTTTCATTTGCCTCACAGTGTTATATAAAAATTATAGAAAACTTTCTACAAAATTAAAGCAAATTTAGCGAAAATTGTTTCTAATAATTTATAGACTTTTTTTAAAAACAAAGGAAGTCTTATTTACATAATTTTGGAAGTATTTGTCGAAATTTTAAATAGACCATTTAAATGTGCTATTATCTCCACTGTGCCAAAAGTTTTCAACATATTGAAGTGTGCATCTATGCAGGGGTGTTTTGGTTTTTGCTCCCTTCTTTTTGATTTCAGTATATTAAGTATTTTCCAGCTTTCTTGTTTATAACACATGCCATAAATTTTTATACTACGTGAGTTGCATTTTTTCTACATGCTTATACCCTACACCAATAGATTTCAAAACAAAGTTTGTATAATTTTAAAACAAGCTAAAAATCCAAAACGAATAGTAAAATAAAAATATTTCAACAAAGAGAAATTAATTTATTGATTTGAAGTACCAACTATAAAAATCTTTTCAGAACTTAAAAGTTAACATATGTAAGAAATTAAGAAAATTGAAATTATTTTGCATGTATGGTCGACTTAAGCCGACTATAAATTCCCATTTTTTACTGTTAGCACTTTCTGGGGTTTTACCGGTTGATTGTCATTTAAGTTCCTTGTTTTAAACCTACATATGTATGTTTGTTTGTCTGTACACTATATTTTTGGCTGTTGTTAACCATTTAAGTGGCTGGACTCTTTGATAGCAACATCATGATTTCATTGATCTTGATGATATGACACAATATAACTCGTACATTGTTTTTATTTTTAGTTAAAATTTTTGTTTTTTGGGCGGTTTAATAAAAACTTTATTGCTTCAACCATTTTTCGGTTAAACTAAAAGAGGGAAATGCAACAGTTTATTTTAAAAATAAAGTGTCGTGCTATTAAAATACCATTTCGTTTTACCTTTATGTCTCGTAGCATTTTTATTTTAAATAAAATTTAATAGATTTATACAAAAATTATACATATAAATTTTATGTTCACACATAAGTAGAAGGGAAGAAAAATAAAGAGCTACTAATATATCAATGTGTCATTTAGATAAGACTCTTTTTGATGTTATTTCTTTATTAAACTGAAAATGTTTTAGTGTTCAGACACAAATATCCCAACAGTTCTTCGTATTCCATATGTAACTGAAAGTTTTTTTTATATTTTGTTAAATTTATGTGAGACATTTTAGATTAGATAGTTAAATATTTACAGTTTGAATTGCTTATAGCGAAATTCTTGCTATATAGGCATCCTACTCTTCCGAAATAACAGTTTATTTTAGTAGTTGTAAGTTGAATTTTTAAAATTAATTAAAGTTGATTATAATCAGTTTTCTTAATATGAAAATACCCGCATATGACTATAAATTCAGCATTTTTTCCCTGTCAAATACACCCACATTTTAAAGTCCCGCTGAGATGATCTCATTTACAACTTTACTGTAGACAAGCAAATGTTCAGTTGTTATTGAGTGCATGTACTTCTTAAATTAGTGTGTTCAACATTACGAATATTCGATTCAAGTTGTTAAGCAACTTTATATACAACAAATATGTTGCAAAGCCAAATAAGGCACTTGTTCTTTGCGGATAAAGCCAAATTGTTAAAGTATAATAAAAAAAAATATTAAAACAACTAAAGACTTAAAGCTAGGGTTCCATAATATGGAATCTATATATCATTACGACCACTCTCTAAATCGATTATTCGTCTATTTAGACTTTATGACTCCGACACCTTCTACTCATATGTTTTAAACTACTGTTTTCAACTGTCTGTCTTTCAGCCAGTCTGTCTCTGTTTGTTTATTTCCTTTTTATTTTTTTTTATAATCCCTACCGTATGCTATACACGTCTAAAATGCACAAAAGACTCACAAATACATACATATGTACATATCCTCGCATACTTTTACCGACACACAAAACAATTTTTTTTTCTAGTAGCACCCATTTCTCCTGACAGATTGAGGTTTATTGTATGAGTACATCAGCAGCTGATGTGCAGCATCTTAATATATTTAATAGCATTTGTTTTCTCCTTTGAACAAAACGTAAGAATAAAACGGAAGGAGTAGAAAAGTTTTTAAGTGGAAGCGAAAAAAAAAAAACAAACAAGAAATGTTACGTTGAAATATAAAAGTTAAAGAAAAACATGTTTGCCTTTGTATTTTATATATTATTTAATTCTTTAGTATTTTCTTTAGTTACTACTCTTTGAATGTGAGTCAAGCATAGGGTTGTTGCTAGAACAACAAAGCATGTCAGCCTGACAGACATACACGGGCAGACGGATTGTTAGTGAAAGTGGTAAGACGCCTTAAAGTTAATATATTTATGCAAAAACGTATAAAGTAGATAGTGAAAAGTTTATTTTTTAAATTGTTTAAACTAAATTTTTTGACTTGAGAAGAGTGGCGGCACTGAGAATAAAGTCAAAATAGTATGGACTACTTCTAATGTTACAATTGTCAAATCAAAGAAAAGCCTTGAGCCTCATAGGTGAAACAATTGCAATTTCTATGAACTCATTGGAATAGGTATTACCAGGGCTATTGTTCAAAAGAAATCAGTAATCACTTTTGTCTCTCACGTAGATCTCACCCATAACTCCAATCACATTATAGGGAAAATTCTTTTTAGGGCGAACCATACGTGAGTGGAGCAATCTCCCTACAAACATCTTCCCACATGAGTGATTTTTATCGAGCATTAACAAACACTATTCCCACTTCCATCCACCTAATACCTTTATGTCCTAACATCAAATCAAAGTCCAAAATCCACAAACATTACTCCATTTTTTTCTCCCTCCCACACTAACACGAAGCACTGCATTTATAGGAGGATCCCTTGAAAGATGGTATTTAATATTATATTAATTATGTATTTACTTAAAATTATTATACTGTGTGAAATTTTTAAGTCATGAAAATATAACCATGTACGGACACCACTACATGGTAAAAGACCCATGTATCCCAGTTTTGCTCAAAGTCATGCACTTTTTTTTATAGACCTGCAAAGATATGAAGTCTGGGTGTCATTTTTGAAAAAAAAGTGATCATTTTCTCAGGTTCATTTCTTGTAAACCATTCGGAATTTTGACTTACATTGTGCGGCAAAGTTGTAGCTCTTGTCACAAAGAACAAAAATTTTATCTTAATTTGTATACCATACAATACTTTGGTGGGGAGGTAAAAGTATAGTAATACCAATCGGCTTAGAATCATTTTCTGAGTCGATTTAGCTATGTCCGTCCGTCTGTCGTCCATATAAACCTTGTAATCAAATTACAGGTCGCAATTTAGAAGATAATTCAATGAAAATTGGTACATGATTTTCTATTGTCTCAGGGACGAAGACTGTTTGAAAATGGTTAAGATAGGTCCATTATTATGAACCCCTGAATAGGGCTTGTAAACCTTTTAAACAAACTACAGGTCGCAATTTTAAAGATAATTCAATGAAATTTGCCACATGATCTTATATGGTATCGGAGAAGAAGCGTATTGAAAATGGTTAATATCGGTCCATTATTTCACCTAGCCCCCATACAACACAACCCGACGAATAGGCCTTTTAAGTTCATAATTATGTTTAATATACTCGTATCTCGACAAAAAGCTGCAAAACCAAGTTCTATACTAGCCTTGATGGCCCTCATGAATTTTATAACTATAGGGTCTCATTTGGCCATAGCCACTATACAAAACCCCCTTCAAAATTTGACTTAAATTTCCATAATTTTATTCAACAAAAAATGGCTTAAGTATATCTGAGGCAAGGTGAAATTCAACTTAAATGCTTTATTATGAAAACTAAATCACATTTTATTTTTGTAACAGGTGTAGTTTATTATATGGTCGGCCTCGCCCGACTATAATTTCTTACTTGTTTTCATTTCAAGTGGAAAGTTTTACATTGTGAAATTGCACTGCTTTTATTATCGACACCCATACGTATACGTGTTAAAGATTTATTGATATTAGAAATATTAAGTATACGTCTAATATAAAAAATCGAACTTTTTAAATTTTTTACGATTTTAATCTTGAAGATGAAATTTTTTTTTGATTTTATTTTTACAATTTTTGTCTAGGCCCCAAATCTTTAGGGGCCCCTAAAAAAATTGGCAAAACTGGGAGGTATGGTTCTTTTAACACGTAATGTTATCCGTTTATTTTTATTTTTTTCGTATTTCACTGTGTTATTTATGTAAATTTTTTTATTTATAATTTGAATAATTACAAAATCGTTCATGTATGAAAAATCCAAACTCACTTATATTCAAACCGATCTCTACAGATTCTTTTGACAATAATGATGACATTTGTCTTAATCTTTTTAAAAAAACTCTTTAAACTTTGACATTAAAACTCTTTTAAATACTTTTCATTCTATCATCAGCCATATTTAATGTCAAAACCAATTAAAATCACAAAATTGAACAGCAAATTTTATCGTTCACACATTTTTCAATCAAAATAACAACAATTCAGTCATTCGTACTTAAATACTTGAACACTTTGATGCCAACAATTCAATTCGACATAAATACTAGCAAAAGCTGAAGCATACATTTCAACACACAAAGTTCAAACATTAGCTTAAAGTGTTTCGAAACCCCCCTCTATGAAGAAAAGGAAACTAGAAGTAAAAAAAAATTCAGTAGAAAAGATGTTGAAAAAATTGAAGAAGCTAAGAAAAAAATCTCTTCACTTGTTTATAAAATGTTTTTTTTTTTTTTTTTTTGCATTTAATCAACCTTAAACTAAAATCTCACTTGGAAACCAGAGAGAAAAAAAGCAATTACTATAGTAAAATACCTTCTCGTGCTTCTTACTGTTCCACTTTTGTATTTGATTTTGATATTTTCCAACCATTCTACTTTAACATCACTTATAAAAGTCTGCTATAAATTGTATACAAACAACATTCATCCATTTATTCATTCATTCGTATACTTTTTTTCCAAAAGGAAACCCCAAAATGAGAAATCGTTTTACAACCCAAGTACAACATCAACGAATCATTCAGGTGGGGAATGGAGTGAATGCAGGATTCAGACGTATAAAAAAAAAAAATAAAAAATTACTACCAAAAATATTTTTACTTCTCAGACACCTAACGAAGCATGGTAATTGCGTAAGTTTATTTTTTTCTTAATGTTCTCTGCTTTGGAAAACGTAAGAAATGGAGGTATTTACACTCAGCAAGTGATTTGTAACATATACAAAGGAGAGCTGCTAAAGTTACCAAAACACTTAACAAACTCAATTGCTGGTCTATAGGATTTGATTTAAACTCTTTCGATTTTTTCAAAGATCCCCTTAAATATCCAATATTTACGAATAATAGTGTTTGTTTTCATGATTAGATTTCGTAAAGCATTTAAAATTCGTTTTAGTTTCATTCTCACTTTTACCTAGATTTTTGTTAAATTTTCCAACTACCAGTTACAATTTCTTATGCTACTTTATTGAGGTCTTACATATTTATATGTTAGTTCAAACATATTTCACTTTTTTTCTTTCTTTGCCGAAAAAATAAAATTTGTTTCAGTTTATTTTTCATTTTGTTATATTTATTCCATTTTTTTTCTTAGGTTTAACGAATGAAACTAACGTAAAATGCTTATTTGTCAGCATCTTAGATGTTTTTGCTTCATTCTACAATTGTTGTTTCCTACAACCTCTAGGAGATTTTCATTTTCCTGTATATTGTGTTGTGTGTATATATTTTTGTAGACATTTAAGACATACATAAGCCTTTTTGTGATTTTGACAAATCCTTTAATTGTTGCCGAGCAAAGCAAAAAATATATATATATGTAGCAATATATTGTCAACCATTGTAGCCTTAACTATTGTGTTGTAATAAATCTTAAACGCATTGTAGTATTTTTCCTCCTCTTAGCCTAGTTAGTCTTTTATTTCTTCATTTTTATGTTTATTTTGATATTTTTCTATTTTGGGATGTTCTTTTGATGAACTGCTCTGTATGTTGGTACTGCTTAAAATATTTTGGCGTGTCATGAAAAATAGCAACATTTCATAATTTGTTAAGCAAAAGTTTATCTATGGTTGAAATAAAGTGGAAAATTAATATAGTATAAACTTAACAAAAATCAAGTAATAGTTGTATATTAGGCTGTGCACGAATCTTATTACAAAAAATAAAAAAATAGCAGTTGTAAAACAACAAAGTACCAGAAAGTCCCCTTTTATAGATTTTCAATCAATCCGGGTGCTGCGTGTTTAATTCTATGTTTATAGCTTTAATATTAAATATTCAGAAAGTACCAATTGAAGAACGATAAAGTGTATACATATGTCTGATATACATATATCTGATATACATATATCTGATTATATGTTTCTAGGTTCAATATTTCATAAAAACCAAAAAGTACCAGTCATAGAACGAAAAAGTACCAAAATCTCCTTTTCAGCTGATTTTAAATTACATATGACTATGATTGTTTAATTTTACGTTTTTAGTTTCTACATGATAAATTTCATGTTTCTATGCTCAATATTATATAAAATGCAAATAGTACAAAAGTACAAAAAAAGGTACATGCCTGACAGAATTGTTGAAGATTTGGGTCTCGAAAAATGATTTCAACAAACATACAGATGGACAGACGGACATAGCTTTATCAACTCCGCTATCTATAAGGACGTGGAATATATGTACTTTATAGGATCGGAAAATTATTTAAAGAAATTACAAATAGAATGAACAACTTATATATACGCTTCTCACGTCCCCCCACCGGGGCATGTTTCCTTCATGAAAGACCATCATCTTGGTGTATTGCAATCCCGGGGTAAAGAAGTGCTACCAGTACCTCTAATTTGCCAGAACTATAAAATGGTGATGTCACTTCACTCCTAGGCTAGTCCTTGGTATGATTTGGCATGAGGTCGAACTAGAGTACCACATCTGGTACTACGGGTGGCCAGTTGCCCGCATAAACCTCAACCATTTGACCAGCCTGTCTATCAGGATCCACGCAGTGTCAATGATTTAAACTCAAAGACAGAATTGTTGAAGATTTGGGTCCCGAAGATATCTAGAGCCTTCAGAAAAATTATTTCAACAAACATACAGATGGAAAGACGGACAGACGGACATAGTTTTATCAATGCCTCTACCTATAAGAACTTGGAATATATATACTTTACAGGGTCGGAAAATTATATTATAGAAATTACAAACGGAATGACAAACTTATATATACCCTTTTCACGTCTCCTTACCGGGGCATGTTTCCTTCATGAAAGACCATCGTCTCGGTGTATTGCAATCGCGGGGTAAAGAGGTGCTACCACTGTCTCTAGTCTGCCAGGACTATAAAATGATTATGTCACTTCACTCCTCGGTTAGTCTGTATGATTTGACATGAGGTCGAACTAGATCACCACATAATCTGGTGCTACAGGTGGCAGTTGCCCGCAACCTGTCAAATGGTTGAGGTTCCTTCGGGATCCATGTAGTGGCTGCATGTAGTGGCTACATATATATTAAGCTGATAATGCAAATATTGGGTATGTGATGGAGTGAGATGTACCATTCGGATACTTGTATCTGATGGACGAAAGGGATCCTGAGTTATATCTGGATGAAGATGTCGGAATGACAGAAGGAGTGACGGTTGAAACGTTGGTGAAATTAGTTAAGACGTTGTGGAGCTGTAATACCTTAATCTTAATTTATCGGCGATTTTCTTTCATGGTTGAGTGTATTGGAGTTTACTCTAAACATGCTCAGTAGGTCCTTGTGGCCACTGAAATAAGTCTAGCTATATATAGATCTGTGTTTTTGAAACACTAATTACGTCCCCTAGGTGCTGTTGCCGAATCAACAGAAGTCATCTCAGTAGTGTGATTGGGCGACTTTAAGAGGTCCAGAAATGCACTGGAGTGAGTCTTTAGATGATGAGAATATTTATACGAACAGAGCATTCCCCATAACAAAAATAGGGTGTTTTCATCTGATGTGGGGTCCGCCCCTTCTATCGACTCTAACCATTGATTGCCATTTCCTTTGTCGGGGTTAGATTGAGCTTGACTCATGACACCTGTCATTCCCCAATGGCAAGAGATTAGATAGCTCGAGTACTTGAACAAAGTGCACGTATACTGAACCGGAAATTCTATATACGTAAATTGCCACCTGTGTGTAAGAAGCACAATGGGGCGGTGGCGAGTCGTAACAATAGCTCACCCAGTGGTTGAAAAAGACCACCGTGAAATAGTCCAACATGACACCTGTTCACGTAAAGCACTTCGACATTATACCCTTCTCACGAAGGTGAATGATATAATTATTGCACTAAATGATACCCTACACCTAATACATATGTAAAGTAAATTTTAACTTATGTTGAAGAAAAGTCCTTAGAAATTGTAATTTCGTAGAAATTTAAATTTTCATTCGAAAATAAAGTTTTAATTAAAATTTAGAATTTTTACTCAAAAAGCTATTTTTAATGCAAAAATCAAATTTTTCATCAGAAAATTTCAACACAAAAATTCAACACAACATTTTTATTCCATTTACTATATTTGTAATGGAAAATTTTTTATTTTGTTTTCCAAATTTATTTAATTTCCACTAATAAATAGTCTAAATAAATAATACTCTGAATAGAATGCATAAAAATAAAAGTCTACACCCTTATTTATTATTATTAATTATTGCATATCGACACCCCATATTCAAAAAGTGCTAACTCAATCTTGAGCCAAAGTGAGTTTTTGATAGCAAATGATTTATTAATGCATTTTCTACATATGTTATAACATTTGGGATAAAAATAATAACTTTCGTGCTTTTTGTATCTGGTTTTGAAGAAATTAAATTTTTTTAAACTTTTTTGAGTTAGCACTTTTGTAATATAGTATCTCGATATACATACATACTTATGTACATAAAATATTTGTAAATTATTTGTACACATATATATGTTTTATAAATATTTTTATACTCACATACTATATTACTGTTATGAAAACACAATTTTTTCTATTACAAGTACAATTTATTTGCTTTTTTGGTTTAGGAAATGTCAACAAACTTTTACATTTCCGCACAGCAAAAACATTAGCAATTTAACTAATGGTTATAATTATTTGATGTACTTTTGTTTGCACATTTCCGCCATACTGGCTACTCGTTGCCATACCCATGCCCAAATATAATTCATGGCAACGAAACTCTTCTCCTACAATTGATATTACCAACATCTATACCCACACCGCGGCGCTCTTCATTCCCAATTCAAATATTTAATACTTTCATTGTTGACTCGTTTGGTTGTTGCATTATTTTCACAGCAATTTAATAAAATACTAATTGAGCCAGGCAATTACTGAAAATGCTTTTCAAATAATTAAAAATAAATGTATGAAAATGTATGAATACATAAAATGCAATCAGTAAAATTGGGTGTAAAAAATTGTTGGCGGTTAAAATTGACAATGTGAAAATCATGTAACAGGTATTTATTCCTAAATTATAAAATTATCTGTCTATTCTTTGTGGGTAACATTAAATTGTTGAAGAATGATTTGATTTATTTGCTATCAAATGTTAGGGAGAAAAAACTCAAAACATTTATGCATGAATTGAAAATTTCTATTTATGTATTTGAAAAAAAAATGTGTTGATGGTCTTTTCCATGTTCATCTACTTAGATACACAATTTCAATTTGGTTAATTTTTAAACATTTCATTGTTCGAAATAGTTACTCTATACTAACTACTAAACAGAGATAAACACAAAACATCAATAAAAAAAAGATGGAATTTTCAAAACTTTTCTAACAAAGCCATGGGAAAATATTATGCACACATGCATACACTTTCCGAATGATTATCGAAAAATTCATATAAATACTTACACATAAACACACTTACAATCTATGTGTTTATGTAAACTGTGTATCTGTAAGGATGCAGGCTGCTGACAATTGTTTAAATTTTTATTTGAAACATTTTACAAAAAGTGTTGTTAGGACTTAATTGGTTACCAAGCCATACCAACAATAGGTCAAACATAGATAAACTTACCCTCACATACAATACATTCACATTTTCATTTGTATCCTTTTTTATTAAGCCTTCAGTAGATCTCTTTTTATATTTTTTCTGTATAAAATAATTTACATATAACGTAGGCTTCTGAACTAGAACTGAACTAGAACTGAACTAGAACTGAACTAGAACTGAACTAGAACTGAACTAGAACTGAACTAGAACTGAACTAGAACTGAACTAGAACTGAACTAGAACTGAACTAGAACTGAACTAGAACTGAACTAGAACTGAACTAGAACTGAACTAGAACTGAACTAGAACTGAACTAGAACTGAACTAGAACTGAACTAGAAACTGAACTAGAACTGAACTAGAACTGAACTAGAACTGACTAGAACTGAACTAGAACTGAACTAGAACTGAACTAGAACTGAACTAGAACTGAACTAGAACTGAACTAAACTGACTAGAACTGAACTAGAACTGAACTAGAACTGAACTAGAACTGAACTAGAACTGAACTAGAACTGAACTAGAACTGAACTAGAACTGAACTAGAACTGAACTAGAACTGAACTAGAACTGAACTAGAACTGAACTAGAACTGAACTAGAACTGACTAGAACTGAACTAGAACTGAACTAGAACTGAACTAGAAACTGAACTAGAACTGAACTAGAACTAACTAGAACTGAACTAGAACTGAACTAGAACTGAACTAGAACTGAAACTAGAACTGAACTAGAACTGAACTAGAACTGAAACTAGAACTGAACTAGAACTGTATAGAACTGAATCTAGAACTGAACTTAGAACTGGAACTAGACGAACTAGAACTGAACTAGAAACTGGAACTAGAACTGAACTAGAACTGACTAAGAACTGAACTAACTGAAATAGACTGAACTAGAACTGACTAGAAATGACTAGAACTGAACTAGAACTGAACAGAACTGAACTATAACGAACGAGAAACTGACTAAACTGACTAGAACTGACTAGACTGACCGAATAAAGAACTAGAAAACTAACTAGAACTGAACTAGAACTGAACTAGAAACTGAACTAGAACTGAACTAGAACTGAACTAGAACTGAACTAGAACTGAACTAGAACTGAACTAGAACTGAACTAGAACTGAACTAGAACTGAAACTAGAACTGAACTAGAACTGAACTAGAACTGAACTAGAACTGAACTAGAACTGAACTAGAACTGAACTAGAACTGAACTAGAACTGAACTAGAACTGAACTAGAACTGAACTAGAACTGAACTAGAACTGAACTAGAACTGAACTAGAACTGAACTAGAACTGAACTAGAACTGAACTAGAACTGAACTAGAACTGAACTAGAACTGAACTAGAACTGAACTAGAAACTGAACTAGAACTGAACTAGAACTGAACTAGAACTGAACTAGAACTGAACTAGAACTGAACTAGAACTGAACTAGAACTGAACTAGAACTGAACTAGAACTGAACTAGAACTGAACTAGAACTGAACTAGAACTGAACTAGAACTGAACTAGAACTGAACTAGAACTGAACTAGAACTGAACTAGAACTGAACTAGAACTGAACTAGAACTGAACTAGAACTGAACTAGAACTGAACTAGAACTGAACTAGAACTGAACTAGAACTGAACTAGAACTGAACTAGAACTGAACTAGAACTGAACTAGAACTGAACTAGAACTGAACTAGAACTGAACTAGAACTGAACTAGAACTGAACTAGAACTGAACTAGAACTGAACTAGAACTGAACTAGAAATGAACTAGAACTGAACTAGAACTGAACTAGAACTGAACTAGAACTGAACTAGAACTGAACTAGAACTGAACTAGAACTGAACTAGAAACTGAACTAGAACTGAACTAGAACTGAACTAGAACTGAACTAGAACTGAACTAGAACTGAACTAGAAACTGAACTAGAACTGAACTAGAACTGAACTAGAACTGAAAGAACTGAACTAGAACTGAAACTAGAACTGAACTAGAACTGAACTAGAACTGAACTAGAACTGAACTAGAACTGAACTAGAACTGAACTAGAACTGAACTAGAACTGAACTAGAACTGAACTAGCTGAAACTGAACTAGAAACTGAACTAGAACTGAACTAGAACTGAACTAGACTTGAACTCGAACTGAACTAGAATGAACTAGAACTTAACTAGAACTGAACTAGAACTGAACTAGAACTGAACTAGAACTGAACTAGAATGAACTAGAACTGAACTAGAACTGAACTAGAACTGAACAGAACTGAACTAGAACTGAACTAGAACTGAAACTGAACTAGAACTAGAACTGAACTAGAACTGAACTAGAACGAACTAGAAACTGAACTAGAATGAACTAGAACTGAACTAGAACTGAACTAGAACTGACTAGAACTGAACTAGAACTGAACTAGAACTGAAACTAGAACTGAACTAGAACTGAACTAGAACTGAACTAGAACTGAACTAGAAGAACTAGAACTGAAGAACTGAACTAGAACTGAACTAGAACTGAATAGAACTGAGAACTAGAACTGAACTAGAACTGAACTAGAACTGAACTAGAACTGAACTAGAACTGACTGAACTGAACTAGAAACTGAACTAGAACTGAAATAGAACTGAACTAGAATGAACTAGAACTGAACTAGAACTGAACTAGAACTGAACTAGAACTGAACTAGAACTGAACTAGAACTGAACTAGAACTGAACTAGAACTGAACTAGAACTGAACTAGAACTGAACTAGAACTGAACTAGAACTGAACTAGAACTGAACTAGAACTGAACTAGAACTGAACTAGAACTGAACTAGAACTGAACTAGAACTGAACTAGAACTGAACTAGAACTGAACTAGAACTGAACTAGAACTGAACTAGAACTGAACTAGAACTGAACTAGAAACTGAACTAGAACTGAACTAGAACTGAACTAGAACTGAACTAGAACTGAACTAGAACTGAACTAGAACTGAACTAGAACTGAACTAGAACTGAACTAGAACTGAACTAGAACTGAACTAGAACTGAACTAGAACGAACTAGAACTGAACTAGAACTGAACTAGAACTGAACTAGAACTGAACTAGAACTGAACTAGAACTGAACTAGAACTGAACTAGAACTGAACTAGAACTGAACTAGAACTGAACTAGAACTGAACTAGAACTGAACTAGAACTGAACTAGAACTGAACTAGAACTGAACTAGAACTGAACTAGAACTGAACTAGAACTGAACTAGAACTGAACTAGAACTGAACTAGAACTGAACTAGAACTGAACTAGAACTGAACTAGAACTGAACTAGAACTGAACTAGAACTGAACTAGAACTGAACTAGAACTGAACTAGAAGTGAACTAGAAGGAAACTAGAACTGAACTAGAACTGAACTAGAACTGAACTAGAACTGAACTAGAACTGAACTAGAACTGAACTAGAACTGAACTAGAACTGAACTAGAACTGAACTAGAACTGAACTAGAACTGAACTAGAACTGAACTAGAACTGAACTAGAACTGAACTAGAACTGAAACTAGAACTGAACTAGAACTGAACTAGAAGAACTGAACTAGAACTGAACTAGAACTGAACTAGAACTGAACTAGAACTGAACTAGAACTGAACTAGAACTGAACTAGAACTGAACTAGAACTGAACTAGAACTGAACTAGAACTGAACTAGAACTGAACTAGAACTGAACTAGAACTGAACTAGAACTGAACTAGAACTGAACTAGAACTGAACTAGAACTGAACTAGAACTGAACTAGAACTGAACTAGAACTGAACTAGAACTGAACTAGAACTGAACTAGAACTGAACTAGAACTGAACTAGAACTGAACTAGAACTGAACTAGAACTGAACTAGAACTGAACTAGAACTGAACTAGAACTGAACTAGAACTGAACTAGAACTGAACTAGAACTGAACTAGAACTGAACTAGATGAACTAGAACTGAACTAGAACTGAACTAGAACTGAACTAGAACTGAACTAGAACTGAACTAGAACTGAACTAGAACTGAACTAGAACTGAACTAGAACTGAACTAGAACTGAACTAGAACTGAACTAGAACTGAACTAGAACTGAACTAGAACTAACTAGAACTAAGTAGAGCACAACTAATACAACTCATGGATTTTATCATAAAAGTGTAAAACTGTTTTATACCATTCCCAAGCCTTATTTAACGACCTTCGGATATGCATAATGTCATAAGTATTTTAGTTCATAGAAGTATTTCAAAAATAAAATTTTGTTAAAATACTTTTAAAAATCCATACATGTTTAAAAAATATCTCTGCAGTTTTAGGCAGATTAGAACAGTGGGACAGAAATGCATTATATGTAATTAAAAAAACTAAATGTGTGTTTTTTCAGAAATTAATTTAAAAATGTGAAATATAGTGTACACCATACCACTTTAAGTTGAATAATAATATGTATTACCAATTTAATTTTATTAAAGTAGCTCAGTAAATTAAATTTTAATATAAGTAATTTCTTATTTTAATAAATGTTGTAAAACCACTGTTTTTTTTTTTTTTTTTTCTTTTTTTTTGTTAACCAAACAAGTGCATACATGTTTCATTTGTGCAAACTTAGCTACATACAAGTATATAAAGCATTTGTATGTATAGAATGAGATGATATTGTTGTTTACTGTTTCATTTCATTCTCAACGTTGTTTTTTATACTTTTTAATTTTATAACTGCTGGTCAAAGTTGTATCTGTGTGTCTGCGTATACGTGTATGTATCTTTTAATTTGCATATAAAATTTACATACCTACTGTACATAAAATTGACCAAGTTTTTTTATAGCTTTAAGCTTTTGATAAACAATATGCATGTGACATCTGTGTATATTGTAGTAGATGTACTATGTATGTGTGCAGTTAAAGGAGACATGTTTTAAAGGTAACAAAAAAAAACACATGGCAACAGAAATTAAAAAAGTAAGAAATGAGTAAAACATTTTTGAAATAATCCTTTGATCAATGTGGATATTTGCTGTTTGTTAAATAAAAATTGCTTAAATTGTTTCAAAAATTACACATGCACAACAACATACCCACACATGCATATAAATGCACATGTACATGTTTATGTTGTACGGGGGAATTTCTATATAGTTAAGCCTTAAAGCTATCTGTATGATACATGCCAACATGCTCACATTTACAACTCGAAAATCAAGATGAAGAAATTATATTCTTATACTGGTACATGGATATTAGACCGGTGGCATTTGCATGGAGAAATATCCTGAATCAGAAGTTTATTATTGTTTTTTTAAAGAAGCTACATACATATGTATGTATATCTAGCTGTCTGTCCGTCTGTATGTCTGTTCAAATCAATGTTGTGAAGTCGCCAGATAACTCAGGGATGCAAATCTGGATCCAAATGTTCTTACATAAAATCAAACAAACAAAAATACAAGAAAATGTTATTGTAACTCGTAACATATGAAGCTGTATGTTATTATTATTTTGTTATTACCAAACTTAACACTAGAGTCAGGGATGGAAGATTGTGTATGAAGGAAAATTAAAAGAGAGAAAGAAAATTAAAAAAATTTTAAAATATATAAAAATTTTTTAATTAAAATCTACACATTTTTTAAAGTCTCCCTAATGTATACGTTTGTACTTATGTTTAATTATTTTGTTTAAATTTAAAATTCCTTTTCAGATAAAACTTCATTCAAAAGATGCGTTTTTTAATTGAATTATACAGAAAACAAGCTTGTGTCATGTTAAAAAATTCTCTTAAAAATTGTTTTATTTAATACAAAACAGAAAGAAAAAACAACTCCTTCCAATGCCAATGCGCCACTTTGGAAAATATTTATGTATGTGGTAATATATGTATGACAGCAAACTGTTACATGTAAATAGTTTTCGAAAATTGGGTAAATATTCTTATTGCCTTTAGTTATTTTTGTATGTCTGCATTTCTATATGGAATCCTGAAAAAAACGTAAGCAGTTGATGTTACGTTGACCTTAATACACATACACAAACTAACTCCTGAACAAGTAAGTTTTGCATGTATTTGTGTCACACAAAAACGCACTTTGAAATCCAGTTTTAAAATTCAAATAATATTCTGTTTTTCATTTATTTTTCTTTTATATTTCGTTGTTTTTCAACAAATACTTGCAGTGTTTGTTTTCAGTGTGCAGTAGACAGTTTTTGTTCCTCGGGTATGTTTGTTTTGTGCCGCTAGGAATGATAAAAATTCGTATCTATGTGTGTGCGCGTGTGTGTGTGGGTATCTATGTATTTATGCTTGCTTACAAAGGTATGTGAAAGATTTTTCAATTTATATTTTTTTCTCTACATTTTTACTTTCTTTTTAAATATTTGTTTGTGTTTTTCAAATATGCTCTCTGGTGTGAGAGTAGGTATTAGTATATTTGTAGATACTTACTATTCCAAAATCGTAAATAGTGCACTCACTGCTATTGTAGCGGAAAATGTATGTATGTAGTTTGTTTTTCAACTAAAAGAAAGTGTAATAGTTAGAAACACGTATGCAAGAAAGTAAATTTATAAGAGTATTATTAGTCAAATTTTAGCATACTGTTAGTTCGATTCAAGAGTTGATGAATTTATATTCTTTTTTTCTGTAGCAATATGAAGTAAATTGTATTTATAAGCAGCTTATGTTGTTGAAATATGTATATGGGTTAAGAACTATTAAGTGTGACTACCACAGCAAAAACATGGTAAAGACTTGTACTTACTCAAGAACTTACTTTTCAATGGCCACTGCATACCATCTGCATTAGCTAGCCTAGTAATAACTTACAAGTAATGTATTATGTAAGTACTTACATTTTATCCATGACATATTTTTAACATAAACAAAAAAAAAATTGTGTAAACTAATAAATGATGCAGTGGACGTATCCTCGGAAGCAAAACTACTTACTTTACTTCCTATCTGCAGGCGATCGTAGTAAGTACTTACCTAACTGCCTATTTGAAAGCTAGCATGATGAGGATCTACGTCCAATTTTAGGGTTTTCACGTATATAATTGTTTTTAGGGGAAATATACATAATTTTCAGCGTTCATTCAATTGGAACGTTATTTAAGGATATACAGTGAATTTAAAGGTTTATATACATATACATTGATTTTCGATGTAAAATATGAATAATCACAGATTTTCAACATTTTCACAATTGGAGCATTATTTAAGGATCCACAGCCGACTTTAGGTTTTTATATTAAAATGAAATTCAGGTGGGAAATACGAGTGATCACATACATATTTTCACTATTTTCTCAATAGGATCTTTATTTAAGGATATACGGCTGGGTATATTTTTTTCATATGTGTGTTCAAAGATATTCACTATTTTGTCAATTCGAACAAATTAAAGGTTATACAGTCAATTAAAATAAAAATCTATTTTTAATGGCCTCCGGTAGGTTAGTGTTTAAGTCTGGTAGGCCAAAAGTGGTGGGTTCGATTCCCACCTGAGGCATTGGTAAAGGAGTGCACAACAGGCCCGATAGAGTCCTAGATGTATTTCTTCGGATGTGATGAAGATACATCCTCCTTTCAAACTAACGAACTAACTAACTAACTAACGAACTAACGAACGAACGAACGAACGAACGAACGAACGAACGAACGAACGAACGAACGAACGAAAGAACGAACGAACGAACGAACGAACGAACGAAAACGAACGAACGAACGAACGAAACGAACGAACAAACGAACGAACGAACGAAACGAACGAACGAACGAAGAAACGAAAAACGAAACGAAAGAACGAACGAACGAACGAACGAACGAACGAACGAACGAACGAACGAACGAAACGAACGAACGAAACGAACGAAAGAACGAACGAACGAACGAACGAAAACGAACAACGAACGAAACGAACGAACGAACGAACGAACGAACGAACGAACGAACGAAACGAACGAACGAACGAACGAAAAGAACGAACGAACGAACGAACGAACGAACGAACGAACGAAAACGAACGAACGAACGAACGAACGAACGAACGAACGAACGAACGAACGAACGAACGAACGAACGAACGAAAGAACGAACGAACGAACGAACGAAACGAACGAACGAACGAACGAACGAACGAACGAACGAACGAAAGAACGAACGAACGAACGAACGAAAGAACGAACGAACGAACGAACGAACGAACGAACGAACGAACGAACGAACGAAGAACGAACGAACGAAACGAACAAAGAACGAACGAACGAACGAACGAACGAACGAACGAACGAACGAACGAACGACTAACGAACGAACGAACGAACGAACGAACGAACGAACGAACGAACGAACGAACGAACGAAGAACGAACGAACGAACGAACGAACGAACGAACGAACGAACGAACAAACGAACGAACGAACGAAACGAACGAACGAACGAACGAACGAAACGAACGAACGAACGAAGAACGAAGAACGAACGAAAACGAACGAACGAAACGAACGAACGAAACGAACGAACGAACGAACGAACGAAACGAACGAAAACGAACGAACGAACGAACGAAACGAAGAAAACAACGAACAAAAAAACGAACGAACAACGAAAACGAACGAACGAACGAACGAACTAACTAACGAACTAACTAACTAACTAACTAACTAACTAACTAACTAACTAACTAACTAACGAACTACGAACTACGAACTAACTAACTAACTAACGAACGAACTAACTAACTAACTACTGCTGACTAACTAACTAACTAACTAACTAACTAACGAACTAACTACTAACTAACTACTAACTAACTAACTAACGAACTAACTACTAACTAACTAACTAACTAACTAACTACCTAACTAACGATAACTAACTAACTAACTAACTAACTAACTAACTAACTAACTAATGGCAAATATTAATGATTGCAGATTGTAACTATTTTCTCAATTGAAACGTTATAGAAAGTCTATAACCAATGTGGGATTTTCAGCGCTTCTTTAATGCGATTTCAGAAAAGTTTCTTAAAAATTAATTTTTAACCAAAGTATTAAAATCGCTAACAACTTTGTTTAAAAAAAATATATCTTCCTTCAAATTATATTTTTAGGTCGAACAAATTTAAATAAAAAAGTCATTGCCTTAAGTCCTCCATGCAACACAAATAAGTATTCATTATCAAATAAATGTGCAATTTATATAACCTAACCACTTTTTAAATTTATATAAATAAAATGTCATTTATAAAATTGTTACAATTTTTAATTAACTTTATATCAAGCACAATTTAACCTTTCAGACCTTAAGCAAATTAAAAAAAAAGTTTTTTTTTGTCGTTGTAGCAATACCAATGAAAACCAACAATTACATTTTCAATTTATTTAAATTTTTGAGAAAAGTAATTATTGAAAAAACATCAAATACATACAAATCAATTTTATCCCTCATGGTTAGGACACAAATGCCAAAACAGGAAATGACCTTGTTTCCTGTTGGGTTAAAAACGGAAATTGTGGTGAAAGAATTGAAAACTATGGTGTGTCCGTATACACAGTCACATAATTCCATTACAAATATTTGATAGAAATAACAAAACTTTGTTTCATCTATATACAGAACTCTACATGTATAAATATGTGATAGCACATACACTTATATAAATACATACACGTATGTATGTATAAATAATATATGTTAGTGTATTATTATATAAACATTTACAACATACATGCATATGAATTTATTTGTGTAATATTTATGGTTTAATATTTTTTTTTTTTTTCGTTATATTCTACCACTACTAACAAACACTGTTATATGAATATTACAACTACCATAACAAGGCTAATAAAACCAAAACCAAAAGAGTGTTTGAACGTCGTAAAACTTTTTTAGTTACAAGTTCTGATTTTAATATGCATTACTTAGTTATTGTTATGTCTTCTTACACTAAATAGTTGTTTCTATTTCGTTATGTCCGTTAGGTCTATCAGTCTGTCTGTACTTCCGTCGATTTGTTTGTTGCCATCATTGTTATTTATGAACTTATATTAAGCTCAAAATGAGGAGACACAACGAAAAGAGAATTTGTAATTGTTCATGCCTAAAGTTTGTTATGTTATTATTTTATGATCTGATACAGTGAGTAATCCAGTAAGTGGATCCACATTGTGAAAAATTAAAAATGGGCAGCATTTTAAAAATTTAATTTATTATTTTTTGTACTTTTACTTATAAATTTTATAAAATTTATTATCACTTAAAAAAATCTGTTTTAATTAATAAATTTCTCTTGAAATTTAGCAGAAATACCCAATTATTGCCAAATATTTACTGCAAGTAATGAGTTGCCATTAAAAATTCCGAAAAAAAGTTTTACCAATATTTGAAGGTTTCACTTTATTATTTGTACGCAATAATGTACGATTATTAGGTGGGTGGTGTTTATTTGGTTAAACTTAATTCGATAAAAATAACCAAAACTTATCTATAGAAATTTCGCTGCTTTTGGATGAATCCATCTGGTCGCAAGCGTTTTGGAATTGATACTTCCTGGAGTAGCTTTCAATGAATTTGCAATTTCTTGTAGAGTTTGACAAACAATCATCATGGTGTGCTTCTAATTCTAGGTTATCAAATTTTATCTTCCATATAGAACTAAAATAGACCCGTCTTGCTCAAAGTCATGGGTCCGAAGACTTTGGCTTCGGTGTAATTTTTGTGATCATTTTCTCAGGCTCATACCTTGCAAACCGTTCGGAATCTTGATTTACTCTCAGATTTGATTTTTTACGTGTTAAAAAAAAATATTTCAAGTCTTTCCCTAAATGAGGCGTATACTTAATTTGTCTAATATCAATAAATCATTAACACGAATACGTACAGGTGTCGTTATTAAAATCAGTGCAATTTCACAATGTAAAACTAGTAAGAAATTATAGTCCGGCGAGGCCTACCATATAATACCCTACACCTGTTACAAAAAAAAGTTATTTAGTTTTCATAATAAAGCATTTAAGTTGAATTGTACCTTGACTCAGATATACTTAAGCCATTTATTGTTGAATAAAATTGTAGACATTTAAGTCAAATTTTGAAGGGGCTTTGAATAGGGGCTATGGTCAAATGAGACCCTATAATTATAAAATTCATGAGGGTCATCAAGGCTAGTATATAACTTGCTTTTGCAGCTTTTTGTCGAGATACGAGTATATTAAACATAATTATGAACATAAAAGCCATATTCGACCGGTTCAGTTGTATGGGGGCTAAGTGAGATAATGGACCGATGTTAACCATTTTCAACAGGCTTCATCTCCGGTACCATAGAAGATCATGTGCCAAATTTCATTGAATTATCTTCAAAATTGCGACCTGTAGTTTGATTACAAGGTTTACAAGCCCTATTCAGGGGATCAGTTGTATGGGGGCTAGGTGAAATAATGGAACGAACTTAACCATTTTCAATAGGTTTCGTCCCTGGATGATAGAAGATCATGTACCAAATTTCATTGAATTATCTTCAAACTTTCTATAATAAAAAAGTTAATTTAAAAATTTGTATAATTTTAAAGCCGATTGCCAACTGCCAACCTAATGTACATGTGTTGTCAAGACTATAAAATAAAGAACTTTACCTATTAGGTTACTACTATTTGTTGTATTTTAAGCTTCAACAAAATTGCCGTAAAACTATGGTTCACCACATTTTATTACTATACCACTAACACATACACTTTTACACATACGAACACACTCACAGATACTGCTAAAGTTTAACATTTTGTTGAAAATCATTTGAGAAGTATTCTGTTTACTGCTGTTTTATACACAGTTATACACACATATATATCTACAAACATACGTGTATATAAGTTCATATGTATGAATGTGTGAGTATCAAAAGTTTGCCATAAACAAAAGTTTAGTGGCTGTTTCCATCAGGCTTCATTTTATTTAAACATCATCAATGTTGTGACCCACTTTTCTACTCCACATAAATGTCTACCGAAAAATGTTGCTCTTCATTTCAAGGAAATTTTCTAAATATACCGAACATACATATACCACTCATACGCACACATACTTTCGTAAAAATGCACACTAACACAGATACACAATAGTGCAATATTTGTAGTATTATCTTCATTTTTCTTCTTTTTATGACTACACTGTTTCCTATGGTATCTAATAGGGATGTAAAGAATGCTCGCTTTCTCATATACGAATGCGAATTATTCGCCTACTTTTTTACATTCGCATTCGCGAATACTATTTCTAAGAAAACAAAACGAACAATTTTTGTTCAATTTTTGAGAATGAAAATTAAAATAACCTGAGCTGTATTTGTAATTTAAAAATTCGGTTTTTGGTGGGAAATTAAAGAGATCACAGATTTTCTTTTTTTTACCATAGCGCCTTTAGTTTAGCCAGAAAATGGACTTTTATGTTTTCAGTAAAAAATCGATATTTGTTGGGATATTAAAGTGATCACAAATTTTCTTTCCTTTTTGGCCTAGGGCCTTTAGTTTAGCCAGAAAATGGACTTTTATGTTTTTACTGAAAACATCGGTTTTTGTTGGAAAATTAAAGTGATCACAGATTTTCTTTCTTTTTGACCTAGGGCCTTTAGTTTAGCCAGAAAATGGACTTTTATGTTTTCACTCAAAAAATCGATATTTGTTAGGAAATTAAAGTGATCACAGATTTTCTTTCTTTTTGGCCTAGGGCCTTTAGTTTAGCCAGAAAATGGACTTTTATGTTTTTACTGAAAAAATCGGTTTTTGTTGGAAAATTAAAGTGATCACAGATTTTCTTTCTTTTTGACCTAGGGCCTTTAGTTTAGCCAGAAAATGGACTTTAATGTTTTCACTCAAAAAATCGGTTTTTGTTGGGAAATTAAAGTGATCACAGATTTTCTTTTTTTTTTGCCCTAGCGCCTTTAGTTTAGCCAGAAAATGGACTTTTATGTTTTCACTCAAAAAATCGGTTTTTGTTAGGAAATGAAAGTGATCACAGATTTTCTTTATTTTTGATCTGGGGCCTTTAGTTTAGCCAGAAAATGAACTTTTATGTTTTCACTCAAAAAATCGATATTTGTTGGGAAATTAAAGTGATCACAGATTTTCTTTCTTTTTGGCCTAGGGCCTTTGGTTTAGCCAGAAAATGGACTTTTATGTTTTCACTCAAAAAATCGGGTTTTGTTGGGAAATTAAAGTGATCATAGATTTTCTTTCTTTTTGGCCTAGCGCCTTTAGTTTAGCCAGAAAATTGACTTTTATATTTTCACTAAAAAAATCGATTTTTGTTAGGAAATTAAAGTGATCACAGATTTTCTTTCTTTTTGGCCTAGGGCCTTTAGTTTATCCAGAAAATGGACTTTTATGTTTCCACTAAAAAAATCGATGTTAGGAAATTAAAGTGATCACAGATTTTCTTTCTTTTTGGCCTAGGGCCTTTAGTTTGGCCAGAAAATGGACTTTTATGTTTTCACTCAAAAAATCGGTTTTTGTTGGGAAATTAAAGTGATCACAGATTTTTTTTCTTTTTGGCCTAGGGCTTTAGTTTGGCCAGAAAATGGACTTTTATGTTTTCACTCAAAAAATCTGGTTTTGTTGGGAAATTAAACTGATCATAGATTTTCTTTCTTTTTGGCCTAGCGCCTTTAGTTTAGCCAGAAAATAGACTTTTATGTTTTCACTAAAAAATCGATTTTTGTTAGGAAATTAAAGTGATCACAGATTTTCTTTCTTTTTGGCCTAGGGCCTATAGTTTAGCCAGAAAATGGACTTTTATGTTTTCACTCAAAAAATCGATATTTGTTGGGAAATTAAAGTGATCACAAATTTTCTTTCTTTTTGGCCTAGCGCCTTTAGTTTAGCCAGAAAATGGACTTTAATGTTTTCACTCAAAAAATTGGTTTTTGTTGGAAAATTAAAGTGATCACAGATTTTCTTTCTTTTTGCCATAGCGCCTTTAGTTTAGCCAGAAAATGGACTTTTGTGTTTTCACTCAAAAAATCGGTTTTTGTTAGGAAATTAAAGTGATTACAGATTTTCTTTCTTTTTGGTCTGGGGCCTTTAGTTTAGCCAGAAAATGACTTTTATGTTTTCACTCAAAAAATCGGTTTTTGTTAGGAAATGAAAGTGATCACAGATTTTCTTTCTTTTTGGTCTGGGGCCTTTAGTTTAGCCAGAAAATGGACTTTTATGTTTTCACTCAAAAAATCGATTTTTGTTAGGAAATTAAAGTGATCACAGATTTTCTTTCTTTTTGGCCCAGGGCCTTTAGTTTATCCAGAAAATGGACTTTTAAGTTTTCACTCAAAAAATCGGTTTTTGTATGGAAATTAAAGTGATCACAGATTTTCTTTCTTTTTGGTCTGGGGCCTTTAGTTTAGCCAGAAAATGGACTTTTATGTTTTCACTCAAAAAATCGATTTTTGTTAGGAAATTAAAGTGATCACAGATTTTCTTTCTTTTTGGCCCAGGGCCTTTAGTTTATCCAGAAAATGGACTTTTATGTTTTCACTCAAAAAATCGGTTTTTGTATGGAAATTAAAGTGATCACAGATTTTCTTTCTTTTTGGCCTAGGGCCTTTAGTTTGGCCAGAAAATGGACTTTTATGTTTTCACTCAAAAAATTGGTTTTTGTTGGGAAATTAAAGTGATCACAGATTTTTTTCTTTTAGGCCTAGGGCTTTAGTTTGGCCAGAAGATGGACTTTTATGTTTTCACTAAAAAAATCTGGTTTTGTTGGGAAATTAAAGTGATCATAGATTTTCTTTCTTTTTGGCCTAGCGCCTTTAGTTTAGCCAGAAATTGGATTTTTATGTTTTCACTAAAAAAATCGATTTTTGTTAGGAAATTAAAGTGATCACAGATATTCTTTCTTTTTGGCCTAGGGCCTTTAGTTTAGCCAGAAAATGGACTTTTATGTTTTCACTCAAAAAATCGATATTTGTTGGGAAATTAAAGTGATCACAGATTTTCTTTCTTTTTGGCCTAGCGCCTTTAAATGGACTTTAATGTTTTCACTCAAAAAATCCGTTTTTGTTGGGAAATTAAAGTGATCACAGATTTTCTTTCTTTTTGGCCTAGGGCCTTTAGTTTGGCCAGAAAATGGACTTTTATGTTTTCACTCAAAAAATCGGTTTTTGTTGGGAAATTAAAGTGATCATAGATTTTCTTTCTTTTTGGCCTAGCACCTTTAGTTTGGCCAGAAAATGGACTTTTATGTTTTCACTCAAAAAATCGGTTTTTTGTTGGGAAATTAAAGTGATCACAGATTTTTTTTCTTTTTGGCCTAGCGCCTTTAGTTTAGCCAGAAAATAGACTTTTATGTTTTCACTAAAAAAATCGATGTTAGGAAATTAAAGTGATCACAGATTTTCTTTCTTTTTGGCCTAGGGCCTTTAGTTTGGCCAGAAAATGGACTTTTATGTTTTCACTCAAAAAATCGGTTTTTGTTGGGAAATTAAAGTGATCACAGATTTTTTTCTTTTAGGCCTAGGGCTTTAGTTTGGCCAGAAAATGGACTTTTATGTTTTCACTCAAAAAATCTGGTTTTGTTGGGAAATTAAACTGATCATAGATTTTCTTTCTTTTTGGCCTAGCGCCTTTAGTTTAGCCAGAAAATAGACTTTTATGTTTTCACTAAAAAAATCGATTTTTGTTAGGAAATTAAAGTGATCACAGATTTTCTTTCTTTTTGGCCTAGGGCCTTTAGTTTAGCCAGAAAATGGACTTTTATGTTTTCACTCAAAAAATCGATATTTGTTGGGAAATTAAAGTGATCACAGATTTTCTTTCTTTTTGGCCTAGCGCCTTTAGTTTAGCCAGAAAATGGACTTTAATGTTTTCACTCAAAAAATCGGTTTTTGTTGGGAAATTAAAGTGATCACAGATTTTCTTTCTTTTTGCCCTAGCGCCTTTAGTTTAACCAGAAAATGGACTTTTATGTTTTCACTCAAAAAATCGGTTTTTGTTAGGAAATTAAAGTGATTACAGATTTTCTTTCTTTTTGGTATGGGGCCTTTAGTTTAGCCAGAAAATGGACTTTTATGTTTTCACTCCAAAAATTGGTTATTGTTGGGAAATTAAAGTGATCACAGATTTTCTTTCTTTTTGCCCTAGCGCCTTTAGTTTAGCCAGAAAATGGACTTTTATGTTTTCACTCTAAAAATCGGTTTTTGTTAGGAAATGAAAGCGATCACAGATTTTCTTTCTTTTTGGTCTGGGGCCTTTAGTTTTGCCAGAAAATGGACTTTTATGTTTTCGCTCGAAAAATCGAGTTTTGTTAGAAAATTAAAGTGATCACAGATTTTCTTTCTTTTTGACCTAGGCCTTTAGTTTAGCCAGAAAATTAACTTTTATGTTTTCACTCAAAAAATCGATATTTGTTGGAAAATTAAAGTGATCACAGATTTTCTTTCTTTTGGCCTAGGGTCTTTAGTTTAGCCAGAAAATGTTTTCACTCAAAAAATCGTTTTTTTTTTTTGGATAATAAAATGATCACAGATTTTCTTTCTTTTTTGCCTACGGCCTTTAGTTTAGCCAGAAAATGGACTTTTATGTTTTCAGTAAAAAATCAATTTTTGTTAGGAAATTAAAGTGATCACAGATTTTCTTTCTTTTTGGCCTAGGACCTTTGGTTTAGCCAGAAAATGGACTTTTGTGTTTTCGCTCAAAAAATCGATATTTGTTGGGAAATTAAAGTGATCAGAGATTTTCTTTCTTTTTGGCCTAGAGCCTTTAGTTTAGCCAGAAATTGGACTTTTATGTTTTCAGTAAAAAATCGATATTTGTTAGGATATTAAAGTGATCACAGATTTTCTTTCTTTTTGGCCTAGGGCCTTTAGTTTAGCCAGAAATTGGATTTTTATGTTTTCAATCAAAAAAATCGATATTTGTTGCGATATTAAAGTGATCACAAATTTTCTTTCTTTTTGGCCTAGGGCCTTTAGTTTAGCCAGAAAATGGACTTTTATGTTTTTACTGAAAAAATCGGGTTTTGTTGGAAATTTAAAGTGATCACAGATTAACTTTCTTGTTGGCCTAGCGCCTTTAGTTTAGTCAGAAATTGGATTTATATGTTTTCACTCAAAAAATCGGTTTTTGTTGGGAAATTAAAGTGATCACAGATTTTCTTTCTTTTTGGCCTAGGGCCTTTAGTTTAGCCAGAAAATGGGCTTTTATGTTTTCACTCAAAAAATCGATATTTGTTGGGAAATTAAAGTGATCACAGATTTTCTTTCTTTTTGGCCTAGGGCCTTTAGTTTAGCCAGAAAATGGACTTTTATGTTTTCACTCAAAAAATCGATATTTGTTAGGAATTTAAAGTGATCACAGATTTTCTTTCGTTTTGGCCTAGGGCCTTTAGTTTAGCCAGAAAATTGACTTTTATGTTTTCACTCAAAAAATCAGTTTTTGTTGGGAAATTAAAGTGATCACAGATTTTCTTTCTTTTTGGCCTAGGGCCTTTAGTTTAGTCAGAAAATGAATTTTTATGTTTTTACTCAAAAAATCGGTTTTTGTTGGGATATTAAAGTGATCACAGATTTTCTTTCTTTTTGGCCTAGGGCCTTTAGTTTAGCCAGAAAATGGACTTTTATGTTTTCACTCAAAAAATCGATATTTGTTGGGAAATTAAAGTGATCACAGATTTTCTTTCTTTTTGGCCTAGGGCATTTAGTTTATCCAGAAAATGGACTTTTATGTTTTCACTCAAAAAATCGATATTTGTTAGGAATTTAAAGTGATCACAGATTTTCTTTCGTTTTGGCCTAGGGCCTTTAGTTTAGCCAGAAAATTGACTTTTATGTTTTCACTCAAAAAATCAGTTTTTGTTGGGAAATTAAAGTGATCACAGATTTTCTTTCTTTTTGGCCTAGGGCCTTTAGTTTATCCAGAAAATGGACTTTTATGTTTTCATAAAAGTGATCACAGATTTTCCTTTTTTGCCTAGGGCCTTTAGTTTATCCAGAAAATGGACTTTTATGTTTTCCCTCAAAAAATCGGTTTTTGTTGGGAAATCAAAGTGATCACAGATTTTCTTTCTTTTTGGCCTAGGGCCTTTAGTTTAGCCAGAAAATGGACTTTTATGTTTTCCCTCAAAAAATCGGTTTTTGTTGGGAAATCAAAGTGATCACAGATTTTCTTTAGCCAGAAAATGGATTTTTATGTTTTCACTCAAAAATCGATTTTTGTTGGGAATTTAAGGTGATTACAGATTTTCTTTCTTTTTGCCCTAGCGCCTTTAGTTTATCCAGAAAATGGATTTTTATGTTTTCAGTCAAAAAAATCAGCTTCGTTAATTTTTTTATTTCCCGATTTAATTAGAAAATTGTGTAAAAATATATGAAAGTAAGAAAAACAATATCATTCATATGATATCGTAAACTTTAAGATTTGTTTTTCTTCTTAAGCAAAATGAACACACTGCTCTACTGGCACAAACAATTTTCTTTCTTTCATTTTTCCTTAAAGATTTTATTCGTACCTTCTTCTTCATCTACTAGATGTAGAGTTGTTGTTGCTAAGTTTTTAGTTAAATAAGTTGAGAGTTCACTTCCTGTTGCCGTCATTCTTTTTGTAGTTCTTAGAATGTTTTCTATTGTTTCACCATTTTTTTTTGCTACAACTTTTGCAATTGTTCGCATAGTTTTTTCATTGTTTTTGTGAAAAATTAATGGTGTACGGTACATATGATGAACAACAAAAAAAGTAAGAGCTACAAATAATAACAACAATTGAAACTACAAAAAAGAAGAAAAACAACAATAAGAAAAGTGAAACAAAATTGTTAGAAAGAAATGAAAGTAACTTTGTTAAGCCTTAGTGCTTTCAAATTATATGTACCGGAAGTAGAATGAGGATATAGTACATGTATTTTGAATAACTTTCTTTGAGCATATGTACATATATGTATGTGTGTGTGTACACTCATATTATGTGCATTATGTCGTCATGCTTGTTTATGTTAGTGTAATATGAAATTTAAAACATGTATTTTACTTTTAGTTTTTTTATTACCATTGATGTTTTAAATTTAACATTACACTGCCTCATTATGACGCAAACAGTAGGAACAATGCAGCAGCAGCAGTAGAAAAACACAACTACAGAAAGCAAAATAATAATAATGAAAAATAATGCGTGAAGTTTACGAAGAAAAAAAACTAATGTACTAACATGAAACACTAATTTTACTTTAGAATGAAAAACGCCATTAACCCATGAAACTTTGAGACACCTTTATTTATAAAATTCTTTATGTCATTTAAAAGTCCGATCTGTCGACTTGAGTATACAGATTAAAGCTATGATATATTTTCTTCCTTCCTTGAGAAGTTAAACCTTCATTTTAAAGTTGACAAATTGGTCTTTCAGATGACAGAAGAAGATCTTATAAATGAAAATAATTTCGTCTATACAAACGTACGACAACACTATGCAATGTTGACAACGCAACGTTGTCAACGTTGCAACAATTCGTTGTCGCAATATAAATTTTATACACATCCGTTTTCTAAAAGTTAACAAACGTGGTAAGCTCACTATTGACAATGGATTGTGAGCTTACCACGTTTGTTAACTTTTAGGCAACGGATGTGTATAGATTGCGACAACGAATTGTTGCAATGTTGACAACGTTGCGTTGTCAACATTACATAGTGTTATCGTACGTATGTATATACTTGACAACGTAAGTTATTAAAAAATTTGGTGTCGATTTGGGACCAGGCGTGTATATATTTTTTCCCTCTGTATACATAGGCAGCTTTGTTGTTAGGAATGTTGTGCGCTCTATGAAAGCATTATTGTCCGATCTTGAGAAATTTAGTTTCGAACGTGTAGTTTCGTATGTACTTCCGTCTGGAAGCTGGTTTTGTAATTAGGTATACGGTCATATATATACATATATCGGTTTCTGAGGTTTCAATGTATATCGCCTGGCCATTTTTTAGCCATTCTTATAGTAATGGTTTCCTAAGGGTATTTGCACTAATTTGCATCCCTTGACCTTGGTATTATATCTGGAATCAGTGCGTCAAAGTTTCCGACAATCGGACACGCGTTTCAATGTGTCTAGTATACATTAATAACGCGTCTCATCCTTTGACAATTCGGCTTAATATATGTGTTTCACTTGGGGGAACATCTCTAAGCAACATTTACGCTGAACACCTGCAGTCTAATCCCGCTTATATAAAGCCACTATGTTATAGTGGAACAAAGACTAAGACACCATTTCAAGCCAATGGATCTCTTTCATAGTGCCCAGCATCGATGTAGCTTGTTGGTCATATCCTCTATGTTGTTAATAAAGTGAATAAGTTTAATAATTATTAGAATAGGTATTTCATCAAACATAAATACACACCAAAAAATGGGCATGTCCTTATTATAACTACGCCTACTTTTTTAAAGCATTCTGATCTTAGAAAGCCTGATTAAATTTGTATTTAAACCCTACAGCACTTTAGTGGGAGGCTATATTGGGTTTGTGCTGATGTTTGTAACGCACAATAATATTGGTACTATACCCACCTTAAAGTATACCAATCGGCTTAGAATCATTTTCTGAGTCGATTTAGCTATGTCCGTCCGTCTGCCTGTTCGTCCGTCCATATAAACCTTGTAATCAAATTACAGGTCGCAATTTTGAAGATAATTCAATTAATTTGGCACATGATCTTCTATCGTCCCAAGGACGAAGCCTATTGAAAATGGTTAAAATCGGTCCATTACTTCACCTAGCCCCAATACAACTGAACCCTTGAATAGAGCTTGTAAACTTTGTAATCAAACTACAGGTAGCAATTTTGAAGATAATTCAATGAAATTTGGCACATGATCTTCTATGGTATCGGAGACAAAGCTTATTGAAAATGGTTAACATCGGTCCATTTTCTCACCTAGCCCCCATACAACTGAACCCCTGAATAGGGCTTATAAACCTTGTAATCAAACTACAGGTCGTAATTTTGAAGATAATTCAATGAAATTTGGCACATGATCTTCTATGGTATCGGAGACAAAGCCTATTGAAAATGGTTAACATCGGTCCATTTTATCACCTAGCCCCCATACAACTGAACCCGACGAATAGGGTTTTTAAGTTCATAATTATGTTTAATATACTCGTATCTCGACAAAAAGCTGCAAAGCCAAGTTCTATACTGGCCTTGATGACTTTCATGATTTTTATAATTATAGGGTCTCAAAATTTGACTTAAATGTCCACAATTTTGTTCAACAACAAATGGCTTAAGTATAATTCAAGGCAAGGTACAATTCAACTTAAATGCTTTATTATGAAAACTTAATCACATTTTATTTTTTTAACAGGTGTAGGGTATTATATAGTCGACCTCGCCCGACTATAATTTCTTACTTGTTTTTTATTGTACTCAATACTACCAAAATTAACACTAACACACGAAGTGGGTATGGACATGATATAACCGGCCCTTTCTAAGTGAGGTTGTTCTAACTGTTATTGTGAACATACACACATATAGATTTAGTATGAAGTCTATACTTCTAAAATTAGACTTTTGTCGTATCAGCATGTACTAAATTTGGCACTTGTGTATACTATGGTAAGGTTCGAACTCGAGCCTGAAAAAACTTATTCGTTTAATAATAAAAATTACAATTTACAGTCCTTCAAGAGTTAAATATTAAACAAGCACTTCGTGTACATTATTATACCATAATTTACCTGAGATGTTCTATTATTTTTTACTAAAGCAAAGAAAATAAACTCATACATAATAACTCATCATTCATATTAGAGAATAAACTACAAAAAAAAAAGCAGGGGAAAAAACTAATTTAAAAATTCTTTAAGTTGTTTTATGTTCATACTTTTTTGATGTACTATAGTCAAACAATAAAAGTATAAACTAGTGAAAGACGAAAAATCGTATTATTTTAACTTGAGTGAATTTGATTATGCACTTTTTTTCAGCTTACAAAGTTAGTTTGCTTATTTAGCACCTTTCCGACAGAAATGAAAAATGAACTTCAACTAAAAATATGAAATATAAAAAAGATAAAGTAAAAGTGTAAGAAAAATGGAAATGTAATTTTAAAATTTCTAATAAAGTAAACTATTTTCATTATTATTTGTTTGCTTAAGTTAATAATAAAAGAAAAAAAAATGGAAATCTTATTAAGACATTTTCTAAAGTATAGTTTTACTTTATATTTATTATATTACAACCAAAATGAAAATATTGATGATTTTATAGCTAAGACTTTTAAAATTGTTTTCGTTTATCAAATTGTATCACAATTTCTTTGTAAATTGTATAACCCTGACCGACCATTAAAGGCAATTTATTTTTTTTATATGGTACAATATATCGTTAGAAATGTACTACCAGCGACCGACAACTATTTTTTATGTATCACTTGCAGCATAACGAATTTTTTTTATCACAAACTAACCATTTGCCGACATAACAACAATTCATTTTTTTATATTTTTTCTCTTTATAGTTTTTTTTTCCAATATCACACGTTATTGTGATTTGTAGCTGAAATGTAAATTGAGAAGTATTCATGCCATTTCTATAGTTTATTTTTTTTCAAAACTTGTTTCTGGTATTTTATTTATTTTTTTTTTCGCCATTTTTTAGTTGCAATAGTGGTTACCATAAAAATGGTGGCTAATAGAAAAAAATTTTATACAATAAAGTAAGTGCAATAAAGTGACGTAGAAATTGAAATTGAATTCATTGAAAATTTATGCAAAATTCGTTTTTTATCTTTTTTTTCGTTTAGAATGCCCTTTAGAGAACACTTGAATTTGAATTGGAATAAAATTGCATATACGAGATTCAATTTGATTATGCCATAAATATAAAACGGAGTTGTGCACAAAAAAGTATTAATATTTCAATGAAATATGATTTTTTGCTTTGATTATTTTTTAATTCATTAAAACAAATTGCATAAGCAATTAAAAAGTGTACAAATTATTACGATATTTCAAACATATATTTATTTGCCCTTTTCATAATTTTTAAATTAAAACAAAGAAAGTGGCTTTTTATATGAACATAGTTAAACCGATCGTTATTTTTTATACACCATCAAAATATTACAGGTGGTATATTGATTTTGTCATTCCGTTTGCAACACATCTAAGACGATCTAGCCATATTCGTCCGTCCATCTGTCTGCTGAAAACATGAAAGGAACCACACAAGAGGGGATAGAGAACTGAATTTTTTCTTAAATTGAGCAATACGGGCCCACGATTTCAGCCAGTCCAATACAAGTGGACTCTGGAATACAGTTTAAGTGTTATAAATTAGTTAACTGAGTACATAACAGTCGTGAAAAAATTTTGTTAGTTTATTAATCAAAAATGTTATTGTAGGCTATTGTGGACACTAACCCATAATACAAAAAGAACAAAAACCTCTCTAACTAATTTTATGAGCATCGGTCTATAATTGACCCAATCCCCCAAGTTTTATAATAGTTTTATAATATCCATATAGTCACGAAATTAGGTAAAAAGTAATGTTATAGGAACTAAAATCTGTTTACCAAACATTATGAAGATCGGTCAAGAATTGTCCACAATCCTTTATAATACCAGTAGTCATGACAAAAACATTAGACTTTTAAGACTTTTAGGTAGTTAATTAGATATTTAGTTAGTTAGTTAGTTAGTTAGTTAGTTAGTTCGTTAGTTCGTTAGTTAGTTAGGTAGTTAGTTAGTAGTTAGTTAGTTAGTTAGTTAGTTAGTTAGTTAGTTAGTTAGTTAGTTAGTTAGTTAGTAGTTAGTTAGTTAGTTAGTTAGTTAGTTAGTTAGTTAGTTAGTTAGTTAGTTAGTTAGTTAGTTAGTTAGTTAGTTAGTTAGTTAGTTAGTTAGTTAGTTAGTTAGTTAGTTAGTTAGTTAGTTAGTTAGTTAGTTAGTTAGTTAGTTAGTTAGTTAGTTAGTAGTTAGTTAGTTAGTTAGTTAGTTAGTTAGTTAGTTAGTTAGTTAGTTAGTTAGTTAGTTAGTTAGTTAGTTAGTTAGTTAGTTAGTTAGTTAGTTAGTTAGTTAGTTAGTTAGTTAGTTAGTTAGTAGTTAGTTAGTTAGTTAGTTAGTTAGTTAGTTAGTTAGTTAGTTAGTTAGTTAGTTAGTTAGTTAGTTAGTTAGTTAGTTAGTTAGTTAGTTAGTTAGTTAGTTAGTTAGTTAGTTAGTTAGTTAGTTAGTTAGTTAGTTAGTTAGTTAGTTAGTTAGTTAGTTAGTTAGTTAGTTAGTTAGTTAGTTAGTTAGTTAGTTAGTTAGTAGTTAGTTAGTTAGTTAGTTAGTTAGTTAGTAGTTAGTTAGTTAGTTAGTTAGTTAGTTAGTTAGTTAGTTAGTTAGTTAGTTAGTTAGTTAGTTAGTTAGTTAGTTAGTTAGTAGTTAGTTAGTTAGTTAGTTAGTTAGTTAGTTAGTTAGTAGTTAGTTAGTAGTTAGTTAGTTAGTTAGTTAGTTAGTTAGTTAGTTAGTTAGTTAGTTAGTTAGTTAGTTAGTTAGTTAGTTAGTTAGTTAGTTAGTTAGTTAGTTAGTTAGTTAGTTAGTTAGTTAGTTAGTTAGTTAGTTAGTTAGTTAGTTAGTTAGTTAGTAGTTAGTTAGTTAGTTAGTTAGTTAGTTAGTTAGTTAGTTAGTTAGTTAGTTAGTTAGTTAGTTAGTTAGTTAGTTAGTAGTTAGTTAGTTAGTTAGTTAGTTAGTTAGTTAGTTAGTTAGTTAGTTAGTTAGTTAGTTAGTTAGTTAGTTAGTTAGTTAGTTAGTTAGTTAGTTAGTTAGTTAGTTAGTTAGTTAGTTAGTTAGTTAGTAGTTAGTTAGTTAGTTAGTTAGTTAGTTAGTTAGTTAGTTAGTTAGTTAGTTAGTTAGTTAGTTAGTTAGTTAGTTAGTTAGTTAGTTAGTTAGTTAGTTAGTTAGTTAGTTAGTTAGTTAGTTAGTTAGTTAGTTAGTTAGTTAGTTAGTTAGTTAGTTAGTTAGTTAGTTAGTTAGTTAGTTAGTTAGTTAGTTAGTTAGTTAGTTAGTTAGTTAGTTAGTTAGTTAGTTAGTTAGTTAGTTAGTTAGTTAGTTAGTTAGTTAGTTAGTAGTTAGTTAGTTAGTTAGTTAGTTAGTTAGTTAGTTAGTTAGTTAGTTAGTTAGACATACTCGTCCTTCCGCCTAATTTCAAAATTTTCTTAAGTTGAAGTTGTCAACACAACATTTTGTTTTTTTAAGCCCTTTCTATTACTTCATTTAATTTTTTGAATATTACAGAACCATTTTTTTTATATATAAGTTATATATCGTAATTAATTTTTTAATTAATAAAATGAGTTTCCACATTCCTTTCAAAATCTCGCATCAACCTTCATTCTCTACATTTTATTTCTTTTACGAAATATTATTTATTTATTTACCCGTTCAAGAACGAACTTTCACAAAACCTTATTTAAACAATCAGAAAAACACACATGACTTTTTTAAGTGTCGATAGCTTTTCAATATAAATAAAACCCAAACAGAGAATCATACATTTGCAAGTGCTTTTCACATTTTGTTTGATTTGTGTGCATATAAAAGTACATACAAAACAATACAGAAACTTTAAATGAAAATTTTAAATAAATAAAAGCTAAGAGCACAAAAAAAAATTTTATGATATATAAATTCATTTGCAACAGCAGCAACATGACTCAATAACGCACGAAATATTTTCAAATATTTTCACTGTCACATCCATAAAGGTTGTCAGAAATGTAAATTTACGTAAATTCTCTGGAACATGGATGGCAATAAAATTGTGGGTAGAGTGTAACCTAGTAAACTATGTAGTGGATGGATTGGGTAAACATGCCCTATTTATTATGACATTGATCAAGTTGATCAGGGTTATATATTTACATTAATTCATATTTTATACAGTCAACACTCCTATATAATCCTGCTAACACAACTGCATTTTTTATATTTTATTTTAAACTTCGATCTAAGGGATAAATTACTCCATCTACGCTTTTGTCAGTTTAATTATTAATTTTTAAAATTTTTCTTTAGTTTTAATATTAAAGATTATAGAATTGCCTATTGGGTAAAGTTTTCTGTGTCTGTTGCATAAACAAGTATAGCAATGAAATTATTGCAAATATTTGCATAATAATATGAATATATTTATGAAAGTGTGAGGAGTGCAATTTGCATATGAAACATTTTACAGTTATTTAAGTTAACGCAAGGTGGAAACATAATGTCTGCAACAATAGCAAATAATGTAGGTAAAATATACACATGCAATAGACAGGTACATGTTTTTCAAATTGGAAATTTTTGAAATAATATGAATTGTAAGAACATGCAAAGTTATGTATTTATTTACTCGAATGTATAGTTTTGATTTACTGGGATAATCTTTGGACCTCATATTGTTTTCTATTTATAGGTTATTAAAACGCATTGAGAAAATTTTGATTGAATTTTACAAATTTGCAGATTTAGTTACACTAAATTGTGTGCTTTTATGGAAATCGGATTTCAAGCCCTGTTAAAGGCCAAATTCGAGTGTATAACATTTTCTAAAACGCACATTTTTATACAAAGGAATAGTACTTTTCACTAAAGTAGAATTTACGAGAATTTTAACATACTTGTTCCATATTGATTTAGGATATACATACATATGTATATGAGGGAACCTTTTGATACTTTAAATATCGTCACCTGAAAAGCAAAAAGGCGTAACAACACTTTTAAAAATTTTACAGGAGAGACAAAAAACACAATAAAATTAATGATATTTTTGTTATAAAAACGAAATTTTCTTACAAGTTTTGAATCCCAAGATCGATAAACACGTTTGAATATAACTGTACCGTCAGACATGTCTATTATGTTGCTTTTTAGGACTTTGTTACTTGTGGAAATGACTAATTTGTTGTTACGCCCTTTTGAATTTCACTTCAATAAAGTCGGCATTTTCGACAATAGGATTCTAAAAATATGCAACAACATGTATTTAGATGCAGTGGACCATTTTCTATCAAAAAGTCGATTTTAAATTTTTTGGTTGTTACGCCTTTTTGCATTTCAAGTGACGATATACTTTATTGAACTAAAACCAAAATTATATATAAAAATTCCAAAAAATCTGTACTGTTATGTTCTTTTTTACATTACATTGCTTATATTATTGACACCTGTACGTATACGTGATAATGATCTATTGATATTACAAATATTATGTATACGCCTAATATATAAAAACTATTGAAAGTAAAAAAATCGAATTTTGTTTTTTACGATTTTGATCTTGAAGATAATGTTTTTTCCGGACGGTTTACAAGATATGAGCTTGAGAAAATTATCACTTCTTTGCAAAAATGACACCGAGGCCCAAAATGCTTTGGTCCCATAAAAAAGTGAGCATCAGTTTCAAAAAAAACTCAGAGATATTGACAATCTATAAGAGACAACTTTTTGGTAATTTTTCTTTCACATATATATGAAATCTAAAAAAAGAAACTTTTTCGCTTTTCATTGGTACAGAAAATCAAAAGGTTTTTTATAGTGACGAAAATGTACTTTATTAAGAAAAAATTTTATAAGATATCTTTTTATAAATTTGTATGTACTAGCCTAATGAGTAACAATAGCTGGCATGTGTTAAATAGTATTCGCACTTAAATTACTATAATGTATGCGTAAATTAACCCATTGAAAACATGTCAAACAAAATAAGTAAAAATTAAAACCTAAATATTTACTACCTTGTGCAAAAACGATTATTAAGTTAACAATGATTGTTAAAACCTGTTTTTATATGGATAAAGTGTGTAGAAAACTATTGTTAACTTTAATAATCGTTTTTGCATAAGGCAGTTAGAAAATAATGAGTAAACACTGTATTTTGTGTTAATTTAGTTTAATAAGTATGTAATGCATTCCCCTTAAAAGATTTTAAAATTAGAGGAAAATTAATGTTTTTTTCACAATATTTTAATTATTTATCTTAACAGAAATTGTAAAGGGTTAAAAATAAATTACATGTTATAGTAGTATGTTTCAAAAGTATTTATATGTAGTAAAATAATTAAAAAGGTGAAACAATTTCAGTTGCAAGTATGGTATGTTAGCATGTATGAGGTATGAAATAGTGTCCATATAATAATTACAATTTTATAGTATCAAAAGTTGCAACATTTTAATGTTAATAGTCATAATGGGAAAGTATGAATGTATGTACGCATTTGTATACACAAATGTCATTCTTCGATCTCATACCCAGGCAAAAAATACGTTACTAGTACATGAATAAACAAAAAATTAAATATAATATTAAATTCAGATATGGGATTTTGGAAATATAAACAAGTAACGGTGTTAAATTCATTCCTTTTATCATAGTGTATTTAAATATTTTTTAAATTTAAAAAATTTTAAAATTTTTTTTAGTTAAAAAAAATTATTTTAGTTCTTACTTTTTTCTAAATTAAAACCTTTTTTTACAAAAAGTGATACTGAATGATATATTTTTAAGGTGGGTGTAGGAACCAATAGTTTAGTGCGTTACAAACATCAACACAAACGTATAAAATACGCTCCCCACTATGGTGATGTAGAGTATACAAATAAATGGATATAGAATAAGTCAACTTTTCAAAAATTGCAAACAGTTGAAAAATCGACTTTTTGTTTCAACTATAAATTCTTAATTCTTCTTAATTTCTATATTCTAAAATTATAAAAATTTTAATTATAACATTTTATTTTAGTATTTACATCCCATACCTGAATAACATACATATATTTAAAACCCATCTATATAATAGGGGAAACAATTCTCTATACAATTACGAAACATGTGACTGATTTTAAAATGATACATGCATTCTACTACAATGTTATCTTGTTTAAATGTGTAAAACCATTTAAATTTGTACATTTCAGTTATTTTCAGTTTCTGTTCAATACTTCACACAATATCCTTTATCCTTGTTTGCCATGTAGAGTCATGGACACTGTTCATATACACCAATGATAAATAATAAATTGACAAGTGCTCATATAGCAAAATCAGCTAACTATAAAATTTGTAAAATTTACTATATGAAATATTGATAATATCCTGCTAATTAGCGACTCCTCCTCCGCCTTACATTGTGTTATTTAGAAAGTTGTTTGTGTGAACGAGGTAATGAGAGTTGGGTAATATGTTTATTCTTTAAGACGATTTAACATGTTATGCATGTTTTACACAGATTGGTTTAAATGTTTTATTGTATGTCTTTTTTGTTGCCTTTATTGGTTTCTTTTGTTTTTCTGTGACTCAATAAATGAGTACTTTGGGAAATTCTCTACTATCAAATTCAACTATTAAATTTACAAATACACAAGTTACATGTATTTGTATGTGTGTAAATATTCATGGTATACTCCTTTATAAATTTGATAAATATGCAAATGTTATGGAAACAATACAAAAATATAACATTTTTAAATTGTATTCTGGAATACAACATTTTTTACGTAAGACAAACCAATTTAAAGGAGATATATGTACATATATTCTGAAAGTTTTGCTTAATTTAATGAATGAAAATTCAGGCTAAAGCTTAAAAAACTTGCATATACAAACATAGCTTGTGTAATACATATATATGTATGTACCTATAGGTAATAGATTTTTCATACTTAACCGATTCATACTTGAATCAAAAATTGTGTCTTTGTTATAAGGAAAAACGTACCTTGTGTTCTTTTGAAACCGCTCTTGATTGATTAAAGTACGGATTACTCAATTTTTTCAGCTATGTATAGATCCATTTTATGTGATGGTATGCGTGATCGATAAAACCAAACTTTGTCTCATTGAGATATCTAAAGGCTTTGAGATAATTGACTTCATTTGACTTCTAATATCATATTAAGTATTTCAGCATTCTTTAATACAAAAAATTTAAAATTGAATCGATTCTATATCCTCAAAGTGGAAAATCATATGAAAACTTGTTCGATATATATATATTTAAAGGACCCTTAAAAGGCCAACATTTCCTTCCCTTTCTTGTCATAATTTATTTCAAAACAATTTCATTTTAAAGAAAACTATTGTCAAAAAAATTAAAAAAAGAATTTGTAAACAAAATTTTAGTAGATATTAATAAAAATGGGAGCAAAATTATTCAAACAATCTTTTGAAACCGCAAATCACAATAAAGAAGCTAAATCCCCCATACCCATGGATCAAGAAGAAATAGAATTTTTGTAAGTAATTTAAAATATATGTTCCATCCTATAAACCCACTTCCTCCCTTTCAAGATCTCGCGCCAATTTCGAAACAGAATTTAATAAACTCTATTTGAATTCTCGCGAAAAGTTACATGCTATAACGGAAAATGCTAGCGAAGAAATGTTGCGAAATATCAATCAGTATTTTAAGCAAAATTCAAAATTCTTGGAAAATTGTTTCAATGAAATGGACACTAAACAATATGAAATAGTCGATTTGGTAACAGAACGTTTAACATATGATGAGGGTGATTATAAAGTACCCAGCACAGACGCCAAAGATATTGACAGTTATTTAAGAGGCAATACTGTTTATGAAAAACAGCAAACACAACAAAGACAAAAGCAGTGAAAGCCTAAATGGCCAAGAGCATTTTCAAGTGAGACAATAATATTTAATGATGCCTTATAACTGATAAAAACAGCTTGGAAAAATTATGCTTTGTTAAATAAATGCGAGAAAAATAACACAATTCAAAAGTCATTTTATCTTACCATTGTTAGTTTGTATGCACATATATATTATATTCTCTTAATAAAGTCCTGATAAAATATTATATTTATACAACTCTCCCCCATAATCATTACAATTGTAAGTGTCCTTTATTTGTTTTATATGCTAATAAATATCACATCTTGTTGTGTCGTTCCAATGAAGAGGGTGTGTATGTGTGGGTAAAGGCGACCGTAACAAAATGACCACATAAATTGGTAATATATGTACAAACAAAATTTGCAATTCAAATCTGTAACAATAATGAGAAACACTTAACAACCAGAGACCAACTACAAGTATAAACAGAACATAAAGCGCCAACAAAGTCTAAATAAACAGGATACAACCACAAAATCAACTAACTGCCAACTAAATAACCCAACTAAACAACAAAACTCAAACTAAAACAAAAGTTAAAAAAGCCCTCAACATTATTATTAATAAAGTTGTTTTGTTAGAGGGTTTGTATAAACTTAAATTTACTTATGTGTGAATGCAAACATTAGGAGGGAGCAATTAAAAAACGATTTCAGTTCCGCTGCGTTTATTAACGACACCTATACGTATACGTGATTATGATTTATTGATATCAAAAATATTAAGTATACGCCTTATTCAGAAAAATTTTTGAAAATAAAAAATCTATTTTTTTGCGATTTTGATCTTGAAAATGAATTGTTGTTCTTTATTACTAGAGCCGCAGTTCAGTTCTAGTTCAGTTCTAGTTCAGTTCTAGTTCAGTTCTAGTTCAGTTCTAGTTCAGTTCTAGTTCAGTTCTAGTTCAGTTCTAGTTCAGTTCTAGTTCAGTTCTAGTTCAGTTCTAGTTCAGTTCTAGTTCAGTTCTAGTTCAGTTCTAGTTCAGTTCTAGTTCAGTTCTAGTTCAGTTCTAGTTCAGTTCTAGTTCAGTTCTAGTTCAGTTCTAGTTCAGTTCTAGTTCAGTTCTAGTTCAGTTCTAGTTCAGTTCTAGTTCAGTTCTAGTTCAGTTCTAGTTCAGTTCTAGTTCAGTTCTAGTTCAGTTCTAGTTCAGTTCTAGTTCAGTTCTAGTTCAGTTCTAGTTCAGTTCTAGTTCAGTTCTAGTTCAGTTCTATTCTAGTTCAGTTCTAGTTCAGTTCTAGTTCAGTTCTAGTTCAGTTCTAGTTCAGTTCTAGTTCAGTTCTAGTTCAGTTCTAGTTCAGTTCTAGTTCAGTTCTAGTTCAGTTCTAGTTCAGTTCTAGTTCAGTTCTAGTTCAGTTCTAGTTCAGTTCTAGTTCAGTTCTAGTTCAGTTCTAGTTCTAGTTCTAGTTCAGTTCTAGTTCAGTTCTAGTTCAGTTCTAGTTCAGTTTTAGTTCAGTTCTAGTTCAGTTCTAGTTCAGTTCTAGTTCAGTTCTAGTTCAGTTCTTGTTCAGTTCTAGTTCAGTTCTAGTTCAGTTCTTTGTAGTTCAACCTAAGTCTAAGTATCCAATTAAAAAAATATTCCCAGTTTTACGACTGTAGTTTTAATAGCTACATACATGCTTCATGGCTTCAGATATTGCAAAAAGTCTTTTGCGAAAGTTTGTAAAGTTTTAGATACACATTTCCAAACAAAACATTTTATTTTAATAAAATCGTTAACGACGACGGCATCTACGTTCACAAGTTGCTCGCTGGCACCAACGATTGTCATTGCCACCACAACCCAAATAACGCATTTGTCGACATTGTCTAGCACGACCATCGTAATACCACATGCGGCGAGAGATACAACCGCGGCCACCACGACCCACATTACGTGGACCGATACAGGAAGGAGGTCCTAGGAAAGTAGATATATACAAAAATAAAGTTAATGAGTTAAATTATTATTAAAAGATAAAACTTACGTAGAGTGGCGATACATCTTTGGGCCGTTGTATAAGACACTAAAGCCGCTAATAATAATGTTAAAATGTGCAGCAATTTCATTTTGTTGATCAGTGAATGTTTAAGGTGTTTATCGATTTAAGAGCAGTATTTATGTAAAATTAAAAATGTGTAATTTAAATTAATTCAATGTAATTGCCAAAAAACACCTGAATCTAAAATAAGGTCAATTTTTTTTATTTAAGTCGAATTAATGTCAACATCTGAACAAGTGTGTTTTGAATTTTAAATTCAGTTCTATTTTCGCACTTTTTAATATTTTCTTTATATGATGATCTCAGACAGACTAGGCAATGTTTAATAGTAGTTGTATAAATATATTTTACGATAAATATAGATCCTACAGAAGAAAGGCTGGGACTTGTACTTCTGTAACGTTACATATGAAGCTTGTTGATCTTTTTGAAATCGATTTAAATATCGATATAAATAAGTTGCTAAAATGTATGATGATATCGTACATATTGAAAATCTCTCAGTTATGCGGACAGTTGTGACCAAATTTACTTTATTACTTATTTTTCATTCGAGGATATGTCTAATAAATATACACAAGTTTGTATGTCTATTATGAATCATATCATATTGTTAAAGATTCTTTCTTGTCGTCCTGATTATTCCTTCAAGTTAAGGGAGTTTTTGTTTATATTTTTTTTTTTTTTTTTTGTCATCCTGCGTCTACAGACGTCGATTATAATCACATAACGAGATGACAAAAATGACAACAAGAGGAACCTTTTGCGCCGCACATCATTATGATTATACTTTTTTTTTTTTTGTTTTTTCATTCGACAAACAAACATTTACTAAACTACAAAAACTCGACTTTTGCTAGATTTGAACCTCAAAAATAAAATGTGTAAATGAATGAATGAATTTGGAACAAAATGGAGAAAACTAAAACAAACTTAATGAAGCTAAATATTCGATAATAAGAATGAATGTTCTAGCTGTCATTGTCACTGATGATTTAGTGAGTTTAGATAACGCCCCTTCATTAAGTGCCAACATCGAAAAGTTCTTAAACCCCAGAAAAGTGACAAAATAAAACAAAGACTTGTGGGCAAATGATAAAACTTTTGTATGATGTGTGATTTAAAAATTCTGGAGGCGAGAGAAAAAACGCACTAAAAATAAACAATCAGTGCGACAAAATGGAAAAGTGTTAATAATATACAGTTTTTTAAGGAGTGTGTGTTAACCTCCTTTCTTTTAAATTTACAACTTTTCTAATCAGTTTTCTGAAACCCTTTTCTAGTTCATTATTTTCTGGGAAAATGAACTAAGAGGAGTTGCTTTAAATTTAAGTAAATTTTTAGTAGGAGTTGACTACTATTGTTTAAAAAAGGTTGTAGATTTTCTGAAACTAATTGATGGAATTTATTTTTATCTTTATCACAGCTGTATCGTTCATGAGGTTTCAGTCTGTGTTTAATAAATTCTTTATGTTTTTCTTCTTTTGCGAAGTCAATGATGTGAGAAGTGATTAGCTTGGGAAGTTGGAAAACCATTTTAAATCTATTTCCGTTAAGAATTTGTATAAATAGTAAGTTGCATTTTAATATCTAATAATTTGTTAATCTATTATTTACACATCATTTGTGGAAAAGTTATTATTCATTCCATTTGTTTGTTTTTAAAATATAAATAAAATATTCATTAATAAATATCTAACAAATGCCAAAGATGTCAGTGGAAGTTTCCAGCAAAAACATGGTAATGTCTTGTATTTACTCAACAACTTACTTTTCAATGACTACTACATACCATACTTAGAAGGTGTCTAGTAATGACTTACAAATAATATATTATGTGAGTACTTACTTTTTAGCCTTCACAACGCAAAAAGAATTGTGAAAACTAATAACAGACACAGTGCACGTATCCTCGTAGGAATTTTTTTTTTTTTTTTTGTCTGAGAAACAAAACTACTTACTTTACTCTTTATTTTCTGGCGCTCGTAGTAAGTACTTACCTAACTCCCTACTTATAAGCGAGCGTGGTAAGTATTTGCCTCCAATGTCACCCACCTTACTTTTCAATGTATCAATTCAATTATATTGTGATAAATATCACATCCCGACATAATTTGAAAAATATCGAAACCCTGAGACTAAACTATACTAAAGTTAATCCGAAACTAACCAAAGAGCTCTCACTCACATCAGGGATTTATCGTATCCTGAATATAAGAAAAGCCATTTTTGACCCTTTTTGATACGTTATAACGGCGCGAAATCAACTTTATGTAGAAAATGTGGTTTTCCATCTGAAATTCCATTCTCTTAACTTAAAAATATAGAGTCTTAATATCTTCTTCGAGATATCTTTGGCAAAAGCTTGAAGACTCATGATAATCACAGTATTTATTCCCTACACTACTATAGAGCGAAGGGTATTATGCTTTGTATATATTGTTTATAACGAGCAAAAATACTGGATCCATACCTACCCGAGGATGCTCCAATCGACTCAAAATAGCTTTCTGATTCGAGTTAACGATGTCTGTCCGTCCGTCAACTTCAACGACGTCTATTTATTGTCAGGCTTGGGGGGTAATGACTACATTTTAAATTACAATTACATTTGAAGTAATTGTAATTGAAGCTTTACTAATTACAATTACTTTTAATTGTAATTGAAGTTTTGCCAATTACAATTACTTGTAATGGTAATTGAAGTTTTGCAAATTACAATTACTTGTAATTGTAATTGAAGAATTTCCAATAACAATTACTTGTAATTGTGGATTTTGTTCCTTATAATTACATGTAATTTGTAATTAGTAATGCCTTAATTACAATTAAATGTAATTTTAATTGGAAAATTTCAATTACAATTACAAGTAATTGTAATTGGTTATCGGTCAATTACACATTACAAGCAGTGATGCCAAGTGTAGGGATTTTTCCCTTTTTGTAGGGATTTTTTTCAAAAATTTCACGTGTAGGGAAAAAGGGAAAGATTTCTTACTATTGTCAAATTGTAGGGATTTTTCAATTTCATAGTTTTTAACAACTAAAAATATACCCTTTCATGTATTAAACTTTAAAATTAAAAATGAAATCAGGTTTAAGTGTATCGTTAGTAAAAATTCCGCTTGTAATTTCTACAATATATGTACCTACATATCGCTACAAGACTGGGATAATCCAAAATTCGGGTTTCTTGAACTGAGGTCTACAAAACATGCGACATACTAAAATCTTTCATTTAGATTTAATGTTCTGAAAATTTATAAAAGTAAACCGCAAAAAGTAAACGCAAAAGTAAACGCGAAAGTAAACCTTAAAAAACATAAAATAAATTTTTAATATCGAATCGTGATACTGCCATAAATCTTTCAATTGTGTTGTTTTTTTTAATCTTAACTGAAGAGTCAGGCTTGAAAGATTTGTATTATGTAAAATTAAAAGAAAAAAAATTTAAATTCTAGAAATTTCATTCCTAAAAATTAAAAAAAAAAAATACATATATATGTATATATGTATATTATAAAACGGAGCTAATATTTTAGTTTTTTATGTTATTTTTGTATTTTTTTAAGATAAACTTGGAAAATAGTATTGTAGGGAAAAATGTAGGGAAAATAAAAAGTGGGTGTAGGGAAAAAAGGGATTTTTTCTCATAAGCGTAGGGATTTCTGAAAAAAATCTCCTGGCATCACTGATTACAAGTAATTGTAATTGAAAAAATTTCCATTACAAGTAATTGTAATTGACCATGTAATGAATTACTTTGTGTAATCATTACCCCCCATACCTGTTTATTGTCGTATCAAGCTTTAGGTGGAGATACCTCGAAGAGAAAGAAGATATGTCAGATGTTAAGCCTTTATATTAAATCTAATAGAAGTAATGGAGAAATTCTAAGGCCATACAGCTTAATCCTTTAGAAAAGTATACGAAGGAGTTCGAATCCAAAGTTTTGCATTTCTAGGGAAATGTATGGTAAGTCACGTTCATTTGAAGTTCCCTGTTCTAAAGAATCAGCAAAAGAACGACTTAAATTCTCCCTTTCTTTAGGGTAGTTCAAAATATAATGGTCCCCTTGTAAACCAAGACAATAGCCATTACATCAAACAACCTCAAAGTTCTTCAAAACAACTTTTTACATAAAACTTAAAAGTCTGTCTAAAATAACCAATATTTATTTTATTGGCCAATTTAACTTTCTTAAAGCACAAATACTTTAATGATTGACTGACAAGATGAAAATAAACAATTTTACCCACATCATTATTATAATTTTTCAATCAAAAGACATACACTACAGATTTATTCTATTTACTAGGGCGCTATAAAGAAGAGAAAACAAAGCAAAAAAAACAAAGATACGGAAACAATCTAAAGGAGCATAGCAGAAAATTTACATTAACTACATACATGTGTTCTGTAGTCGAGTTTAGGTTTTCATCAAGGATAGCTGATGGGGGGGAGAGTAATGCGTAACGCCTCTTCTTTAATGAGTTTGTAGAAAAGGCAACAAAAAAGTTTATTTAACTACAATCTTAAGCATCAACATCATCACTCGGTAAACAATTGTTAGATTTTACTTGCGAAAAAAGAGTAGAAAATTTTAAACATCCTGCTTAGATAAACTCATACAAACCGACATACATATTTTTTCAATTTCAAAAGGAAGTGCTTTTTAGCTCAACAGCTATACTGTGGAAGTTAAACTTGTTGGTAATGAAGTTGGCGGTAAGGGTCATTATGACATGATAATGTTTCCTCATAATTCTCAGAATATTGTAGAAAGTTTAACTAAATTTTTGATTTTGTTTTGTTCTGAATAAATGGAAAAAACTTTCTTATCTTTTTGTGAGTTTTATTATGAGAAAATTTCAGCTTGAAAGTTAAAAATTTAATAATTTTTAAATTGAAAAATATTTCACGTTCCAATGTTCAAAAAAAGATATTTTGAACATTAACCAATGTAACCTAAAGCTATGTTGACCATTAAAAGTCAAATTTAAACGCCTGAGTACACACATTGAGAGAGAAAGTAATCTGAAAATTTGTCTAGAAGAGAATGGACTTCATTTAAAGAAACTGGGATGATATTTTATATTATCTCTTGATAAGTATCACAACATTTGGAATTAAGAAAAAATTCCAAAAATACCAAAAAATTATTATTGTATGTATCCGATCTCTAAGAATAAGTCATCCTATATTTGCTCAGACTTTTGTTAGCTATCGTATTGCAAACGTGTAAAAAGTGGATTCAGTTTCGTATCCTGACGCTATGTTTAGTTCTCATTGCTCTAAGTATATTTAAAAGTGATAAAAATATTGTTTATTCTTCGACTATAAGAGACTGATCATACTGAACTCGTATTTTGTTTGTGTGCAGTAATATTTCTTTGTTTGTATCCTTTCTACTCAAATGACCACATACACTAGCAAATATATTTCATTGAATCCAAATATATAAGTATGTATATATTTGTAAACTTGTGTTTGTATATTTATTTGTGTCAATATCAATTCAGTTTTGTAGTATTTGTACAGTTTTTAACAAATAAAAGAAAATCAACAAACGCACCCGAAAAAAAGGCAATGAAAATCATATTTTAAATCGGTTAGGGTCAATTTGTGGTAAATAATCTCAATGCCATATTTGGCATTATTTTCAACATCATAATCATTCTCATTGACTACTTTCGTCATCAATATCACTCACACCTTTCTCCTTCATCTCCTACAAAAGAATGTTCAAGTTGTTGCTATCTTTACGTTAGTATTGAGCTATTGGGTCTATGATGCTGTTACTCGTTATTAAAATTCCATTGAATTAATTTACATAAATTTGTTTTGTTGAAAAATCTCAGTTTTAAAAGTATTAATGCCTTATTTCTTCTACTTTACTTATTTTCAAAACACTTTATGAATATGAAATGAAGTTTGTTGGGAAAAAAAAAAATTGTGAAAGAAAGTTAACTCAAAGAACAAAAGAAATGTGTATAATTTAAGAAAAATGGTCAGTTAAAAACAATTTAATATTAAATTATGTATGAATAGCAATTGTGAAATGTGACAGACGAATTGATTGAAATTTTGGTATTAGAGCATAAAATATTTTAAATGTTTTTGATTAAATGTTTAAAATATGAAGGAAAAAATGTGTAAATAATGTTCGGGAAAAGTACAAATGTGGTTTAAAAATTTTACCTTTTTTATAAACAAGTTTGAAATTATTTGTTCCAAATATTTATGATTCAGGCATTACTATATAGACTATTCTGAAGTCCTTGTAATAACTGATATATAATCCATACTATAGACTGATCTATAGTCTAGACAACAAACTGATCTATAGGCCGGACTTTAGACTGATGATGTAGTATAAACTATGAATGATCTGTAGTCCAGAAAATAGACTGATCTATATTTCATGCTCTCAACTGATCTATAGCTAAGAAAATTTACTAACATATAGTTAAGACTATAAACTGATCTATAGTCCAGACTATAGTATGCACTATACAATGATGTGAACTATAGTCCAAATTGTAGTTCAGACTATAAACTAATATATAGTCCAGACAATAGACGTATATATAATCCAGACTATAAACTGATCTTTACTCCAAACTATAGACTGATCTATAGTAGTACTCCAAACTATAGACTGATCTATATTATCTGCAGTCCTGATTATAGAATGATCTACAGTTTGAACTAAAGATCAATTTATAGTAAGTACTATATATCAGTCTATTGTATAGACCGGACTATAGACTTATCTATCAGACATACTATAAACTGATCAAAAGTTCAAACTTAGGATTGATATTCGATTGTAGTCATCTCTAAAGTTTAACTATAGACTGATCTACTGATATATGTATAGTCCAATTTATAGAATGATCTATAGTCATGACTATAGACTATTTATTCTACAGTACAGACATTGACTATAGTCTCGTCAATATATTTATCTATAGCCTGATCATTATTCCACACTACAGACTGATTAATTCCATACTATACACTGATCCATAGTACTGGCTATAGACTGATTTAAAGTTCAGATTATAGACAGATTTATAATCTAGTTTGTAGACTAATTTATAGATCATACTACAGATCTGTAGTCGAATCTCGTCTATATATACTAATCTATAGTCCCGCCTAAAGACTGTTCTATAGTACCATCTATAGCTTGATCTATAGTCCAGATCATAACCTTAAAGAAATATTTGTTTTACATGAAATCAACTTTTCTAATAGTTCAGCCTATAGTCCTAACAACAGATTGATCTATAGTACAGATTACAGACATAAAAAATATATATATTTTACAAAAAATTCAATTTGTCATTAAAAATACAGTTTTTCATTACAACTAAATTCATCACCAAAATTTACAAATACTGTGCAGCACAGTGTTATTGATACAATATGAACATATAACTTACATTTAATTTATTGGCATATATTTTAAAAGCTTTTTAAATTGCATACTTATGCAGGTTTCATAAAGAAATCTCGTACTATTATTCTAATATGTTTGGTTTCTTCCAAATACGAGTTTTATAATTAAATTTATTGTAGGAAGTTCTATAAAATCCAATTAATATGAATTAAAAGCAATCAATATCTTTAGTAATTTACAAATAACATTCTAAGGTAAAAATACACACATATACAACACATATATATAAATTAATGTGTATACCTAAGCTTATGCACACACACACATTTAATTACTCACAGATGGTAAACCGGAAATGCAAAAAAAAATGGAAAATTTTATCTCACCTTTGACTGAGTGAACACAAACGAATAATGTAATTACAATAGAACTACCAGTAGATACTTAAGTATCTATGTATGTAGATGCTGTAACATAAAATACATACATATGTACGTACTTATGTATGTATATAAATGAATGACAAACTAAATTCATATCTAAACTGTAAATGAATAAAACTTTAGTTTTGTAAATTAATTTCTAACCCTTAAGGAATTTTACAAAGAACTTAATTAACAAAACAGCAAATATTTTATGTTCTAAATTAAATTTATTGTAATATAATTAAAAGCAACACAACAACTTGTACAACTTTATGCAACATCTACTGGTATTACAGAAAGAAAACAAACATACAAACAACTCTAATAAACAATTTCTTTTGAATGTTGTTACGCAAATTGTAGTAAGTAGAAGAATATAAATAAATAATAAATTTAAATGAATTTGTTCACCAACAAATTGCAAGAGTATATGAATATGTACTATAGAGTATCTTTAGTTCAAGTATTTTCTATTTTGTATTTTTTTTTACATTAAGTAACTCTACCAATAATTTGCATAAAATTGCATTTGTTTTTTTGTAACTTAATAAACATTATCACTGCAATAAAACATGATTTAGTGTAACATTGGCACAAAAATACCAGACAATTTAGATATAGAAATATACATAGATACTTACATAGGTAGGTAACTTGCTACATACACTTAACAAAATATATATGATATTTAACTTATAACTGTTGGCAATCGTTTCCTATTAAATAGGAAAGGAAGTTATTTCTTAGTTATTGTGAAAATAATTGGGAATGAGAACTAGATTATCAAAGTTTACTTTCTTCTATTTTTACCTTTCAAGCATACAAATGCAAGCATTTTAATCCTATTTATAGATTTTTGAATTATTAATAATCTAACATCGCTCTCAGCACATACGTACATATGTACATACATATATTAGCTATTAATATAAATTAAAAATTATTATGCCCTGCGCCAATAATGTCTCTATATACGTCCATATTAAGGTGTTTTCAATTTTAGGAATTGGATTATTGTGACAAGATGTCTAAGTGCTTAACGTGAAGACCTGCCTTGACGGTTTATTTCACGGTAGTCATCCACTGGTTAGACTTGAGACGGTCTACCATGCGCCCCTGAGTCCTTCTATGAAGAACTCAGGTGGCAATTTTTGTACATGGCTGAGCCGGTCCATGTACGAGCACTTTGCTGAAGTACTCGAGCTATCTAATCTCTTGTCATAGTAGCACCGTTGCGGAATGACTGGTAGGATGGGTTCAATCTCATTGCAAACCGCGACAAGGAAAAATCAATTACTGGTCTAAAGTCAATAGAAGGGGCGACTACCCCAACATCAGGTGAAATCAATCTTCCGGTATACCGGAAGGTGACCACCCTTATGATGTCATGAATGATTGCATTATTTAAATTGCAATCCCCATCAACTAATAACCTATTCCAGTGCATTGCTAAACCTCTTAAAGGCCGCGCAACCACACTACTGAGAAGGCTCTGTTGATTCAGCAACAGCACCTAGAGACGTATTTGGTAGTCCGAAATACCCAGCCAATAAATCAGGATGCCTCTGTATGTCATATAATGCGACAAAGGATGTAGGATTTTCGAAATTCAATTCGAACTCAATAATTGCCCCGACAAGTTAAGTGGTGGGCCTCAACCATAAGTCGCGTAGCATGAAACAATATGAATCCTGTTGAGATGACAACAGCACCGAGAACTTCCCTGAAGTAAAAGGCGTACTAAATCAGTATTAGTCTCTTTCCCGATCGTTCAATGACAGGCAACTACCAAGTGTCAACCTGAGAATTTCCCAACCTATAATGGCGCCCTACTACGTGGGATTAAATGGCGAATGGGAGCGTGAATGTCGAATAATTCCTGAACGGGGTCCTCATTATTGATCCTTCATGTAAAGTTTTAGATTTTTTATAAATATTTCCAACTAATTCACATGATTTCTGATATATAAACTAATTTGATGATATATTTTAAAAGCATTACAATTTATAAAAACAGATCCTCTTAATTGATCATCGCCTGTACTTCTTCATGTAAAGTTTTAGATTTTTTATAAGTACCTTCAACCAATTTTAGTTCCAATTCTAAATCTGGCTCAACCATACCAAAAGTGTTAACTGTTTAAACTCATCCCTATCCGAATGTCAAATAAGTAAATTACGCAGATCGGATCCATTATTGATTATATAGTACATCAAATCCAAAGTTACTTATACCTTAAACAAGTAAAAATGTATAGTCAGACTTTCAAGTTCTATTCTGATGTGGACTTTGTATGGGGGATAGGATCGTATGAGACCCGATCATTACGAAAATTAACTTTTACATTTAGACTTTTACAAAACTAAGAAAAAATGTAACATAATTCAAGGGCCCCTATTCGGTGGTTATGGTTCTATGGTGTTAGGAGAAATAATGGACCGATTTCAACTATTTTAAAAAAGAGTCGTTTTTTAGAAAATTATGCGCCAAATTTCATCAAATTATCTTGCAAATTGCGACATGTAGCGTACGTACAAGGTTTACAAGACTTAATCGACTCAGAAAGTTATTCTGAGCTGATTGGTATACTTCAAGGTGGGCGTAGAACCAATATTTTGGGTGTTATAAACATCCGCATAAACGCATAATACTATAGAAAAAGAATAGTCAACGTTTTTTAAAAATTTCCTATCAATGTTTATGGAAGATTTTGTATCTGGTATAAAATATATATATACCGTTATACTTACTTCTTACTTACTCGATTTGATGAGACCCCTTGTCCTTCTCTCTGTCAATTTTAGTTACACCAACCGTTTGATTACTCAAAGCTGCTTTGGGGACTTCTCTAAAAATGTTTTTAACTCACCTCTCTTTGCCACGAAAGGGGTTTACATTCATGTTCGACTTTGTGATGATGCCACCAATGTAGAAAAAGTCGGATGTGAGTTTCTTATACTTTACTTATCCTTACCGACTTTTATTGTCTTCCGATAGTCAGAAAATATATCAGCCCATTCAATCAATCCCTTTCTCTTTACAGATTACGTAATAACACAGAAATCCGACTGCAATCTAGTATGGTGATAGAGAATACGGTCATAGATACCATTCTCCCTCTGTTTGTTCAGATGTCATTTGCAATATGGCCGAGTTATTTACATATATTACTGCACAATCAGTATATTTATAGCTTTCTAAGCTGAGTGTAATCGCAGCTCGATATTACACATTTTAAAAACAAACCTTATCTATAGAGAATATATCAGTAAAATGTTCCTTCCGTTTAGACCGACTTAGAATCAAATAAGGGTTTAAGACCAGAAGGGAGAACAAAATCAATATAACTCTTTCTTTATGGTGCCAAAAACGAAAATAAGTTTTTACAAAGTCGAAGGTTTTCGAAAAATTATAAAAATATCTGCCCTAATATAATAATGGTCCACTACTTGCATAGAAATTAAGATCAAAAAGTATTTCTAATTTTGTATAAATGTTCATACCCATACAAGATACAAACTAATTTTCTATGTAAATGTCTCTTTACAAACTCTCATAGTTGAACACTATTCTCTGGTTTTGTGTTTTAATACCATTCTGGTCTTTATTGGAAAATACTCATATGAATGGGTATTATTAGAGTGGTATCAAAAAGTTTTATAAAGTAAGACTCTTATTTTAAGTTCTAAATGATCTAAAATTTTATGATCATTATTGCATTCATACTAGATATTCCAAGAAATTCATAAAATTCAACTAAACGTACAGCTCACCATTTATAGCTTATGTTGGAACTTAAATGTTTATAGTTTTTCAAAAATGCTACCAGTATAATGTACTACGTATAAGTATGTTTCAACTGAACGAATAGATACAATGGACACTGATTTTATGTTGCCATGTTCTTAACTGACCATACATTAGCATTTTCGTTGCTGTTGTTATTTTTATTTGTATCTACGCAAAAGGATGCCAATGTTGTTGCTGTTTATATACATATACACAGATATATATTTATGCACATGTGACTGAGTGTAAATTGTATGTATGTATGTTTTGCCTGAAAGTATACATAGTACAAAGCCAAACATTATGAAAACTTTAAACACCACAATATTGTAACCATTGAAAGAAAATATCACCTGCCCCAACAACCCACCAACTCCTCCTAATACATCTACTAGTAGGTGTGATGCGGTTGTTTGGGTTGTGTGTGGTTTGTATGTACGTTCTTCTATATTTATTGACATTAACACAAATTACATTTAAGAGCCATTTTGCAAATAAACTGACTTCTACTAAAAAGTCTGTATGCCAAGTAAGTTGTGGTACGCTACAGAAGGTTAGTTAATTCAAATTATAAATTCATTTTCTCTCCAACAAAACTTAAGATGAAATTAAAATAAATTTTTGTTTAAGAAAATTGGTTTTTATTATCACAAAATTATTCTTCTAAAATAACTTGTCTTTTTAGTAATTTATTTTTTTAATGTTCTTTAGCTTACCTTCCCCTGAGAGAGGTTATTGCCATAACTAATAAACTAGTATTACCAAATTTAAAATTGTTATTTATTGGCAATGCTATCAGCTGTGGTAAAAATTTTATGAGTTGCCATTTAAAAAAATTCTTGTGTCTACAGTATTGCCAGAACAAAATGACAAAAGCCTAAAAACCGTTAAATTTAAATTTAAGAGATCATATTACTACAAACATTTTTTAATAAATTTAATTTAAAAGTAGTATTTTTATTAATTTATACCATAAAATATTTTAAAATCATTTTTAAATAATTGATGCATAAAATGTGAGTCCAATCCACAGCATGTCCTAGATACGCTCGTGTCATCATGGCACCTTATATCTTCATAAATCAAGTCTGAGCTCGAGCTACGGTCAAGGAAGTTCAGCAACAATAATCAATGATTTGTTGTTTAAAGATATTGACGTTCCATACGGCGATCGTTTTATTGAATTCAAAATATGGCGATAACTTGATTTCGAGATATACCTAGACCTGTAAATTGGCCTCCAAGATCATGGGATTTGACACCTTACGATTATTTCTTGTGGAGCTACGTAAAGTGTCTCGTTTATGCAACATAATCATTCTCATATCCTGCAAAAATTAAGCCATATCCGTCCGTCCGTTTGTCCGGCTGGCTGGCTGTCCATGTAAACCTTGTGCACAAGGTACAGGTCGCAAGCTATTTTGATGAAATACATGTGTTTCGGCCCAACGACGAAGCCTATTGAAAATGGTTGAAATCGGTCCATTATTTCTCCTAGTCCCCATGCAACCCTACCGCCCGAAAAGGGCTTTTGAGTTCATAATTATGTTAAATATTGTATTATCTTTACAAAAATCGTCAGAACTTAGTTCTATATACGTCTTAATAATACTACCGATTTTCATAATTATCGGACTTTATTTGACCCTAGCCCCCATACAAAGTCCCATTCAGAAAATGACTTGAAGGTCAATAATTCACTAATAAACACTAGTATCACGATGAAATCCAGCATAAATAACTCTAATGTAAACGTAAAGCCATGTACCAAAATTTATAAGGATAGGCCCATATTTACCCTTGCCCCATATAACCCCTCTTTTAGAAAATCACTTTTTTCAACAAATTGTTAAAATATGTATTTCGGAATTAAGGTAAACAACTTAAATGCTTTATTATTAAAAATAATCCACATTTTTAACATACTCAGTGGTGTAGGGTATCATATAGTCGGCCATGTCCGACTATACTTTCCTAATTGTTTATTTTGATAATAACATGGTCTATAGCCTGCATTATATAGGACCATGTTGTAGATCATGTAATCCCATAATTTTAGTAAAGGAATAGTTTTGAAATTAGTCTGATGTAATACATAGATTGATTACGTGGTCCTCGCATAGGACACCACAATTTTAAATGTGATGTCCTAGAAATAGTCCTTAAAGGACTAGTTCTAGTCCTTTGAGGAGTATTCTTTACACGCATGTGCGGATAGGGAAAGATAAAGTTGGAAGCGTATTTGTATTTAATGGCTTATTTACGAAAGTGGGCGTGGCTGTAGGTTGGAAAAGTTTCGTAGGATTGCAAAGCTTACACTTCAAGCTTTCGTATGAATATAATTTTTCGCAAATATTTCATATCCGTACATTAAAATTGTAATATAGTTATTAGACCATTTATGTTCTAGCAGATTCTGTTCGCCTATTAGTTTCTAAAAAACTGACGATTATTGAATTTTCAAAAAGTTTTTGGGTATGTAGAGCAATATCAGAAGTTTTTCCTTTTTTTTTTTATACAAATAAGATGAAATTTTGACAGCAGCTAAATCAAAATATTGAATTTAAATATAAAATAATTGTTTGACCATTAACTTTTTAGCAGATTCAGTTCGCCTATTATTCTGAATAGTAAATTCATTGGTAGTTTGTTCCGTCTCCTATGTCTGGCCTGAATATTTATTTATATGTAAATGCTTGGACAAAACTCACACAGTGGAATAGAGAAGTAAAAAGAACGATAGTTAGTCCGATTTGAATGAAATTTCATTTGCGTAAAGGGAAGTGTTGTCGAGTTTAGGTATTGAACTTTGACCTCGCTAACATTTTAGTTATACTGCAATAATTTATTAAAATTTGAGCTTTTAGCAATATCTCAAAAAGAGATTGAATATAAAATCTACAATTAAATGTTGGTTTTTATACCCTACACCACTTTAGTGGGGAGGGTATATTAGATTTGTGCTGATGTTTGTAACATACAAAAATATTCGTCCTTAAAGTATACCAATCGGCTTAGAATCGTTTTCTGAGTCGATTAAGCTATGTCCGTCCGTCCGTCTGGCTGGCTGGCTGTCTATGTAAACCTTGTGCGCAAGGTACAGGTCGCAATTTTCAAGATAACTGGATGAAATTTGGCACGCACGTTTTATTTGACGAAGGACGAAGCCTATTGAAAATGGTTAAAATCGGTCCATTATTTCACCTATCCCCCATACAAAAGAACCCCTGAAAAGGGCTTCTGAGCTTATAATTATGTTAAATATACCTGTATATCGATAAAAGGTGGCACAACTAAGTTTTATACATACAAGCCTTGATGACCTTGCCAAATTTCATAAAGATCGGGCCTCATTTGACCCTAGCTCCTATACAAAGTCCTCTTCAGAAAATTACTTGAATGTCCCAAATTAACTTATAAACACAAATATCGCGATGAAATTCAGCACAATAAAATATTATGTAAATATAAATATATTCACAAAATTTTATCGGGCTTGGTCCATATTTGCCCCTAGCCCCCATATAAAGCCTCTTTCAGAAAATTAGTTTTTCATCCATAAATTGCTTAAATGTATCGGAACAAGGGAATATTGAAGATAAATGCTTTATTATGAAAAATAAATCACATTTAATATTCATAACTGGTGTAGGGTATCATATGGTCGGCCACGCCCGACTATACTTTCTTACTTGTTTGATTGAAAAAAAGTTGATTTTAAAAGTATTAATCAAGAGTTTTTAGTAATAATAAAATAAACCAATAATTTTTTTTCAACAAATCTTATTCACTACTTACCGTCGATATTTGTAATAAAAAATACAGTGAGTTTTTTTAAATAATTCAATGTTTTTTGTTTTTTTATTTTGAGTACATACTGATACTGTTCATTATGTGTATTTGTAGATTTTTTTCATTTAAATTTTTAATTGTATCTTAATTCAAATCAAGTAAAAATTCTGTTCCACAAGTTAAAATTTTGTGAAAACTCTCTAACTATTATCATACGTTTCAGCCAAAAAAATAGTAAAGTTTTAAATATAATAAGTTGATTAAAATTTAAATTAAAAGTTATTGTTTTGTTTTTTTATTATTATTTAAATATTTTGCAAGTCGACTATATAAGTATTTAGTTTTTTTTTTTTTAATTAATATTTTAGTTAAAATTTTGTTTTTTGAAATTAAAAATGTAGAGGGATTTATTAAATATATAAAAAAAAAACAGAATTCGTTGATTTAAGACTTAAGAGAAATTTGGTTTTAAACTCATACTATTTACAAAAAAAAAGAGCTATATAAAAATTAATGAAAAACTTTAAATAAAATATAATTAAAAAATTTAACTTTTTTTAAAAGAAATTTTAATAAAATTAATGCGGATTGTGCGCTAAGCCCACAATTATCAAAAATAAAACTCTTTGCGTTACAGTTGTTGCTGTTAAAAATTATGCACTTAAAATTAAATGTTATTGGTTTGTTCAAGTTTTCAAAGTAAAAGGACATTTTTTTAAAAAATATAATTTTTTTTGTTTGAAAAGAAACTAAATTTAAATTTAAACGTAGCTACGCTTTTTACTAAATGAAAAAACAATTTAAAATTGTAAATAAAAATTGATTTAAAATTAAAATAATTACATAAACAGGAGAAGTTAAATTATTATAAAAAAAGGAGTTAAAAGAGTTTAAAGTTTAAAGGAGAAAAGGAAACAACTGAGAGATTCAGCTTCAATGGCAGATGAATAATTCTTAATATTACTACTTATTTTTTGTTGCTTGGTTTGGGGCTGATTTTTTTTGTTCTTTCTTTTTGGAGGAGGGAGTATACATCTAAATATTAAATTATACAAATATTGGTAGTTTTATTAATATTATTATAAACAATCAAATGAGAGAGTGGGGGTCATCTTTAGTGATCAGGGTGGGTGTTGGGGGGTGGTCATCACTTATTGGGGAGTAAAGACGAAGACACCTACTTAAATTTATGAAGACTACTTATGTTCTTTTTGTTGATTACACTGGGGGATTTTTTTTTATATTTTTGTTCGTTAATTCAGTGACGATGATTCCTTCGTCTTTGTTGCTGTTGTTGGTATTGAGTATGATGATGTTGTTTGCAGGCATCGGCACGTCTTAAGACTTCCGCATACGACAAGTCAAGTTTCTTTAGTTTGTGCAAATCTTGGGATACAGTACTGGGCCTATAGGGAATGTTGCTTACATCTACCTCACCCGAGGAGTTGCGACCTCTGACCGAACGATTATAAATGATCATTGAATTACCATTCCATTCGAATTTGGAGCCACTGCGAGAACCCCGTGATGATCCGGGTGTATTGTATTGATCGGGAGTGGCAGCCATTTGTGACTCTACATAGGGACGTACTTCTTTGCGTTTCTTGCCACTGGCCACAAAAATGCGTGGTGGTGTGGGTAAAGCCAAGGGAGACTCAGAGCGATCACTAGAGAAGTTGCGATTCTTGCGACGATTCTTTTTCTTAATGCCTACACCCACGGCCAAATAGTCCAAAGGTTCTCGTTTCAAAGGAGTCAAAACACGACCATTTTCAATGATTTGCTTGCCACTGGGCGAAGTCAATTGAGCAATGGAGGCCGCTAGGGGAGGCTTGTTTTCTTGGTTCTTTTCAATTATATGTTTTTTGGCTGTTTTACGTTCTAATTTGGTAATGCACTCCGACATGGCAAAGGACTGTTCCGATACGGCCGAAGAGATAACACTTTGAGCATCATCGGCGAAATCAACCGGCAATTCTTCGTTGGCAGGAGTAACAGGTGGCACTTTTTGAGCATTAACACCATTGGGATGAGTATCATCCAGCAAAGGCAGCTTATCGCCCTCTTCTTTATTTTCGGCGGCCTTCTTGAGAACGGCAAAGATTTCCTTGAACAGTTCGCGGTATTCGGGACGATTGCGGAAGCGTGAATCAATGGGGCTGGCATCATCATAAATGCTAAATTTACAGTCTTCACCATCACCAATCGAGCAAAGGAAATAGCCGGGTCTCTCATCAGTTTGGGTGCCCTTGTTGCTGGTCTCATCCGAAAAGCCCGAAGAAGAGGTTTCCGCTTCCGAGAATTCCGTAGGAGTGCGACCACGATTTTTATCATTTTTGGTATTAGAATTATTGGTGTCGTTATTCATGCTGCCATTGCAGCTGCTGGCCGCATCACCATTGCTGGAATTATTGCAATTGCCGGTATTTTCATTATGGGCCGCCTGGAACATGAGTTTTTGAGTTTGAGCAAATTCCCCAGATGACTGGAATTCTTCGGCCAAAGACATGCCGCCACCACCAGCAGCAACAACATGATTATTTTTGCGAGCAATCGATGAGCGTTGCACCTCCAATAAGGCTTCATATTTCTCCACCAAATCACGATAGGGATTAGGACTACCGGGTATATTCAAATCCAAAGAATCGGGATGCTGTGGCATAACCTGGAAATTATGGGCATAATTTGTTTTTGAATTTTAGAGATGGATAGATTTTTTTTTCGATTTTTTTCAAATAAAGAGAGAGAGAGCGGCATAAATGGCATGAGAGGTGTAAAAAATAGTTTTTAATTAAAATTAACAATGTTCATTTTCTAACTTTGCTTAAAGAAAAGGTTGATTTTGGTATTGAGTTTTTGTAGGTGGTGGAGTATTTGTATACTGGTAGATAGTATATTGTTTTAATGAGAGAGAGAGAGAGAGCTTTCATAGATAAGAAGAGTTAGCGTAATGTTTAAAAGAGAGTGTTTAAAAATAATTATTTAAAACAAAATTATAATAAAAATACAAACTTTAATAACATGCCTTCCAATCAGCAAAAAATTAAAATTCACATTCACTCAAAATTCAAAGAAATTTATTAAACTTATAAAAAAAAACTTAAATATCACACAAAAAACCCTCATTATTATGTTTTTAACAACATTTTGTTAAACAAATTAAATACAACAATATTAACAAACAAAAAAAAACGTTTTTAAAGAAAAACCATTAAGACGGGGGGAATGGATTTCAAAGGTATTAAGAAGAGGGTTTTAGGAAAAGGTGGGGAGTATGGTAATGAATGAATGTGTGATATTAATGATTTAAAATATTCTATTTAATAGAAATTTTTAAAGAAAAATTGTTAATAATATTAAATATTTAACAAAATATGAAAGAAAGAGAGCTCATTAATGTAGAGTTTGTTTATAAGAGAGCGGTGGGTTGTAATAAGAGTAGTTAATAACGGAATGATAAGTTAAGTTAAATACCCATATAATAGATAAGGCCTTTTTTCAAATGTTATATTATTTGCCGATATTTGTTAGAGTCTTTGTTAGGGTGACAGTGACCAGGTGTTTAGTTTAGTAATGAAAATTATGGAAAGATGAGGAGATGCTATGAAATTGGCAAGTTCAAAAGTTTGTATGAACAGTTATTTTTGTAGGGAAAGTTTGTCTTAATGTTTTTCCATGATTTTACTTACTTAACTAAGACAATATAAATAATATACTTTGTTTTTTACAATAAAAACTATATAAAATAAATTATCCACACAAACACACTGTTAAAACTATAAAATTAGTCTAATTTTTATAAAAAAAAGTCTTGGCACATTTAAAATGTCAAAAAAAAAAAAATATTAATTAATAACGTTTAAAACGTTGTCTTTAAAAATATGTCTTTTTTTCGTATTGTTTCAGCTTTAAGATTTGTGACCCTGTATAAAAGCATTCTTTGTCCAGGAATGTTAATATTAAAACTTTAAAGTTAAAGTTAAAATTCAATCAATTAAACAAATAACAAACAAAATTAGAAATAGAAAACTCGGTAAGTACAACAAAAAACACAAAAAAGAAACTAAATTTAAGAAAAAAGAAGTTTGAAATGCACTCAAAAAAAAATATATATATAAAACACTTTCGTTTGTTTTTTGTTTAAAAATTTCTAGTTTTGTGTCAGGTCAGAAGAGTAATGAAAAATCTTCATCGTCTGGTATGGAACTAATCATACGGCTTATAACTATGGCCGGCCATTGCAGCATTTTCGCCACCCATGTCATTAGACTGAAACGTTTAACGGTTTTCTGCCAAAGATCTAATAAAACCGTATCTAGAGATATGGGTATTTGTTCATGCAGGTACTTTGTGTTGACATTTGAACAAATCGGACAAGTAGTTGTGGTAGTAGTAGTAGTCTTTACTTGTTTTTTAGCCTAATAAAATTATAAATATAAGAAAAAATAAGAAAATAAAAAAAGGTAGAGAAAACAAATCATGGTGTTTTTTTTTTGGTTTTGGTTTTTGGAATTGTTTTTAAGTAGTTTTGCAGATAAAAAAGGAAACATTAAAGTAGTGGAAACGGAAACGGTGTGTGGATAAATTAACAGCAACAGTTAGAAGACATATTATATTATGTTAGACATAAACACACATTTACACAAATACATTAACAGTAAACACCATACAAAAGGCTTTTGTTTTAGACAACCAATATGATATGATTTTAGCCATGAAAATGCTATTTAATGATTGAAAGGAAAAAAACACCATTTTGTAACAGAAAAACAAGTTAGGAACTTAACATGAGTGCTTGGTAATGAGTTTGGTAATAATGGCAGTTTGTTATGGAAATGAAACATTATTATTTGAATTGTATAAATTGTTCTAGTAAACTATCAGTCAGCCTCGTAATAAGCCAAACAGCAGTGTTTTAAAATAGAAACAATTTCTCACCTTAATGGACATGCTGCTGCGATAGGCAGCCTGTGAATGTTCACTGGCATTATCATCACGATTGCCTTCTAAGTCGAGCAGACTACGCTCTTCATCTTCCTCACATTCCTCGGTGGGTGCCAACGAGGATTGTTCATCATTAACAGTGAGGCGATCATCCATAGAGCGTAAACAACGACTGCACATTTGTCCTTGTCTGTAAGGGAAAAGAGAGGGCAAAAAGATAAATTAATTAGTTTTTTATTTAGTATTATTAAGTAAATATATTACAACATACCTGACTTCATCTAATATAGATAATTCATCATGCATGGATTTCATTTCCTCTGTGGCACTAGTTTGAGCAATACGACTTTGTAAAGATTGATTTTCTTGAACTAATATTGGAAAAGCAAGGAATATATAAACAATTAATAAGTTTTATGTTAAAGTTGTTAAAATTTGTAAAAAAGAAAATACTTACTTATCGCCACCAATTGTTCTTCCAATTCACCACATCTTTGCTGCTCGGCCATAAATGCTCTTTTGGTGGTCTCCAAATCACTAACCAATTTAATAATTTCATCATTACCCTCCTGACCACAAACCATGCTCAAATCAAACGAACTATCACCTTCTATACCACTAATACCCGTTGAATTGGCATTATTTCTAGAAGCAGGAGAGGCAAAAGCAAAACTACAATTTTCGGGGGCGGTAGTGTTGGCATCATAACCGGTTTGCACAGTATCTGAAGGTGATTCGGCATTATCTTTATTCAAAGTGGGTTTCAATTTAACGCCATTGGCATCAGAGCCCGCCTTATTCTTCTCCGCCAAGAGACGTTCATTTTTGCGTCTCTCAAAGGTTAAAGATTGGCGACATTCTTCCAATTGTTTAGTCAGTTCTTCACAGCGTGACTCCAAAGTCTCGATATTGTGACCAAGCCTATAAAATTTAAATTTCAAACAAATTATTTAAAAACTATTTAGAGGGGAAAATAAAAATTATACTCACGTTTTTATATGCTTTTTATCGGCGGTATTTTCAACGAGCAAACGATGATTGGCACGCTCCAAATCTTGTATACCGACTTCCAATTGTTCATAGACCTTTAAACGAGAATCGTTTACTTCCCGCAACGCCGTAGTATGCTTTTTCAAATACTATTTTTAAATTGTATTTAAACAAAAAAAAAATAAAGAAAACAAAGAAATTAATTAGTTTTAGTGTAAAAATGTTGAAATAGTTTATGCATGATTGATCACGAGATAAGAAATTGCAGTTGTCTACACTCATACACACACACTTTTATTTAGATTTTATTTAGCAGGGGTCACAGCTAATTAAATGCCAACAGATAAATTTAGAATAAAATGCAAAGAAATAAAATTCATTTCAGGAAATCTATTTAACTGACCCATTTTTTGTCTCTTTTAAAAAAAAAAAAAACATTTGTTTGTTTTTACATTTAAGGGGTTAAATATTTTATGCTTGATTGCAATAGTGTTAAAGTGTTGCAGCAACAAGATCGTATTTCTGAGATTACGGAATTTGGGTGTTCTGCATAGGTTTGCTGTGAAAACCAATCAGCTATAACCATAACAACACTATGGCAAATGTTGGAAAGTTGTTGAAACAAAAAAAAGAAAAACCAAATACTTTTACGTATTTATAAGGTTTTGTAATAGTGATCTACAAAAGCATTGAACTCTAACGTTCATTAATTGATCTTGGCGCCTTTTCTTTACTAAACTAAATAAAACCAAAGAAAATGTCAGTTAATGCTACAAACTGTGCCACAATTTAATGTAAAAATACTAACAAATTGCCAAAAAGTGATCTCTAATCAACGATCATTGCAGCAAAAACTAGGTTTGTTTAATTAATACACTTACCACAATTTCCTGTTCTTGTTCCTCAATAGTATGTTTGTGCTCTTTTAAAAGAGTTTCCAATTCTTTGTTGCGTTCCAGTAAAGTTTTACCCAATTCAGCAGCCAATTGAAGATCTAGAAAAAATCAAAAAAATATAAAACCAAAAATTAGTATAAGATCACTTATTAAGAAGCTAAAAAACAATATAAAAATTATTCACACTTTTCCCAAAAAAAACTTACGTTCATCAACTGAAGAGAAATTTTCAATATCTTTTTCAAGTTGTTGGAAATTAACATTAATGTTCACCATTTTTGCAAAGTTTTTAAAGAAATTAAAGTTTTAAATTTGTTGTACAAATTGAAACAGTTAAACTGTCGAGTTGTTTTAGGTTTGTTTAGTTAGTACGTTCGTAACGAAGCGTAAGACTAGACTGTGTCCTTTCGTTGCTCGACCTAGACATTTTATACTAAATATCCTCGCATTAGAAAATGCTACCTGTAGTTAGTAGTTTATAATTTTGATGTCAGCTGGCGGTCCTTTAATCAGGTAATAAGATTTAATGTCATCAAAAATATTCGCGGAAAAGGACTTTATTTCAAACATATGCAAAAATAGTTGTAAAATGTCTCAAGGATTAAACAGGTAGTTGTATTATTACAAGGCTTGTTATTTGTTATTCTAAGAATATTTATGATATTTTTGTTGCAAGCTAAAAATCCTAGTTTAATTGGAAAATACTTAAAGTAAGAAAACTGTACCTCTTTTTAAAAGATAATTTTTAGTACTTTGAATTGTAGGGCTATACATAATTTCAACGAAAATTTAACTTTTTGCATTAAAAAGAAAGCAAATAAAATTTAAATTTAATTTGTATTTCCAAGTGGAGAATTTTCGTTACTATATATTCAGATTCGAATGTTAATTCAAAGCCCCATTTTAGAAACATATTACCTACAAAAGACTTTTATTAACCCCCGTATTCAGTATCTCGGACGGAAATTTTATTTACAAAATTTGTATGAAAATGACTCAATTTTTAAATATTTTTTGAGTGCTTTTCATACAAAATTTGAAAATAAAATTTCCGTCCGTGATAGTAAATACTGGTATAAATGTGCTCATATTTTAAACTTGTAATTATCATCAAGAAAAATTCTACAATGATAATAAAGTAACTACTTTTTTTGTAATATTTATGAAAATTTCGTGCATAATACGAAATATTATTTAATTAAACCCTTTTATTAATGACAAACGACAATACTTTTAAGAAAAATTATAACATAATTTACAAATTATTTTCATAATTAGGCAGGGATAATTTTCAGTGTAAATTAAGATTTAAAGCATATCTGGATAACTTGAATTCAAGTCAAACTAAATTTATACTTTTTAAAAAATGTGTGTAATTTACACATTTCCGTTTGCACGGTTTCAGATTTTCGATACGACATTATACCTAATTAAAATAGGCTTCAATTAGACATCATTGGCGACATTTTTGCAAATTATTAAATAGTTCTTCTTTTAAATCTCGAGAACCTACATAAGTATATGCGCAATACAATTTTAACTAATAGGTGTCCCTGCCTGCCTAATTTTATGCAAATTGAAAAAATTTAATTTTCTAAAGGATTGAGTTGCACTGAATATCGAGACTCTATATTCAAAAAGTGCTAAAGGAACGCTAGGGAATCATTTGCAAGCAAAAACTCATTTTGGCCCCAGGTTGAGTTAGCACTTTTTGCATAAAAGGTGTTGATATCAGAGCAAAATATCACATATTTACTTTTAGACGATCGACTTCTAAGCAGATCTAGCCATGTCCGTCCGTCTGTCTGTTGAAATCACTATAGGCAGTTGAAAATTTGCATAAATATTCTCTATTGATAAGGTTTGTTTAGTATTGAAAATGGGTAAACGTTTTCAGATAGCCCCCATACAAGTTAATCCCCGAAAAACAGTTTTAACGGGTATAAATGTTTTAAAAATACGATTATACCGATTAAATTCGACATAAATAAGTTTCATATGAGCCAAAATCTTCGTACCAAATTTCATGAGGATGTGTCCATAATTGACCCTACCCCCCAAATAAGGATCCCTTCAGAAAATTACTTTAATGCTCATTAATGGCTTAAAAGTACGAGTATAGCTATGAAATTCGACATAAATAAGTTTCATACGAGCCAAAACCTTTCTTTCTACTGACTTTTATGAGAATCGGCATTTGATTGACCCTACTCTCATTACTGGCTTAAAAATACGAGTATAGCGATGAAATTCGACACAAGTAAGTTTCTTGGGAACCAAAATCTCTCTACCAAATTGTATGTGGGTTGATCCATATAAGGTCACCTTCAGAAAATTTCTTTAACGCTAATTACTGGAATAAAAAAGCGATGATATTCGATGTAAATAAATTTAATATAAACCGAAATTAGTCTACAAAATGGTTTGAGGATCGGTCAACAATTGATCCTAGACTTTATATAAGTTAATTTGAAGAGTAGGATTCAATAAATTACGAGTACAGCGATGAAATTCGAGATAAAAAAGTTTATGTATAGAAATATAATTAATCATTCCGAATTTAGCCGCTATATAAGGTTCCCTTCAGGAAATAATTTGTTTTTAAAAATAAATATTTTGTTAATTTCAAGTTGACTTAAGCTTTTTGTACGGCATACGGTTTGATGGTGGGTATATGAGATTCGGCACAGCCGAATATAAGACTCTCACTTGTTTTAAAAATAAAAAGTTAAAACAGTTCCACTTTTATTACCCCCCAAAACTTGATGTTTTTTTTAGAATTATCACTTTCTTTCGAAATTTTTAACAAATCTACAAACAAATCTGATTTTCTAGTCGTTAACAAATTTTTGCAAAATGTGCAAAAACTTCGTGATCGAATTAATATCTCTCTCTATTCGGTCACGAATGATTTATGAATTGCATTACAAATAATCCACATTTTGAAATAAATGTAGATGGCGTAAAAGTATAAATCGTTCAGATCTATACCAGAGATAAAAGCCTATGCAAAATGATAGGCGGCGGCGGCGCAACAATCCTAGATCGGCGACGGCAGCTTATTATAGAAAATATCGGCGGCGACTAAATTGTCGGCTCAATTTAACTTTTTCTTCAGAAATTGACCTTATAAGCGTTTATTATATTGAAAAATCTCTGTATCTCTGTCTGTTATATAGAAACCTGTCTCTATATAAGTTTTTTCTGCAGAAAATGAACATTTATAGTAGTTTTCACTCTTTTAATATTAGCACAATATTGTGTGGCAACACTTTTCAATTTGCCATAAGAATTTAAAGTAGTGGCAACTCCGTTCAAATTGGTGAAATTATTTTCTGAAATACATGTGCGATTCAAATTTTTATCAGCGGCTACGTTTAAGCCGACTTTGCTTTTGAGCCGAAAGAAGTCGGCGGCGGCGCGGCTTGCCAAATATTACCGGCGACCAGCCGCCGCCGATTTGAGCCGTCTCGGCTTGTATCTCTGATCCATACTACGGTTTGAATCCACACTAAAATGAATCCTACTTTTAAGAATCTTGAAGTCTAAGGCGACATCTGCAAAATTTTTTAGTATAAAAATAGATTCAGATAAAATTGTCTTAATTATAGAGAATCTTACTTTCTTTTCAGAAATAATAAAACAAAAAAATCATTATCAAACTTCTTAATCTGAAAATATACATATTCTGTGGTTAATAACCTATAGACATAATTAAAACTATAAAAGATCAGCAAGATCATATTTAATATTTTAATATCATCTATCTTTATACAAGTTCTTGCACTACATTCGAAATAAATCTTCAAAAAAAATTCTATTCATGGCTTCCGGTTAGCAATTCAACGCATAATATTAACATTTCTAATGCAATATGGTGCTTTCAAAATTATCAATAAAATTTATTTATTTAAAAAAAAAACAACAAACTTGAATAAAATTAAATATTAAATAATTTCCTATAATGAGACTGACTCATCGTCAACACAAGTTGCAAATCTGTATTAATAATACCAAAAAGTATTGTTTTGAATTTATTTCTTTCACACGACTCTAAAACCTGTCTAGGTGTTTGTTGTTAATATATATTTTAAATTTGCCTTTAACGATTTTGGAAAATTTTTTAAAATATAAATACTTAAGCAAAGGTTAATAATTTAATTTATTGTAAAAATAAATGATTAAAGCAATTTAATTGTGTATTTATATGATGCATTTTAGAGGCATAGGTACAGCTACTCAAATAAATTATATTTAATTATTTTCTTAAACATTTTCCATTATAAACATTAAACAAGTTATTAAGTAGAAATAACTACATAGAAAATCTCAAATAAATAATTGTCTAAATGTAAACATGAGCTTTAAGCATTAACTATAATTTTAATCTGTATAATATAATGTATAATTTTCTTAAAAAAAACCTAAAAATCTCACAGTTTATTTTAAACAAATTTGAAATTTTAATAAATTTATTAAAAACATGCAATGCAACATACATATTTTAAATGTTGTGCGTGTTTAATTCAATTATTTAGAATTTTTACTTTCGAAATTATTAAAAGTTTTGTTTAAAGTTCTTGAAATTCCATGTAAAGAATTTCTTTAATACTTTAAATTATTTATAAGTTCAGTGACTTTTTTGCTGTTTTTATAAATATTTTTACTTGTTGCTTCTCATACTTACAAAAAAATTGCTTACATTTGAAATTATAATTGAATTTCTTGTAATTTTGTTAAATTTTTTTACTACGTGAAAGAATTCTCATGATATTTATTAACAAGAAATTTAAAAGAATTAAGTGGTAAATTATAATATGATTAACTATTAGCTTTAGAGTCAACTATAATCGAGTAGAGTCAATCACAGTAGAGAATAGTCGACTGTTGTGCAGTATAGGTGAGTATAGTCAACTTCATTCGCCTAAAGTGTAGTTTTGTTGACTATAATTCAGTAGATCGAGGAACGTCGACTCAAAAATCAAGCCTAGTCTACTATAATCGACCAGACTCAACTATAATAGAGCAAAATCGACTAGAGTAAAGTGAAGTAGAGTACAGTCAAGAAAAGTCCACTAAAGTTTAATAGTGTCAACTACAGCAGAGTAAAATGGGCTGCACTTGAGTAAAATTTACACCGACCCGAATATAATCGACTAGAGTTGATTAAAATCGCCTACAGTGAAGTAAAATCGATTACAATAGAGTATAGTCGGCTACAATCTAGTAGAGTCGACTAAAGTCAAGTTAAGTCGAGCACATTCGATTAAAGTTGATAACATTTGAATAGTGTCGACTACAGTCTATTGGAATTTGAACAAAATCTTCTACAGTAGAGCAGAGTGGGGTAAAGATTCGACTAAAATCGACTGCAGTCTAGTAGAGTCTACGTCAATCGAGTAGAGTCGACCACAGTCAAGTAAAGTCGACTGGTGTCGACTACAGTCAGCTTCAATCGTCTACAGTCAGCTTCAATCGTCTACAGTCTAGTAGTGTTGACTATAGTCGAATAAAGTCGACCCAAATCAAGAAAAGTCGACACTACAATCAAGTAGAGTCGATTATAGTCGATTAGACTCGACTACAATCGAGTAGAATAGACTATAGTCAAGAATAGACTATAGTGTCGACTATAGTCAAGAATAGACTATAGTGTCGACTATAGCCGAGTAAAATCGATTGCAGTTGAGCAAAATCTACAACAGTAGAGCAGAACCAAATACAGTCGACTAGAGTCGAGTAATATTGACTCTAGTCAAGTGGAGTGAACTATAATCGTCTATACTCGTTTAGACTCGACTCAACTCCAGTCGATTTTACTCGACTACAAATGAGAGCTCAACCGAATACAATCAACTAGAGTCGCGTAGCATCGATTGTAGTCAAGTAGAGTGGACTATAATCCTCTATAGTTGGGTACAATCTAATACCCAAATTCAGTAATGTAAGTCAAGTACATTCGAATAGTACAGTTGAATAGTATCGACTACACTCGAGTAAATTTTACTACAGAAGAGCTCGACTTAGTCGAATAGAGAATCGAGTGCAGTCTAGTAGAAAATGGATTAGAGTAAAGACGGCTACAGGCTTTAAATGATTAAAGAATCGACTACAGTCCAACAGATTCGACTAAATCCGAGTAGAATCGTTTAAAGTTGACAATAGTCAAATAGACGATAACAGTCGAGTCGAGTAGACTACACTACAATCGAGTAGAGTAAGCTTCAATTTATTATAGTCGACTACAATCGAGTGTAGGCGACTACAGTCAAGTAGTGCTATAAGAATCAACTTTAATCGATTATAATCCCAGCAAAATCTTTACTTACCCGGTAAGTAGGCAAGTAATATTGGAGCAAAGTTTAAGTACTTTCTTTTTGAGTGAATAACTGCTTATTTTTGTTTGACGATGACCAAAAAATAACTGGTTACAAATGTGCTTACCCGACTTTTTCGGATTTAAAACCGGCTGTACAGTTACTTTCTGTGTTTATTAGTCTATTCTATTACCAAATGATCCATTAACAAGTTGTTTTATCGTGCTATTTGGAATAGTTTTTACACAAAGGTATAAATCAATATTTCTTCAAAAATCTTCTAATATCGACTAGGTTTAAAACCATTCACTAATTCCTTATTAGACATACGCTCTATACATCTGGCTACAAATCCTATCCAAAAAATTAAATAATTTTATTAATAAAGACCACTCATTACCAAGTAATGTGTGAAATAACTACATCACCTACAATACTCATTACCAAAATTTGAAAATATTTTACTGGGTTAGGCTGTAATCGAGTAATGTTATCTACAATTGAGTAAAAGCTACTACAGTAGAGCAGAGTCGACTACAATCGAGTATAGAATTGACTAAAGTCGAGAAGATTCGAGGTCTTACTGTAGTTGCAAATACATATAACAAAAGTATTTTAATATGAAATCAATTTTCTGACAGCAATTTGCATTATTAAACAAATAAACTTAATGATATAATTTAACAGAGCATTTTTATAATAATTTTATTTAATTTATATTAAACAATAATATTTTTCTTATAATACTGGAAAACCAAAATTATTATAATTTTCTTGTTGCAGCTGCAATGAAAATGTTTTCAAAGATGGCACAAATGTTTGACAGCAGTTGGCATTTGTTTATTAGCATTTTATATTTATATAAATTTAAAATGTTTAAAATCATACCCATATGCCGGATTTCTTTTTATATTTGTTATAAATTTAACTCTTTAATGATAATAACTAAATAAAAAATATATTACCCAGCTCTGCCTTGGTTTACGCATCATGACTACACTGCAGCTTGTCATTTGGTTTAACTTTTATTTGTTAATTTTGCACATTAACTGTCAATCATGTTGTCATGTTTTTTTTTTTGTTTGTTTTCATTTTCATCTTTTACTAAAAATTAATTGTTTATTTTATTGTTGTTTTTTTTTTATTTTTCAATTTCTATTTTATTTGTATGTTTTAGAAAACTACAAGCTGTCTTTGGTTTGTCTGTTTATTTATTTTATCTGTTCATTAAGTCATTTTTCAAATGAAATTACACACATATATTTGTTTAAGTAGAAATTTGTAAAAACAAAATATTTTAAAAGTTGTTTTTTTTCAATAATTTGCAAATGATTTGGTTTTTGGTGTGATTACATCATGTTAAAAAATGAAGTATTTTACATGTTTGTTATTTTAACTGATTTATGTTTTTTTTTTAATTAAATAATTAATTCAATTTAAATTATAGTTAATTTTTGATGTTTAGTAGTTGCTTAGTTGCAATTAATTTAGTTAATTAAGTTGGTATTTGAAATTAAGTGATAAACATTTCTGAAATATTAAAATAGTAATTTTAAAATTTATGTCATTTGTCAAATCAAAATTTTTAATTTGAAGTAACATTGACCTAATAAGTTGAGTAGTATTTGGCTACAGTTGAGTAGAGTTGACTATAAGCGAGCAGATTCGACTTTAATCGAGTAGAGTCAACTACAGCGGAGTAGAGTCGTCTACAAGCGAGTAGATTCGACTTCAATCGTATAGAGTCAACTACAGCGGAGTTGAGTTGACTGTCAAGTAGAGTCGACTACAGCAGAGATGCGATAGTCGAATAGACTCGACTGCAAGAGGGAAGATTTGACTTTAATCGAGTAGAGTCAACTATAGCGGAGTAGAATAGATTAAAGTCGAGTAGAGTTGACTGTCAAGTAGAGTCCACTATGGTAGAGAAGATTGTACAGTGGAATAAAGTCGACTACTATCAAGTAGAGTCGACTATGGTCGAGTAGAGTCGACTACAATCGAGTAGAAACGACTAATAGTCGAGTAGATTCGACTATGTTCGAGTAGAGTCGACTATGGTCGACCAGAGTCTACTACAGTTGTTTAGAGTTGACCACGACCAAGTAGAATCAACTTCAATCGAGTAGAGACTACTATTAGTCGAGTAGATTCGAGTATGTTCGAGTAGACTATGGTCGACCAGAGTCTACTACAATTGTTTAGAGTTGACCACGATCAAATATAATCAACTTCAATCGAGTAGAGACGACTAATAGTCGAGTAGATTCGAGTATGTTCGAGTAGACTATGGTCGACTAGAGTCCACTACAGTCGTTTAGAGTTGACCACGATCAAGTAGTTGATTAGTTGATTACAATCGTCGACAAGAATTGACTACACTCGAGTAAATTTTACTACTATGGATGGAAAGGTAGAGAAGATTAGATAGTCGAATAAAGTCGACTACTATCAAGTAGAGTCGACTATGGTCGAGTAGAGTCGACTAAAATCGAGTAGAGACGACTAATAGTCGAGTAGATTCGACTATGTTCGAGTAGTGTCGACTTTGGTCGACCAGAGTCTACTACAGTTGTTAAGAGTTAACCACGACCAAGTAGAATCAACTTCAATCGAGTAGAGACGACTAATAGTCGAGTAGATTCGAGTATGTTCGAGTAGACTATGGTCGACTAGAGTCCACTACAGTCGTTTAGAATTGACCACGATCAAGTAGTTGATTAGTTGATTACAATAGTCGACAAGAATTGACTACACTCGAGTAAATTTTACTTCTATGGATTAGTGTCGATCACAGTCTGGCAGAATTAACCACAATCGATTAGTGTTGACTACAATCGAGTAGTGTCGACTGCAGTCTTGTAGATTCAACTACTGTCGAGTAGATTTAACCATATTTGTGTAGATCCGACTATAATCGACCAAATTCGATATGATAGAAAACGAATATCATATGTCTACTGCTACCACTTCAATTAAAATTGGAGTTAATCTCTTTGGCAAATAAAAAAAATATAATTGCAAATCCCAAATTCCTAATTAGGTTTATAAAATACCATTTTAAAGAAAAATATGATTAGATGTGTGAATATTCAAATTGTATGCATCCCAGGCGCATTAAATGTGAAAACACACACACACATATTTTCTATGTAAACATGGTAAATTTCCTGACTTTCCAAAACAATAAAACACTTTCAAATTATATTTTATGACAATATGCGTTTGTTGGTATCTTCTCAAAAAAAAAAAAAAACAACTACAATAATGGAGTATTGTTTTGGAACATGTTACATTACTACATGGTTAATGCCACGAAAAAAATCCTTTTCCTTTCATTTCCATAAGACAAAGTGTTATCATTTTTATGCGTTTCCTTGAATTATTTCCATTTCACAGGCAGGCAGAGCACTTTTCACACAAAACGCAAACTACCATCATCATACTAAAAGATGCATGCATATTTTTACTATTTTATAATTTCGCAAAAGTTCGTTTGGGGACTTTCACTTTCCTCATATATTGAAAAAATAGAAAAAAATCTTTGAAATAAAAAAACAAATTTTGGTAAATAACGCAATCTCTTACAAAATAATAGTAATGATCAAAAAAAACCCCCGAAAAAAATTACACACAATCTCTTCTCACATACGCGCCTTAAATGTGCAATATTTTATAACTTTTAACAAACATTTTTGTAGCATCATCCATAAATAATAATAAAATAAACACAAATTCATGTAAATCTTTCACTTTAATGTCATCATCTGCATTAACTGCTAAAAAAGGAAAGAAAGCAAAGCAACTTCCAAAAAAAACAAAAAACACAACTTTTGCATTTTGTAACATGTTGCATTTGTTGGCCCGGCTTCTTGCAATTACGCACAAATTTTAAACAAATATTTTACTTGCAGGCTAGAGCAGTTAGTGGACTCACAAAACAATTGATTCAATTGATTAGCGTACAATTAATCTTGCTTTGAACATACAAAAAAAAAAAACAATTTGCACGCGTGGCCACCATCCACATTAGTTGAACGACAACAACAACAACAAGTCTTGTGTTTCGAAACAAAAACATACATCTAAATTAGCCAGACATCTGGTCGAACGGTCAAACATTTGCGAAATGAAGGTTTAATACATTAAAACAAGTGTCATTATCATTGAAAGGCAATACCAATACAATGGACAACAAACTACTGCTGCTGACGCTGCTTTAGCTGTAGTATTACAACATGCTGTGGCAATTATAGTGTACACGATTATTTGTATGTTTGTTTGTTGCACAAATAACAATGCACGAGTAAAAGTACGTGAATGTTTGAAAAATTTTAATACAATTGCAAAGCGGTATTTTTTTCTTCTTCTCCGACCGCTGCTCAACATATTGTTACTTTTAAGAATTTCAAAGAAACACAAAAAAAAAGTTTGCAAATAATTTGCCAAAGTATGTTTTAAAAAGGCATCATTAAAGAGTTTGAAATTTTTCAATGTCAAAATGTCTTTATAATGTTGTGTGTTGTTTGTTTTTATTTTGGAATGGTCATCAAGAAGCATGTGGAGATACATACATATATATATAACAATTTAAGATATTATGAAATCGTTTTAAGCAACACAAACATTTCTAAGACCTTAGAGTGGTTAGACGGTAGTTGTAATATTTTGAATCCAAATTAAGGGTCCTTCTGTTTCCAAAGTTACATTTTATTATTTCAGAACTTGTAGTCGATCCCATCACATTCGTCTATTTTGTACTCCGCTTCTCATGAACTAATGAATAAATCAGATCATAGCAATGTGGTTTTTTGATTTCCAGCTGATCTTTTGAAAGATCATTTGACTGAAAAGGTCGTATTTATTAACTCCTAACTTGCAGTCGATCTTATTTCATCCCAAACTCTATATATTGTAGTTTCATGTTTTGGATCAAAGTTATATCCAAACACATCCATTTTATTAGATTTCTAGAACCTCAGTAGCAAGAATATATTGTCTCCAAACTTACAGCAGATCCTACCTATCTTAAGTCGATTTTGATTCAAGATTTTATTATATCTCTCTATTTTGTACTTCGCTACCCATAAACAATTCAATCAGATCATAAGAATTGGGTTTTTTGATATCCTGTTGATCTTTCGCAAGATCATTTGACTGAAAAGATCGTATTTATTCACTCCTAACTTACAGTCGATCTTATTTCATCCCAATCCTTATATATTGTAGTTCCAAGTTTTGGATAAAACACCGCAGCAAGCATCGATCTGTCATACGAAAAAGTATTGCAAAGGATAATGTTTCTAATGGTTTCAATTTCTGTCTCGATCGCCGGAATGCTTAAAACCAAAACCCAAGGTCTAACACCGACATTGGCCACCAAAATCTAGATCATCACCAGATCCGGTTGATCAGTTCAACCGACATTTATATCAAGATCAATTTATGGATCTACAATTTTTGCATAACAACATACCACCGGACTCTGTCTGCAGTATGAATTTTAAATACAGTCTACGATCCAAAGCCCTGACACGAAGATATCATCAACAATGGATTCAATATTATTGGATTAACGCAAGCTTTTCAATTTAGTCTGCTATAAAAAGTGTTATGCTTCCATTGAATGACGAAGATAGATCCGTTTTAGAATCGTCAACTTTTACGATAGCGCCAAGTATTTTAAATTTATATATCTACGGTTTTTACTAGTAGTTCGGATTGTAAAAAGATCTTCTGTATTGGAATTCTCAAATATTTTTTTCAGTATCAGATGTCGACATTTGAAACTGTTATTCCCTCTTATTCGGAGGCCAACGTGATTCTTTTCTGAATAAGAATCTTTATCATTCAATTCAGTATATTTAGAGGTTGCTGATTTGCAGTCAGAGGCCTCTCAATAACTTGAAGATTTTGCGCCCGTAGTTTCTCATCTAGATTTAGGTTATGGAGCAGAAAATAATACTTTGAAAAATCGAAGTTCAATTACAATAATTTCTGACAAAGTTCGCTAGAAGGCTATTAAATACCCAGTAAAAACTTTCATTACCATGTAAGGGGTTAAAATGCTAAAATTTACTTACACAATAGCATTTTAAGTCATTATTTTAACACGGTGATGTCATTGCACGGCAAGTACTTACCACAAACGTTTACAAGTAATAAGAAAAAGTATTTAATGTAAATCTCATGAAAAAACGTATACAGCTTCCATATCTTCACTGCTAAGATGACTAATGAGTTAGAAAGTATTTATATAACACATTATTAGTAGGGCCTTATTAGACTACTTCTATGTAATCCAGATGATATGTAGTAGTCATTGAAAATATGTTGTTAGATAAGTAATTACAATTGAAAGCCATTACCTAGTTTTTGCTGGGTATCACTAATGAATTCTTTAAGTTCTGGATATCTTTTAAAGAATCGGATTTGATGCGATTGAAAACCTAAAACCCTGGCTAAATATTCACATTCACGCTTCGAATGGTCAATTGTAGTTCTAGGCACTTTCTATGATTTAACTCATGATATTTCTAGTTCTGAACTTGTACATTTGGGGATTAACGCTGACAGAATAGACTTTCAGAACAACATTTTATAAATAAAGTTGTCTTGGCGCTGTTATAACATCTCAAAAAAGGCCGATATCTCAAATCCCAGATGTAATTGACACATTCACGATTCGAATGATGGTGGATTGTGGTTCTAGGTACTTTCTAAAAGGTGTAAAAATTGCGTTTTTTCAAACATCAAGACATAATATGTCAAATCCCAGATGAGATAGATTCAGAGGCGAGACTCGGATACAGCAGAATTTAATCCTTTAGAAAAGTATACTTTGATCTCTGGGTTAAAAATTTGTGGGCGTGTTAAAGGTACTATAAAATTCATTTAGAAAGTTGAAGAACCAGAACGATTTCAAATTAAACTACTTCCAATCTTTACAATATTTAAGGAAATCTACAAATTAAATTATTTTGTTTTTCTCGAAAGCCTATTGTACTCTCAAAATGTTAACAATTTGGGAACTATATATGAAATGCAATGTAAACTATACTTTCAAATACTTGCTATTCATCATAAATTAATTTTAATTAATGTTTCCAAATCTAATTAGCTGATCGTTAGATCAGTGTATATATCATAATTATTATTTATAAGGGAACATACATTTCTCTGCGAAAACAATAAGATTTCCGACAAATACTACAACTACTATAACATATTTATAATGACTAGTAAAATTTCAGTTATTACAATGAGACAATTTGTTTTACAAAACAAAAACCTAAAGTTTGTTAAAAAAAACCAACTTTGAAGACAACTATGAGTAGCAATTACAATTTGCATATTTTCCCGTCCAAACGACAACTGTGTATGTAAGTTTTATTCTATTGTTAATTTTTATTACATAAACAATTAACAGAAAAAAAACAAAAAAACTCAAATAGAAAAAAAAGACTGGCTTAAAGTAACAACCCACGCATTAAATACTTTATAAATCTAGACAAACTTGTAGAGCTGCTGTTAAAAGTCTTAAAAGTCAAATGTTGGCCAACTTAAGCTGGAAACCAGTAAGAAGTGGCTGAGTTAGGCGGAAAAAAAAACAACACAAACAATGGGCAGAACCACTAAAATATACACACTTCCATAACAATTAGAAGCAACTACCAAATAAACTTATTTAACCATAAAAACACATCTGTTATAAATAAAAACTCTAAACATGCATGTTGTCCGTCCGTCTGTCAGTCTATTATGAATAGATCATTTTTTTTAATTTTCTGCTCATTTCTTGTTTCTATACAAAAATGGGTTAACAAATGTTTTAATGCAGTTTTTTTTTTGCAGTGTTGAGTAAAAATGCAGAACAAATTAACTCTAAACTATTGTTGTTTAGAAAAAAAACAATTTTTTATTCTTTACTATTTTTAAAAAAATGCCTGTTAAAATTCAAATATTGTTTTGTTTAGCAGCCTACGCACTCATTCTTTATTGCATTTTATTTTCATGCGAATGTAATAATTATTTTTTTTTTCGTATAAGTTTTTTATTTAACAGACATTTTCATAGTTTAATGCAGAAAAGGAAAAAAATGATTATTACACAAGTTTTTTGTTGGTTTGTTTTAGCAGTAATTTTTTTTATTTGTTTGATAATTGAGTATGCTAAAATAAACTCATACATAATGCTAAAATTAACTACTAACCACTAGTTTCTTTAATTAGTTAGCTGAGGTAATTTATGAGGTGTTAAATACTAAGTTTAGTTTTTTATGTTTTAATTAATATTTAAGAAAAATTAACACAACTTATTGATATATATGTATATGTTTTAGTCATGGGTTCTTTAATAAGAGATTAATAAACGGCATAAAGTTAAAATTAAGTAATTTTTACTCAAATCTAGCCGGTGTAATGTCAGAAGTATAGCTTTAGAATTTAGAACATTTTTGAAAAAGTTCATTGACCAAAAAATAACGAGCTTTTTTCAAGAATTATATTCTTGATTTGAGCACGATGCGTACTTGAATCAAATTTTAATTAATTGAAACTGAAATATAACCTGTCACTAAAGATCACTAGAAAGTAAGCAGCAGATGCTGAACTAGTGATGTTAGTAGTTTTTTGGTCATAATGAACGTATGTCTTTCGAAACTGATTTCAAAGGTTCTAGCACCTATTCAATTAAAAAGAGTTTTATTTAGGATAGGTCCAGACCGGACCCCCACTCAGACGTTACCCAGCTTTGGTTTTCGTTCTGCGCGTCAGATGAGTTCGGTCGCTATATTTTGAACGAAGCAAGTACTGTTTTATTAGGGATATGTTCCGATCAGATCCTTAGTTCAGATGTTACCCAATCTTTGGTCCGATCCATTTAAGTGTTACATACCATTAAATTAGAGTTATTTGTCACATCAGTTTGATCGAAGCAATAAACATTTTTCCATTATGCTAGAACGTTAACTTAGTTTAGGATCAAGCAACAAATGGGATTTTTGAATGAAAATTAATCCGATATGTAATCGATATCAATATCGGAACCTGAACATACATATTCTTACTCAAACAAGCCAAGATTGCAAACTTGTTCCAGAGTTTAAAATATGTCGTCCAAGTGTATATTTTCTTTTAATTGATCGGCTTTTTGAGTTAAGACAAAGCGAAACTATATACCCATTACTCGAGTCTACTCAGCACGGTGGTTGTTGTTGTAACAGTTCGACTGTGGCCGATAGTTTTTACTTCGGGAAAAAGCTTTCGTTTGATACAGCTTTCGCTGGGTTGACAATTGTCGTTGGAACGACCTTATCTTACTCAGCACGGTGGATCTATATGGTTTATTTATATTCGATCCATCGAATTTTTGAGTGAGATTCTTAAATAAGAAATTAGTGATCACTCCCACTAAAATATGATTTTTCTAGTGAAAATATAGTATTCCATTTCCGAGATATCTGGATGAAATGAGTGACATTTTTTCTCAAAAATAAGTAAGTTAAAGCAAACTAGAAGAAAACGAGTTATTGTGTAAAAATAGTTCGACTGTAGCCGTTAGTATCTTCCTAAACAAAACGTTCGTTTGATACACATGTCGATGGGTTGACAATTGTCGTGGGAACGACCTTATCTTACTCAGCACGTTGGATCTATTTGGTTGATTGTCTCGTCTTCTATAGACGATCACTAATTTTTCGCATCGATCGATCAAATTTATGAGTGAGATTCTTAAGTAAGAAATTAGTGATCAGTCCTCACTAAAATATGATTTTTTTAGTGAAAACATAGTATTCCATTTTCGAAATATCTGGATGAAATAAGTGAAACTTTTTTCAAGCATAAAACTAGAGTTTTTGTGTTAAAATTGATTTCGATTCAAAATGGTTTTTTTAGTGAAATAATCAAAGTAAACTTTTTCCCCATTTTTTTTTTAAATCTAGAAGTTCTTGAGTTAAAAATTCGAATTTCTGTGGAAAACGAGAGGTTTTAAAATAAAAAGAATGAGAAACTTTAGTATTTTCCATCTAAAATTGATTTGTTAGTAAAAAGATTTTTATGGAAACGTATATTTCTGTCTAATCGGGGTAAATCTATGCCTTCTAGATGCAAAGATATGACACCGATCAAATCAAATGAAATTGTGGCAATGTGATTTGATTTCATTGGGGCTAATTTGATTTAATTTGATCGACGTTATATCTTTGTATCTAGAAGGCATAGACTTACCCCGATTAGGCAGAAATAGCAGCCTTTATGTTGTAATATTGACTACAAATTGTCGTATGTCGAGGAAAAATAGTCGTATGTCGAGACAAATGGTTTCGTTAAACGTCCACAGAATTGTGTAATCATCCAGAGACACTTAACTTGAATTAGTACATATTTGTCAAGGAACTGTACTGCAAAGAGCATTTCCTCCTCAACGAAAACTTTAATCGTCTCCTCTTTAAGATACTTATGAAATAACATTAGACCCAAAATATTTCATTTAATATAACAAAACAAGGTATATATTGGCCTATATATTTGATGGAAATATATATTATTATAATTTTATATAAAAATCCCAAAAAAAAGTCAAGGTCATTTGCAAATGTTTGTTTAATCAAATGCAAATTTATTTAAAAAAAACTTAAGCTAAATATTAAAAAAGATAAAAATTTTTACTTTTTAAAAAAAAGCTGCTCTAAGCTTCATATAGACAGCAGACTAAACTTATAACTATTTATAAATTTAAAATAACGGAATTAGTTTTGTAATATTGTAATTTTAAATATTTATTATAATTTACTATACTTTCAAACCCACTGTGCAATTTAGGTTAATCTTTTTGGGCAACAAAAAAAAGTATTTCTATTAAGTTGTTAAAGCACCTATTTATATTTATGAGGATCAAATGCCAACTAGATTTGGGAACGTTTTGCACTCGAAATAAAGTAATTGGCAAACATGATATAGTTAAATATCAAATAATATCTTGCAAAAAAATATATATAACAAATTACAAAGTGCTAGAGGCAAATTTACAAAATAAAATGATAATTTTTTTCTGTTTTTTATGGAAACAAATTATTTAATAACAAAACAATAGACAACAATTTAAAACAAAACTATAACAAAACAACGCATTTTTAAGATTAAAAAAAAAAAAACGTTATAAAATATTTTTATAAAATTTTACAAAAATAATTTGCTCCAATAATTGAGCTTTATGCTTATTTATGGGTGTTACTATAACAAAGCTTTTATGGTTTGAAAGCGTGTGAATGCGGTTAAATAGTTTGAGGCAAAAGAAATAAAATTATGTTGATAAAAATTTGCATTAAGTGTTTAATGTTTAATTTGTTAAGGCCCTTTCTGGACATTTCTCTTTTTTTTGCTCTACCTGTTGAGTTCAGATAACTAGAGATGAGTGAGTTACAAATGATTCATGGCCCAAAAATCAATTGAATAATAAATAAAGTTTGTTGTTTTTTATTTTGGCAATAGAAAGTGAAATCCATGGGGATTTATTTTTATTATGATTACATTTGGCAATTGAGTAGGTCGATCGGTCAAAGACTTAACAAAAAATAAAAACAACTCAAGCTTTATTTAAACAACAATATAACAGAAATGATCAAAGAAAAAAAGCTTTCATCCCCACCTAAAGCGAATTAATTAATAGTGGATGGATTTTTTACACAAAAACTGAGTTTTTTTTTTTGCGTTATGCACGGTTTAAAAAAAAAACATATTTATAAAAAAACAACATTGGCAAAAAAAATATACAATATTACTTAACAATTTATGAATAAATATTTGTTATTTTTTTGATTTTCTGGGATTTGTTTGTAACACACTATATAAAAAGGTTGAGATATTGTGGCTGGAGTTTAGTCAATTTTATAACGCAGTCAAAACGAAATGTATATAAAGAAATTTTTAATATTTGCTGTAATATTTTGCCTTTTAGAGGCTTTAAAGGTTCAGGGTGAAGAAATGCTAAATACAAGTGAAAAATCGGTAACAAACAAAAGTGAAGAAACTAAAGAATTAAAACAATTAAAATTGAATAATAAAAATATACCCGATAATAATATTAAGCCTCCCGAATTGGTGAATAAAACTGAAAATTTAGAAAAGATAGCCGAAACTAATGAACCCACTCATGACACCCCTAATGTTTTAAAAGTCATGGAAATAGCTTTAAACGATGAGGATCAAGTAATGTTGCAAAATCTAAATGGTATTATAGAAAAAGTACCAGAAATGAATACAACTAGTATGCAGCAAAATCGTGAAGGTAAATCGTTTAAAGATGAAAACCTTAAAAGAGCAGCCGAAGCTTTAACGGATGAAGAAATTACTGAAATTATAAAATCCATATCATTTCCTCACGACGATGAAATCACTGAAGATAGTGAAGCTCATAAATTAGCCTCAGAAACTGAAGTAGAGCCTCGTTCGACGGAAGGAACACGTCAAGAAAAATCTTTAAAACCCCATAGTCATGGTTATTATGTTATAGCCTTTACACCCGTAGAAGATGAATCCGATAATAAACTACACGATACATTGCCCTATACCAGATTACAAATTTTACCCGCTGAACGTTCCATGAATGGTGATGCCATTGATAATCCTAGGTTTATAAGCAAGAAAAGTTGGAATCGTTATATCAGACGTATAATGAGACAAATACGCAAGGGTACAAGAAAAATACAACGTAAAACCAAAGTCAAGACCCTTAAAGAAGAACCCACAGTGGAGAATTTCCTTAAACGCATGTATAAGATCAGTCAAGAAAAGCGACTGAAACAGCAACAGACCAAAAAGAAATCTTCTTGGTTTATATGGTGATTAAAAGCGTTTAAGATTAATTTTCTAAGTTAAGATTTTTATTTTTATTTATTTAAGAAAACTCCTCGAAAAGAAATCATTAATGTTAAGAAGTTATTTTGCTGTAATTGTGAAAATAAGACTTTTTTTATATATATATTTAATAAATTATTTTAATTAACTTTCTCTTCCGACTTAGTGCTTAAAAAAACAGATCTTTTTATTTATTAAAAAAAAAAACTAAAAAAAAAATCGTAAAAATTCTTGTTGCTTTAAGCCAAGCTTGTTTAGTTGGGGAACCAGTTGACAAAACATATTACATGTTTTAGCCAAATTTGCCTTAGCTTGACAGCTGGGATGATAAAAGCGGCCAGAGGATAGCTAAAGCATTGAACACACAGGTGTTTTTCCCTAAGAGTTATAGCAGCTCACTGCTGGTGGTGGTGCTGCTGCTGATGATCATCAATGTCTTGACTTTAGTTGATGTGTTGTATCAACTTGCCCGAGGAGTTAGTTAACTTTCTCGTTTGCTACGCATGTTTAGTTTTGGCAAATTTTTCTACAGAAAAATTTTGCTAAAGCTCATATGTGTTAAGGAAACTAAATATCTAACTATGTATTTTTCTCATCTTCTTCTACTTGGCAGATTAACCATTAAAATTCATTACACACCTACGGTTTTTTTCTTTCTTCATATAGAAACTATTTGCCAATGCCAGTTTTTGTTATTAAAGTAAAAAAAAAAAAACTTTCCTCTTCATTATTACCTTGCCACAACAACAATAATGTTTGCAATTTAGAAGAAAAAAACAACATAAAAAATTCTTTTAGCAGGTTGGAAAGTAAATGAGGGCCCCTGTTGCAAGCTCATGCAACTTGTTGCTGTTAGTTGGTTACATTAATTTTCTTGTTTGATTAGATAGTTTAAGTCTTGAGTTGAGTTTTCTATTAAATTTATAGTTGCGACAAACAAAAGGTATTATTTAAATAAAAATTAATTGAAAGTTTTTGTTTTCTTTTTGCATAGAGCAAGAATTTTGCTGTGAAAATAAGAAATTTTTTTTAGACATGGGTGAGGTGTTTGGAATGTTTGATTGGAAAGTTGGAAAATACTATGTTTTGTATTAAAAAGTTTTAAAAATAACTTTTAATCATTAATCATTTCTAGATGTGAGAATAAGAGACACTTTGGTGGAAAATTTCCATGCAACTCTGTATTGTGTCTTGACTAACCTACTCAAAGTGTCTAGGCAATAAATCTTGTATTTTTACTTTTAATTTGATCTTATATAGACTATTATATTATCTGAATGTAAAGTTTGCATTTCAAAATTTTAAAACTTTAAATCATTAAGAATTGTTATGTAGTCAAGATAATCAAATATACTCATTAGTTGAAATTATTTATGCAACTCTGTATGGTGTCTTAGCTAATTTACTCAAAGTGCCTTTGCTGAATGTCTTGAGTCACTAAGTGATATTTTTCAAAATACATTTTTAAAAATTTTTCGCATAGTATACCTTTATAAATAACAGTTCAAGTATTTTATCTGATTTATTTAAGTTAATTTTCCAATATCCAACTTACCTGAAAATAAAGAAGAAAGAAAGAGGTTAATAATTGTTATACGTATTAAATAATTAAAAATTATAACTAATTATGATAATGTAATTTAAAATAAGTGCAAAGTATGAATATGCCCGATCGTAAGACACCCTATATACAATTCTCTGACGTTCCAAGATTTATATATTAATATTATTATTAGTTTTTAAGTCTTACATTGTAAGAATGCCTTAAGGTATGCTACACAGAAAATAATCCATGCCTAATATATGTATACGAAAAATGTCGTACATTGTACGAAATGCTTCATAAATTAGTACAATGCAATATATGTACAAATGTATGAACTAGAACTGAACTAGACTGAACTAGAACCTGAACTAGAACTGAACTAGAAGAACTGAACTAGAACTGAACTAGAACTGAACTAGAACTGAACTAGAACTGAACTAACTGAAACTAGAACTGAACTAGAACTGAACTAGAACTGAACTAGAACTGAATCTAGAACTGAAACTAGACTGAAATAGAACTGAACGAGAACTGACCTAAACGGACTAGACTGAACTAGAACTGAACTAGAACTGAACTAGAACGACTAAACGAACTAGAACTGAACTTAGAACTGAACTAGAACTGAACTAGAACTGAACTAGAACTGACTAGAACTGAACTAGAACTGAACTAGAACTGAACTAGAACTGAACTAGAACTGAACTAGAACTGAACTGAACTGAACTAGAAAACTGAACTATGAAACTGAAACTAGAACTGAACTAGAACTGAACTAGAACTGAACTAGACTGAACTAGAACTGAACTAGAACTGAACTAGAACTGAACTAGAACTGAACTAGAACTGAACTAGAACTGAACTAGAACTGAACTAGAACTGAACTAGAACTGAAACTAGAACTGAACTAGAACTGAACTAGAACTGAACTAGAACTGAACTAGAACTGACTAGAACTGAACTAGAACTGAACTAGAACTGAACTAGAACTGAACTAGAACTAGAACTAGAACTAGAACTGAACTAGAACTGAACTAGAACTGAACTAGAACTGAACTAGAACTGAACTAGAACTGAACTAGAACTGAACTAGAACTGAACTAGAACTGAACTAGACGACTAGAACTGAACTAGAACTGAACTAGAACTGAACTAGAACTGAACTAGAACTGAACTAGAACTGAACTAGAACTGAACTAGAACTGAACTAGAACTGAACTAGAACTGAACTAGAACTAAACTAGAACTGAACTAGAACTGACTAGAACTGAACTATAACTGAACTAGAACTGAACTAGAACTGAACTAGAACTGAACTAGAACTGAACTAGACTGAACTAGAACTGAACTAGAACTGAACTGGAACTGAACTGGAACTGAACTAGAACTGACCTAAATGTTTTTCGGGTTTGAACTAAAATTGGATTTCAAATTATTGAAACGAATTCAAACCTTCAATTGATATCAGATAATTTTAAATTTGTTTCAGCGGTGAAATAAAATGACATAACTTGACATTACTCAGTAAAAATTAACAATTGAATTAATTTTTTTAATAGTTTTAAAACAATTTTATAGTATTTTTTACGACTTTTTAACATTAACTAACTCTCTATAACATCTATTTATTTAAATTTAAATAAAACTATGTTTTAAATTGTATAGCTTTTACAACAAGCTTTAAATCCTCAGTAATAGTTTCAAATAAAAATTGTCTCTGTTAAAATGTGATTATTGAAAGTCATAAATTTTCAAAGTCAGTTTTTTTTTGCTCGTTATTGTTAGTGTATTGGTTTCCTTAACTAGGCGCCTAGAGACATTGTAATAAAAACAATACTTTTGTTTTTAACCCATAGCTCGAAACCCTTTAATAAAACAAAAATTTCATGGCAAATTAACAGACTTTAAAAAATCCATGCAATATTGTTTAAAAACCCCAACAAGTTTTTGTTTTATAAATTTTTAAAGTTTTTGATTATATTTTGAGTATTTGTGTGTGTTGGGGTTTAACTTTGTGACTTCCTTGTTTGCAACCTATAACCGTGGTGGTAACCTAAAAAAAAATTGGTAAAAAATAACAAAATATTTTTAATGTGCATTTTGTGAGCTCTTGTTTTTTTCTCCCAACATTTTGTCTAATAAAAATCCACTTTCAAAATGATTATTACAAATAACAATGATTGTAAGTATGTTAGTAATAAGGTCTTTCAGGTGGTGTTATTTTCTTCATGTTTTCCTTGTGCATTTTTTCACGTCATTGCAAAAAATAATACATAAATATTTTGTATGTATATGAATGTTAAACACTGCTGCCCTGGTCTTTGAACGTCATTTATTCGACGTCTTCGACAAACGAAAATATGTATTTTTATGTTTTTAATCAAGTTTTTTCTTTTTGCTGTTCAGTTTTTTAAACACTGCTGGCGCTTATTGAATTCATTTTTAAGTTTTTAGGGGGAAACGAGGGAAAATATATTAAAAATTAACCAACTTAACAAATTTGCTCTAGAAATCTCAAAAAAAAACAGAAAAAATTGTGGCTTTTTAAATGATTGGTCAGTACCACCGCAGTGTTGAGATTTTTGTTTGTAAAAAACATATAAAATGTGTCTCTTACAAATGGTGGCAAGTTTTTGTTGTAAGTTGCTGCTGCAACATTTGTTTGCTGTTTTCAGTTTTTTTGTGGACTCAATTCCTTTTCGTCTGTTAACAGGAATTTGTATCATTTTTATTGTGTTAATATTTTTTTTGGGTTAGTTTTTATTAAACAAATTACAGCTTTTAGAGCAAAAACGTACTAAATTTTCTTTACTAAAATCTAGTAAGACATTTAAGTCGTTCAAGCACAGCGCTATAATAGGATGCTGTACAAATGTCAAGAAATAGGAGTTATATCGGACCTAGGGCCTATTATGAACCGATCATCAATGTATCAATTTAAATTGGATGGACAATTATAATAAATTTATAAACGACAGAAGTTTTCCAAAGTGGACCTAGGATCAGCGATTCAACTAGGTTCAAAAGATTGTATACATTTCTGTAAAATATAAATTGGGATTATACGAAGTTGAAAGTCGTATTGAAAATTTGGTCGATTATGAACCGATTATCACAAAATTTCAAAGTTAAAATTTTTTCATTAATAAATTTTATTAATGTTCAGAAGATGTGTTTATACGGAAGCCTATACCGATCCGATTATATTTTAAATCATTTTTCAAAAATGGACCTTATATGGGATCTATGACCAGTAATGGAACGACAGCAATTCAATTAGGTTCAAAGAATTTTGTGTGTAGGAAACTAATTGAAGTTTAGGTGATTTTCAGAAGATGAAATAAATAGATTTTCGGAAGTAGAATTCATATTGGATCAAATGTAAACCAATTTTAGAAAATTCTTTAAATATTTGTTGTTGTTTTATGACATCTTTCAGAAGATAGTTTTATGTGGAAGCTAATGTTGAAATGTGAACCGATCTGAACAAAATTTCAAATAGTGGTATTTGGTTATAAAAAAAATATGTTTGCAAAATGTTTATTATTCCGGTCATTTGGGACTCTAAGGTCCAGTTTCGGGAGGATATTTATATTCGAGTAAGACGAAATAATAGACCGATTTGAACCAGTTTCAAAAGGTTTGAGTCTTACCAAATTATATCGTCCAAATTGCTAAACGTAATTAATAGTCTTACTTTGATGGACGAACGGACATCTTTAGGTTGACTCAATATGTAATCCTGAGCCGATTGGTATAACAAAAGAATCAATATTTCTATATATTACAAACATCAGCCCAAAAAGCTTTATACCCATTCCCCTAGTGGTGTAGGGTATTAAAAAAGCATTAATCAGTGCAGTGCTATTTTGCTCTGCAGTATCCAGATGATATGGCAGTTTTTTTATGTTCCGCAATTTGATGCAAATAACAAAACTATTATGGCATTTCAACACGTGGGTTGTTCAAACATTTCAACATTTGTTCAAGTATTTATATTATTTCTTTTTATTTATTTGTCGGTTGACATTAATGAACAAACTAAAACATAAGAGTGCGTGTCATGTTTGCCAGCTTTCTTTAACTGTAAGTCTGCTGACAGACAGACAGACAGTTTAAGTCATTTTTCGATTTTATGCCATTGGCCTTTAAGTATTGTATTATTGTTCATTTGTTTTTATTTCTTTTCGCTTATTGTTAATTTAGGTTTTTAACACAACAACTACAAAAAAGCCCTCATCGTCCATTTTAATTTGCTTTTATGGGTGTTGTTGCAGTTTTTTGTTTTTGGTTGTTGCATTCATTCATTTATTTCGCTTAATTTTAAGTGAGGTCTTCAAAGGTTAGTTTTATGCTTTGGTTAAGCGTTTTAGGTTTTTATTTTTTGCCAAATTTTTCTTTGTTTCATTTTATTATTTTGTGTGGGAAATTGGAAATTAACGTGTTCGGATACGTGTTTTCAATTGAGAAATTTAGGTTAACTATTTATAAAATTAACCGCAAAATGTTTTCTTTTTATCTGCTAAAAAAAAGATTCTTATGAGAGATGGATGCAGTCAGGTTTTTGCAAAAAGCTGTATTTTGTTGCAAGTTTAGCTACGTGGTGGTTTTTACAAAACTATCATATCATTTCTTAAATGACCTGTTATCAGTTGTGTGGCAAGTACGTTAAAGGGCTTGAAATGTTAAAGGATGCAAATGTTAGAGTTACTTAATAATATTATGCAAAACATGCAACCGAGGAACGTATGTAATTTGCTTTTCAACTGAAATTTTGGGTGATAACTTAGTTAATGGCGAAAATCTAAGTTTTTGGCAAAAATTTACTTTTTGTAAAAAATAGTTTTTTTTTTTTTTGTTAAAAATCGGAAATTCTGATGAAAAACTGCTTTTGTTAAAAACTGTGATTTTGGTGGAAAACTAATTAATGTTGAAAATCAAAGTTTTTTTTAGAAATAGTAATTTTTGGAGAAAAACTGAGTTTTGGTGAAAATTTGGTAAAAAAAAAAACTGAGTTTTTGGTGTAAATCGGAGCCTTTGGTACAAACCTGTGTTTTTGGTAAAAATCTGAGTTTTTGGTGAAAACCTGTGTTTTTTTTTGGCGAATAAACAGAGTTTTTGGTGAATAAACAGAATTTTTGGTGAAAATCTGAGTTTTTTTATGTAAAACTGAGTTTTTGGTTAAAAACTGAGTTTTTTTACGTAAAACTGAGTTTTTGGTTAAAACTGAGTTTTTAGTGAAAAAATGAGTTTTTAGTGAAAAACTGAGTTTTTGGTGAAAAACTGAGTTTTTGGTGAAAAACTGAGTTTTTGGTGAAAAACTGAGTTCTTGGTGAAAAACTGAGTTTTTGGTGAAAAACTGAGTTCTTGGTGAAAAACTGGGTTCTTGGTGAAAAACTGAGTTCTTGGTGAAAACCTTGATGAAAATCTGAGTTTCAGACTAAAACTGAGTTATGGGTGAAAAACTTAGTTTTTGAATAAAACAAGAGTTTTTGGTTAAATAATGAGTTTTTGGTGCAATCCTGTGTTTTCGATGAAAACCTGAGTTTCAGATGAAAAACTGATTTTTCACGAAAAACTAAGTTTGTGGTTAAAAACTGAATTTTTGGTGAAAAACTGAATTTTTGATGAAAAATCTAAGGCTTTGGTTAAAAACTTAATTATTGCGAATTTTTCAATCAAAAACTGAGATTTCAGTGAAATTCATAGCTTTTGGTGAAAAACTGAATTAGTTTTATACGTAATTGGCCATTTTTTACATCTCGTTTTAATTGAGTTTTTCGAATCCGAATCATGGAATTAAAATTTTCTCTTCATTCTCTCTCCCTCTCTCTTTCTGTGAAGTTGAGAAATCTTATGATACCGATATATTACAATTCTTAGCCATATACTTCAAAGGAGGTATATGGGTGCTACAAGTGCTACAAAGTCAGTTGCTGGTTAAGGGTTAATAATTACTTCCTCTATAAAGACGTGGGCAAAATACTGTAACCATTTATAAGAGATACTTATTTAAATATGAATAATCAAAACACAGCTGGAAATAAATGTCAGATTTTTTTTTTCAAATTCATCATAATTATTTGAGTTTTTTTTATTAAAAAAAGAATAATTTTTCATAAGTAACAAATATTTTAATTGGTACACTTCAAAAAAAATCTTTCGAAAAAAAGTGAAATTCTTCATAACTACAAAATGTTTCTCCTTTTAAGTCTAAACTATCATACAAGATAAAGATGAAAAAACATAATTTCTGGGCCTTTGCATGATCAAGTTGTTAATTGCATGTAGCTGTAGTTTGGGATTTCAATGATATCACTTACTCTTTTGTGTATTCACTTATTCCACTCACTTGTTGGTATCTCATAAAGAAAAGAAGGTTGCTTTTGCCTTGTACGTATAAGTATTTGATATGCATGATTCACTTAAAATTTAACTTAAATAAATTTTTGTGATTTTCTTGTTGTTGTACCTTTTTGATTTTATGAAAAAAAAATGTATTAAAAAATATTCGCATGCATTACAAATGTTTGAACAGCCAGTGGAAGTGGAATTATAATGATGCTGATTATTATCATGATAAAGTAATCATATCCAATTTTTAGCATAATTTATCTTGCAATATTTTAGTTAGTAATTAGTAAGGCGAAGTAGGAAGTACCCTACTGTAGAGGATTTAAATAATAAATTTTCAATTAAGGCAAAATACGAATCATTTATTTTTATAAATATTTTAGGATATTCCTATAACTAACAAAATAAAACGAGCTTTTAAATCAGTTACCAGCAAAGAATGAGAAATGAGCTTTTTGACTTTCTTTATTTTATAACAGAGCTTTCTGCTAATATCAATTCTAAATATGAAAGCAGCGAAACGCAATGAGCTCTGAAAAGAGCTCTCTTATACTCTTTCTTTGATGCGTACATATGCATAAAAATCAAGCAAAACCAGTCAGAGAGCTAATTTTTTACTCTCTCCCTTTTACTTATCTAAAGCATACATCGGCAGAGAGTAAAATTAAGTTCTTTTACTGGTTTTTATCGTTTTTTATACATGTCTAAGCATACAAGCGTGTGAAATTAAGAGTGCAAGAAAGCTTTTAACAAAGCTCTTTGCCGATCAGTGATCTAAGGTTATTAGATCACTTTCTTGGATCATAGCAGCAATAAGCAAAGAGCTTTCGAAAGAGCATTCTTGAACACTTACATTCATAAGTTTGTACGATCGCCCAAATGCAAAAAACAAGCGAAACTTGTTTTTTTGTTTGTTTTCTAAGTAATTACTCTCTGCCCATCTCTGATTTAGAGCAAAGATGGGCAGAGAGTAATCAGATAGTTCTCTGACTCGCTTTGTTTGTATTTTATAAATGTATGTGAATGTTCTTGAAAGTGCTCTTTAACGATAACAGTTCTAAATAAGTTACAAAAAGCTCTCTTAGATAATGATTACTGAACTCTCCAACTTGCTTAGTTTGTATTTTATAAATGTGTCGATACCAGTTCTAAAAAGCTCTCTTAGACAATAATAAATGAGCTCTTTGACTCCTTTTATTTGTGTGAGAGAGCTCTTTGCCAATAACCGTTCTAAATAAGTTCAAAATTAAAGTAAATATGTTAAACAAGTACAATCCTGCTTTCATTGTAAACTTCAGGAGTTCTGTAATTGAGAGAATGAGCGCTACAGTAATAAGTAGTAGAGTCTGTGTGACACTCACTCTCTCACTTACAGGAGAAGTGATTATATAATGACTTTCAAAATATTTCATTAGAAGGTTTAAAATAGTTTTTTCCCACTTTAAAGATGGAATGAACTATTTCGAATTGATTCATGATGCCTAGAGCCTGCTTCATCTTTTCTATGACACTTTTTGAAAACTCTTGCTTAATACGTTAACACCTTTGGCATATTAACTAGAAAATCTACAATATTTACCGCACTCAAGTAGGGCTTCATTTAAATAATGCTGTGTGTTGAATTTGAACATGCAAATTATTTAATTTTTTTACGTTTTTAGCTTAAGACAGGTTTTTTATTTTATTTGGTTTATAATATATTTAGATTTTTTTTGTTGCTGAAATGTTGTTTATTTTTTTTTTTTTTTTTTTTGCAAAATAAAAAAATTTGAATATCATTATCAACATTTTAGACTGAAATTTGACCGCACCCCTAGATTAGGTCAAGTTAAATGTTTTTTTTTTTTTTTTGTTTTTTGTTTATTTTTTTCAATTTTGCAGTTTCATTTTATTACTTTATTTTTGGCTTAAGATTTGTCAATATTTTAAGTATTTTTTAATGCTAATAAAATTACTAATAAAATGCAAATTTTGTTTAGTATTTTTTTAACATATATGTACAACATTCACTACCAAAAAAAAAAAAGAAACTGTCATAATTTTAGCACGATTTTTATGTGCCAAAATGTCAGGTTGTTAAAAGACATACCAAATTTGCCAGACTTGGCGAAATTAATTAGGTTATTTATGGGTTTAATATTTTATCAATTTTAAAACTATGAGAAAAACTATTTATTTGCATTCTATGTTTGAAATGAGCAAAAAAATATTTAGATAGATTTGCTGACATTTTTTTTTTGAAAGTTGCTGGACAAGTTCAGTTTATGGATTTGTATATTAGCCCATTATCTAGGAGGAACAGATATTCAATATTAGAAAATATTAATATAGTGTCTACGAGCAATATTTATATGTGTAACAAATGGCTGTGCCGAATCTCATATACCCACCATCAAACCGTATGCCTTAAAAGGAATGCTCCCCTATAAACATCAAGGTGATATTACTCATCAAATTAACTGAACAGGACCTTATATGAGAGACAGGGTTAATAATTGACCGTTTTTCATAAAAAATTTTTAGACTAATTTTGGATCATACAAAACATCATTACATCGAATATAACTTCCCGACACTTTCCGCATGAAATTGGGTAGGAAGATTTACGTAAATGTTTCTTATATAAAATTTCATAACTGTTAACGTATTTTTAAGGCAGCAAAGATCGTTAAAGAAATTTTCTTATGGACCGATCCTCAATACATTTGGTACAGAGGTTTTAACTCGTATAAAAAATATGTGCTATTCTGTATTCTGTATTTTTAAGCCAGTAATGATCATTTAAGTAATTTTTTTAATATATGGGGAGTAGGGTTAATTATGGACCGATACACATTAAGTTTGATAGAGAGATTTTTGCTTTATTGAAACTTTTGTGTGTCGAATTTCATCACTATACTCGTTTTTTTAAGCAAGTAATGAGCGTTATAGTCATATTCTGAAAGGGACCTTATAAGGGGGGTAGGGTCAATTATGGATCGATCAAGATAAAATTAGGTAGGAAGATTTTGGATCATATGAAACTTATGTGTTTTAAATTTTATCACTATACTCGTATTTTTAAGCCAGTAATGAGCGTTAAAGAAATTCTCTGAAGGGGACCTTATATGGGGAGTAGGGTCAATAATGGACCGATCAACATAAAATTTTGTAGAGAAATTCTTGATCATAAGAGACTTACTTATGTCAAATTTCATTGTTATACTAGTATTTTTAAGCCAGTAATGAGCGTTAAACAAATTTTCCCCCCATATAGGTAGGGTCAATTATGGACCGATTCTCATAAAATTAGGTAGAGAGATTTTGGATCATATGAAACTTATTTATGTCAAATTTCATCGCTATATTCGTACTTTTGAAACAGATATGCCCATTAAAGCTATTTTTCGGGGGTCCACTTATATAGGGGCTATCCGAAAACGTGGACCGATATTGCACATTTTCAATACCAAACAAACCTTACCTATAGAGAATACTTGTGGAAAATTTCAATCCTCTATCTCGTTCCGTTCGGACTCTATCGTGCTTTCAACAGACAGACGGACGGACGGACAGACTTGCCTAGATCGTCTTAGAATTTAATAAGCTCCCAGAATATATATACTTTTGTGGGTCTATGACCAATATTTCGATGTGTTACAAACGGAATGACAAAATCAATATCCCCCATCTTTTTCGATGGTGGAAAATTTTCGGAAGAGTATCTAGGGTAAAACAAGACAACTTAATAATTCCCTATGTGTAAGTACTTATTTAACTACTTATTTGTAAGCAAGCGTATTAAAATAACGACTTAAAAATTTTAAGTTAAAATGCCAATGTGTAGGCAGTGTAAAGTGTATTATTATTATTATTGAATCATTATTTTTCATTGTAAGTTTCTGCTGGGTAACACATCTCATTTCCATAATCGTTCAAACATTTATCATAACTTTACTATAAACACCTTACTACTCAGGTGTCATAACTATCACCGATTTTGTCTTATATTTTTCATATTTATATAAATTATCTTAATGATAATCATCATCATATTTAATAAAACCGCTTAAATGCTACTAAATACAGACATTTTTTAAAAAACAGGGAAATTTATTTTAACTCAAAAAAAAGAAATATGAAATGTATTAGATTTCATTTTCAAAAAAAAAAAAATTATGGCCACTGCAACTAGCTTTATGTTACAGATAAAGTTACTAATTTTTTTTATTTTGAAAATTTCGTTATTGTTGCTGTTGTTGTTAAGGTGTTTTCTGTTAAACATTTTTCATTTCACTTTCTAGGTGTCGTGTTTTAGTTACTTATTTTTTTTTTTTTTGTTTTGTGGCAAGTTAGTTTGTTTTAGTGTTTTATTAACAAAGATAAATATAAAAAAATATGTTTCACTAATATAAAAGTTAAGATTATTTGATTTAATTTCATTTCGTTCAGCCTCTTTTTGTTGGTAATAGTAGTGGCATGCAACATGTTTATCTAGCGACATAAAATCCATACAAACACACACACACACATGAACGTGCTATACAGTTTGTTGAGCGTGCAATATTTATTATTTTATTTACTTATACTGCAGTGTTTAATTAAATTTTTTAAACAAATATTTATAAAGTGGAAATTAAATATTGTTTTAAGGGAAGTATACCTATATGACTTTTTAAGGTACTACACTATTTTGAAAGTATTAAGAGGAAAGTTGTGCAAATAGCTTAAGAAAATTGTTTAAAGTTTCTAAATAAGCTTAAGTTGGCTCTGATCAGAATAAATAAATGAAATTTAGTTAAGTATCAGTATAAATGTTAGAGAAGTACCACTTCCTTTCCACTTTCAAATTTTTGCCGATTTAAAAATTGTTTTTCAATAAAAAATCTTTTAAAAATGCATACTGTAAACATAGTTCCTTAATACCATAATATTTGTCATATTGATGGTGTACAGTGGGCCTGACCGCCAAACATTAAGAAATACTAATAAATTATTTAAAATTAAAAAAAAATTCGGAAATATCTGCAGAACTGAATATTCAGACTTTAATAAGGTCCCAATTGATACACATTATTATAGTCGGAAAAAGTACGTCATATCTCAGAGTTCAGCACTCGAAAAACGCAACCTTCGAAAACGGGCCACTGGATCGTCTTTATATTATATCTTTGATCGAAAGGCCATCGTAAAGTTAAGAATATACTAAAGTTGAAATGACTAAGAAAGATCCGTTATACGATGATCGAATAGTCATCCAAAATGGACAGAAAAAGATCAACAACTAATAGGCCAGAAAGGAGTTTAGATGAGTAATAATGGCAAAAATTATCCGAGAATAAGTGGCAGATCTGAAAATTCAAGAATTAAAAAGTTCTCTAATCCAAAACAAGATGCTGGTTACACCGGATCTGTCAATAACAAATACAAAAGTTCAGATCTGCCTATTCAAAACCCAAAAAGTTTTTCACTCCAAAACGAGAAACTGAAAATGCAAAATGTCGACGATATTGGTCAGGTCATACCCCGTCAATGAAGATCAATGGTCGAATAGTCATCCAAAATGGACAGAAAAAGCTCAGCAACAGATAGATCTGAAACGATGAAGGTTAGATGAGTAATAGTGGAAAAAAATAGTCAGGATTCAAGAACCGAAAAGTACTTCAATCCAAAATTAGAAATTGGTTAGACCGGTTCTTTCAATTATAAATACAAAAAATCGACGAAATTGGTCAGATCATACCCAGTACTGAAACTATCGACCAATGTCGATGTTAAAGTTAAAAATTTCAACGTTCAACTCCAAACCCGAATTTTCAAATATATTGAAAACAAAATGAGTGTGTCTCAAATTAGTCTGGACTTTTGATGTCCAGTGAAGAATCCGAAGTCATAAGCAGGTAATAAGCATGTACAGTAATATTTACTGACCGCAAAAGCTAAATAAAATTTAGATTATTAAAAGTGTTGAAAATCCAGTTGGAAAATTTATTAAGACCTCTTATGAAAATACCTCATGACTTGTCAGAGTCAGTGCTGAATTCGTCATGTGTTCCCATGCAAAAAACTTCATGAGACCCCCTGACATTTTTATATATCTCGTCAAATTTCTGTAAGACAAAATCGGATTGTTTGTCAATAGTGAACTTACCACGTTTGTTAACATTTAGACAACGGATGTGTATAAAATTTAGATTTCGACAACGAATTTTTGCAATGTTGTCAACATTACATAGTGTTGTCGTACGTATGTACTATATACTTTGACAACGGATGTTATTGAAACATTATAAACAGTTTGGTGTCAATTTGGTACCAGACGTGTATATTTCTATTTCCCTCTGTGTACTTATTGGACAAATTTTTGAAATTCTCTTTTAATTCGAAATTTTTGAAAAGTTTATATTTATTCGAAAATTCACTTAATTGCGGAGTGACACTTAGAGATACTTTGAAGGAATATATATTTTTTAACAAGTTGCCTGCACGAGTTTCCACTGTGCGCTGTACATTTAAAAAAATTACGAAAACAAACAATTGAAAATTTAATTAAAATTACAAATATAAACAACTAACATTTACAATTTAATTAAAAATTCATTTGTTACATGTAGTTTCATTTATAAATACATTGTACATACAGACAGACACTCATATAGAGCTTTGGTCTTCAGGTATTTATTTTCTTTCATGAAATCAAAATAAATATTTGTTTTTAATTTAAGCTACAAAAAATATTGGTTCACTTATTTAACGAAAAAAATAAGTAAGGTTATTTAAAAATATGGTTCAAAACAATGACCTATTAAACGAAGATCGGTCTGCTCTTATCCTTGATAACAAGAGAGAACACTTTTCAGGATCACCACTTAGTTGTTTTTAAACTTGAATTGAATTATTGATTAATTTTAGCTGGAAGTAAAGTAATGATCGCATTTTGAAATTGTGTAGCGTACTCAAAATTCGGCAATGTTGTCAAATACAAAACAATCATATAATAAATTGAGAGAGGTGTATTTTTTCTTTCTATTTTAACGATTTGATAAACTGTAGGCGTTTCATTTAAATAATGAATATTGAAAAAAAAGTAAAAACTACAAAAAAACTAACAAAAGAAAAGTGAAGATCTTCCCAGTGTCAGTATCAGGATAATTAACATTGCATTTTTTTCTGCAAAAAACTACTTAATAATTTGTCAAAAAAGAAAATGATGAAAAAGAGAAATAAATATTAATGTATGTTAACATATATTTTTTATCTTTGTTCCTCTTTTTTTGTGTTACTTTTGCCGGCATCACCATTCATAACGTAATGTTGTTGCATTGTAGTCTTATGGAAAAAAAAGGTTTCTTTCAAAGATATGAATGATGTTGAGTTGTTTTGAATGAATGAGTGACTAGTGTAACTGGGACCTTGACACATGTTGTAAATGTAAGAGATCATTTTAATTTAAAACAAAAAAAAAAAAAATAACAAAAAAAAATAACTTAATAAAGTACTTCTTGTAAAAGTGAAAACTTTACAATGTTTCTCATGTATCTCAACGTTATTTGTCTTGAGTTTTTTTCTTGATATAAATCATATATGAATATAAAAACTAAAATGTGAAATATTTTATTGCAAAAAAAAAAAGGTTTTCTGTTTTATGGTAATGTTTCATGTTTGTCTATCTGTTAAATAGTTGAAATATGTTTGTTAATAAAATTTGAAAATTGCCTGAGAAATTGTTAGAAATATTAATTGTTGCTACTAACAAGTGATACTTATTTGTGTTGACTTTTTTTTACATTTTTAATAAAAATTGCATATTATTTTTTCTGAAGAAATAAATGCAAGTAAATAAAAGTGGGAATATTTATGAAAAAAAATGTTAAGGCTCTGTTTTAAGGAAAATAAGGTAGTAATTCAAGTTTTTTTATCACCAAAAATTTTTTCTTACTTATGATAACTAATTCTTCAATATACAAGAACAATTACGGAATTTTACTTATACTGTTTATAATATTCATAACTTTTTAACATTTTTGGAAAAAAATTTTAAATTTGTTGAGAATTCACTTTTTAAAATCTTTAACAATTTTTTGGAAAATTCACTTTTTTTTAAATCTTCAGAAAATTTTCTAAAATTCCCTTATTTAAGTATTTTTTTAAAATTCACTTTATTATAGTAAAATGTTCGAAAAATTACTTCTTTATCTTTTTCGAAAAATAATTTTTTTATAGTAAATTTTTCAAAATTTCACTTTTTAGTAAACTTTTCGAAAATTCACTTTTCTTTAGTAAATTTTTCGAAAATTCACTTTACTTTAGTAAATTTTTGGAAAATTCACTTTTTTAGTATCTTTTTCACTTTTTTTTAGTAACTTTTTCTAAAATTCATTTTTTTACAGTAAATTTTTCGGAAAATACACTTTTTTTAAAAAAGATTTTACAGAAAATTTACTTTAAAAATTACATTTTCTGAAAAATATTATTTTTTCTCAAAAAATTCACTTTATTATAGTAAATTGTTAGAAAATTCACTTTATTATAGTAAAATTTTCGAAAAATTACTTTATAGCATCTCTTCGAAAATTCACTTTTTGTAGTAAATTTTTTCGAACTTGCACTTTTTATATAAAATTTTTCGAAAATTTTGTATGATAAATTTTGTCGAAAATTCACTCTTTTTATAGAAAATTTTTTGGAAAAGACATTTTTTTAAAGAAGATGTTTCAGAAAATTCACTTTTTATAATAAATTTTTCGAAAATTCACATTTTATTAGTAATATTTTCGAAAATTCACTTTTTATAGTAATTTTTTCGAACATTCACTTTTTATAGTTAATTTTTCGAAAATTCACTTTTTATAAATTTTTTTCCAGAATTCACTTTTTTATAGTAAATTTTTCGAAAACCCACTTTTTCATAGTAAATTTTCCGAAAATTCACTTTTTTATAGTAAATTTTTTGAAAATTCACTTTTTTATAGTAATTTTTTCGAAAATTCACCTTTCCATAATAATATTTTCGAAAATTCACGATCATAATGAATACCGAACACTGACAGATCTGACTTATAGTCCGTACCTTGATAATCACCTTTATATTCCTTTTCATCATTCATTCTCCATTTTGTGAATTTGTGAAAAATCAACTATTTTGAATGCTGACTGTCACGAATCTCTCTGGATAGTTTTTTTTTTAATAAACCCTATATGTACTTTGAAAAACTAATAGCAAATACTTGGTAATGGCTAACAATTGTAACCACTTACTTATTAACATACTTTTCAATGACTACTACATAACGTTATGATTACATAGAAGTACTTAAATAACTTCTTATTAATAATGTCAGTTGCTCCAATAAGATATAAAAGCTGTATACGTGTTTTGCACATGATTTACATACATTTATTGATATTTCTAATTACTTGTAAGCGATTGTGTTAATTACTTGCCTCCAATGACATCACCATGTAAAGTAAATTTTAGCATTTTAACCCCTTATCCGGTAATGAAAGGTTTTGCTGCGATGTTTTCTATATAATTTCCTGAGTGAGAATTCACTTGATTCTTTGCAATGGTTAAAAGTTTTCGCGATTTCAGCAATCTTTTTCTTAAAAAATCAAAGACTAGATTTTTTATGTATTATAAAACTACAAATAAAATAAGTTTTTCCTTTATTAATTGAAAATATCATAAAAATTTATTCACTTTTTTATTATTAACTACCATTTCCTTGAACATTTCACTTTTTACGCACATTATCTAACCAATAAACTTAAATGTTATTGGAAAAGTAGAAATGTGAAGAAAAAAGTAAAAACGTTGTGTAAATAATTTCTTAATTGCAGTTAATTTTTATTCCAGCAATTAACACTATTTAACAAATCAGTTTCCTTATTAAAAGCGACACATACACACATACATGTGTAGTAAATCTCAAATGAAGAGGATGTTAGCTTCAAAAGATCTTTGTCTAGCAGCGCTATTGAAGACATGTGTTTGAATTGTTTTGGTTAATTTTTTTATTATTTGAAATGCATGTCGGTTGTGTCACACATCTAAATAAATAAGCTAAAGAGAGAAAATTTAAGTGAAACTAAAATTTGTCAAAAACAAACTAAAATTACACAATATCTGGAAATGAAGATGAAATATGTTAAAATCTTATAAATATGCATGTAAGTTCGTATTTAATAGATGCAGCAGCCTATGTCATTCATTCACTATTTAGATTAGTATTCATAGCGGGTAATCTTTTAAATACCAGAGATACAATATATCTGTTGGATATATTATTTAGTCAACAACTACCTTTTCTTTGGATGCTAAACCTAATGAATGTTAAAATGTAATAAAATGTCATTCGCTCATTTATTCATTCATTCATACTAAGCGTGTATTCATTCCCCTCAACCAAAAGATACAATCATATTTGTTGTTGTTGTTTTTTTTTTTTTTTAATTTGGTTTGCAGATGCATACAACGAATGACACATGATCGCTGCAATGTTGCATTCATTGTTTAAAACAAAAACAAACTGAAGATGCTGCAGTCAATCAAAAATTTATTAGTTTCAGCAACCAAACAAAAAGGGAAATAAACTTGAATATTTGTTTTTGTTTGTAAATTATATTTCTGTTTTTTAAAAAGTATTTTTTTGTTACTTCCATAACGTTATTGTTTTGGTGAGAATTAATTGCAGCATCTAAGGAAATTGTCATTATTATGCACATAAACTCATTCAAATATTTATTATTTAAGTTTTCATTTTTCCACTAAATATTGTATAATAATTTTTTTCTCGGTTTCTTTGTAAATGACATTTTTATTATTTTTGTTTTTGAAGCTGCATAAAATTAAGATTTTAAAGAAATCCACAAATCAGCAGCAGATCACTATTACTTTTTTTTTGTATAAATTTTTCTAGTTTTTTATTTGTAGAGCATTGAACTGCATAAATTAAATACAAACAGTTTATATTTGGTACAAACAAAAAATTTTATATATATTTTTTCAGATTTAAATTTATTCAATCTAGTTTATTGTTTTGTCAAAAAATAGGGGAAGTTAAATAATCATTCACAGTTGTGTGCAATATTTGTTTGTATGAGTTTTTTTCAAAAGGTTTATTGACTGAATATGAAGCTATTTAAAAGTAATATTATTTAGGAAATGTTTATTTTTATCATAAAATATTTATTTTAAATAGTTGAGTAGCATTATGACTTATAAATAGATTTGAAATAGATTGGGAATATATTTGGTTATATTAAAATGTGCTAATTTGAAATTTTGTTGAGCTGTCAATTTAAAAAGTGTTACAGACATAATCAAAAATAATAAGAAAATAGTGAAATTTCAAAAAAATTAACAAAATGAGTAAAATTTCGACAAATTTCGTATAAAAAGTTAAATTTCGAAAAACGAATAAAGATGAAATAAAAAGAATTTTAGAAAATTTACTATAAAAAGTGAATTTTACTAAAATTTGCTATAAAAATGTGAATTTTCTAAAAAATTACTAAAAAAGTGAATTTTCGAAAAATTTATTAAAAAAAAAGTGAATTTTCGAAAAATTTATTACAAAATTTTAAAAAATTTTACCATAAAAAATATAATTTTCGAAAAAATTTACTATAAAAAAGAGAATTTTCGAAAAAAAATTACTATAAAAAAGAGAAATTTCGAAAAAATTGCTATAAAAAAGAAAAAAATTTCGTAAAATTACTATAAAACAGTGATTTTTTTAAAAACTTACTCGAAATGTTTATTATAAAAAAGTGATTTTTCGAAAAATTTTTTATAAAAAAGTGAATTTTCGAAAAATATACTATAAAAAGTGAATTTTCAAAAAATTTACTATAAAAAAAGTGAATTTTCGAAAAATCTACTACAAAAAGTATATTTTTGAAAAATTTACCAAAAAAAGTGAATTTTCGAAAAATTTATTCCAAAAATTTACTATATACAAGTAAATTTTCGTAAAATTACTATAAAACAGTGATTTTTTAAAAAACTTACTCGAAATGTTTATTATAAAAAAGTGATTTTTGGAAAAATTTTCTATAAAAAAGTGAATTTTCGAAAAATATACTATAAAAGTGAAGTTTCCTAAAATTTGCTATAAAAATGTGTATTTTCGAAAAATTTACTATAGAAAAGTGAATTTTTGAAAAATTTACCAAAAAAAAAGTGAATTTTTGAAAAATTTACTATAAATAAGTGAATTTTCGAAAAATTTATTACAAAATTTTCAAAAAATTTACTATATACAAGTAAATTTTCGTAAAATTACTATAAAACAGTGATTTTTTTTAAATTACTCGAAATGTTTATTATAAAAAAGTGATTTTTCGAAAAATTTTCTATAAAAAAAGTGAATTTTCGAAAAATTTACTATAAAAAGTGAATTTTTCTAAAATTAGCTATAAAAAGTGAATTTTTCTAAAATTTGCTATAAAATGTGAATTTTCGAAAAAATTACAATAAAAAAGTGAATTTTCGAAAAAATTACAATAAAAAGTGAATTTTCGAAATATTTATTAAAAAGTTTTAAAAAAATTTACTAAAAAATATTGGAATTTTCAAATAATTTGCTATAAAAAGTAAATTTTCGAAAAAATTCACTATAAAAAAATTAATTTTCAAAAAAAAAATACTTTAAAAAAAGAATAAAAAGTTGAATTTTTGAAAAATGTAACCAAACAAAACTAGTTACTACTTGGTAAGGAGTGGTCATTACCCATTACCCAGTAAAAACTTTCATTACCATGTAAGGTGTTAAAATGCTAAAATTTACTTACACAATAGCATTTTAAGTCATTATTTTAACACGGCGATGTCATTAGAGGCAAGTATTTACCACAAAGTAGTCATACAGCTTCTATATCTTCACTGGCAAGATGACTAATGAATTAGAAAGTATTTATATAACACATTATTAGTAAGGCATTATTAGACTACTTCTATGTAATCCAGGCGATATGTAGTAGTCATTGAAAAGTATGTTGTTAGGTTAGTAATTACAATTAAAAGCTAGGTACTGGTAAAGAGAAAGAGAATAATTTCGATTTGATATAGCCCAATTTTCTATGGCGTACATTTCCCAAATAGGAGGTTCTTAATTCGAGCTCCCAAAATCGAAAAAACCACTTATTAATGGAGCATTGAGTAGGCAGCTGGAGTGAGTAACACAGAAAACTACTGGACGCCTGGGTTTACATCTCGGCTGAGGAATTTTTCTTTTTAATTTTATGCTTTCTGTTTTAAGTAATTACATAACTTATTTTGCACGCACAAATAAGTTGTCATTCAAAAGTAAATAGTTTTTACTCCAACATTACTCTCCTGCTTACACGATAAGTAAAATGTTTGCTTACGCTTGTATTTATAAAAAAATCTTATTTTGCTTTTAATGCACTCAATAGTTAAAGCACACTTTAGCCTTAAAAACCATTAATAAAATTGTGATATTCATAAACAAATAATAAACGTACATTAACTATTGTGCTGATTTATGTTTAAGTTGGCAGCACTGTACAATATGGCTGTCATTTTATGTGTTAGTGTTGCGTACAATTAGGATAAAATATTCGTTGATTCGGTTTTCTTAATTTCATATTTTTGTTTATAATAGATTTTTGACAATAAAAACAAACTTTTAAGAAAAATAAATATATACAGTGGACGTCCACTAGTACGAATTATATAGTGTCAGGCCCTTTCGTAATACCGAAAAATTCGTATTATTGAACAACACATTTTGTATGCTTAAATTCAAATAATACACATAAAATATTGGATTTTATTTATTTTTGTTTTATTTTTCATGAAAAATTACATAACGGAACAAAATATAATAAATGTGTATTATTTTAAATAAATTTCTTGTACATAAACAGGCATAAAAGGGACATATTTACGTATATGAATTGTTAATTTTGAAAGTATCGTGAGTCCAATGGTTGAAATGAGATATATGTAGAAGGTTTTAAATTTTAATGTTTTTAAAAAGATGTGTGCCATCTTTGTTAATTTTGAAAGTATCGTGAGTCCAATGGTTGAAATGAGATATATGTAGAAGGTTTTAAATTTTAATGTTTTTAAAAAGATGTGTGCCAAAGACAATTTGCAATTTACATATGTGTTCTAAAATGTATTAAAATGTTCAGATTACATAAAACTTTTATTAGAAACTTGAATGGAATATACCACAATTCTCTAATTTATAATTTTCTCTTAAAAATTAGAATAGTTATCCTTAAACCCATTGTTTGGAATGTGGAGTCACACTACTTTCAAAATTAACAGTTCATACATACATATGTATATAAATATCATTTTACTTATTAAAAAATCCATCATTTAACATCGATGTTTATTACATTGTAAAATGATTCTTACGGCTTTTTCAATAACAGCGCTTTTGAGGCTTCAATATTGTTCTCAGCAGAGTTATTGTCGGGAACTAACAAAATACTTTCCTCATTGGCGTTATCATCCAATTTAATTTCTTCTCTTGGGTCATCAAAATTCCAATAAAATAAATTAATAACACTAAATAATTGTTGATTTGTAAATATACATGCAGTAAATTGTGTGTATAGGATTTTTAAAAATACAAAACACTTGTAATAAATACAAAAAAACTTCAAAATAAAACCAAAATTCCCATAAAAAATGCGTGATTCGTACTATCGAACAGAAAAATTGTGACTTTATTCGTACTATAGAGTAGACAATGCAACAATTTTGCCATTCGTATTATTGGATATTCGTAATAAAGAGTATACGTACTATTGGACGTCCACTGTATATGGCTTTAATAAATGTCTATTTAGTTCAGATTTATAAATATAACATATAATTTCTAATTATTATTAAAAGTATCCGAATAACGGATATTTTGCGACAAAATATACATCACTATGACACATTTTCTTATTTTTACTTATTTTCCTTGTAATTTTTGATAAATTTTTGCAAATATTGATAAATTTCTTTGATATTTGACTAATTTTAATGCCGGCGAATATATTTTGCATTAGTATAACACTAATCAATATAATTTACATGGTTAATTACTTTATGGCATTATATTTAACCAACAAACTTTGAAAAAGCCAAATCAAATGATTTTGTCCATCATTTGGTTGACAGACGGGCACTTCCAAATTGCCTAAAAATAGTGCTGGACAATTGGAATATTGTCAAATATTCATGCATTAATCCAATAATGCCTAGATTTGAGTTTTTTCCTCAAAATATAATCGTTTAAAAATTTTCTGGGATTTTATTTACAAATTTGTAAACGTTAAAATGAGAATTTTTAGATTTTATTTTAAAAGAAACCATAATTAGTTTTCGCAATCAACCTAAAATTACCGGAAAAATCTTTATCTAAGAAAAAAATTGTTAAAAATCAACTTATTGTTGGCTTAAAGAAGGGTCGAGCCTACAATAAAATTCTTCTAATTGTCAATGGTTTATTGAAGGTGTTTTAAGCTATTTCACGTTTATAAATACGATTTTCCTGAATTTTGCCTAAAATTGTTTAATAAACCTAAAATAAGTTTTTATAAATACAGCCGTTAGACGTTACCTGATTTTATAATGGATACAAATTTAAGACTTACCTAGAAAGAGAGAAATAAAACACATATAAATTAATTAAATTGATAAATTAAAAACAAATATAAAAAATAAATAAATAAAATAAATAAATAAAATAAATATTTTTTGTTTAAGAAAATTAAAAATTTTATTAAATAATTTTTTAAAGTTATTTTCTAGGAAAATAAGTATAAGATTAAATACAAAAGTAGTTACTAGTAAGTAGTGCCAGGAACGAATATTTCACACAGTTATTGAGGTCTCTTCAAAAGGAAATAGAAGTTTGTTTTAGTATCTAAAATTTAAAATGGTTTCAAAACTGCACTATGCAGTATGCATCATAAAAGATGACCTTTTTAATTCTTAAAAATCTCTGCTGATAAGAAATTTTTAAATAAGTTCACAAATCATTTAAATTCATTTACTTTTAACCATAAATGCCCAAAATTAGACCCTAATTTATACGAATTTTGCAACATAACATTTGTTTTCCAAAACGTTACGCCAAAAAACATTCTTAAGAAAATGTAGATAATAATCAAGAAAAACCATTCAAAAACATAATATATGCATAAACACTGGTCATTTATCATCCAACTTAAAACTTATGTAAGTTTAAGAAACATACAACAAATAGCTAGATACAAAGTTTCAGCATTTTAGGTTTGTTTCGTTACGTTTAAACGTGCTACAGATTAATGAGAAAATGTAGAAAAGTTAATAGAAGTTGTTAGTACGTTGACCTTAGCAGAGCCAACTTTTTGAATAAAATAAGAAATACCCAAACAAACTAAAAGATAAATATATGTATTACGATCGGTTGTACAAAAACAAAAATATAACTAAAACATGAAAAATTTTGTACAGAAGACAACAGACATGGCTATTTAAATGGTGTATATGTTTTACAGCAATTTTAGCTAAACGTCTACTTTTTTTTAAATTATGAATATACATTTAAGATTTTCTTACTTTAAGAGGAAATGTAGCGTATGTACATATGTTATAAGCCCGTGGCACGCGTGAGCTTAAAGCAATTTAATTATAAATAAATGGAAAATTTAAACAAAAAAAAAGTATTTTTTAAACGCAAACAATTTTGAACTAAAAATCAGCGAAGCTTTAAAATTAAATTTTAACATGTTAGACTAGTGAAAAAAAGTTGTTGTAATTATATTTGGAGGTTTATGTGAGTCTATGACAAACTTCAAAAACATTGTTTGTTCGGAGAAAAATTAAATCAGGCGTGTTTAGGACACGCAATTTATAATTGGAGCGATTTATCGGTCGGAGTACTTTTTGAGGGTCAAATGTAGAAACGCACTTAACATAAAGTCAACACGAACGAACAAATCTTATAACCGCCTTATCACACAATCATCGGTTGGGAATAATTCCTCTTGGAATATCTGTGAAGCAATTTTGAAATTACTCAAACTAACAAAATAACTAACTAACTAACTAACTAACTAACTAACTAACTAACTAACTAACTACTAACTAACTAACTAACTAACTAACTAAACTAACTAACTAACTAACTAACTAACTAACTAACTAACTAACTAACTAACTAACTAACTAACTAACTAACTAACTAACTAACTAACTAACTAACTAACTAACTAACTAACTAACTAACTAACTAACTAACTAACTAACTAACTAACTAACTAACTAACTAACTAACTAACTAACTAACTAACTAACTAACTAACTAACTAACTAACTAACTAACTAACTAACTAACTAACTAACTAACTAACTAACTAACTAACTAACTAACTAACTAACTAACTAACTAACTAACTAACTAACTAACTAACTAACTAACTAACTAACTAACTAACTAACTAACTAACTAACTAACTAACTAACTAACTAACTAACTAACTAACTACTAACTAACTACTAACTAACTAACTAACTAACTAACTAACTAACTACTAACTAACTAACTAACTAACTAACTAACTAACTACTAACTAACTAACTAACTAACTAACTAACTAACTAACTAACTAACTAACTAACTAACTAACTAACTAACTAACTAACTAACTAACTAACTAACTAACTAACTAACTAACTAACTAACTAACTAACTAACTAACTAACTAACTAACTAACTAACTAACTAACTAACTAACTAACTAACTAACTAACTAACTAACTAACTAACTAACTAACTAACAACTAACTAACTAACTAACTAACTAACTAACTAACTAACTAACTAACTAACTAACTAACTAACTAACTAACTAACTAACTAACTAACTAACTAACTAACTAACTAACTAACTAACTAACTAACTAACTAACTAACTAACTAACTAACTAACTAACTAACTAACTAACTAACTAACTAACTACTACTAACTAACTAACTAACTAACTAACTAACTACTAACTAACTAACTAACTAACTAACTAACTAACTAACTAACTAACTAACTACTACTAACTAACCACTAACTAACTAACTAACTAACTAATGAACTAACTAACTACCTATCTAGTTAATTAGTTATCTATATATCTATCTATCTGTCTATCTATCTATCTATCTATCTATCTATCTATCTATCTATCTATCTATCTATCTATCTATCTATCTATCTATCTATCTATCTATCTATCTATCTATCTATCTATCTATCTATCTATCTATCTATCTATCTATCTATCTATCTATCTATCTATCTATCTATCTATCTATCTATCTATCTATCTATCTATCTATCTATCTATCTATCTATCTATCTATCTATCTATCTATCTATCTATCTATCTATCTATCTATCTATCTATCTATCTATCTATCTATCTATCTATCTATCTATCTATCTATCATTATTTTTATATTTATATTTGGCAAAAATAATCATTAAGCGCCGCTTGACGCTTCAATTGTGTTTAAGCTTGCATATAGTCCAAAACGATTACATTAATAACTACTTGTTGTAAATAATACTTTTTCATTAACACTACAACCGCTTAAAACACACATACTTTACTAAAACTAAGCTAAAATAACACAAAAACTAAGTGTCACTTCAGACTTTTTACAACTTTAAATGTTTTTTCCGATTTACCGAAACTACATAAATATACATACGTACGTACGTGTGTTTCAATGCAGATCTTTAGTACAGATGAAACCAATGATAATGGCGATGACAATAATGATCAAATTGATATTGAGTTGATTAGCCATCATCATAATACTAAAACTAATAGCAACCTATAAATTTTGTAAGATAAAGAAAAAAATAAACAAGACTCATCAGTGGTCATTGAATCATTAATTTATCATTGTTTGCAACAATCACATTCGGAAATGAACCAACCGTCTAACTAAAATATAATTTTGGAAATAAAAACGAAATTGCTTAAGGGGATAAACCAACAAAACATCACACATCAACATTGATGAGCTTCTAGTAATTTTAACACCAAACACATTTATTTGTTTGTTTGAACATATTTTATAAAGTTTTATGTTTAATTATGAAAATTTTTATTAAATATGTTATATTGAGCATGAAATAATTAAAAATTTAACGTCTTTTTCAAATTCAGCTTTTAGGTTGTAATAAAAACACGCAAAACGAATTCAAGGTCATAATTTTAAATAAATATTTTAAATGTACAATAAAATATTATTTATTTAAGCAAATCGGTTTATATTAAATTTTGGCGGTATTCATTCAAGCAATTCATTCATTAATTGTGTGCATTAAACAAAATAAATACACTTGCTTTAAAAAAATATTATTATTTTTTTTTTTCAATGTTACACATTTTTGCTATTAAATTTTGAATAATTTTTGATAAATCTCCACTGATCATTGATTTCGGCCAAAAATTTATTAAAACTTGTTTCATTTCCGACAAATTAAGCACATCAATCAATAATGTCAAAATTTGTTTACAAAGTTGGCAGCTTAATTAAAGTTGAATATTTACTGATTAAATTTGATACCTTTTAGCTCAAATTAATTTTGTCAGCAGAAAAATATTTCGGTTTCATGTGGAGCTGAAGTTGTAGCCAAACTGGACAATAATTTAATTGTTCGGCTAGTGAAGTTTTTACGTCGGGCTTTAAACCTAATTAACCGAATCGGCCTTGAACTTTACTATGTAAAATAGATTTCCGTCGCATTTTTAAATATATTACCATGAGAAACATATTTTTAGATAACTAATCATGTTGTGGATCCGGTCTCGAATGAATTGAATACTAATGCATCCCGAAATATAAAAAGTATTTATATTAGGCAATTCATTGAATTCATTGAACTGAACTAGAACTGAACTAGAACTGAACTAGAACTGAACTAGAACTGAACTAGAACTGAACTAGAACTGAACTAGAACTGAACTAGAACTGAACTAGAACTGAACTAGAACTGAACTAGAACTGAACTAGAACTGAACTAGAACTGAACTAGAACTGAACTAGAACTGAACTAGAACTGAACTAGAACTGAACTAGAACTGAACTAGAACTGATAGAACTGAACTAGAACTGAACTAGAACTGAACTAGAACTGAACTAGAACTGAACTAGAACTGAACTAGAACTGAACTAGAACTGAACTAGAACTGAACTAGAACTGAACTAGAACTGAACTAGAACTGAACTAGAACTGAACTAGAACTGAACTAGAACTGAACTAGAACTGAACTAGAACTGAACTAGAACTGAACTAGAACTGAACTAGAACTGAACTAGAACTGAACTAGAACTGAACTAGAACTTAAACTGAACTAGAACTGAAACTAGAACTGAACTAGACTGAACTAGAACTGAACTAGAACTGAACTAGAACTGAACTAGAACTGAACTAGAACTGAACTAGAACTGAACTAGAACTGAACTAGAACTGAACTAGAACTGAACTAGAACTGAACTAGAACTGAACTAGAACTGAACTAGAACTGAACTAGAACTGAACTAGAACTGAACTAGAACTGAACTAGAACTGAACTAGAACTGAACTAGAACTGAACTAGAACTGAACTAGAACTGAACTGAACTAGAACTGAACTAGAACTGAACTAGAACTGAACTAGAACTGAACTAGAACTGAACTAGAACTGAACTAGAACTGAACTAGAACTGAACTAGAACTGAACTAGAACTGAACTAGAACTGAACTAGAACTGAACTAGAACTGAACTAGAACTGAACTAGAACTGAACTAGAACTGAACTAGAACTGAACTAGAACTGAACTAGAACTGAACTAGAACTGAACTAGAACTGAACTAGAACTGAACTAGAACTGAACTAGAACTGAACTAGAACTGAACTAGAACTGAACTAGAACTGAACTAGAACTGAACTAGAACTGAACTAGAACTGAACTAGAACTGAACTAGAACTGAACTAGAACTGAACTAGAACTGAACTAGAACTGAACTAGAACTGAACTAGAACTGAACTAGAACTGAACTAGAACTGAACTAGAACTGAACTAGAACTGAACTAGAACTGAACTAGAACTGAACTAGAACTGAACTAGAACTGAACTGAACTAGAACTGAACTAGAACTGAACTAGAACTGAACTAGAACTGAACTAGAACTGAACTAGAACTGAACTAGAACTGAACTAGAACTGAACTAGAACTGAACTAGAACTGAACTAGAACTGAACTAGAACTGAACTAGAACTGAACTAGAACTGAACTAGAACTGAACTAGAACTGAACTAGAACTGAACTAGAACTGAACTAGAACTGAACTAGAACTGAACTAGAACTGAACTAGAACTGAACTAGAACTGAACTAGAACTGAACTGAACTAGAATTGAACTAGAACTAAAATGTTTGGAAATATCAGATTTAGTTTTAAAAATATTTGCGTTCTGTCCCACTGTGTGTTGTGCTGTTTTATTTAAGCCAATTCTACTATTAAAAAGCTTTGGGCATTTTAAGTGAGTATCTTTTTCAAACAACAATAAAAATTATCAATAGACTTCTGTCTTTTTGTTTATTTTATAAATGTTATTTACAACTTGTTTTTTTATGTTATAAAAAACATATAAAATCATCACTTGTGTGGGAGATTAAAACTAAACCTATTGTTTAAAAAGTTGTACGCCAATCAATTTAATCTTTCTCTAAACTTAAGAAAGTCTTAGCCAAAAAATAATTAAATTCGGTATAATCATACCGAACTACAGGGCTCTTATTCACAACTTAATATTCACCTATACCTTTAAAAGAATTTTTTAACTAATGCTAAAGGTACTTATTGTCAATCATTTAGATAGTTTTCAAAGCTTTGAAAACCAACAATAATGAACTTTTGACGAATATTGATTTTTCTACACTCAACAAAATAACTGTCAATTTTTTTTTTTTTTTTCAACAAAATTCAAAAGAATCTTAAATATATTTTGCAAACTAAAAAAATAAAGAAAAAATAATAAAATTAAAAAAAACAAATGTATTCACATAAAAGAAACAGCACACAGCGGTATTTTAACCTAAATATTTAGAATGACAACAGCACCAGCAACAATAACAACAACAGACACTACACTATGTTGTGAGCCAAGTTAATACAAAAATGTTTTAACATAAGTAAATACATTGTAGCGAGAATATCTCAGTAAACACTTTGTTTGTATGTAAAACGTGTGTTTTCAAATGAAAAACCAATAACTTAACGACACTTTAACTTCAAAAAAAAAAAAAAAAAAACGCTGTAAAATCAATCGTTTAAAAAGTTATGCACTCACACACTGATAATGACCATTAAACAAGTCGTTACACTGTTCTTTAAAAAAAGTGACTTAGCAAGAAAATATACAAAGCATACAATAGGTGAAAAACAGAATTTACATAAAAAATGTAATGTTGACTTTGCGGTGTTGTTGTTATGGATTTTAAATGTTGTTATTTTTTTGTGTTTTAATAATTTCACCTGTGGCTTTATTCTCTGGAAAAAAATATTGTTTAATATTTAATAAAGGAAATTAAGTAGAATAGAAAGACTTAGAAGGCGGCTGTGTTTTGTTTTTGAACTTTAATTGAAAGTTTACCTTTACCCGACTCTATCACCGATATGTTTTACTATAAAGGAATAAAGATGTTCAAATAGATCCACTACTCTCAAAAAGAGCAGATAGTTGCTTGGTACTTTTTTCCAATTCGATGGTTTATAATAGAAAAAGTGTAACAAAAGTGAATTTGGTACCTTTTTATATATACAATTGGGTACCAAGAGCTATATAGCACATATACGAGTAAATTTTTGGTACTTTTAAAATGCTGATTTGTTTTTATCTGTGATAATAGAAACACTTATAATTTAATTTTAGAGAAATTACCCTATAAAAAAGAATTTATTACCTTTTTTATGATTTTGAGAACTTTTTGGTACCTTTTTGTTCTTTGAATGGTACTTTTCGAATTGTTGATAATATTACACCTATAAACGTACAATTTAACATACAGTGAATTAGTATCTAGTTTGGTACTTTTTTATTATTTACATATATAGTACTTTTTCTAAAGAAATAAAAGGAAGTTATTAGTACTTTTTGTTCAAATAGTACTTTTCGAATTTTTAATAATATTAAAACTAGAAACATATATTTTAATATACCCTGCATACACGGCCCTAAATGAATAATCACTAAACTTTTTGATACTTTTTCGTTCTTTAAATGGTACTTTTTGAATTTTCCATGATATAAAGAAACGCACAACAGGCCCGATGGCAACCTGACGTTGTATACATTCTCTTATCAACCTAACCTATTATATGAAACCAAAATACATGAAATTGTACGTATATGATCCTGATTGAATAAGAATCTATAAGAAGGAACTTTTTGGTACCTTTTCTTTCTGGAAATCATACTTTTTAAGTTTCTTTTTTATATGGAATTAAGACACATTAAATTGTATAAATGGGGTCCTATTTGAATGAGAACCTATAAGAGGAGACTTTTTGGTACTTTGTCGTTCTTTAAATGGTACTTTTTAAACATTCTATTATAAAGAATCAAAATACACGAATTTATACATACATGAATGAGAATCTATAGGATGAAATTGTTTGGTACTTTTTAAAATAGTACTTTTCAATGATTAATAATATTAAACCGAGAAACATTACAATTTAACAAGAAGAGTCCTGATTAGATGTAAATCTATAAGAACGAACTTTTTGGTACAAAAATACACAAATTTATACATACACGGTCCTGATTGAATGGGAACTTTTTGGTACTTTTTAAAATAGTACCTTTAGAATGATTCATAATATTAAACCGAGAAACTTACAATTTAACAAGAAGAGTCCTGATTAGATGTGAATCTATAAGAGCGAAATTTTTGGTACTTTTTTGTTCTACAAATGGTACTTTTTAAATGATTAATTATATAATATCTAGAAACATACAGTTTAACATGCAGGATCGTAAATAAATGAGAATCTATGTATAAGAGCGTACTTCTTGGTACTTTTTCGTTCCCCAAATGGTACTTTTCGAATCGTTTATTAAAATAATACTTTTCTATTCATGTGATAACTTATAAAAATTCTTTATTAAGAAAGTATTCACATTTTATCGTTTTATGAAAGACTTAGAAGTCAGTTTTAATCAAGTTTACTTTAGTCCCAGATTCCTCTGCCGACTATTGATTTCTTCCACAATAAAAGAATAACATTTTTTTATATTTTTTATAAAATTAATTCTAGAAACTATTTTTAATTTCTCTCAATAAATTAATGAAACTAAAATGAAACTCAATCATTTGATATATTGATTTTCTTTCTTTCATAAAATTAATTAAAAACTTTAGCCCTAAGGATACAGGATATTAAATAGTTATAGCTCCAACTGCAACCAAACCTAACACTTGATTATAATTTCCTGTTTAACCATAAAAACCAATCAATATTTTAGATTTGTGAAATTATTTTTGCTAATAAAATTGTTTCATAATAATAAAAGAAACAAAAAAAAATGTTGTTATAATTTAAATTTTTATTATCTTTACTTCAAGATCAAATAAATTTCAAAGAAATGAAAATAATCAAAAATGAATTAATGACCATTGCACTGCAAGTACAAGTATGATCCATGTATGGCAAGAACAGTGAAACCTTGATAAAGTGAAAGTAACACAAATACAACAATTTAAAAGGAAAGAAACTAAAAGTTAAATGACAAAGGAAATCCTGGTATAAAAGTATCAAGTTGTTAGAAGTAATGTTAAACGAGGTTTTACTGTTAAAACAAGTAATTTTACTATCAATAACAAACAATAATGATTGATTTGTACGTAAGTAATTTTTGTTTTCAAATGAATCTAATCTTTATTACTTTTGCTTGTTTTTTTTTTACAGCAAATTGGCCTTTTGATTATGGTTTTTTTTTAATAAAAATAATTTTTTAATCAAAATCTGTATCTATTTTCTTTGACTATTTAACTGGCGGGTGGTAAGAAAAAATGCACTTCACATTTCAAACAAATGGCCATGAATTTATTTTTTTTTTACAATTTTAGCCCAAACCAAGCAAAATAAAAATTGCCAAATCAACACTACAAGTTCAAATTAAAATTTAATAGAAAAAAAAACAGTAAAAAATATTAAAATTTTTAATACGTTAATTAATTTTATGTCAAATCATCAACTTTAGCTCTAACATACTATATACTTTCTAGTTTTATGGGAAATTTTTAAATAAACTTAATTTTTTTTTTTCAAAGTGTGTTCTCATTTTACTAAAGCAACAAATCATTAAATTTAACCTCATTTTATTTAATATTTTTTTTTGCAAATTCATAATTTCTTTTCAAGATTCTGTTGGTTTTTATTGATATCAGTAATCAATCTTTATATATATTTTTTTAAGCATCCCAATTTTTTTGTTCCGTGAATTAAGTTTAACTGTTTATCTTGTAGCTATCGATTGTGCCATTCATTGAGTTAATTTTTTTTTTGCTTCTGACATTCATTCATTCATACATTAATACAAATATTAATAAAAACAGATTACACAAAAAAACCTGTTCGCTTTAAATGGTGTTGTTTTTAAAATCCACAAAAAAACCCCACTGTTAAAAAAAAAAATTGTTCTTAATGATCCATTAGTGAACTTTGCACTTGAACTCTGTTCGATTTTTGTTGTTTTATGTGCTGTCTGACTAATTGCCACTTTGTTTTGTAATTAGTTGTTAATTTTTATACGATCATTATTATCGGTTTTAATATTCATATAGAGTTTTTAGAAAATATAAGTTCATTTATGTAATATTTTATTTTAGTATGTAGGTAGGTAGTATTTATTTAAAGTCATTTGCGTCAGGAAAAGATTTGCGTAATAAATATATAAAATTTAATTACTTATTTAACTAATTATAGGAATTTTTTTATTAAAATATATTTTTAATTTTTAACAACTTTGATCACGATATTTTTTGTCAAACTGTCTCCTAGTGATCTACATATAGCTCAAGACAATGTGGTATTCTTCACAGAATAAGTTAGCCTATTTAAGACATACTTTGGAGCCCGAAAAAACAGCTTACCCTTTTAAATGTCAACCAGAAAGAGAATCATTTAAACACAGTTTAAAACAGTTATCAGCAGAGAGTAACATAAGAGTTCTCTAAATAGTCAAAAAAACGGCGTATAAAACAGCGAAACGAAATGAGCTCTCTTGTACTCTCTTATACTCTCGATCTATCACTGTTATAGTAAGACTAGGACTATCTAGACTACAGACTAGACTAAAGTCTAGACTATAGACTAGACTGTAGACTAGACTATAGACGGGACTATAGACTAGACTATAGACGGGACTATAGACTAGACTATAGACTAGACTATAGACTAGACTATAGACTAGACTATAGACTAGACTATAGACTAGACTATAGACTAGACTATAGACTAGACTATAGACTAGACTATAGACTAGACTATAGACTAGACTATAGACTAGACTATAGACTAGACTATAGACTAGACTATAGACTAGACTATAGACTAGACTATAGACTAGACCATAGACTAGACTGTAGACTAGACTGTAGACTAGACTATAGACGGGACTATCGACTAGACTATAGACTAGACCATAGACTAGACTTAGACTAGACCATAGACTAGACTATAGACTAGACTAGACTATAGACTAGCCTATAGACTAGACTATAGACTAGACTATAGACTAGACTATAGACTAGACTATAGACTAGACTATAGACTAGACTATAGACTAGACTATAGACTAGACTATAGACTAGACTATAGACTAGACTATAGACTAGACTATAGACTAGACTATAGACTAGACTATAGACTAGACTATAGACTAGACTATAGACTAGACTATAGACTAGACTATAGACTAGACTATAGACTAGACTATAGACTAGACTATAGACTAGACTATAGACTAGACTATAGACTAGACTATAGACTAGACTATAGACTAGACTATAGACTAGACTATAGACTAGACTATAGACTAGACTATAGACTAGACTATAGACTAGACTATAGACTAGACTATAGACTAGACTATAGACTAGACTATAGACTAGACTATAGACTAGACTATAGACTAGACTATAGACTAGACTATAGACTAGACTATAGACTAGACTATAGACTAGACTATAGACTAGACTATAGACTAGACTATAGACTAGACTATAGACTAGACTATAGACTAGACTATAGACTAGACTATAGACTAGACTATAGACTAGACTAGACTAGACTACAGACTAGACTTCAGACTAGACTATAGACTAGACTACAGACTAGACTACAGTCTAGTCTACAGACTTGACTATAGAAAAATTGTTTACAAATAGAGAATTATCGAAAATTCGAACTTATAAAAAATTTCTACTAATAGAGAATTTATCGAAGATATTGTACAAAAAGGTAATTGATCGAAAATTATTTATTTGAAGAGAATTTTATAGAAAAATCTACATTTCAAGAGATTTTTATCGGAAATTGATTTCAAATTGAAAAAAATTAACCATTTTCTTTTTCCTCTCTAATCATTTATACCCAAATTACAACCCCAAACCATTAACTTTCTTATCTATAAATTACAAATTAAATTATTACCCCCACTTAGTGGGTTAATCATAATAATAATAATAAAAATGTACTACTATTTATTTTATTAATGAAATCTCAGTTTAACTTTCTTTTCTAATAGCCTTTAATCTATTTACATTAAACAACAATAAAACCATAAAAAAAAACAAATCTATTTTTTACACGCGTCATCATATACTCGACATTGGGATTACTGGTTTGAGTTTGAGTTATAAAATTAAATAGTTTTGTATAAATTCAATTAAAACTTTCAGCACTCTCTATTTTTAGTTCCAATGAAAAAATAAAGTATTGAAGTAACAAATTAAACATTTTATAATGTTTATTTATTTGTTGATTTAAAAAAAAAAACAAATAACAACAATAACAATCACAAAACAAAGACATATTGAGCAGAAGAAAAATGAAAAACTATGTATTTTTGGTCTTTGTGTTAAGAAATGAAAGGCGATAAGAGCCGCAAATACAAAAACCTACAAATAGTCTAAAGTGTAAAAATCGACAAATAAACAATTACACTTTCTTACACAGTAATGTAAATAAATATCTCAGCCTACATCTATTATACACAGAACTTCAGTTATTTTAATATTTTTAATTTGAAATTTGAGACTGTAACTAGGTTGTTAATTGAAAATAGTTTGTTTGTAGAAAAATTTTACCTTAACTGGGTCAAAATTTTGTGTCTAGTTATCTGTTGGTATTGCAACTATCTAAGTTGGTAGGTTCGTTTGAGTGTTTATGTCTCATATAAGGTGTTTTGTGGCCATATCACATTTTTGTTGTTGTTGTTGTAGAAACCACAAAAGGCAAATGAACCATTATACGCAGTAGTTAAGTGTAGGGGCGGTAAAACTATACTCTAGATATTTACATATGAATAGTGACTGCTAATCAGGGAGGTTAACATCGGTGTAAAATTTTACTTTTTGGACGAAGAAAATAAAGTTTATCGAAAATTTTCTAAAATTTTTTTAATAAAGAATTTTTCGAAAATTTTGTAAAAATGGAAAATTTTTCGCAATAAAATTTTATATAAAATTTATCGAAAATTGGCTATAAATACAGAATTTAATGACATTTCTTCTAAATTTAAGAATTTAATGACATTTCTTTTAAATAGATAATTTATAGAAAAGTCTCTATAAATAGAGAATTTATCAAAAAATTTTCTTTTAACAGAGAACTTATCAAAAAATGTCTGCTAAAAGAGAATTTATCGAAAATTTGCTACAAATTGGAAATTTATCGAAATTTTTTTAATAGAAAATTTATAGACAATTTGTTACAAATAGTTAATTTATAAAAAATTTCTACTAATAGAGAATTTATCGAAAATTTTTCAGGTGAAAATTTAACGAAAATTTGTTACAAATAAAAAATTCATCGAAAATTTGCTATAAATTTTTAAAAGAGAACTTACCAAAAAATGTCCACTAATAGAGAATTTATCGAAAATTATCTTTTAAGAGAACTTATCAAAAAATTTCCTCTAATAGAATATTTATCGAAAATTTGCTACAAATAAGGAATTTATCGAAAAATTTGCAGGTGAAAATTTATTGAAAATTTTTTACAGATAGAAAGTTTATCGAAAATTTGCTATAAATAAAGAATTTTTGGAAAAATTTCTTCTAATAGAGAACTTATAGAATAATTTCTACTTATAGAAAATTTGTTGCAAATAGGAAATTTATAGAAATTTTATTCAATTGAAAACTTATCGAAAATTTGTTGAAAATAGATAATTTATCGATAAATTTCTTTTAAAGGAGAACTTATTTAAAAATTTTCACTAATGGTAATCGAAAATTTGCTACAAATTTTTAGGTGAAAATTTATGGAAAATTTGTTACAAATAGAAAACTTATCGAAAATTTACTATAAATAGAAAATTTATAAATTTCTTTTAATAGAGAATTTATCGAAAAATGTCTACTTATAGAAAATTTATCGAAATTTTGTTGCAAATAGGAAATTTATAGAAATTTTATACAATAGAAAAGTTATCGAAAATTTGTTAAAAATAGAGAATTTATAGAAAATTTTCTTTTTAGAGAATTTAACAAAAATTTTCTACTAATAGAAAATTTATTGAAAATTTGCAAGAAAAATTTTTTCATGTGAAAATTTATCGAAAATTGGTTACAAATAGACAATTTATCGAAAAATTGTTTTAAATAGAGAACTTACGAAAAAAAATTCTTTCAATAGATAACTTATCGAAAAATTCTACTTATAGAAAAGGTATCGAAAATTTCTTGCAAATAGGAAATTTATCGAAATTTTATCAATAGAAAATTTATCGAAAATTTCTTGTAAATAGGAGATTTATCGAAATTTTATTCAATAGAGAATTTATCGAAAATTTTCTTTTAAAAGAGAACTTATCAAAAATGTTCCACTAATAGAAAATTTATTGAAAATTTGCTACAAATATGGAATTTATCGAAAATTTGTTACAAATACAGAATTACCGAAAATTCGCTGTAAAAAGAGAATTTATCGAACATTTTCTTATCGAAAAATTTCCTTTATTAAAAAATTTAATTGAAATTAATTTGAAAATATTAATTTTAAGAGAGTTTTATTTGAAATTTCTCTAAACGAAAAGAAATTTATAGAAAATTATTTTTAACAAAATTTTTTGTATAAAATTTTCCAAAATTCTATAGAAATCCTTTTATTTAAAACAACATTTTCGAAAATTTTCTATCTAAAGAAAATTTATCACAAATTGGCTATTAAAAGAGAATTTAGTCGATAATTAACTATATTAAGAAACATTTTTTAAAACTTTCTATTTAAAGATAATTTTATGAAAATGCTATATATAAAGAGAAATTCGATAATTGTATTTTTAAAGAAAATTTTGCAAAAATTGTTTTTATAAAGAAAAATTCAACGAAAATTATCTATTTAAAGAGAATTCTGTAAAAATTTTCGATATTAAAGAAAAGTTATCAAAAACTCTCTATTTAAAGCGAATTTCATTAAAAATTCCATATTTAAAGAGAATGTCATTGAAATTTTTCTAATCAAAAAGAATTTAATCAAGAATTCTTTATAAAATTTCATATTTGTATTTTAAGCCCTGGTTTTTTTACACACTGTACCTTCTTCTAATAAGTTTTCCTATAATTTATGACTTACCAACAACTAACTATAGACATCGATTGACACCTTAGAATTTTCGTGGTATAAAATTACATTGAAATAACGGTATAAAAACAACCAACTACTAGACAATTTACAATTACTTGTTTTTCATTTGTCTGGGTGTTTTTGTTTTTCTTCTTCTTTGAATGATATAAGAAATTATTTAATTTAATTATGTAAATACAAAATTACCACCAACTTATTGTGGTTTACATATGCAGACTTAAACTACTACATATGAGAGTTTTTTCTTTCATTTAGTTTCCTTAATAGGGGGAAAAAATTCCATGCTGGGAAATTTACTTAAGCTTAGAGATAATATATGAACTAATTTTTAGTGTCTGAGTGGTAAATGTTTGCAAAAAAGAAATTTAATACTTTTAAACAAGATAGATAAGTAGGACGAAAGCGATTGATATTTTCTAAATATGCAGGTAATTAGTCATGAAGTATAACTATTAGATTAATGTAATATTAAGAATTTTTAAACATGTTGAAACTTTCGATAACATTTTCTTTATTTAAAAAACTTTTTATGAAATTTTCTTTAATTAGAGAATTTTAGATAAAATTATCTATGATTAGAAATATATCGATAAAAAATATTTTTTAATAGAAAATATTTGATAAAATTCACTTTATACAAAAAATTACATCAAATTCTCTTAGAAAACTATATACATATTTTTTGAATAATTTTCTCTTTGATTATAAATTTTTATGTAAAATTTTAATTGAAATTTTTCTTTCATCTAGAGATTTAACGATACAAATCTTTCTGAATTTTCTATAAATATCAAAGATGACGGTTAATTCATTCGTTAAATATAAAGTGTAAAACTGTATCTTCTTAGATATATCTGTGAGTTAAAATCACAACCGATCCAATCTTTTGTAAAGATGTGCATCGAAATCTGTTGAAATATTTATAGTTCTAAAACATCTGTTAGAGATAGAAGACATTTGGTATCACTTTGTTTAATGGAATATTTAGACATAAATGAAGTCAAAATAGGAAAAATTTAAAAATTGCTTGTAGAACAGGGAAGGAAAATATTCACATTTTTCTTTAATTTAAAAGGATTGTCTTTAATATATATATTTTTTTTAAACAAAACATCTGTATATTTATTAAAATTGAAATCGTGAGTTAAATTGGAGTAAAAGAATTAATTTAACACCTTCAAATGACTGAAAGATCTGGGCAAGTATGAATAAATAAAACTGTGAAGAGAACTTGGCTTAGTGTGAAAATGTGTTAAGTCCATAGTTTTGAATTGTATATGTTGTTGATTATAAATATTATATTCATTAAAATGTTAATAAAAAGGCATAAATATTAAAATAGAAATATTAATTACAGCATTATATAGAATCTACTATTTCTAAACGTTAAAGCTTTCTGAAAAAAGTGTTAAAAAAGGAACTTTTTTAATACCCTTCTCACTATAGTGGGAAGGGTATTATGCATTTGTGCTGATATTTGTAACTCACTAAAATATTAGTACTATACCCTGAAAGTATACCTACTGACTGAGAATCACTTTCTGGGTCGATTGAACAATGTCCATCCGTCCGTCCGTGTGTACATGTAAAAGTTGTTATCAAAGTACAGATCGCAATTATCAATTTAATTTGATGAAATTTGGCATATATGTTTTTTTTGACCCAAGGACGAAAATGGTTAAAATCGATCAATTATTTCTCCTAGCCTCCATACAACTGAACCCCCCAAAAAGGGCTTTTGAGCTAATAATTATATAAAATATAATTGTATCTCGATAAAAGGTCGCACAACTAAGTTTTATATATGCCTTGATGACCTTGCCGAATTTCGAAAGGATCGAAACTCATTTGACCATAGCCCCCTTATAAAATTCCCTTGAATATCCACAATTCACTTATTAACACTAATATTGCGATGAAATTTAGCACAGACAAATATTATATAAATATAAATCTATCCAGCACATTTTATCGAGATCTGTCCATATTTGCTTCTATCCCATATAAACCTTTTTTTAGAAAATTAGTTTTTTGTCAATAAATTGCTTAAATAAATCGGAATCAAGGTAATATTCAAGATAAAATGCTTTATTATGAAAAATAAATCACATTTCACATTCATAACTGATGTAGGGTATCATATGGTCGGCCACGCCCGCTTATTCTTTATTACTTGTTATACTCACCATCAAAAAATATGGGGAGTATATTGATTTTGTCATTCCGTTTGTAACACATCGAAATATTGGTTATAGACCAACAAAAGTATATATATTCTGGGTCCTTATTAAATTCTAAGACGATTTAGCTATGTATGTCCGTCCGTATGTCTGTCTGTCTGTTGAAAGCACGATAGAATCCGAACGGAATGAGATAGAGGATTGAAATTTTCCACAAATATTCTCTATAGGTAAGGTTTGTTTGGTATTGAAAATGGGCAATATCGGTCCACGTTTTCGGATAGCCCCCATATAAGTGGATCCCGAAAAACAGCTTTAACGGGCGATGAAATTCGACACAAATAAGTTTCATATGATCAAAAATCTCCCTACCAAATTTTATGAGGATCGGTCCATAATTGACCCTACCCCCCATATAAGGTCCTCTTCAGAAAACTACTTTAACGCTCATTACTGGCTTCAAAATACGAGTATAGTGATAAAATTCTCTCTCTATCAAGTTTTATATGTATCGGTCCATAGTTGACCTCCCATATAAGGTCCCCTTCAAAAACTGACTTTAACGCTCAGCTTAAAATACTAGTATAGCTATACAATTTGACATAATCTTATGATCCAAAACCTCCCTACCAAATTTTATGTGGATCGGTCCATTATTGACCCTACCCCCCATATAAGGTCACCTTCAGAAAATGACTTTAACGCTCATTAATAGCTTAAGAATAAAAAATTCGACACACATGCATTTCAATGGAGCCAAAATCTCTCTATCAAAGTTTTATGTGGATTGGTCCATAGTTGACCCTACCCCCCATATAAGGTCCCCTTCAAAAAATTACTTTAACGATCATTACTGGCTTAAAAATATAAATAAACAATGAAATTTGCCATAAGTAAGTCCCTTATGATCCAAAACCTCTCTATCAAATTTTATGTGGAACGGTCCAAGCCGAAAATTTAATTATTTCTTTTTAAATAGTGGCGTTTGAATTCTACATAATTTTTACACAAAATTCCAATTAATAACTTTATAAGTAATCAATTTATATTTGATATTTTTTTGTCAGCTAATATTTCAATTTAAGACAGTAATAGGCACCACAAAAACTTATACAATTAATATATTAATTGAATTTGATGTAAATTTTTAATTATGTTTAAGAAAAGCTATATTTATCAAAAAGTCATATTTTGAATTAACACCCCCAAAAAACTAATTTGTTAATTAATTGGGTTTTATTAAATTAAACCACAAAAATTTCAATTCATTCTCCTACCCGATCTTTAGTTAATTTATAAAGCATTAAGGCGAAAAAACAAATTTTATTATTAATTTTAAGCACAACACAAATTAATTTGAAAATTTTGGCATATAATTAGTTAAATTATTACTCATCAACTTTAACGTTGTTTTTTTTATATACTCTTCGTCTTCTTTTAATAATAACCTTAGAAAAAAATTGTTAACACAAGACAAGACCCAAATGTTTTTAAAGAGGAAGTTAAGATTGCCAAAAAAATGAAAAAAAAAAAACTAACAAATTTAAACAAGAATTATTTATTGGTTAGGCCAAGTTAAACAAAAAAAAAAAAACAAAAATGTAAAATATGCTTTAAAAACTTTAAAAGGGAATTATACAGACAAATGTGAAAGTTTTTTGGTTAAATTGTTGGTTATGTGCTTAGAATATGTTAAAGAAATTAAACAATTAAAATACCTTGTGGCCCTTGCAGACATTCTAACTCAATCGTATAATCCCAACAATCTAGACTATTAAGTTTGGAAAGTGAGGGCAAACCATTAAGGTGTTGGTGGTGTTGGCCATTTGTGGTCATTAATGAGGGCGGTACACGCTTAACATAAGAACCATTTGTCAATTCCCAAGGACGTCTTAAATCATTCGCCAGTTCACCATCTACTTGATCACAACAGGTCTCCATATCTTCTTCGTTTATAATGCCAAAAACATCGGCCACACTAGAACGTCCATTGCTAGTGTGTTTGTAATCGGGGCAGGTGTTTTTGTTGTTATTGGTTGTGGAATAATTTCCGTTCTGCGTGTGATGATGTCCATTAACAGTGGTACTGGCACCTGTTGGCAATGATGGTGAACCACGTTCATTCACTTTCGCTGTAGCTGCCACATTTGGCGTTGATGGCTGACAATTAGTGTTGTGGCTGTTGCTGTTAGTGTTGCTACTGCTGCCATGACCATTTATAGTTCTGATATCGTTGGTACCATTTATGGCAATTGTACTTTTGGCCAGATATGCCAGCGAACAAAATGGTTTTGTTGTTTTTGTATTTGCTCGACTGTTTTGTGCATTTAATGCATTTTTATTAGATTCACCAATTTTAATATCACTCATTTTTGTTGTTTTTTTTTAGAAATTTAAAAAAAATTTAATTTTTTATTTATTTAAATTTATTTACATAACCTTTTTTTATGTTTATAATTCCCAAAAGGTTTACGTTTGCTTTTAATATAAAAAATTTAAAACAAAAGCTTTTTAATTTTAAAGAAAGCTTTTGTGTACTTTTTTTTCAAAATTTCTTAATTTGCACTTTTAAAATTTTTTAAAATTTGTCTTAATTTTTTTTTTTAAATATTGATATTAAGCTCTTTTTTTTTTGTGTTTAACTTTTATAAAAGCTTTAAAACTTTTCTTTAAATGCAAGATTCTGTTAAGAATTTTTTTGTAATATTAAGCAAATTGTTTTTGTTTTTTTTTTTAAATTTAAGCAATTTTGTTTTATTTATTATTATTATTTTTCATTTCCAAGAACAAGTTAACCTTCTCCTTATAGATCATTAACTTTGCTTTAGTTTTAAAATACAAGTTTATTTTTCTGATTATAAAGTCTGTAATTTTTTTATTTTTTCTTCCTTTTTTTTTTTTTTGTTGTATTGTAATTAAGAAAATTACACCAATAACACTAGTCCAGGCACAAATAATATTTGATAACTAGAACCTGCATACCACAGCAGCAGCATTCACAGATCTACAGTACGCCACAGCCATGCATGCTGAAGTGCAATCTTGTATAATCTACAATACAAGTTGCTTTGCAACCTGGCCAAGTAGCAGGGCAAGCAGTCAGCCAGGCAACAGCTAGTTACAACACTGCAATAGTTGCTGGCAACAAGAACCAGAATTTTACAATAAATTTTTAATGTTGTTCTTACACAAAAGTCAATGCACTGAATTTGCCTTGAAAATCAACAGAATCACGACCGGCGATGGCAGCTTTTTACAATAGAGATAGATAGACAAGACAAGACGTAAAGTCAAGAATCGATAGCATTTATGTTTGTTCTTTTTTTTATAAAATTTTTTTATTTTGTTCTTTTTCACTATAACTGGGGATTATCTTTTACTATATAAAAAAAACCAGAACCACACTTTTGTATACAAAATTCTTTAAAAAAAAACTCTCTTATACATTCACCAGTCATCTGTTAAATTGCTATGTTCTTTTTTTCCACCAAAAAAAAAAAAATAAATAAATTCTTTTCATATGTTGCGCAGGCGCTGAGGAATGTTTTAAGACATTTTTTTTCAGTTATAGCAGGCTGAGTCACACACTCTATATATCCAACTGCACACAGCACAGAACACACAAAAATTTCATTTACATTTACTTCTTTTAGCTACTTCTTTCGCTTCGTTTTTGTATCTTTTCTATTTCATTTAACATAAAACCAGAATTATTATTTCTTCTTCCTAGTTTTTTTCTACTTATTTCAACTCATTTCTTTGTTATTTTTTTTAAATTTTCAGTTTAAGTCATTTAATGTATGTGCAGCATCATTGCGTTTGTTTTTTTTTTTTTCTCCTTCTTTTTTTATAACTCCCAACCAAATATTTCGAAATTCCCTAGTTTAGAAACTCCAATCTTAAAAGATCATTTACTACCAAAAAAAACGACACGAAACCGCAAACGAAAAACTACTGTTTAAGCCCCCAAGAAGCAACAACCATCAACACGTTTGTGTAGCGTTCAGTTACACATCCAAAAAACGACTGAATCCAAGAGTATAAAAACTTCACTGACTGTGTGTCTTGATTAGATAGATCCACACACACACAACGTGTTGGATTTTTTTCTCGTTTTCGTTTTTTCTTGTTTTGTTTTCAAATTCAACCGTCAGTTGTGTGTTTCTTTAACGAATGCCACGTTAATCAACGAGTATCAAGCAATACGAGAGTTCGATTAGTTTGTATTACCCATTTCAATTCTCTACGTCAATGGTGCCCAAAATCACTATTCCCTATCACGCGAGATAGGGCAAGAATATTCTGCTGACGTTGCGTTGACTCACCTACACTATAAGCTTACTTGTGCATTTTCTTATTTGAGCATGTGCTAGTTGATTATCTCTCAACTTGCAAAACAAAATCAACTCAGTTGCTGATCAGCATTTGTCGAAGTAAGATCTGTACGCAACTTTTTTAAAATCCACACAGAAATACAACAACAAAATTTTGAGAAAGCCGAATTTATGTAGGTGAACGAGAGAGCACAGCTGATAGTTTTTTATGTATGAACTTTAATGTACGCTGTCTGTCAAAATCCATAATATCAATTTGACAGTTAGAATATACGTTTTAGTATGCAGTCATTTTATTAGTACAGTTTTATTTTGGGTTACATTTTGTTCTCTGCTGCTTTACCAATACAAATGAATGTGTAACAGTGTGTGTATGGGCAACACTGCTCTACGTACACCATAATTGCGCTCAGTATCTGTCTAAGTGCACACACACACTCTCCTCAACGATATAAGTAATCAAGCGGTACCGAACGTGGCAATACGTTCCACAAATTTTGTTCGAATGCAAACAAATATTTAAGAAAATTTTACAATTGCAGGTTATAATAATGCAATTACAATTAGAACGTTAAAGCGACAATGTTGTCACCCAACAAGAATTTCGGTTCAAATTGTGTAACACTACAGTGAACTTAGATAGTTGCAGAAACATGTTCATAAATCATAAAGGTCCGTGTATTAGTTCTAAGCGAGTTGCCAAAGTTTTTAGACATCAAATATATTTTTGCGAGAATTTAGAAATTAAAACTCTTTAAAATGGGGTGTCTGAGCCATAAGAAAAATCCATGTTTTCACCACAATGTCCATGTATTAGTTTAAGGGGTTTCTAAAGCCTTTAGATATCAAATATATTTAGAAGAAATTAAACATTAAAAAACTTCAAAATCGCTTCATAAATTAGTTCTCAGCCAATCTATATACACTTTTGTGAAATCATTCCCTGTCTCAATAATGAAGTCGGTTCTATAAGACCTTGACAGGCGGACAATAGAACGAAATAGTGAAAGTTATCAGCAACAAAATTAATTTCCTATAACGACAATACAAACTCCCGGAGTTTGATTCAAACATTTGAATCTTTGAGCACTGATAATATCCGGTAATTGCCTAGGAATTTTGGATCATACTCCCTTAAGACAAAGTAAACTCCCTCAGATTGTTTAGAATCAATCATTGTGTCACATATTCGACGGATATCAAGAGGTGATGAGTGCCTTTGGTAGTTAAGTTACTAGAGTTCTAGACTGTCTGTGTGAAGGTTGTAAGTTCCAGTAAAGATACGCACAACAGTCCCAATTGTGGTCTAGGTATATTTTTTTCGGATCTAATGTAACATACATTCTCCTCTCTAACTAACTAATTATGCTGTCATTGAGTTAATGTCGCGAGTTAGAACAAATTCGTTCGTTTCTATGACGACAATAGACATTTAAACCTGTTTGTTCAAATATTCGGATCTTAGAGCTCGAATTGATTAATCGTTTTATAACATTTTCGAAATAGTAAAATGGATTAAATCTGGAGATTTCTATGAGCTCTCAAATGAGTTTTTTATACTCTACCTTTTACTCTCTGCCTTTTGCTGATCTATAGTCTAGACTAATTGAGCGCAAACTGATTAATCTTCGTACAATCTAAGCGATTATAAAGAGCAACATGGTCAATCTGGAGGTGGTATAGAGAGTTTTTCAATTAGATTGTAATGTCGAATTGCAGACTAACATCGCGTTGTATTATCGTCATAAATTAAATCATACTTTAACATCATGTAACTCAAGAGTCTTTAAAATGGATCCATATTCAATAGTACTTGAACGCTTACACGAACTTCGAAACAAATAGTCATCTGATTCGACCGAAAAACGGGCTGATTTAAACTCTTGAATCTTGGAGCGCAAACTGATTAATCGGCGTGCGACCCTATCGGTGAAAGAAAGCAAAATGGTCAATCAATATCTGGGGATTGCAGCATAAGATCGGGAGGTCTCGTCATCACAAATCAAATCATATGAAATCATAGATTAATACCAAGTAAGTCTAAAAATCTTTCAAATGTATCAAAATCCAAGAATAGTTAAAAGCTTACACGAACTTCTAAGAAATAATAATCTGATTCTTTCGGCAAACGAAGTTTGTTACTGTTGGTTAAAAGAAGATAAATGAAGTGAATTGAATTGAATTGACAAAACCGCCAAACTTCTAAATGACGATTTAAGTATTCAGTATATGAAACGAGGACGAGGGGGATTTTTTGGAATATATAATTTTCTGTAATATAAATCTGTATGAATGAACCCTTTTGGCTGTTTTTCTCGAAACCCTACTTTAATGTTGATAAGGAATACTATGCGAAATTTTCGATTTGTTCCGATCGTTTAATCGCTTTAATTGTAATTGAAAACCTCTCATTGTTACAGAATCTCACAAAACCAGAACAACATTTTAATCGCTGTTAGTACTCCCCTTTAATCCCATGTTCTCTCACTTTTTAAAACCACAATTTTAAGGTTCTCTCTTCTATCAAAGGCCTCTCTATCTCAGGTATTCAATAAAAAACTCGCTAAAATCTATGTTATCGTTATGTTATTTTGTGTGTATCTTTACACCTGTATATTACTTCTATTGGGTGGCGCAGTGCATTCGTTGGATCGATCATCATTCGTTCCTTTATGCTCTTACGTTCCAAACTCACTCTTCATTTCTTTACTCGTTGTGTGGATCCATAAAAAAAGCATCATTTATTCTTTTAGAGATTTTTCTCACACTTTATTTGTGGATTTTTTGTAGTTGTTTTTATTTCTTAATAGTTGCGTTTATACGGAATTCTTTTTTGTTGTTTTTATTGTTTAGAGTGAAGTGGTTTGCTATCATTATTATTGTTATTATTGTTTTTTTAATAAGTTTTTTTTTATTTATTTAGGGAGAGGTAACACAAGATGAGGTAGCAATATGTAGAAGGTACCACTATATAATATTTACGTGTTTTTCTTTAGTATATTAGAAGCGAATAGATTGTATATATTACGGTAATATTGAAATTGTACTCATAGATACCGGCAATGTAAATATTTATACGCGTAATGAAAGGTTTTTTTTCTTAAGTTTTTGCAATTTTGTTAAAACAAACACGATTTTTTTTTGTTTTATTTGTCTATAATTCTGTGAGATAGTTGGTTGCAGTAAGATTTTCTTATCTGTTTAGTTATGAACGTACGTAGGCTATAATTATTTTGTGCAGAATTAAAATGTTAAATGTTGGGTTTCATTCATAAGTCTTAGAGTTGATTATTAGATTGCTAGATAACGGTTATACCTAGTAAGCAAAATAGATGTAAAAGATCTTATGATCATAAAGGTAATTTAGATATAATCTGCAGATAATTAGAGTTGTAACTAGATTTTAGTGTAAGGAAATGAAATTGGTTGAAAAATATATTATTTGAATTATTGGAAAGCTTCCCGAGCACTTGAGAAGCAAAGAACTGAACTAAAACTGAACTAGAACTGAACTAGAACTGAACTAGAACTGAACTAGAACTGAACTAGAACTGAACTAGAACTGAAAGAACTGAACTGAACTGAACTAGAACTGAACTAGAACTGAACTAGAACTGAACTAGAACTGAACTAGAACTGAACTAGAACTGAACTAGAACTGAACTAGAACTGAACTAGAACTGAACTAGAACTGAACTAGAACTGAACTAGAACTGAACTAGAACTGAACTAGAACTGAACTATAGAACTGAACTAGAACTGAACTAGAACTGAACTAGAACTGAACTAGAACTGAACTAGAACTGAACTAGAACTGAACTAGAACTGAACTAGAACTGAACTAGAACTGAACTAGAACTGAACTAGAACTGAACTAGAACTGAACTAGAACTGAACTAGAACTGAACTAGAACTGAACTAGAACTGAACTAGAACTGAACTAGAACTGAACTAGAAACTGAACTAGAACTGAACTAGAACTGAACTAGAACTGAACTAGAACTGAACTAGAACTGAACTAGAACTGAACTAGAACTGAACTAGAACTGAACTAGAACTGAACTAGAACTGAACTAGAACTGAACTAGAACTGAACTAGAACTGAACTAGAACTGAACTAGAACTGAACTAGAACTGAACTAGAACTGAACTAGAACTGAACTAGAACTGAACTAGAACTGAACTAGAACTGAACTAGAACTGAACTAGAACTGAACTAGAACTGAACTAGAACTGAACTAGAACTGAAACTAGAACTGAACTAGAACTGAACTAGAACTGAACTAGAACTGAACTAGAACTGAACTAGAACTGAACTAGAACTGAACTAGAACTGAACTAGAACTGAACTAGACTGAACTAGAACTGAACTAGAACTGAACTAGAACTGAACTAACTGAACTAGAACTGAACTAGAACTAGAACTGAACTAGAACTGAACTAGAACTGAACTAGAACTGAACTAGAACTAGAACTGAACTAGAACTGAACTAGAACTGAACTAAAACTGAACTAGAACTGAACTAGAATTAAACTAGAACCCAACCTAAACTGATCTTGAAATTCGAAATTCCACTAAAAACACAAAAAGCCATTTTCACTAGGAAATCTAAATTTCACTAGAAAATTAAAAAAAAAAAAAACTTGGCAACTAAATTTTTTTGTTCGTTTATATTCGTCCTTAAACCTCCATACATATTTCTACAAACATTCTAAACAAAAGTTAACAAACACCTGCTTTAAAATTCCTACAAGTCTGCATATTAATTTGCATTTAACATTAAATATTCAACATGTATTAAAACCAAACAAATTGAAATTGTCATTTACATTCCTCAACTTACCAACTAAGCCCCACCTTCTAGAAAAAGCCGTAAGTAAATCAACGTAAACTATTAAATGGACTTTAATCAAACAATTTACAAGTTTAAAACTTTCCCAGAACTTTGAGAGAGTCTATCACTTCTTACATATTTGTATTTCCTTGAACAAATAAACGTATTTAAGCTGTCAATCATATATATATACATATATTTATAAAAACTCATACTAAGGCTTCACCAAATATCCCGGTATTAAAACACTTAAAACAAATAAACATTAAAAAATACATTGTCTTAAAGCCTTTTACGAAAAACTTCCTAATTAAATTAAGCAGCCAATAAAATGCACATAAATCCAACATTAACAAAACTTCAACAGCAACAACAAAATACTTCAAAACTTTAGCAAAAACTAACTACAAAGAAAAAGCTGCAACACAGCAAAATAAATACATAGCAAAGCATAACTTTCAATTACAATGAATTCTAAAAGAAATAAAAAGTAAACAGAGTTTTAATTGAAAAGACAACAAGAGACAAAGTATGATTGCACTTACAACAGCAATGCCACCAACAACAACAACAAATTACATACAGCTAATATAACATTGCGTATAATTGTAGAGTTTAGTTTGCTAATGCAACTTACTACCAGCGTATAAGCAACACATGAAAAAATTCCTTTTTAAAAGAAAATAAGGTGCGAGTCAAAATCAACAACAGCAGCATTAACACAAAAACAATATTAACAACAACAGTCAACAAAATATGCAGGCATGTCCGGAATGTTTGTAAAGTTAGGTAAACCCAGGTCCCAGACATTTGTATGAGTAACTTTAAGTTTTGCTAATAGACAACAACAACGGCACAATACAGTATCCAGTTGTGTGTTTTTTACATTTATAGAAAGATATTTACCAGTCACATACATATTTGGCTACGAGTATAGACAAGTACACAGATACTGTGCAAAACCTTTTTACCTTTGTTGGCGGCGAAAAAAAAGGTGTTTGAATTTAAGTTTATATACATTTTTGAATACAGTGGAGAGATTGAAAAGAGCAGTTTACCGTGTTCTTTATGTAATACGATGGAAATGGTTCAATTGCAAAAAGATTTAGCTCTAATCATTCAATAGTAAATTATAAATATTTTATCAGTATGATATTGGCCCATGCCAATATCATACTTGGTATATTTATCGTGAGCTAGAACTGAAATAGGACTGTACTAGAAATGAACTAGAATTGAACTAGAACTGAACTAGAACTGAACTAGAACTGAACTAGAACTGAACTAGAACTGAACTAGAACTGAACTAGAACTGAACTAGAACTGAACTAGAACTGAACTAGAACTGAACTAGAACTGAACTAGAACTGAACTAGAACTGAACTAGAACTGAACTAGAACTGAACTAGAACTGAACTAGAACTGAACTAGAACTGAACTAGAACTGAACTAGAACTGAACTGAACTAGAACTGAACTAGAACTGAACTAGAACTGAACTAGAACTGAACTAGAACTGAACTAGAACTGAACTAGAACTGAACTAGAACTGAACTAGAACTGAACTAGAACTGAACTAGAGAACTGAACTAGAACTGAACTAGAACTGAACTAGAACTGAACTAGAACTGAACTAGAACTGAACTAGAACTGAACTAGAACTGAACTAGAACTGAACTAGAACTGAACTAGAACTGAACTATAACTGAACTAGAACTGAACTAGAACTGAACTAGAACTGAACTAGAACTGAACTAGAACTGAACTAGAACTGAACTAGAACTGAACTAACTGAACTAGAACTGAACTAGAACTGAACTAGAACTGAACTAGAACTGAACTAGAACTGAACTAGAACTGAACTAGAACTGAACTAGAACTGAACTAGAACTGAACTAGAACTGAACTAGAACTGAACTAGAACTGAACTAGAACTGAACTAGAACTGAACTAGAACTGAACTAGAACTGAACTAGAACTGAACTAGAACTGAACTAGAACTGAACTAGAACTGAACTAGAACTGAACTAGAACTGAACTAGAACTGAACTAGAACTGAACTAGAACTGAACTAGAACTGAACTAGAACTAGAACTGAACTAGAACTGAACTAGAACTGAACTAGAACTGAACTAGAACTGAACTAGAACTGAACTAGAACTGAACTAGAACTGAACTAGAACTGAACTAGAACCTGAACTAGAACTGAACTAGAACTGAACTAGAAACTGAACTAGAAACTGAACTAGAACTGAACTAGAACTGAACTAGAACTGAACTAGAACTGAACTAGAACTGAACTAGAACTGAACTAGAACTGAACTAGAACTGAACTAGAACTGAACTAGAACTGAACTAGAACTGAACTAGAACTGAACTAGAACTGAACTAGAACTGAACTAGAACTGAACTAGAACTGAACTAGAACTGAACTAGAACTGAACTAGAACTGAACTAGAACTGAACTAGAACTGAACTAGAACTGAACTAGAACTGAACTAGAACTGAACTAGAACTGAACTAGAACTGAACTAGAACTGAACTAGAACTGAACTAGAACTGAACTAGAACTGAACTAGAACTGAACTAGAATGAACTAGAACTGAACTAGAACTAGAACTGAACTAGAACTGAACTAGAACTGAACTAGAACTAAACTAGAACTGAACTAGAACTGAACTAGAACTGAACTAGAACTGAACTAGAACTGAACTAGAACTGAACTAGAACTGAACTAGAACTGAACTAGAACTGAACTAGAACTGAACTAGAACTGAACTAGAACTGAACTAGAACTGAACTAGAACTGAACTAGAACTGAACTAGAACTAGAACTGAACTAGAACTGAACTAGAACTGAACTAGAACTGAACTAGAACTGAACTAGAACTGAACTAGAACTGAACCAGAACTGAACCAGAACTGAACTAAAACTAAACTAGAACTAAAATAGAACAACTCTAGAAATGATCTTGCCTACTAATATTAGTACATATGTACTTTACATTTTCTTACTACATTTTCCACCCCATCTGTTCCAATAATTTAGCGAAGGTGTTTAATATGCTATAAATGTTTAAATCTTAAAAACAGGGTTAACTTTATGACATCTTATGAAATCTTTATCCATTTATGAGGTCATAGGGAATAAATCATATAAATAAATGCTGATAACATCAACGTCATTCGAAGTAAACGTTAACTTTTTTTATTAATATTTTTTTGGCAAAACTCTTTCTTAGGAAAAAGTTTAAAATTTGACAAACATTTATGAGCTTTATGCGCAGCAGCAGTAACTGCGAATAAACTAATAAATATTTTTTTTTATGTTTAAGAAGAAACTACAACGACTACTAAAAGTTAAATTTAATGATTGCATTACGTGATAAGTCAAACGAAAGTAATGTCAGTTTTAATTTTTTTTTTTTTTTTTGAAGACCAAACTCGCGATGGATGGACATAATCTTATGCGTTTTTGTTAAGTGATTTTTTTTAGCAATTTGTTTTTTCTAGTAAAAGTTTGAAGAAAAAAAATGTTGCTGTACTATCTAAACAAGTGTATTACACTGCATTGGCTTTAAAACGCCTTCTACACCCTTTTTTGCTAATAAAACTAGTAATAATAAAAATAAGTTATTAAGCAACAATATATATTTCTTTTTGTTGTTGTTGTTGCAGTTAATATTTAATACGGATGCAGTTGCCTTAGAGTGTTTTTCAAACTAAGACTTTTTAAGAAAATTAACTTAAAAAGGAAGGTATCCTTGCAAGAGTTGCTGATGCATAGTTATTTTACATTTAGGTGGGAATTATTGTTCAGTATCCTTGCAAGTTGTAAAACCAGCAACAAATTATATTAAAAAAGTATTCGGTCTTTAAAGATTGCTGTGCTAGCAAAACTTGTAAATATATCAAGGGTTAGTTATTTGAAGGACTTAAAATTATTGCAAAAAGGTCCAAAAAATAAGATCAGAACAAAAAACCATGTCCCTTTTCAAACTAACCGGGCAAACCTTGTAAACATGGCTATTGTAGTAAATACAGCAAAACATATGAAACAGTTAGTTGGCATAACAACAACATATAGCAAGTGTAGTAAATATAGCAACAAAACTAACAGGACTGTAATTTTCTATATTAAAAGCAATGCAACCAGATCCAACCAAATTAGAACAAAAGAAAAAGTCATTGTCTCTAAAAAGCAGACTATTCTAGCAAAAGTTTTAAAAATTGCAAGTGTAGTAAATACAACAACAAAACTCATACGACAGTTATTAGCTAGTCTTAAAAGGATTTCCTACGTAATAAGATCTAAACATAAAAATATTCTCTCATCAAAGTAAACAATCCTAGCAAACCTAGTAAATATAACAAGTCTAGCAAAAAACAGCAGCAAAACCATCAGACTGTTATTTTAGTCTTAAATGCATTAAAACCAGATTGAATAAAATAAAACCACACCGGAAAAGCATTATCTCTAAAAAGCTACATCCCCTAGCAAACCTTGTAAACATAGCAAGTGTAGCAAATACAACAACAAAACTCATGAGACTGTTATTTTCTATTCTTAAAAGGATAGCATATGCAACCAACAAACTAAGACTAAAACAAAAAGGTATTATCTCTTTAAAGCAAACAATCCAGCAGATCTTGTAAACATGAAAATATATTTTACTACAACAAAGTATTGCAAATATACTAAACTTATTGCTATAAGAATCTCTTATTTTTTTGGTTTTCAACTAGTTTTTAGTCTTGCAAATTAGTATAATGTTATGGTTTAGTAAAATGCAGAACTTTTGCTATATTTACAACGTTTACAAGGTTTACTAGGATAGTTTACTTTGAAAGAAGAATAACTTGGTAAAAATCTTTACATAATTTTGCCTTTTAAAACAAAAAATTATCTCAAAATCATTTACAATATAGGATACCTTCCCCATCGGAAAAGCATTATCTCTAAAAAGCTAAATCCCCTAGCAAACCTTGTAAACATAACAAGTGTAGCAAATACAATAACAAAACATATGAGACTGTTATTTTGTACTCTTAAAAGGATAGCATATGCAACCAACAAACTAAGACTAAAACAAAAAAGGTATTATCTCTTTAAAGCAAACAATCCTAGCAGATCTTGTAAACATGAAAATATATTTTACTACAACAAAGTATTGCAAATATACTAAACTTATTGCTATAAGAATCTCTTATTTTTTTGGTTTTCAACTAGTTTTTAGTCTTGCAAATTAGTATAATGTTATGGTTTAGTAAAATGCAGAACTTTTGCTATACTTACAACGTTTACAAGGTTTACTAGGATAGTTTACTTTGTAAACATCTTTACACAATTTTGCCTTTTAAAACAAAAAATTATGTCAAAATCATTTACCATTTAGGATACCTTCCTTGCTAAAAAAAAAAACTGAAACCATATGAAGCGATTGCAAACTATTAAACTAAAACAAAAATAATAAACTCCAAGTTTGGCACGAATTTGCATAAATTCAAAATTAAAAATCTGTCAAAACAACAAGTTATTGGTATGAATACCTTGAAACTGCTAAACATAGTATCCATTAGCAGACAAACCGGCAAAAACTTATAGAAAGACTCAAGACATACAAACAGACAAACAAACATATGTATCTACACGGATTCATAGATTCAGTCAGCCTAAAAGTGAGAGAGAAATAGAAATAGTAACAAAAGCATTAATACTATCCGCAATTTAATACCTTTTATACAAGTAATCGTACCAGATTGAAATATACCACCACTTTAACGCCTTCACAGTTGAACAGAAATTTTTAACAGCAACAACCTTAACAGCAAACAGTCCTCTTAGACAAATAGACCGACCGACAGACAGACAAACAATTTACCTTTCTAAAATAAAACACCAAGTCTCAGAAATAGCAGAAATAAAACATTTGATGCCATAATACACAGACTGTTAAACTTAATATAAAAAAATGCTAAAATTCATTCATTCATTCACAGTGTTGGCTGCCAGCCATCCACCTTCATAATAATAATTAAATTCCCTACAAGACACGACTAAAACTCTGACAACTAACCATTTTTTGTTTAAGATTCATATTCCAAAGCCATCAACAGGCAGCATTTCAACAAGTGCTGATTAACAACCAACTAGCTTTAATCTACATGTGCAGTTTAGGGCAAAACTACTAACTTGAGGAATGGACCAACTAGAATAAATATGTTTGTTATATTTCAACACCAGCACCATCACCTACCTCCTCCTCCTCCTCCTTCTCTTGTTATAACTTTAATTATAACTTGTATGTTTATAATAACAAAAACAGATTTGCATATATTTTTATCTTTTTAGGAAAATATAAAGAAATTTACTTTTAAATGGCCGGAAGTTTAATTAAAATCTGTAATATAAATTGTTGTATCAAATAAAAAACTTGAAAGTCTAACAAGCCACTAAAAAAGTAAAAAAAAGAAATGACCTTAAAATTGATTATTACCATCATAAATAAACAAAGATTTTGGAAAAAAACATTTAAATAAAAGTTTAGTTAATTTTATTTATATGGTAGGTAGGCTTTGCTATCAGTCATTAACTAAAAATTTTATGTATTTTTAATTAGGTGAAATGTAAATTGAGTGAACTTGGTAAAAAGTTTCTGCTCGTTAGTAGATTATTTTTACCAAAAATCATAAAGAGTTTAGCAAATTGTTTACAAATAATTTTTTTTCTTCTAATTGCTCTACTTTATTAGTTTTTATATTTTATATCCAAATTAATGTACATTTAAAAAAAACTTACTAAATTTAAAACAAAATTTCGCAATAAAATATTAACCTTACATTTAAAAATTATAGCCACTGCTAAACTAGAAGCTTTTCTCAGAGCTTCGAGCCTCAAAACCACTTATCAAAGGCAAAGTTCAAAATGTTAGAGTTTTCCACAGTTACGGTTGTGTCTAGGCACAAGATCGATGATAAAATTGTCGATAAAACTGATCAATGCTACAATCTTCAATAAAAAACTGATCAAAGTTTTGTAAACATAACTGATCGATGTTATAGAATACGGGTCGATAATACAGTTTTATTTTGAAAATTGATCGAAGATTAAGTTTGGAAAACTGATCGTAGTTTTTTTATATATCATCGGTCGATGATAAAGTTTTCTTTATATCGATGATAAAGTTTTCCGTAGAAAACAGATCGATGATAATATTTTCTATAGAAAACTGATCATTGATAAAGTTTGTAGAAAACTGATCGATGATAAAATTTTCAATAGAAAACTGATCGTTAATAAAATTTTCTATAGAAAACTGATCGTTGATAAAATTTTCTATAGAAAACTGATCGTTGATAAAGTTTTCTATAGAAAACTGATCGATGAAAAAGTTTTCTATAGAAAACTGATCGATGAAAAAGTTTTCTATAGAAAACTGATAGTTGATAAAGTTTTCTATAGAAAACTGATCGATGAAAAAGTTTTCTATAGAAAACTGATAGTTGATAAAGTTTTCTATAGAAAACTGATCGTTGATAAATTTTTCTATAGAAAACTGATCGTTGATAAAGTTTTCTATAGAAAACTGATCGATGAAAAAGTTTTCTATAGAAAACTGATCGTTGATAAAGTTTTCTATAGAAAACTGATCGTTGATAAAGTTTTCTATAGAAAACTGATCGTTGATAAAGTTTTCTATAGAAAAATTATCGTTGATTAAGTTTTCTATAGAAAAATGATCGTTAATAAAGTTTTCTATAGAAAACTGATCGATGATAAATTTTTCTACAGAAAATTTTTCAATATTAAAGTTTTCTGTAAAAAATTGGTCGATGATAAAGTTTTCTATAGAAAATTTGTTAATGATAAAGTTTTCTATAGAAAACTGATCGCTGATAAAGTTTTCTATGGAAAACTGATCTATAGTTTTCTATAGAAAACTGATCGATGATAAAGTTTTCCATAGAAAACTGATCGATGATAAAGTTTTCCATAGAAAACTGATCGATGATTTTCTGTAGAAAACTGATCGATGAAAAAGTTTTCTATAGCAAACTGATCGTTGATAAGGTTTTCCATAGAAAACTGATCAATGAAATAGTTTTCTATAGAAAACTGATCGTTGATAAAGTTTTCTATAGAAAACTGATCAGTAATAAAGTTTTCTATAGAAAACTGATCGATGATTAAGTTGTCTATAGCAAACTGATCTATGATTAAGTTTTCTATAGAAAAATGATCGGTAATTAAGATTTCTATAGAAAATTGATCGATGATAAAGTTTTCTATAGAAAACTAATCGCTGATAAAGTTTTCTATAGAAAACTGATCGTTGATAAAGTTTTCTATAGAAAATTTATCGTTGATAAAGTTTTATATGGAAAACAGATCGGTGATTAAGATCCCTACAGAAAATTGATCGATGATAAAGTTTTCTATAGAAAATCGGACGTTGGTAATTTTTTCTATAGAAAACTAATCGACGATTAATTTTTCTACAGAAAATTTTTAAATGTTAAAGTTTTCTATAGAAAATTAGTCAATGATAATTTTTCTATAGAAAATTTGCCAATGATAAATTTTTCTTAGAAAACCGATCGTTGGTAAAGTTTTCTATAGAAAACTGATCGATGATAAAGTTTGCTATTGATCGCTGAAAAAGTTTTCTATAGAAAAATGATCCCTGATAATTTTATTTAATAGTGTCTACAAAAAAACTGATCAGTAACCATGATCATTATAAGGATATTTTTAAAGATTACCTACTATATATTAGATCACAGATAAATTAAACGTTAAACTGGTCACTTACCTGAAAAAAAAGAAAAAAAATATTTCAGATTAATTCCATTCATGTCAATTAAACAAAAAATTTACTAAAATATCATAAAACTAATAACACTCCATAACACAAACAATAAAAAAATCCGCTCTTTAAAAAATTACTACCCAAGAATTTACTAATATTTGCCCCCAACGGACAATATCAAGCGCAAACAAAAACATTATCATCAACAACAAAGTAGAACAAGTAAGAGTGTTATATTCGGCTATGCCGAATCTTATATACCCACCATCAAACCTCGTTTGAATGAAACTTACTTATGTCGAATTTCATCTATATATTCATATTTTTAGGCCAGTTATAAGCGTTAAAGTAATTTTCTGAAGGGGACATTATATAGGGGGGTAGGGTCAATTATGGGTCGATCCTCATAAAATTTGGTAGACAGAATTTGGTTCGTATTAAATTTATTTTTGTCGAATTTCATCGCTACACTCGTATTTTTAAGTCATTAATGAGCATTGCAGTCATTTTCTGAAGGGGACCTTATATGGGGGGTAGGGTCAATCATGGACCGATCAACATAAAATTTTTTAGATAGATTTTGACTCGTATGAAACTTACTTATGTCGAATTTCATCTATATACTAGAATTTTTAAGCCAGTAATGAGCGTTAAAGTCATTTTCTGAAGGGGACCTTATATGGGGGGTAGGGTCAATTATGGACCGATCCTCATAAAATTTTGCACAGTGATTTTGGATCACAAGAAACTTACTTATGTCGAATTTCATCGCTATATTCATATTTTTAAACAAGTTATGGCTGTTAGAGCTGCTTTTCGAGGGGCCACTTGTATGGGGGCTATCTGAAAACGTGGACCGATATTGCCCGTTTTCAATACCAAACAAACCTTACCTATAAGAAATATTTATGTGAAATTTCAACCCTCTAGCTCTTTCCATTCGGACTCTATCGTGCTTTCAACAGACAGACAGACAGACAGACAGACGGACGGACGGACAGACGGACAGACGGACAGACATGGCTAGATCGTCTTAGAATTTAATGAGGACCCAGAATATATATACTTTTGTGGGTCTATGACCAATATTTCGATGTGTTACAAACGGAATGACAAAATCAATATACCCCCCATCTTTTTTGATGGTGGGTATAAAAAAAACTTTCATTGGTTTTTATTAAAATAAAATTTCTGCAATATGCACAACAATAAAAAACGATCATTTTACTGCAAATGAAGACTTCAAAAATTGATCGTAAACATAACGCACTTTGCTCTCAAAGTGGAGTTGATTTTCAAAATGCATCTCACAACATATTAAACTGTTCAAGATGAAATCTAAGTAAAACTAAACAAATTCAGCCAAGCTTAAATACAGCAAAGAAAAAAAAATAAAACAACAGCGAAGGAGATCAGTTTTCATGAGTTTTTTTGTGCAGAAGATTAAATGATTTCAAGTGATCGCTATTGTTAAACATAAAAACGTAGACAACATTTTTTAACTCTTTGTTAAGAAAAGCAAAAAAAAAATATATGAAAAGAAAAAAGCACTTGGCCCACAAGATGCACACAAGTACATGATGCCACAACAATAATAACAAGAAGAAAAAAAGAAATTTTAGACTATGACAACGACCGACGAGTACCGACGTTGATCATGAATGGTCAAAGTAAATTGATTTTTTTCATCTTTAGTTTCATACGTTTTTTTACGTTACTCTCTTTTTTTCTTCTTTGTAAACAAATTGTTAAAGGAACTTAAAACAAACAAAAACCGTAGAAAATACAATAAAAACACCTTTCACCATGTCCAAGTAAATCTATCTTTACAAGATGGGCTTAAGTTAAGTTTTAGTTTAAAAGGCCCAGTTTATGTTGGTTTTTCTATACATATTTCATTTATTACAATATTTCTTTTTTTTTTGCAAACTTTTATGATTTTTGCTTGGGTTTTTTTGAAAAATATTAGTTTTCAGTTTAAGTTGCTTTAATCTGAACCTGTGACATTTTTAATGTAAAACGAAAGACAACCAACCAACGTAGACACTGTTGAATGTGTTAAACATTTAACAGATCGCCAGTCAGACGTATAGATGGAAAGACAGACATGCACAGACTCTTTGACAACAATAATAATGAGACAACATAAAACTGTAACATAAACATTAACAACAAATTGCCATTTTATTATAAACAATTTAGGTATAATTCAGTCATGTTGTCAATTTATGTTTTTTTCAAGTGAAAAACGTTTTTTTAGCAAAAGCAGCTGAGTGTTTGAAACTAATGCTTAAAAACACTGCCAGTGGAAAATGTTCTGTTCTAACGAAGTTTTACAAAAGCTCTTAAAAATTATATCATATCATAGAAAAAGAAAAGTTTTGCATAGAATACTGATCGATGAAAAAATTTTCAGTAGAAAACTGATCGATAATAAATTTTTTAATAGATAAATTATCGGTGTTTTCAATAGAAAGCTGATCGATGATACATTTTTTAGATAACTGCTCAATGAAATTTTTTATAGATAACTGATCGATGATAAATTTTTCAATAGAAAATTAATCGATGGCAACATTTGCTATAGAAAACTGATCAATGATAAAGTATGGTATAGAAAACTGATAGATGATAATGTTTTGTAAATTAAACTGATCGGTGATAATATCTTTTATAGAATACTGATCGACAATAATCCAAACTGATGGTAAAATTTATAATAAGAAATTGATCGATGATAAAGTTTTCTATAGAAAACTGATCGACGATTATCTTTACCATGGATCAGTTTTGTATAGAAAACTGATCAATGTTTTCTATAGAAAACTGATCGACGATAAAGTTTTCTATGGAAAACTGATCGATGGTAAAGTTTTCTATAGAAAACTGATCGACGATAAAGTTTTCTATAGAAAACTAATCGACAATAAAGTTTTCTATAGGAAACTGATCGACGATAAAGTTGTCTATAGAAAACTGATCGACGATAAAGTTTTCTATAGAAAACTGATCGATGATAAAGTTTTCTATAGGAAACTGATCGATGGTAAAGTTTTCTATAGAAAACTGATCGATGGTAAAGTTTTCTATAGAAAACTAATCGATGGTAAAGTTTTCTATAGAAAACTGATCGATGGTAAAGTTTTCTATAGAAAACTGATCGATGGTAAAGTTTTCTATAGAAAACTGATCGATGGTAAAGTTTTCTATAGAAAACTGATCGATGGTAAAGTTTTCTATAGAAAACTGATCGATGGTAAAGTTTTCTATAGAAAACTGATCGATGGTAAAGTTTTCTATAGAAAACTGATCGATGATAAAGATTTCTATAGAAAACTGATCGATGATAAAGTTTTCTATAGAAAACTGATCGATGATAAAGTTTTCTATAGAAAACTGATCGATGGTAAAGTTTTCTATAGAAAACTGATCGATGATAAAGTTTTCTATAGAAAACTGATCGATGATAAAGTTTTCTATAGAAAACTGATCGATGATAAAGTTTTCTATAGAATCCTAATCGATGATAAAGTTTTCTATAGAATCCTAATCGATGTTAATGTTTTCTATAGAATCCTAATCGATGATAAAGTTTTCTATAGAAAACTGATCGATGATAAAGTTTTCTATAGAAAACTGATCGATGATAAAGTTTTCTATAGAAAACTGATCGATGATAAAGTTTTCTATAGAAAACTGATCGATGATAAAGTTTTCTATAGAAAACTGATCGATGATAAAGTTTTCTATAGAAAACTGATCGATGATAAAGTTTTCTATAGAAAACTGATCGATGATAAAGTTTTCTATAGAAAACTGATCGATGATAAAGTTTTCTATAGAAAACTGATCGTTGATAAAGTTTTCTATAGAAAACTGATCGTTGATAAAGTTTTCTATAGAAAACTGATCGTTGATAAAGTTTTCTATAGAAAACTGATCGATGACAAAGTTTTCTATAGAAAACTTAACGATGGCAAAGTTTTCTATAGAAAACTTAACGATGGCAAAGTTACCAATAACAAATTCATCAATGATCGATGATAAATGTTTCTATACAAAATTGATCGTAATAAAGTTGCATTAGAAAACTGATCTCTGAAAAGCAAAAACCGATATTTAAGAGAGTTTTCAAGAGATATTTACTAGATAATAAACATTTATATAGAAATATGATCGATGATAATATTTTCCAGAGATATGTGATCGAAAATAGTGTTTTCTAAGCAAAACGACAATAAAATTTACAATGGAAATCAATAATTATGTTTTGCATAAAAAGAGAGATCGTTTAAGAAGTTTTTTAAAAGAAAACTGATCGATAACAATGTTTTTTTATAAAAAAATCAATTATAAAGTTTTTAATAGAAAACTGAGCGATGAGAAAGTTTTCTATATACAACTGATCATCGATAAATATTTCTATAGAAAACTAATCGATAATAAAGTTTTTGTCATTAGAAAACTGAACTTTTGTTTAAAAGTTTTTTAAAATAATGTCTCATAATCATCATCCGAAATTCCAAGTTGACTATAATAAGACCTCGCAATATTTACCACCTACATAACCCATTGAAATGAAAACCTAATTTATGATTTTTTTAACAACACAACGTAGGACTTTCAGTACTAATCACAAGATAATAGAACTCAAAAAAATCCTACCATATTTTCTAACACTATTGTCTAATATACAATGTCATGTCTGTCATTGACTTGATTAAATTTTTACACTGTATATCTAGTACCTCAAATTTCCATTTGGGGAGCAAAGTCTACACATTTTGGTGTAAACCGTAGTAGACAGAGCTCATGTCATGTTGTGTTTATGTTAAATGCGTGGGCCTCTAAATATTGCAATTATTCTCACGCCTCTTATTCCCACAAAGAATTTTGGTAGTTAATGTTTATTTCGTGTTGTTTAGTTTAAGCAAAAAAAACCAACAACAATTATATTCCAAAAAAAAGATAAATTGAAATGTAATACCTTATTGGACAGAATTAGAACGACAGGCGACTGACTAACAAATGTGGAAAACCCCCGACAAGCAACTTATGAATGAAAATCTCAGGGTTAAAGTTTATTAAATGAATATTGTCTAGACTCAGGTGTAATATATCTGAAATATTATATAGCATGTTAAAATTTTTAGATTTTTCAACATTTGCTTAAAACTCAGAAATTTATAAAAAATATGTAAACACAACTTAAAATTTATTACCAACAAATTCTGTTGTCACAATATTTTTTATGTGTATTTTTGCAATACACCAGACAATGTTTAACAAATATAGAATTATGCTGAATAGCTGACCTTTGCATAAGAAATCTTAAAATGCAACAATGTTGCAATAAACAGCAACAATGTATGAGAATAAAATATAATTGCTTTACTTGCCTAGAACGAACTTTAAATGCCCTTTATCTAAAAAGTAATATTTTGAATAAAAAATTGAAAAAGAAAATTTTATTTGAAACTTATCTATAATAAAACTTCGAAAAGAAATCTGATTGATAGTAAAGTTTTCTATTAAAAACTGATTGATTGTAAATTTTTCCAAAGAAAGTAAGTTTTCTATAGAAAACTGATCGATAATAGAGTTTCCTTTAGAAAACTGATAGATGATAAAGTTTTCTATAGAAAACTGATCTATGATAAAGTTCGATGATAAAGTTTTCTATAGAAAACTGATCGATGATAATGATCAACGATAAAGTTTTCTATAGAACACTGATCAGTTATAAAGTTTTCTGCAGAAAATTGATCGATGGTAAACAGATCGATGATAACATTTTCTATAGAAACCATATCGATGATAAAATTTTCTATAAAAAGTAGATTAATGATAAATTTTTCTCTGGAAATATAGAAAATGCGAAAGATTTCAATAGAAAACTGATCAATGAAAAAATTTCCTATAGAAAACTGACAAATGATAAAGTTTTCTGTAAAAACAGATCGATGAAAAAGGATTCTATAGAAAACTGATCGATGATAAATTTATATATAGAAAACTGATCGATGATAAAGTTTTTTTATAGAAAACTGATCAACGACAAAGTTTTATATAGAAAACTGATTAACGATAGAGTTTTCTATAGAACACTGACCATCGATAACTTTATATAAAAAAAAAGATCAGTCATTGATCGATGATAAAGATCTCTATAGAAGTATGATAAAGTTTTCTATAGAAAACTGATCGATGATAAAGTTTCCTATAGAAAACTGATCGATGATAAAGGTTTCTATAGAAAACTGATCAACGATAAAGTTTTCTATAGAACACTCATCAATGATAAAGTTTTCTGTAAAAACAGATCGATGAAAAGGATTTCTATAGAAAACTGATCGATGATAAATTTATCTATAGAAAACTGATCGATGATCAGTTATATATCAGTTATAAAGTTTTCTGCAGAAAATTGATCGATGGTAAACAGATCGATGATAACATTTTCTATAGAAACCATATCGATGATAAAATTTTCTATAAAAAGTAGATTAATGATAAATTTTTCTCTGGAAATATAGAAAATGCGAAAGATTTCAATAGAAAACTGATCAATGAAAAAATTTCCTATAGAAAACTGATCAATGATAAAGTTTTCTGTAAAAACAGATCGATGAAAAGGGATTCTATAGAAAACTGATCGATGATAAATTTATATATAGAAAACGGATCGATGATAAAGTTTTTTTTATAGAAAACTGATCAACGACAAAGTTTTATATAGAAAACTGATTAACGATAGAGTTTTCTATAGAACACTGACCATCGATAACTTTATATAAAAAAAAAGATCAGTCATTGATCGATGATAAAGTTTTCTATAGAAAACTGATCGATGATAAAGATTTCTATAGAAAACTGATCGATGATAAAGTTTCCTATAGAAAACTGATCGATGATAAAGGTTTCTATAGAAAACTGATCAACGATAATGATCAACGATAAAGTTTTCTATAGAACACTGATCAATGATAAAGTTTTCTGTAAAAACAGATCGATGAAAAGGATTTCTATAGAAAACTGATTAACGATAGAGTTTTCTATAGAACACTGACCATCGATAACTTTATATAAAAAACAGATCAGTCATTGATCGATGATAAAGTTCTCTATAGAAGTATGATAAAGTTTTCTATAGAAAACTAATCGATGATTAAGTTTTCAATAAAAATCTATCCTATTATAATGTTTTCTGTACAAGGCATCCGTGATAAAGTTCTATATAACAGATCGATGATAATGTTTTCTATAAGAAACTGATCAATAAAAAAGTTTCATATAGAGAACCGATCTATGACAAAATAAATCCAACCAATGATAATTCGATTTCAATTATCATAATTGTAAAAATTTCCCAAATATAATCGATTACATTAACCAATTATCTTTACCTAATTATCAACTATGATTTATAAATCATTAACAATGTTGCAACCTTATACAGGAATAATTGCCACAAAAAAAACATTTACCTAAATAAATAAAACAACACAAACACACTTAAAGTTTTTATTGGAAAATTAGAAAATTATATAATTTGCCAAAATAGTTAAAACAACAACAATAGCAAAACAATAAGAAAACAATAAAACCTTATTTGATATTAACAATCTATCATTAAAGATCCCACAAATAAACTCACGCGATTTGAGTTTTTTTCTGTTAAAACTTTTCTATGTACTTAAAGCTCTTCCTTTTAAACAAAAACAAACAAAAAATAACAACAATGGATGGAAGCAAGTTAAAAGCCGCAAAATGTTTAAAGGAATAAATGCAATTCGCTCCCTAAATGATCAACTACTAGCAACAACACTACAACAAACCACTTTCAGCTTCATTCATCACATAAATAATCGTAATGGTGATGCGGTATGTAGGAAGCTCTAAATGGCAGCCTTCAACTTCCACGACAAGTGACAGTAACAGCAACTGGCTGAATGCATTCAGCATCATCATCATCGTCAAATAATATGTAGGTATATATGAAGATTTGTTGCAATTGCTAACGATAGTGATGATGATGATGATCATTACCATCATCATCAACTTCATCGTCAACACTATTACTAGTGATTTTCATACTCTACACTTATTATTACTGAAGTTGTAAAATGTGAATAAAAAACAACAACAACAATAAAAATACTACGTACGACGAACTAGAGTCAAGATCAAAAGTCATGGGAATCTCACTCATATAACTACAATAAAACAATCTCAATTGCACTTTTACACTCACACACACCATCACTTAATTGTATGTATAAGATACAAAATTTTATAGATACAAACATATATTCACATATAAATTGTTCAAACGTTTAAATACGTTCAATTGTTGTGATTTTTTGTTGTTTATATTTTTTTTGGTTAGTTGGTGTTTTTATTGTTGTAGTTTGTCTTAAACTACAACACGAACAATTTAAACATGAAAAACGTAACAATTTAACAATAATAATAATACAAGTACAATTTTTTTCAATTTTTTTTTTTTTTTGCTTTGATTTTTTTTATTATAAAAATTCATTTCTATTCAAAAACGATTACACTGTAGTAAAATGGTTATAAATTGTTTAAAATTTATTTTGTTTCTTTATTGTTTGTTGTTGTTTACTTTTTTTCTGGTGTCAGCGGAGGTGCTGCTTGTTGTGGTAAATTCAATGAATTTTAACTTTATGCCATATTTGGTTAATAGCCGGTTACAGTGCTGTAGAAATGTTTTATGAATGGGATTACATTGGTACTTGATGGTAGAAGAATTCTAGATTGATATCTTAGATTCTATATCATGAGTAGATGACATTTACTTGGAGGTTCAAAGAGCATTCTTAAATTCAAATTTCACACTTGTCACTTATACCTTTTTTATAGAAAACTAATAGATGATAAAGTTTTCAGTCAAAAACTGATCGATGATAAATTTTACTATAGAATAATGATTGATCATAAATTTTTCCAGAACAAATTGATCAATGATTTAGTTTTCTATTAAAGACTGATTGGAGACAAAGATTTCTATAGAAAACTGACAGACGATATAGAAAACTAATCGTGATTTATATAGAAAACTGATCGATGATGTAGTTTTCTACGGAAAACTGATCGATGATAAAATTGTCTATAGAAAACTGATCGAAGATAACGTTTTCTATACACAACTGATCGATAATTATGTCTTCTATATGAACACAATGTATGATAAAGTTTTCTATAGAAAACTGATCGATGATAAAGTTTTCTATAGAAAACTGATCGATGACAAAGTTTTCTATAGAAAACTGATCGATGCTAAGGTTTCCTATAGCAAAACTGATCAATGATAAAGTTTTCTACAAAAAACTGATTGATGATAAGGTTTTCTACAGCAAAACTGATCAATGATCGATGATAAAGTTTTCTATAGAAAACTGATCGATGATAAAGTTTTCTATAGAAAACTGATCGATGACAAAGTTTTCTATAGAAAACTGATCGATGATAAAGTTTTCTATACAAAACTGATCGATGACAAAGTTTTCTATACAAAACTGATCGATGACAAAGTTTTCTATAGAAAACTGATCGATGATAAGGCTTTCTATAGTAAAACTGGTCAATGATAACGTTTGCTATAGAAAACTGATCGATGATAAAGTTTTCTAATAGAAAACTGATCGATGACAAAGTTTTCTAATAGAAAACTGATCGATGACAAAGTTTTCTATACAAAACTGATTGATGATAAGGTTTTCTACAGTAAAACTGATCGATGATAAGGTCTTCTACAGTAAAACTGATCGATGATAAAGTTTCCTATAGAAAACTGATCGATAAAAAAGTTTTCTATAGAGAACTGATCGATGATAGAGTTTGCTATATATAACTGAACTACCATAGCAAACTGATAAAAAAATGCTCAAGAACTCTGTCCGTCCACTAAGGTACTTTCCTTTAACAGATACAAACATTGAGTCTAAAGCAAGTTACTAAAAATTCATCGCACAATATAATTCAACGTTTACTTAACCTCATAAACTATAATCGATTTTTCTTCTACAGATAAAAAATCACAGTCTTTGCATAAAACCTTTGAGACTTTGAACCGCCGATAGTTTTTTCTCAGGATTTTCTTTATAGAAAATGCTTAAAGAATTTTAAACATTTCTCCAAAGCGGCTCGAAAACAAACATAAAAGTAAAAATCATAATAAATCAATTCTTAGAAAACCTTAACATAAATAAAGTAGAAGACATTATAAAAAACTAATTTTTCTTAACACTTGACATTGTTAGTGTGCTATAAACTTTAACCCTGAACACGTCCCATAGTGCAATGACATAAAAAGGGTAATAAAATTTTGTGTATGTTTGTTGTTAAGAATTACAATATAATTACGAGTAAGTAACTTGTAAAATAACAACTAATTCGTGTTTTATATTTCATAAAAAGATGTTAACAAAATCATACACTTGTTTGAAAAGAGCATTATTTTGTTTGTCACTGTTGCAGTGCAGCGTAAATACATATAAAGAAATATCACTCAATAGTTTTAGAAGGAGTAAAACTTTTATATAGAAAAGTGATCGGAGATAAAATTTTCTAGAGAAACTTGTTCGATGATAAAATTTTCTATAGACAACTGATTGACGAAAAAGTTTTCTATAGAAAAGTAATCGCTGATCAGTTTTTCTGAAGAAAATTGATCGATGATAAATATACTATAGCAAGGTGATCGTTAGTAAAGCTTTCTACAGAATACTGATCGATGATAAAATTTTCTATAGAAAATTTATCGATGATAAAGCTTTCTATAGAAAACTGATCAATGATAAAGTTTTCTATAGAAAACTGATCAATGATAAAGTTTTCTTTAGAAAACTGATCAATGATAAAGTTTTCTATAGAAAACTGATCAATGATAAAGTTTTCATATCATTGATCAGTTTTCTATAGAAAACTGATCGATGATAAAGTTTTCTATAGAAAAGTGATCGATGATAAAGTTTTCTATAGAAAACTGATCGATGATAAAGTTTTCTATAGAAAACCGATCGATGATAAAGTTTTCTATAGAAAACTGATCGATGATAAAGTTTTCTATAGAAAACTGATCGATGATAAAGTTTTCTATAGAAAACTGATCGATGATAAAGTTTTCTATAGAAAACTGATCGATGATAAAGTTTTCTACAGAAAACTGATCGATGATAAAGTTTTCTATAGAAAACTGATCGATGATAAAGTTTTCTATAGAAACCTGATCGATGATAAAGTTTTCTATAGAAAACTGATCGATGATAAAGTTTTCTATAGAAAACTGATCGATGATAAAGTTTTCTATAGAAAACTGATCGATGATAAAGTTTTCTATAGAAAACTGATCGATGATAAAGTATCATCGATATGTTTTCTATAGGAAACTTTATCATCGATCAGTTTTCTATAGAAAACTTTATCATCGATCAGTTTTCTATAGAAAACTTTATCATCGATCAGTTTTCTATAGAAAACTTTATCATCGATCAGTTTTCTATAGAAAACTTTATCATCGATCGGTTTTCTATAGAAAACTTTATCATCGATCGGTTTTCTGTAGAAAACTTTATCATCGATCGGTTTTCTGTAGAAAACTTTATCATCGATCAGTTTTCTATAGAAAACTTTATCATCGATCAGTTTTCTATAGAAAACTTTATCATCGATCAGTTTTCTATAGAAAGCTTTATCATCGATCAGTTTTCTATAGAAAACTTTATCATCGATCAGTTTTCTATAGGAAACTGATCGATTATAAAGTTTTCTATAGAAAACTGATCGATTATAAAGTTTTCTATAGAAAACTGATCGATTATAAAGTTTTCTATAGAAAACTGATCGATGATAAAGCTTTCTATAGAAAACTGATCGATGATAAAGCTTTCTATAGAAAACTGATCGATGATAAAGTTTTCTATAGAAAACTGATCGATGATAAAGTTTTCTATAGAAAACTGATCGATGATAAAGTTTTCTACAGAAAACCGATCGATGATAAAGTTTTCTACAGAAAACCGATCGATGATAAAGTTTTCTATAGAAAACCGATCGATGATAAAGTTTTCTATAGAAAACTGATCGATGATAAAGTTTTCTATAGAAAACTGATCGATGATAAAGTTTTCTATAGAAAACTGATCGATGATAAAGTTTTCTATAGAAAACTGATCGATGATAAAGTTTCCTATAGAAAACATATCGATGATAAAGTTTCCTATAGAAAACATATCGATGATAAAGTTTCCTATAGAAAACTGATCGATGATAAAGTTTTCTATAGAAAACTGATCGATGATAAAGTTTTTTATAGAAAACTGATCGATCATAAAGTTTTCTATGGAAATCTCATCGATTATAAAGTTTTTTATAGAAATCTGTTTGATTATAAAGTTTTCTATAGAAAAACTTATCGATCTGATCGATGATAAAGTTTGCTACAGACAACTGATCGACGATAAAGTTTAATTTAATAAATGATTATTTTTTTTACAGATACTAACTGATGATAAAGTTTATATAGAAAGCTGATCGATAATAAAGTTTATATAGAAAGCTGATCGATAATAAAGTTTTCTGGAGAAAACTGATCGTTGATATACGATATGTATAGAAAACTTATGTTGAAACTCTCAATAAAAAGCTAATCAATGATAATGATTTCTAACTATTTCCGGACAAACCCTCCGAACTGCAGGGTATTTGCTAATATATACATTAAGTATATGTTTAAGTGCATTTTCAATTGATACTCTTGCACTTGGTCGTAGGTTGGTAGTTTTTGTTTTTATGCACTTTTAAATTTAACACTTACCATCCAACATGTATTTGGAAAGATCCTCTTCGCCCTTTTGTTGTGATTCCTCAGCAAAGACTTCCATGTTTACAATTATTATTTATTATTATCGATGTTTTTCACTTTTATTTGGTTGTTTATTATTTTTTAAGTTTTTGTGTGATTTAGAGGAAACAAAAAGAAGATTGTTTTTTTGGTTTAAATATTTGTTTACAATAGTTTAGTTGTGAAGATCTCTAATACAAAATGGTTTAAGTGCAGCCAACACAATTTGAGTTTTTTTGCTATTAAATTGGAGGTTTTTTTATTATTATTATTTTAAAGGCTGACGTTTGTGGAACACACGTGTCTTTAGCATTAACACTTTTGTCAATACTTTCAATTTGTTTGCCGTAAAACTAGAGACAATGTTAAAATAATAAAAGTACACAATAAATACAGTTTTTACAGTACATGTACTTTTGGCAATAATCACGTAATTACACAGTCATTCATTCATACATTGATGGATAGATTCACTAAAAGAAATATATGTATACATTTATATTAAGAAACAACTTTATAATTGAAATTTGAATTTGTAATTTGATTTTCAAATTTTAAATTTGCAAATTTTGATTATAAATTGTTTAGTTATAATAAACTCTCCATTCATATGTTAAGAAGAGAAGTAAGCCAAGTGAGATATATGAACTTAGAGTTAGTTTGTATGAATGCTTACAAAACACAATATGTTACTTTATATGTCCCAGGTAATCTGTTGGGAAGTCAGTGGTCTTTTAATTGTCTCTAATAATTCAATTTTATAAATATTCTCTTCAAATTGATGAATAGAGAGTAAATTATAGAAAAATATTCGACGCAGCCGAATAATTTCAATGATGTTATCATTTCTAATGTAAAATTAAATATTTTATATTTTTATTATTGTTTATTTTTTTCAACATTTAATTATAATTATTATTTATTTAAAAACCATTATTTAGTTATATGTCTTAGTAATACACATTTCAATTAAAGTCATAATAATTTTTTTTCCACTTTTCTTGATTGATTGTTTCGTTTATTAATTTTTTGCTTTTGTGTTTTAATTGTTTGTTTTAATTATTATATTATTAATAAATTAAATTGTTTTAATGACTAACATACATAACAAACAATTATGGTCAATCATCAAAAAGTTTAACTGTATAAAAAAAATGTTTATTTGGTGTATTTAATATTGAAATTTCCATGCGATTATTAAAGATTTTAACAAAAAATTTCAGTTTTTTCTGTTGAAAATCACCTTGAAAAATATAAGAATAATGACAAAAAAATCATTGTTAAACAAATGTTGTTGCTGTTTTTTATTTGAAAGCTTACAAAAAAACTGAAAACGTTTAGAGTAATAAATTGGCAAAACTAAATAAAAAAAGTATTTCAAGATTCAAACACAACAAAAAGAAACCAAAGAGGAAATTAAAGATTAAGGTTTTTTGCCTGAACATTAACATTTTAACTGAAATATATTAACTGAAAACCATTATTAACTGAGATCTTAATGTGAAATTTTTCTATATGAAAAAGATCATAAAAGATATAAAATGGAAAACTTAACTGCTCGATATTAAAGTTTTCTAATAGAAGTTTTCTATAGAAAACTGATCGATGAGAATGTTTTCTATAAAAAACTGATCGATGTTTAAGTTTTCCATACAAAACTGATCGATGACAAAGTTTTCTATAGAAAACTGATCGATGATAAGGTTTTCTATAGCAAAACTGATCAATGACAAAGTTTTCTATAGAAAACTGATCGATGATAAAGTTTTCTAGAGCAAAACTGATCGATGATAAAGTTTTCTATAGAAAACTGATCGATGACAAAGTTTTCTATAGAATACTGATCGATCACAAAGTTTTCTATAGAAAACTGATCGAAGATAAAGTTTTGTATAGAAAACTGATTGATGATCAAGTTTTCCATAGAAAACTGATCGATGATAAAGTTTTTTATAGAAAACTGATCGATGATAAAGATTTCCATAAAAAACTGAGCGATGATAAAGTTTTCTACAGAAAACTGAGTTTTCTATAGAAAACTGATTGATGATCAAGTTTTCCATAGAAAACTGATCGATGATAAAGTTTTCTACAGAAAACTGATCGATAATAAAGTCTTCTATAGAAAACTGATCGATGATAAAGTTTTCTATAGAAAACTGCTCGATGATAAAGTGTCCTATAGAAAACTGCTCGATGATAAAGTGTCCTATAGAAAACTGCTCGATGATAAAATTTTCCATAGAAAACTGATCGATAAGAAATTCTTCTATAGAAAACTGATCGATGATAAAGTTTTCTATAGAAAACTGCTCGATGATAAAGTTTTCTATAGAAAACTGCTCGATGATAAAGTTTTCTATAGAAAACTGCTCGATGATAAAGTGTCCTATAGAAAACTGCTCGATGATAAAATTTTCCATAGAAAACTGATCGCTGATAAAGTTTTCCATGATAAAGTTTTTTATAGAAAATTGATCGATGATAAAGTTTTCTATAGTAATTTGATAGATGATAAAGTTTTCTGTAAAAAACCGATCGATGATAAAGTTTTCTATAGAAAACTGATCAGTGATATAGTTTTCTATAGAAAATTGATCGATGATAAAGTTTTCTATAGAAAACTCGATTAGTTTTCTATAGAAAACTAATCGATAATAAAGTTTTCTATAGAAAACTAATCGATGATAAGTTTTTTGTAGAAAACTGATCGATGATAATGTTTTTTAAAGAAATTTGATCGATAATAAAGTTTTCTATAGATAGCTGATCGATGATAAAGTTTTCTATTTTATTTTTTGTTTATAAAATTTTTCATGGAAGACATATTTATAAGGAAAAAATAAAATTTCGAAAGTTTTCTATAAAAAAAAAAAAGAAAATTTCGAAAGTTTTCTATAAAAAAGATTCTACAAAAGATTAAGTTCACAAAATGATAATAAAATGTGACAATTCTCTTTATAAAAGGAAGAATGTAGAGAAGTTTTGTAAGAAAATTTACAAAAATTATTCCCTAAAAGAGATTTTTTTAATTTCCTACTGGGCCTCTTAAAGACAATGCTTTACAACACAGAAAATATGAATCAAAAAAAATATGTATGTTTGAAGACAAAAAAAACACGTCTTTTATAAATATTTGCTTAATCACTTCTCAATGTGAACTCAATATTAAAAATACATTTAAACAAAACAAACAAAAAAATATTCTAAAGAATCAACAACATTTGCAACAAATGACAAAAACCAAAACTTGCTAAGAAAAAAGTCTCAAAGTTTGCAAAATTCATTTGGGGCTTAAACACAAATAAACAAATTTCTATAAATAAAAAAACCTTTGATGACTTCATGCATTTGACGGTTATTTGAGTAAATTTATTTATTTATTTATTTGATTGTTAGTTTTATTTGCATATATACGAATAGGTAGGTAGTAAGTATATTGGTGGATATTACTTCAAAACCTTTCGAAATAATAAACAATATTAAAATGCAAAACACATTTTCAGACATATCATTTTTGCAAAAAAAAAAACTGTAGTTTAAAAAAAACAACTAAAAGAATGTCATTACATTAACCAAAGAAGAATAATTATGATTCTTACTCATTTATTGACTTATTAAGTTATAATTGATAATTTAAACAAGTATTAAATCTAAAAAGAAATAAAACTACAAGACATTTTATACAAATGATTCCATCCAAGGCATAAGCAACCACATCCATATTGGCAAAAAAATTTAAAACGAACTCCCATATTAAATCATAATTTTTATCGCGTTATTGCTAAAAAAAACTAAGTTTCAAATGTCATAAATGGAAATGTATTTGTAGTAGTTGTTGGTATTACTGTTGTTTTCAATTCGTTTCGGAATGACTGAGTGACATAAGATATTTTCATTTCAAACTTATAGGTGAAAGACCGGCCAACCGACCGTCCAGCCAGCCGGCCGGCCAATTGTTGCAAATGTAACTACATTGAAATATGAGAGTAAATTGCAGTTTAGATTTCTTTGTTTTTATGTCTTATTTTCATAATTTACATGGTGGAAAACTTTTCGAAAAAAAACAAGATTACATTTCAAAAGTCGCAGTCATACTCAGTGATTATTTCACTTAAGACAGATTGTTTTTGTTTGCAATACTATTTTATGGTGTTTTACTTAAGACGAAGTTTGGTTTTGAAACAAGAAAAAAAATTTAAGATAAATGAATGGTTACAAGTATAAGAAGAATATTTATTTTCATATTGTGTCAAGAAATGATAAATATTAAGACATGGACAGTGACAAAATGTACTTTTGTTGCAAAACTTAAAAACATTTAAAAAATTGTCCATTATTTCAAAAATTCTCTATTATAGATTCTATATAAAAAATATATTTTCTATAAAAATATGAAATTTTTCTACAAAAGAGGAAATTTTCGTAAATCTTCTATAAACAATCGACGTTCAACTGGTCTACAGAAAACAGATCGATCAAAGAATTATCTATAGAAAACAGATAGATGATAAAGTTTTTATAGAAAACAGATAGATGATAAAGTTTTTTATAGAAAACTGATCGATGATAAAATTTTCTACAGAAAACAGATCGACGATAAAGCTTTCTATAGAAAACAGATCGACGAGAAAGATTTATATGGAAAACTGATCGATGGTACAGTTTTCTATAGAAAACAGATAGACGAGAAACATTTATATGGAAAACTGATCGATGATACAGTTTTCTATAGAAAACTTTATAATCGATCAGATTTCTATAGAAAACTGACCGATTATATACTGATCGATTATAAAGTTTTCTATGGAAAACTGATCGCTTATAAATTTTTCTATAGAAAACTGATCGCTTATAAAGTTTTCTATAGAAAACTGATCGATTATAAAATTTTCTATAGAAAAGTGATCGATTATAAAGTTTTCTATAGAAAACTGATCGATTATAAAGTTTTCTATAGAAAACTGATCGCTTATAAAGTTTTCTATAGAAAACCGATCGCTTATAAAGTTTTCTATAGAAAACCGATCGCTTATAAAGTTTTCTATAGAAAACTGATCGCTTATAAAGTTTTCTATAGAAAACTGATCGCTTATAAAGTTTTCTATAGAAAACTGATCGCTTATAATGTTTTCTATAGAAAACTGATCGCTTATAATGTTTTCTATAGAAAACTGATCGATGAAAAATTTTTCTATAGAGAACTGATCGATGATATAGTTTTCTATAGAGAACTGATCGATGTTGAAGTTTTCTAACCAATTTTAAAGTTTTCTATAGAAAACTGATAAATTATAATGATTTCTATAGAAAGCTGATTGAAGATAAAGTTTTCTGTAGAATTCTAATCGATGTTGAAGTTTTGTATACAAACTGATCGATGTTGATGTGCTCTGTAGAAGTTGAAGATTTCTATAGAAATCTGATTGATGTTGAAGATTTCTATAGAAAACTAATTGATGTTGAAGTTTTTTATAGAAAACTGATTGATGCTGAAGTTTTCTATAGAACGCTGATCGTTTTCAATAGAATACTGATCGTTTTCTATCGAAAACTGATTGATGTTGAAGTTTTATATAGATACCTGATCAATGTTAAAGTTTTATATAGAATACTGATCTATGTTGAAGTTTTCTATAGAAAACCGATCGATGTTAAAGTTTTCTATAGAAAACCGATCGATGTTAAAGTTTTCTATAGAAAACTGATTGATGTTGAAGTTTTCTATAGACAACTGATCGATGTTAAAGTTTTCTATAGAAAACTGATCACTGTTGAAGTTTTCTGTAAAAAAGAATGTTGAATTTTTCTATTGAAAAGTGATCGATCTTAAAGTTGTCTATTGAAAACTGATTGATGTTGAAGTTTTCTATAGAAAAATTATCGATGTTGAAGTTTTCTATAGAAGACTGATCGACGTTGAAGGTTTCTATAGAAAACTGATCAATTGTGAAGTTTTATATAGAATACTGATCGATGTTGAAGTGTTCTATAGAAAACTGAGCGATGTTGAAGTTTTCTGTAGAAAAATGATCGATGTTGAAGTTTTCTATAGAAAACTGATCAATGTTAAAGTTTTCTAGAAAAAACTGATCACTGTTGAAGTTTTCTGTTAAAAACTGATCAATGTTGAATTTTTCTATTTTTCTAGAGATCGAAGTTGAAGTTTTCTATAGAAAACTGATAGATGTTAACGTTTTCTACAGAAAACTGATCGATGTTGAAGTTTTCAGTAGAAAATGGTTCGATGTTGAAGTTTTCTATAGAAAAGTGATCGATGATTAAAATGTTCTATATAAAGAGAGAGAATTTCTATATAAAGACAGAATTTTAAAGTCAATTTTTTTAACCACATCGAAATGTGTCTGTATAAGGAGAAGAATACAAATATTTTCGATAAATTTTCTATAAAAAGAGAATTTTTCAAACATTTTCTACATAAAAATTTTGGAACATTCTTTTTAAGAAGTATTGATTTGATTGATTTAAAAATTACTATAAAAAAATTTTTTTTTGAACAATTTGTAAAAAAAACCAAATTTTACTCACAAAAATAAAAAACTTAGAAAATTTTCTATTAAAAAATTTGATAAAGTTTCTATTAAAAAACTAATTTTAAATAAATATTTTAACACGGGAATGACATTGGAAACAAACACTTAACACGCTCGCTTAAAAATAGAGAGTAAGGTAAGTACTTAATATCGCCTGAAAATAGGGAGTTGTTATGTGAGTAGTTTGTTTTGTAATAGTTATTGATTAGTAAATTGTTGAGTAAGCATAAGACATTACCATGTTTTCGCTGGGAAGCTATAACATTTTTAAATTCTTCTATAAAATTTTTTAATTTTTTTTAAAGAGACAAAATTGAGAGGAATTTTAAATTTGTATGTTTTTTTATTTGCAAATCAAATAAAAATTAAAAAAGCTAAAATTTGTAAAAAGATCTCCAATCATTTCTAACAAACTTAACTATTAGACATTTTTTATGAATAGATAAAGAATTAATACTTTATCTATTATGTTTATTACTTTTTTTATTAAATAGATAAAATTTCAATTACTGTATGACTTCTCATGTTGTTTATGCATTAAAATTATGTCTAACTTTTTATGTTGGAAAAAATGTTTCCGATGACTCAGATGACTCAACCTATTTGCTATAAATGTTTATGTTTAATTCGGTCGGTCGTTAAGTACGCTTCTTTTTTTTCAACATTAAAACATCAATAAATGCCAGTCACACTTGTTAAAGAAATAATAAAATAAAAAATATATTTATTTATTTAAAATTGGAAATACTTATTCAATGAAATTCTTTACATGTCCGATTATAATGTTTGCTGAGTTGGTCTGGGCCGGTTTGTATGGCTTTCTTTCTTTCGTGTTGTGTGTGTTTCTATTGTTTTTGAAAAGGGAGTCGTTCGTTTAACATATTTTATGACTGTGGAACTAACTAATAAAACATTTTGGTTTTCTGTTTTTGGGGAAATATTACCATAGACAACAATTCAGCTTTTGTTTTTTTGGAGCTTCGTTGTCATTGTTAATTAATGATGATGATAGAATTTGTGAGGCCTCAATTTATGAATGGAATGTGTTCACACTAGCTTATGAAAGTTATAATGAGATATTGTGTAATTTTATATGATATCTAATAGTGACTTTATTTTAATAAATTTCTTCATAATTTTCAACATAAATTTAGGGCAAAATTAATATTTGTGAAAATTTCAAACAGTAGTTTTGTGGACAAAGAACTTGTTCACATTTTATGTTTTTTACGCACTTTCCTAAAAGTTTATTAATTCTCGTTACATTTAATCTAAGAATAACCTTTTAAAATCTTCTTTAACACCTTTCATTCATTTAATTGTTTTGTAACAAAGAACATTTTTTTTCAAGATTTTCTATATTCTTCCGGATTTGATTGGTTTTAAGTTGTTTTTAATCTAAATGTTTTAATTGAACCTTAAACGAGTTGCAAGAAAACCGGCTTCTTCAGCTTTATGTCTTTTTATCAATTTGCATTGTTTTTTTTCTATAGCTTTTATTATTGAAATTTTACGTGTCACTAAAGAAATTTTTTTGTTAAGTTGATAAATTGATAAAAAAATCTTAAAAAAAAAATTATAAATTTAAATCCGTATTTATCTAGTTTTATTTAAGCTTCTTGGCATGAATGAATCACATCGTTGAGCTAATGAGATAGAGAACTCACACACATTTTACAAATAACAGATAAAGAAAAAAACTGAGAAAAAAAAACCTATTTAGAACCGCAAACGAAAATAAAATAAACTTATAAAATATCTATAAGCAGAGAGTCGTTTTGATTCAATATTTAAAGATTGAGTTTTTAGTTACTTTTTATAGTACAGCTTGAAAAATTAACAAACAAATTGTTAATAAATATTACAAATAATTAAATTAAATATAAATGTTTAGTGCGTGACATAAATCTCACAGAAATACTGGGCTAAAAATATGTTATTTTAAAGAACAGATTTTTAGTATTTTAACCAAGTTTAGATAAATACTTAAATTTTTTTTTACAAATTTCCATTAATTTTTAAAACAAAACTTTATAGTTTTTTAATTAACGTGAATAAGAAACACAAATAAATATGTCATTTAATTGAACAATTAAAAAAGTAAATAAATAATCATACTAGAAAATAAATAAATTTTAAATAACTTTTAACAAAAGATAAGAAACTTATTAAACTTTAAATAATTAATGGAATTTTTTTATGAAAAATGCTAAAAAATTTAATACAATAAATTTGTCATCAATATTTGAGGAACCCTCTCACACCTTTAAAACTTAAAACAATTTAAACCCATAAGCTTAGGTCCAATTTTAATTCTCTTTAAAGAGAGAGTTCTGAAGATTTTGTAATATTTTTTTATAAAAATAAACAGAAATTATTTTTTTGATATTTAATATAAATATTCGTTTATTTTTTCTTTTTTATGAAAATTTTCGAAAATTTCTCTTTTTGAAAATATTCAAAAATTCTTTTTCCATAGAAAATGTTTGATGAAATTCTCTTAGAATGGAAAATATTCGATAAAACCTTCCTTTGCAGAAAATTTTCGAAAAAAAACTCACTTTTTATAGAAAATGTTCGAAAAAAAATATTTTTTATAGAAAATTTTCGAAAAAAAATATTTTTTTACAGAAAGTCTTCGACAAAACTCTCTTTTGAAAGATAATGTTCGATAAAACTGTTTTTTATAGAAAATGTTATATTCTATTTTTAAAGTAAATTTTCGATAAAATTCTCTTTTTAATAAAAAATTTCGATAAAAACCTTTTTTTAAAGAAAATTTTCGATAAATTTACTTTTTAAAGAAAATTTTTTATATAATTCTCTTTTTATAGAACACTTTCGTTAAAATACTCTTTTTTTAGAATATTTTGGATAAAATTCTCTCAATTAAAGTCTAGATAAAATTCTCTTTTCATAGAAACATTTTCGGTAAATTCTCTTTATATACAAACATTTTCGATTAGAATCTCTTTTTATAGAACATTTTCGATAAAATTATTTTTAATAGAAACATTTTGGATAAAACATTTTTATAGAAACATTATCTATAAAATACTCTTTTTAAAGAAAATGTTCGATAAAATTCTCTTTTTAAACATTTTAAACATTTTCGATAAAATTCTCTTTTATAGAAACATTTTCGATATAATTATCTTTTCACAGAAACATTTTCGATAAAATTCTGTTTTTATAGAAACATTTTCGGTAAATTCTCTTTTTATACAAACATTTCCGATAAGAATCTCTTTTTATAGAAAATTTTCTATAAAATTATCTTTTAATAGGAACATTTCGGATAAAAAATTTTTGTAGAAAAATTTTCGATAAAAATCTCTTTTTATAGACAAATTTTCGACAAAATTCTCTTTTTATACAAACATTTTCGATAAAATTCTCTTTTTATGGAAAATTTTCGATAAAATTCTCTTTTAATAGAAACATTTTCGATAAAAATTGTTTTATAGAAACATTTTCGATAAAAATCTCTTTTTATAAAAACATTTTCGATAAAAATCTCTTTTTATAGAAAATTTTCGATAAAATTCTCTTTTCACAGAAACATTTTCGATAAAATTCTCTTTTTATAGAAACATTTTCGATAAGAATCTCTTTTTATAGAAAATTTTCGATAAAATTCTCTTTTAATTAAAATTTTCGATAAAATACTCTTTTTAAAGAAAATGTTCTATAAAATTCTCTTTTTATAGAAACATTTTCGATAAAATTCTATTTTTATAGAAACATTTTCTGTAAAATTCTCTTTTTATACAAACACTTTCGATAAAATTCTCTTTTTATAGAAACATTTTCGATAAAATTTTATAGAAATTTTTCGATAAATGTCTCTTTTAATAGAAAATCTTTTTTATAGAAACATTTTCAATAAAAATCTCTTTATATAGAAACATTTTCGATAAATTTCTCTTTTTATAGAAAGTTTTCGATAAAATTATTTTTTATAGAAAATTTTTAATAAAATTTGTTTGTTGCAATTATGACATGGAAACAATTTAACTTTATTCATATTTCTCATATAAATCAATTTCCCTCAAGTTTACTGTCAACCACTAACAAATCTATTTAAAGAACTTTATCTCATTTGAAAAAAGTTTATAAATAAACATTAAATTATATTACTTCCTAAAGTACAAATAAGGCACACAAGTGTTACTTAAACTTGTAACTGATAAAAAAAAAACAAACTTCCTTTACAAGGTGTAAGTTAACTACCTGTTACACACTATACTTAAAAACACGAGTATGAGCAGCTGAAACCAGTTAAAAAATTATAATAAAAAAACAAGTTATTTTAGATTTTTTCTTAAAAAAAAACTAAATGATCTTGTAACAACAACCAAAAAAAAAATAAAACAAAAAAGAATAAAAATCGTTACTAAATTGACAAAAATCATAAAATATATTTAAACTTAGTTTTTGTAACTTTGAACCGTAAAAATTGTTGTCAAATTGAAATTATAAATTTGGCAATAATAAAAAACATAAAACTATTAATTAAAATCCGCTTAATAATTGGCCAGAGCAAAAATTATTAAAAAATCATAAAAGATTTCAATCACGTTTTCTTATTTAAAAGTCACGTTTCAAAATGTAATTTTTTTAGTTTTTTTATTATATTTTCTTGATTTTTTTTCCATATTTTTGTTAATGGAAAATTTGGTAAAATTATAATAAATAAATCATATCTTAGGAACATAATCTAGAAAAGGTAAACCTTATAATCGATGTTATAATTAAAATTTAGTTTTTGTATGTTTTTTCTTTTGGCAAAATGCAAAATAATTAATATAATAATTATAGTTATTTGATATTTGCAAAAACTATAATATGTACACTTGTATAAAATGAGGGCAAACTTAAAAGGGGTTTGAAAATCTACGAGACGGAACCGGTTATTATATGATATGATTATAGTAAATACTCGGTAACTACTATTTTTATAGAAAATATTTTAAAATTTTCTCTTTTTATAGAAAATTTCTGGAAAAATTATGTTTTTATAAAAATTTTTTTGAAGACATCAGTTTTTATTGAAAATTTTAAAAAGAAATCTGTTTTAATGAAAATTTTTGAAAAAAAATCTCCTTTTTTAAGAAAATGTTCTTTTTTTTATAGAAAATTTCCCTTTTTATAGAAAATTTTTGAAAAATTCTCTTTCTTGTAGAAAACTAAAAATTTTTTTTTTTTTTTTTTTTTTTGGTAGAAAACTTTTGAAAAAATAATCATTTTTTATAGTAAACTTTTGAAAAATTATCTTTTTTTATAGAAAATTTTTGAAAAAAAATCTCTTTTTTTTGTAGAAAACTTAAAAAATTATCTTTTTTATAAAAATTTTTTGAAAAAATTCTCTTTTTTAAAGAAAAATTTTGAAAAGATTCTCTTTTTTATAGAAAATTTTTGAAAAAATTCTCTTTTTTATAGAAAAATTTTGAAAAAATTCTCTTTTTTTATAGAAAATTTTTGGAAAAATTCCCTTTTTTTATAGAAAATTTTTGAAAAAATTCTCTTTTTTATAGAAAATTTTTGAAAAAATTCTCTTTTTTATAGAAAATTTCTGAAAAAATTCTCTTTTTTATAGAAAATTTCTGAAAAAATTCTCTTTTTTATAGAAAATTTTTAAAAAAATTATCTTTTTTTATAGAAAATTTTTGGAAAAATTCTCTTTTTTATAGAAAATGTTTGAAAAAATTCCCTTTTTTATAGAAAATTTTTGAAAAAATTCTCTTTTTTATAGAAAATTCTTGAAAAAATTCTCTTTTTTATAGAAAATTCTTGAAAAAATTCTCTTTTTTTATAGAAAATTTTTGAAAAAATTCTCTTTTTTGTAGATAATTTTTGAAAAAATTATCTTTTTTATAGATAATTTTTGAAAAAATTCGCTTTTTTATAGATAATTTTTGAAAAAATTCTCTTTTTTATAGAAAATTTTTGGAAAAATAACCTTTTTTATTGAAAATTTTTGAAAAAATTCTTTTTTTTATAGAAAAGTTATGAAAAAAATCTCTTTTTTATAGACAATTTTTGAAAAATTCTCTTTTTTATAAAAAAAATTGAAAAAATCACTTTTTATAGGAAATTTTGACAAATTCTCTTTTTTATAGAAAATTGTTGAAAAAATTCTCTTTTCACAGAGAATTTTTAAAAAAATTCTCTTTTTTAAAAAATCAAAAAAAAATATTTTATAGAAAATTTAAAAAAAATACCCTCTTTCATAGAAATTTTTTAAATTCTCTTTTATAGAATATTCATTAAAAAAAAACTTCTCTTTTTAAAGAAAATTCTTGAAACGGTTCTCTATTTATAGAAATTTTTTGAAAAAATTCTCTTCCTTTTTAAAAAAATAGGAGTATAATATCATGGATTTTTTACAAAAAAATGCTTGGAAAAATTTTTAAAAATTATCTATTTTTTTTTTTTTTTTTCTTATAGAAAATTTTTTTTTTTATGAACAATTTTCTAAAATTACTCTTCTTATAGAACATTTTCAAATATATTTCTTCTTATAGAATATTTTCGAACATTTTTTTCTTATAAAAAATTTTCAAACATTTTTTTAAAGAAAAATTTTCAAGAATTTCTCTTATAAAAATTTTTCTAAAATATGCACTGTTTAAAAATTTTTCTTAAAAAAAATGCTATTTTAGAAATTTCTCTTTTCGAAAATTTTTCTTCCTTTATTTAAAAAATTTTCTTTTCAAAACATTTCACAAAATTTTTCTTCTTAAAGAACACTTTAAAAAAACATTATAGAACAAAATTCTCTACTTATAGAATATTTCCATTTTTTTCTTATAGAACATTTTAGAGAATTTAACTCTCTATAGAATATTTCGAACTATTTCTAATCTTATAGAACATTTGCGAATATTTATCTCTTATAGAACAGTTCCTAACATTTCGTTTCTAATAGAACAGTTTCAAACTTTTTCTTCCAATAGAACAATTTCGAACATTTATCTCTTATAGAACAGTTTCGAATTTTTTCTTCTTATAGAACATTTTCTAATATTTTCCATTTTTTTCTTATAGAAAATGTGTCTTTTTAAGAAAATTTTTCTTTTTATAGACAAATTATGGAAATATATTCACTTTTTATATAATATAATTTTTAATTTTTTATAGAAAATTTAAGAAAACAATCTCTTTTTATAGAAAATTATCAATAAATTAATTTATTGTGAAAAAAATTACAAAACATTTTTATTTATGTAGACATTTTCGTTGAATGAGTTTTCCTTTTAACTTAAAAAACTTTTCATACTGCCCTCGTCTAAAAGTAACACTTGATTAATTACTAATTTATTTTGTATTCGTATGATAGATAAACAGCTGATTCCAACAATTTTTGTCGCAGACACCTAGTCAAACACACACACACTTGTATTAAACACTTGTCAGCACTTTTTTTGTTATTAATTTTTTGCCAAATTTTTTTACAATATATTTTTTTTAATAACTAAATAATTTATAGCATTTTTTAATATTTTTGTTTATAAAATTAACAACTTCGTGTTAACGTAAATTATTTTTTAAATATGTATTTTACATTTACATTGTATTAATTTTTTAGTACTTAAGAGCTAACTACCGCACGATTTATAGCAAAAAACTAAATATCATTTATTGAAGTTGGAACTTTGGAACCCTCTGCTTGATATTAAAATAAAAATTAAACTACTAGTAGTACTAAGAAATTTATAAAAAAAATAAAAAAGCTGAGCACTCTCCGCGTTTTGTAGAATTCTACACAAGCAACCCTCACTGCACAAATACAATATATTTTATTTAATAATACTCTCATTTTGTTTTTGTAATAAAACAAACACAAACAGTCAAACATATGCATAAAGCGGGCGGTGAAAATAGGGCCTTATAGTAGGCCCTATATACGAGATACAAGAAATCAGAATTCAATTACATACACCCGTTTAAAGGGGGTATTAATATGGGATCTTTTAGGTATTAGGACAAATGACTTCAGGAAAGCTCTCCTGAATAGTATTGAAAGTGGAATCAATCGGGGGCCTTTTAAACCTAAAAACGGCCACCGAAATTTAGCCTCTTTTCGGTAGTACTGCTCAGATTTGTTACTTCTACTCTCACTTGTTTATTGGTAACGGTGTTGGAGACAACAACAATAAAAATAATAACAATAACAAACTGTATTAGTCTCCTCTATAAATTGTTATCACATGTATGTTTGTATAAACGTATGTATGTTTAAATATGTATTTTTGTACTTAAATATGTATGTAATTGTATATAAACATTCATGTGATTCTCAAAAAAACATTTTACTCACTGACTGACTAAAGCGTTTATAAAAATATTTAATCCAAAAGCAACAACATTAACAACGTTAACAACAAACACGGCAAAAAAGTAAACAATCAAAACGCATGCATTTTATTATGGAAAAAAGCTCACTTGGCCATCCATCCACTTGGCCGACCAGCAAGTCAACCAGCTTGTTCAGTTCGCTTCAGTTAAACAAAAACAGAGAGACAGAGCATTATGTTTTCTTTAACCAACTGAACCAACCACCCTTTTTAGAAGTTGCTTGCCATGAAATATTTCGTATGTTTTGGAATACCCTACATTTAAATGTTGGTCAACATTCCAAACAGATCTGTCTAGCAAAGTTTTTCACCAATAACATCCCTCCTTCATATCCTTTAATTCCACCAGACAACTCTTTAAGCCACCTCCTATAGGAGGTGCCACTTTAACTTTGAAACTATTGGAGTTAGAATTCTAAAATTTTGCACGAACAACTTTGACATACATGTCAATATTTGTGTAATAAATTTGCGGACTTGATTTTAGTAGCCTATACCTCCCATATGAATTAAATACAAAAATTCGTTTTTCTAGGAAACTATTGGAGCTAGAATCTTTAAATTTTATACGAAGAACTTTAATATTCATGTGAAAAATTTGGGAAAAATTGGGCGGGCTATCATTAGGAAGGATTGGCACCTCCCATATGAACTAAGTACTAAAATTCGTATATTTGGGAAACTGCTACAGATAGAATAATCAAATTTTGAATATTTGGGTAATAAATTGGTGGACTTTTAATAGGGGGATCCCACCATATGAATTAAATACAAAAATTCGTATATCTGGGAAACTGTTATATCTAGAATCTTCAAAAATCGTAAAGTCTGTATTTTATTTATATTAATTTTTGGGTAGCAAAGCACACAGGGTATAGCTAGTTTTCTATAAAAGAGATTTTTTTATTTTTCTAAAAAAAAGAGAAATTTTCTGTAAAATTTTTTTGAAAATACTCTATAAGAAGAGAATTTTCGTTAAAAATATGTTGTGAAATTTTCACATATATTTTTTTTTTTTTTTTTTGAAATCCCATAAAAAGAGAAATTTTTGATAAAAAAGTGAAATTCTCGCTAAATTTTCTATTAAGAAATAAATTTTTGAAAATATTCTATAAGAGAATATTAAAAATTTTCTATAAATAAGTTTCTCTATTTCTCCCAAATGTTCCACAAAAAAGAAAAGACATTTTTTAGAGACAAATAAAAAGAGAGAAATTTTTTAAAATTAAAAAAAAAATATAAAAATTTTCAAAACTTTCTATAAAGGGAAACAATTTTATAAATTTTTCTAGAGAAATTATAGAAAATTTTCTAAAAAAGGAAAAATTATCTATAAATAAAATTATCTTTCTATTAAAAGAAATTTTTTTCTATAAAAAGTAAAATTTTTTTATATATAAAAATAGAACGTTTTTAAAATTATCTATAAAAAAGAGAAACTTGTCCTTAAATTTCCATTAAAAAAGGTAATTTGTCGAAAATTTTCTTATAAAAAAAAAAATCAAAATTTTTCTATCAAAAAGAGAAATTAAAGACATTTTTCTATAAAAAGGAAAATTTTAATGATTTTATTCAATAAAAACCAAAATTTTTGAATATTTTTTTTATAAAAAGAGAAAATTTCCAAAATTTTTTATAAAAAAGTGAATTTTTTTCAAAATTTTCAAAAGAAAAGAGAAATTTTTCCAAATTTTTTATAAAAAAACACATTTTTTATAAAAAAGAAAAAAGACATATTTTTGAAAAAGTCCATAGAAAAGAGAAAATTTGAACATAAAGAGAAAATTCTCGACAAAAAGAGAAATTTTCGAAACTTTTCCTTAAAAGTGAGAAAATTTTTCTAGAGAATTTTTTTAGAAAATTTTCTGTAATAAGAGAAATTGTACAAAAAAATTACGGCATCAATGATCATAAAATATAAGCTATAGTAAAATTTTATTATAACACAGCTATAGCTCCTTATCAAGTCATAACTTTTGTTAATCAGTTCTCTTGCATAGAAGAGGACTCTATGTACACTCCTCTATATTCGTTCTAAACTAACCGAAATTTCAGTAGAGTACTCTTATTCAAAAACTGGTCGAATGTTCAAAAAAAAAAAACTTAAAAAATTATATAGTATTTTAAACAATGTTTTCGTAACATCAGTCGAACAAGTTGCAATTGCATACTCATATATTCGCATACAACAATTACTCTCCTCTATAACTCTGACGAGACTCTAAGCTTCTACTTCACATACAAAATTACACAGTATGTATATATTTTGTGGCATTTTCAGTTATTTTACTATTGTGATGACGTTAAAATGTGCATCGATGTCGCACAGACATTCACAGCAAGTAACATCCATACAAATAGTATTTAAAAGTAAGTAAATAAGGTTTAAATAGTTTTACACAATGTGGAGAGTAGTATCCAAGTGTCATCCATCTACTTTAAGTATTGAATTACCATCACAGGCACTAAACGGAAAATGAATACAAAAAAAAAAGACTACTATTGCGTCCATTAACAGACGTATTTGGTGGTAAAGCTGTATTGTTTGGTCAACGCTGCAAGTACTATTGTTTTAAATTTTAAATTTGAACATAAATAGTTGTAAATAAAACTGTAATATGAGCTTTTTTTGTGGACTATTGTGTTGTTAATTCTTTTTTGTGTTAGTTTTAATTTTTATTTTAAAATTAAAATAAATAAATGTTGTAATTGCAGAGACTTCTAACTTGAAAAAATTATAAAAAAAATATATATTTAAGCATTTTTCAATTTCCCCCTGTCAATGTCAAGTTATTGCGTCTTTGTAAAGGACATTATATAGATCGCATGCTCCAAACATAAGTAATTGCCTTAAACCCTTATTTTTTAATAGTCTAGTAATGATGACGTAACTGCCTGTCTGTCTGGTCTGTTGTCAGAATTTATTTATATTTTTTATTTACAAATTTTGTAAATAAAAAATTTAAAAATATCTGCTTTTTAAATTATCACTCGCTTACTTTCATGTAATTGATATATTGACAGTGAAATCCATGCATGACATACAACTTATTTATAAAAAATAATAATGAAAATCCCCTCTTACACTATTCTAACTACCCCTCATTCTACATGAAAAATATTACACAGGAGAAGTTGCCTAACAGGCGTATACAGATTTCTAAAAAATTTCTAAAATTTGCAATTTTAAAAACGTTCATTAAAATGTCGTTCTGTAGTTGTTGGAACAGTTCCACTACTGCCAAAAGTTACTTGGAGGAGTAAGCATTCGATCGATAAGGTGTGTCTTAGTTAACAACCTTTTGTGAAACATGACTCAAGTCGTTCCTGAGTGAAGATCCTATAGTCGTGGGAACGTCTTACGTATAATACAGTTCTAGAGTTACTTAATAAGAAGAGTTTGTTCCATTTCAACTTTTTATTGTATAGTTGGTTAACATTCCCCCTCTTAATCGGAGACCCTCGCACAACATTCCAAAATCAACTTCAACTACATCATATTCATAGCTTGAGCAAATAATAATTATTTTTTCAATTTCAAATGTGTGTAATTTTAAAGTGCGTACAGCTTTTTAAGCGTTAATTGTTACAATACCATTAATAAACACAAATTGAATAAAAAGCTTTTCAAACATCCACAATAAACGCATTTTCTATTTGTCAATGTTTCTCCCTATATTTGTATAGTCCAGTGGTGCTCAAACACATACTACCATAGTTTTATTTGTGTTGGTAAAGCAGCAGAGAACAGAATTCAATTCAAAATAAAAGTATACTAATAAAATGACTACAAACTATAAAGTAAATGCTAACTGTCAAATATTTATTATGGATTTTGACAGCCAGCGTATAGCAACGTCTATATATAAAAAACTATCAACTGTTCTCTCATGTTCTCCTACATTCATTCGGCTTTCTCAAAATTTTGTTGTTGTATTTCTGTGTGTATTTTAAAAACGTCGCGCACAGACCTTACTTTGACAAGTGCTGATCAGCAACTGATTTGATTTTGTTTTTCAAGTTGAGAGCAAACCAACTGATATTGCTCATTATAAAAAGAAGAAGAATTAAACCTGTAGTGTATGTGTATCAACTTAGCGTCAGCAGAATTTTCTTACCCTATCACGCGTGCTATGACACGGCCATATTGAGCTTCTCTGGTATAGTCTGTCGCTTACAGTTGTTGTTTACAAACAAAAACAACAAAGAAAAAAACAATTATTGATTGCATGACCAACCATTCACAACAACTTTTTAACACATTTTCATGAGGCTTGCCCAGCAAACACGAAAGTGTTGAACTTAAATCGAGAAAGATTTTCTATTAAAAGCTTATTAATAACAAACTTATTAAGTAATATTTGATATATTTAAAAAAGCTTTTATATTATGAAATATTTCAAAGTAAAAGCTTTTTCTATCACAAACTTTTTAAAAGTGAAAGCTTTACAAAAGCTTTTTTAATTTCAATTAAGTTTGTGAAATTATTTAACTCATATGAAAATAAAAGCTTTACAGGAAATTTAGCATGTTAAATGGAGAATGATTGTAAATCGAAAGCTTTTTCAATTACAAACTGTTCACTAAACTTTGGAAATAAAAGCTTTCGCTATAAAACGTTTGAAAAATATCATTTAAAATGAAAAGCTTCTTAATGAAGTTACGATTCCAAATTAGGAATTATTTGACTTTGGACTTTTTTAAAAAATATTTCACACATATTAAAATAAAAGCTTATTCAACTCTATGAAAGCACTACAAACGTTTAAGCAAACATTAATATACATATTTGAAAGTAAAAGCTTTTCAAGGAGATTAAGATCTGAAACTTCGCATCAAAAGCTTTCTACATTACAAGTATTTTTGAAAATAGTTAAAATCTGTTGGAAAAAAGCTTTACAGGGGGGGTTAAGATTAGGGATGAATTTAAATCAAAAGCTTTTCCAATGTCAAATCTATGATTAAATTCTGATAACATTTGAAAATAAAAGCTTTCAAATGAGAACTATACCAAAACAAAAGCTTTCGCATTTAAAACGTTGGATTGGACAATGAAGTTATGATCTTAAATTGAGAATAATTGGAAAGACTTTTTGAAATGAAAACATTTGAAATTTATTTAAAACACACATATATTTAGCTAAAAGCTTTTTCAACTATAAAACGCTTGAGTAAACTTTTATAAATTAAATGCTTTATCCATTACAAACGTTTGATAATTTTGAAAACAAAACCTTTACAGGGAGATTAATATCAATAGCTTTCCCAAAAAGAATTACGTTTTAAAAATAATTTTTCTTTACAGAGATCTTAAATTTAGAATGAGGTTATGATATGAATTTAAGAATGAAATATTTGCCACCAAGTACATATAAAATAAAATTCTCTAAAATTTGTTAAGCGTTTAACTTTGCGTTTGCTGGGTTATGTGCTGTAAATGGGTGTGAGAGAGATTATGTATTACTTGTTCAAATGTACATATATTCATATGAATTTAATCAATCAGCATCTGTTGTTGTAATTCTTTAAATCAACAAAAATAATTCTACAATCGTTCATTAGCATCTGTTAAATTTTTCAAATCGTTTGGGCACGTTTTATGAATAATTATTTTTTTTAACTCATTCTCTTTTTTGCTTTGTTTTGAAAATTTTATATCATATGAGTGTATCGGAGATATTTATGATCTGCAAGACGGGCCGATTTAAAATCAGGGATTAAGTTAGCATGAGCTGCTGTTGAAGCAAAGTTTCCAATGATCATCTGGGTAAACTTCTTCTTTGGACTTCTCATATTCTACATTAGGTCGCCAGTGTTCTAAGGACCATTTAGAAAAAGTAAAGACTGACTGACAATTTGTTATCAATGTTTCATAGGAAATCGCTTGGTATGTGTGAACGTGATTACGATTAGTCATCAATTTAAAGCTTTAATGGTAACTTTAAAACTTCAGGCTCCGTAGTTGTGAGTCAGTCAATAATAAAGGTTTAAATTACGGATTTTAATGGTCTGTTAGTAGTCAATCATTAGTAGTTAAAAAAGCTTTTATCATATTTCTAAAAGCTTTCGATTTGAAGCTACATTCATGGCACTGTAATTGATTATGGATTTTAATGCTTGGTAAGTAGCCGTTCATTACTAGTTAAAGAAGCTTTGTTTGTTACTGGTTTAAAACTTCAGGCTCCGTAATTGTGGGTCTGTCCATAAGTGGTATAAGGTTTTAATTACGGGTTTTAACGCTTTTATCATATTTCTAAAAGCTTTAGACTTAAAGCTACAATCATGACACTATAATCGATTACGGATTTTAACGCTTTGTAAGTTATCGATCATTACTAGTTAATAAAGCTTTTATCATACTTCTAAAAGCTTTCGATTGAAAGCTACAATCATGACACTGTAATCGATTTTATGATACAGCCATGGCTTTCTAAGCCACAATCATGACACTGATTTAATGATACAAGATGAAGCTTTTATGATGTTTATAAAAGCTTTCCATTTGAAGCTTCAATCACTATTACTAGTTAAAGAAGCTTTTATTTTATCATATTTCTAAAAGCTTTCGATTTGTAGCTACAATCATGACACTCATTTCATGATACCAGACTAAGCTTTTATCATATTTCTAAAAGCTTTCAATTTAAAGCTACAATCTGTAATAGAGTACGGATTTTAACGCTTTGTAAGTAGTCGATCATTACTATGTAGTTAAAAAAGATTTTATCATATTTCTAAAAGCTTTCGATTTGAATCTACAATCATGACACTGTAATCGATTTTATGACACAGCCATGGCTTTGCAAATAGTTAAATTAAAGCTTTAATAGTGGCTCTATAGCTAGTTAGTAATCGTAACTTTTATTATGACTTGGTAATAGAATCATTCTTAAATCTTTAGTCATTGATTTGTATGAGATTTAAGACTTTAATCCTGTGGATGATGGATTATTGTTAAATGCTACAATCGGAACTTGCTTCTAGATATCCTAAAGTCAATTTAATATAAAACATTTAAAGGTATAGCTTTACTTATAACTCTTTTGGGACTACTGGGTCATGGTGGAAAACAAAAAAACTTTAGAGTTGTGTTTCTAATGTACAGATTTGTGACTCAACTCTAAGATAAAAACGTTCTCCTAGACTGTTACGAAATTCTAGAAGTCTAGTTACTGTGAAAGTGATTAAACGCCAGATTGTGGAACTAAAGCAATATCATAATGTACAATTCAGTGGGGATAAGGTCAAGATCTCTGAATTGTTATAAGGTCCCAATTAACGGTTAAAAGGGGATTTTTTTCAAAGTTTGTGACAGTATATCTCCAAAACCTGATGCAATGAACTAACCTTGATCGGGGTTAAACCGCATATTAATTGTTTTGACTTTTTTTCAAATTTTTTTTTTTTTTTTTTTGTTATCCAATGTTATGCCAATGTTATCTTCCAATACCAAAAATATTGACATGTTTAAAGTAACATACAAAATGCTTAAATTTGTCAGTATTCCGAAATAAAAATTTAATTTATTTACAACATTAAGATATTCAAAATTAGGACTTTTAGTCCTAAATCAAATAGTAACTAGGTGTTTATTAAAATAATCAGCAAACAGCAATTTATTTACTATATTTACAACATTTCACATTAGCCTTAATGGCCCATGGGAGGATAATTGCAACCATTAAAAAGTTGTACTTTAATATCTGCAATAAAAATCACTGAATACATGCACAAACTAAAGGGAACAACAAACATGTGTAACATAGAAAAAAATCAATGACTCAAAATGCAATAGACCGGTAAACCGATAATGACGAGTGAACACAGCTAACAAACAACAGCAACAACAACAATAACAAACAAACTTAAGGGTGTGTTTTACTCCCCAATAACAGTAGACAGCAGTGGCACAATATGGCGACCAAAATACAGAAATATTGCAATAAAAAGAATTAAAAAAAAAAAGAAATTCCAATAAGAATAAACAACAAAAATGTATAATTTTCCTTTTTTTTGGAAAAATAGAATTTTCTGTATTTAAAATTAGAAAAAAATAATAATTTTCTTTAATTAAATCCTTGTTTTGTTGTTAATTTATGAAATTTTTAATTAAAAATTATTTTTTTTTTAACAGAAGTTAGTTTTATATTGTTGAGTTAAAAAAGTCCTTGGAAGTATTGATTTTTAACATGGCACACTTTTTTCTTTCATTTTTTGCAAAGGATGCTGTAGGATTTTTATGATTTTCCTTTAATTTTTATGTTAATTAACTTTAATTTGCTAGAATATTCAACTTTACACTGAAACTTTGCTAGTTATTTTTTTTAATACAATTTTATAATGAAATTTTTACACTTTATTTTTCTTTTCTTTTTTCTCTTAATATTTTATATTAAATATTTATATTTAATTATTTTCTTATTTTATTAAAAAAAACCAAAACACACACACCAACCATTTAAGGAAGTGACAATTTGCTTTAATACGAGAACAAACTACAACTGCAACATAAATGTTTTTTTGTTAATTTTGGGTGCGTGCCACTTTGGCATTTATTTATTTTTTTCTTACTCTCTTTTTAAAGAGTCCAAGAATGGGAGAGTAATGTATATTTAGAAGACATTAAAGAAAGCAAAACCTGTTTATATTAAATGATATGAATAAAGAACATTTGTGCCACCCTTGCTTGCAACAAAACAAGTATTTGCTCCCTCTTGTGTCTGCCTCCCCAATTCAAAAGAAGGGTAAAAATTTATAGCGCATGTCCTGTGAGTTAAGTGAGTTGTTAAAATATAAAAGAAAAATAACATTGCGTATTGTTGTTGTTTTTGTTTAAGGGTAGTTTTGTTGTTTATTTTGGCAAAAATAACATTTGTTTTGCATTGCCAACTAATTGTTGTTGCTAGTTGCCAATTGTTGTTTTTCCTCTTTTTAAAGCGCATGATGAGTAACCATATTGGTGGTTACTTATTGATATTTAAAGCAGTTATTTTTAAAAATTATAAAAATGTTTAAGCTAGTAATGAGCGTTGAAAGAATTTTCTGAAGTAGACCTAGGGCCTAAGGTTGTAACATCAATGTTGTACCGTTGCTAATAAGATTTGTTAAAAACATTTTGTTTTTTAAATAATGTGTTTATATTTTATGGGGGATTGCGTCAATTATGTCCCGATGCTCATAAAATTGTATATATACATAGATTTCGGTTTCTATAGAATTTACGGGTGTCGAATTATATCGCTATGTCGCCATTTTAAAGTCATTTATAAGCATTAAACTCACTCTTTGAAGGATACCCTATATGACACATTTTGATTCCTATAAAACTTCACTATTCTGGAATAGTTGATGGGGCCTTATATAGGAAATAGAATCAATTGTACACCGATAGATGTGGAATTTCATCGCTTTAGTTTTTTAAAGGCGTTAAAGTCATTTTCTGAAGAAAACTTAAATGAGGGATTGACCCCATCCCTATATGGGCCGATCTTAATAAAAACTTAGCAAAGAGATTTCGCTAAATATAAAATGAGCTTTGGTCGAATTTTATTGCTGTACGAAGAAATTTTCTTAGGGTGACCTTATGTGGGGGTAGGGTTGAATATGGATCAATCCTTATAAAATTTGTTAGAGAGATGTCGGTTTGTATAAAACTTGTTTATGTCAAATTTCATCGCATCACTAATCCAGTATTAAGCGTTAAAGTAATGTTCTTAAATAGATCTGATATGTCGGGTAGGGTTAATTACTGACCGATTCTAAAAACATTTTGTAGACCGATTCCTATATGGGCTGACCATAATATAAAATTAGCAAAAAGATTTCGGTAAATATAAAATTTACTTTTGTCGAATTTTATTGCTGTACGAAAAAAAATTTTTTAGGGTGACCTTATGTGGGGGGTAGGGTTGAATATGGATCAATCCTTATAAAATTTGTTAGAGAGATGTCGGTTTGTATAAAACTTGTTTATGTCAAATTTCATCGCTTTATTCGTATTTTCAATCCAGTATTAAGCGTTAAAGTAATGTTCTTAAGTAGATCTTATATGTTGGGTAGGGTCAATTATTGACCTATTCTAATAACATTTTGTAGACTGATTTTGGTTCATTAAAAAACTTGTTTATATCAAATATCATCGCTGTACTGGCCAGTAATTTGCGTTAAAGTAGTTTTGTAAAAAGGACCATATATGGAGAGTAGGGTCATTTATGGGCCGATCCTCAAAAATCCGATGGAGAGATTTTGACTATTATAAAACTTATTTATATCGAGTTTCATTGCTATACTCATATTTTTAAGCCAGTAATGAATGTTAAAGTCATTTTCTATAGAGGACCTTAGATGGGGGTTATTTATGGGTCAATCCTCTAAAATCTGTCACAGAGATTTTGGCTGTTATAAAACTTTTTGTATCGATTTTCTTTACTATACTCGTATTTTTAAGTCAGTAATGAGAATTAAAATCATTTTCTGTAGGGGACCATATATGGAGAGCAGGGTGGTTTATGGGCCGATCCTCAAAAAATATGATACACAGATTTGGTCTCGAATTTTATCGCTATATTTGAATTTTTAAAGCTATGACTGTTAAAAAAATGGGACCACTTATATGTATGGGGGGCTTTGAGAAAACGTGAACCGATTTTCAATATCAAATAAACTTTACCTATAGGTAAATTTCAACCTTCTAGCTATTTCCGTTCAGACTCTACTGTGTTTTCAACGGACAGACATGTCCAGATCGTCTTATGATTTATTAAGGAGCCAGAATGCGCATATATACTTTTGTGGGTCTATCTATGACCAATATTTCGAGGTGTTGAGGGTGGGTATAAAAAAGTTCAAAGAAATTTCTTTCACTTTTTTTGTAATATTTTTTTCCGAAAGATTTTGAACAAAAAACTATATTTCGGACAAAATTTGCTAAGAACAATAGCTAATAAAATATCAAAGAGAGTTCTTGACTGATTTGCTGAAAAGTTGTGTCGATGATACTATCCATTAGGAATAACCTTGGTTTTATCGCTATAGGACGACATCGGTTTAAAATCTGAGTCAATTGACCCCATATATTACACCGACTCAGTCTATATGGAAAGCAAAATCGTTGTCTGCTACCTCTCTTAGAATGTGCCTTGATTTGATTTATGAAGATTTCCAAAATAATTTGGATCTAGACTCTAGAGTTGGCTGTTCATTTAGAGTACAATTTTGAATTAAACATGTAAATTCATTTGTCCTTTTTAGATATTTTATTGGAGTCTAAAATATTTTAGGTAACATTATATGTATGACATAACAAGGTATAATATGAGCGGGGTAACAAAAGCACTATTTTCTGTAAGTCGGTCTAATCTATATATATGCAACTTCATTAACAAAATTCGTTATTTTCTTTTTTCCTAATACAAATTTTCAACAAATAAATCTCATCTCGAAAGTCTTGCAAAAATGTAAAAATATGCCGCCAAATTTTCTTGTAATAGTTTTCTAAGAAAACACACATAATCTAACAAATATTTTTGTTATTTAAAATAACGTCACCTGTGACAGTAGACATGAGCCAAGACAGTTTACAGGCGGTATAATGGCAGGCAACAATATGCGACCGACCGCATGACTAGAGAGAGAGACCTTATGTCTGGCTCGTTAGTGTTTTGTTTTTGTAAACATATTCGGGCTCATAATATAGTTAACAGCTTCCTAAACAAGGAAAATGTTGCATTTTTGGTAGACATTCGCATCTGTGCAGTAATGTCAAAAAGCACAAGGTATTACAGTAAAAGCTGTAAAAAAGTTAAATCTATTTAATCGTTAAGAAAATTTTAAGGAAGAACTATTGACTCTAGTTTAGGAACACAACAGAGCCACTTACGAATTATTTAATTCTTTAAATTAGTAAAAAATTGTAATTTTATGTCCTTTTTGTAACACCCTGTACTTTTCGAATATGATTATATATGTAGTCGTAAGTATCTCCATTGAATCAGTATTTTGTTTTCTAATTATGATTTATACTGAGCCAGTGATTTGTGTATGTGTGTCTAAGTGTGTCCAGTCCAGCTTAGACCAGTCGATTCGTAATGTTGATTTATTGTGTCCACAAGACAAATACAACAATGTACAATAATAAAAATAATAAAAACAACATATAAATTGTCTTACTTGGCAAAGGCAACATAATAAAGTTTAGATACACAGTATCTTAAGTTATGTACGAAACATATGGATATATAGAGTTCACCGGTCTGGAAATTCAATCCCCTTCGATGCCACTAAAGGGCCCTTCACACGGTCACACTTTACGTACGACAAGTCTAATGAAAAAGTAAAATGAAATTCCATCCGTATGACAAAAAAGAAAATAAAAGTCGTATGATTTATATTTTTTGTGTTTACACGATTGGTATAAAACAATAACAAAGTAAGATGGAACAGCTGTTTCACTTTTTTGTATGTGTTTACATAAAAATACATCAGTCATTTCAAAAAATGAAGAGAGCCATACGACTGTCAAATTTTCCATCCGCATTTTCTCTCAATGTGTGATGGTTTCATTACATATTGCGTTTAGACGATCCCATCCGTTCTCTTCTACACAAAATTTTGACAGATCATATTACTTGTGTGCTCGTGTGAAGGGGGCTTAAAACGTTACTATTGCAATATTATCTAAAACTATTTCAAACACATTTCATTTATATTTCCACAAACACATTCCCATTTCCTCTCTTCAATTTCAAATTCCCAAGAAACCCTACCTAACAGGAATTTTTAGTTGCCACAACTCGCACAATACGTTCGTTCAAGCACATTTTGAAGGCTTGAGATGCTGTCAACAAATCTTGTACGTTTTAGAGTATGTAGGTACTTATACGTAAATATAACCAAGTGTGTAAGTATAACTTATCTGCTGCATGTTGCAAATACAGACAATATGATTATTTAATAAGAAAATCTATTATGTACAAAAAGAAAATAAATTAAAAAATGTTGCCGCAAATAAAGGCAGCAACAACAGTTGCAATTACGCAATTTGGAAATAGAAAATTTGTTTTGTTGCAACAGCACAAAAAAGAAATAAAAGGAATTATTTATGATATTATTGTTGAACGTTGACAATTGTCCAGTCGTTGTCAGTTGCTATTTCTTTGGGAGGAACTGAAACATGTGCATTCAAGTTGTAGTTTTCTCCATGATGTCTTTTGTCATCAAAGACTAATTTGAATTGTTTTTTGGTATTGTTGTCCATCATTTTACTTTCTTCAACACCTTTTTTGGTTAGGAAAAATGTTATTGAAATACTTTCTACTATGAAGAAGTTTTTTTTTTTTATTTTAATAATCGTAAAGATTTATAATTGATAAAGACTTAAAAGTCTATCGGAAATGTTGGTTTTTAAAGAAATGGAGATGATAGCGTACATAATAATTAAGGTGTTTTAAAGGAGCATTTGTATAAAAGCCTTTTATGGTTAAAATACTATAAAATAAATACTTTCTAATTTATGGAGATACTCAAGAATACGTTAATTAATATTAATTAAACAATACAATTTTAATTATAATTATATTCTAAGTAGATTAACCAAGAGTTAGTAATCTGTGACAATATTTAGTCCAAACTAGACCATAGACTAGACTACATACTAGACTATAGACTAGACTATAGACTAGACTATAGACTAGGACTATAGACTAGACTATAGACTAGACTACAGACTAGACTATAGACTAGACTATAGACTAGACTATAGACTACACTATAGACTAGACTATAGACTAGACTATAGACTAGACTATGACTAGACTATAGACTAGACTATAGACTAGACTATAGACTAGACTATAGACTAGACTATAGACTAGACTATAGACTAGACTATAGACTAGACTATAGACTAACTATAAGACTATAAGACTAGACTATAGACTAGACTATAGACTAGACTATAGACTAGACTATAGGACTAGACTATAGACTAGACTATAGACTAGACTATAGACTAGAACTCTAGACTAGACTATAGACTAGACTATAGACTAGACTATAGACTAGACTATAGACTAGACTATAGACTAGACTATAGACTAGACTATAGACTAGACTATAGACTAGACTATAGACTAGACTATAGACTAGACTTATAGACTAGACTAGCTAAGACTAGACATAGACTAGACTATAGACTAGACTATAGACTAGACTATAGACTAGACTATAGACTAGACTATAGACTAGACTATAGACTAGACTATAGACTAGACTATAGACTAGACTATAGACTAGACTATAGACTAGACTATAGACTAGACTATAGACTAGACTATAGACTAGACTATAGACTAGACTATAGACTAGACTATAGACTAGACTATAGACTAGACTATAGACTAGACTATAGACTAGACTATAGACTAGACTATAGACTAGACTATAGACTAGACTATAGACTAGACTATAGACTAGACTATACTAGACTATAGACTATAGACTAGACTATAGAGACTAGACTAGACTATAGACTAGACTATAGACTACTATAGACTAGACTAGACTATAGACTAGACTAGACTATAGACTAGACTAGACTATAGACTAGACTAGACTAGACTAGACTAGACTAGACTAGACTAGACTAGACTATAGACTAGACTATAGACTAGACTATAGACTAGACTATAGACTAGGCTATAGACTAGACTATAGACTAGACTAGACTATAGACTAGACTATAGACTAGACTATAGACTAGACTATAGACTAGACTATAGATAGACTATAGACTAGACTATAGACTAGACTATAGACTAGACTATAGACTAGACTATAGACTAGACTATAGACTAGACTATAGACTAGACTATAGACTAGACTATAGACTAGACTATAGACTAGACTATAGACTAGACTATAGACTAGACTAGACTAGACTAGACTATAGACTAGACTATAGACTAGACTATAGACTAGACTATAGACTAGACTATAGACTAGACTATAGACTAGACTATAGACTAGACTATAGACTAGACTATAGACTAGACTATAGACTAGACTATAGACTAGACTATAGACTAGACTATAGACTAGACTATAGACTAGACTATAGACTAGACTATAGACTAGACTAGACTAGACTATAGACTAGACTATAGACTAGACTATAGACTAGACTATAGACTAGACTATAGACTAGACTATAGACTAGACTATAGACTAGACTATAGACTAGACTATAGACTAGGACTATAGACTAGACTATAGACTAGACTATAGACTAGACTATAGACTAGACTATAGACTAGACTATAGACTAGACTATAGACTAGACTATAGACTAGACTATAGACTAGACTATAGACTAGACTATAGACTAGACTATAGACTAGACTATAGACTAGACTATAGACTAGACTATAGACTAGACTATAGACTAGACTATAGACTAGACTATAGACTAGACTATAGACTAGACTATAGACTAGACTATAGACTAGACTATAGACTAGACTATAGACTAGACTATAGACTAGACTATAGACTAGACTATAGACTAGACTATAGACTAGACTATAGACTAGACTATAGACTAGACTATAGACTAGACTATAGACTAGACTATAGACTAGACTATAGACTATAGACTAGACTATAGACTAGACTATAGACTAGACTATAGACTAGACTATAGACTAGTCTATAGACTAGACTATAGACTAGTCTATAGACTAGACTATAGACTAGACTATACACTAGACTATAGACTAGACTATAGACTAGACTATATACTAGACTATAGACTAGACTATAGACTAGACTATAGACTAGACTATAGACTAGACTATAGACTAGACTATAGACTAGACTATAGACTAGACTATAGACTAGACTATAGACTAGACTATAGACTAGACTATAGACTAGACTATAGACTAGACTATAGACTAGACTATAGACTAGACTATAGACTAGACTATAGACTAGACTATAGACTAGACTATAGACTAGACTATAGACTAGACTATAGACTAGTCTATAGACTAGACTATAGACTAGTCTATAGACTAGACTATAGACTAGACTATACACTAGACTATAGACTAGACTATAGACTAGACTATATACTAGACTATAGACTAGACTATAGACTAGACTATAGACTAGACTATAGACTAGACTATAGACTAGACTATAGACTAGACTAGACTAGACTATAGACTAGACTATAGACTAGACTATAGACTAGACTATAGACTAGACTATAGACTAGACTATAGACTAGACTATAGACTAGACTAGACTATAGACTAGACTATAGACTAGACTATAGAGACTATAGACTAGACTATAGACTAGACTAGACTATAGACTAGACTATAGACTAGACTATAGACTAGACTATAGACTAGACTATAGACTAGACTATAGACTAGACTATAGACTAGACTATAGACTAGACTATAGACTAGACTATAGACTAGACTATAGACTAGACTATAGACTAGACTATAGACTAGACTATAGACTAGACTATAGACTAGACTATAGACTAGACTATAGACTAGACTATAGACTAGACTATAACTATTCTATAGACTAGACTATAGACTAGACTATAGACTAGACTATAGACTAGACTATAGACTAGACTATAGACTAGACTATAGACTAGACTATAGACTAGACTATAGACTAGACTATAGACTAGACTATAGACTAGACTATAGACTAGACTATAGACTAGACTATAGACTAGACTATAGACTAGACTATAGACTAGACTATAGACTAGACTATAGACTAGACTATAGACTAGACTATAGACTAGACTATAGACTAGACTATAGACTAGACTATAGACTAGACTATAGACTAGACTATAGACTAGACTATAGACTAGACTATAGACTAGACTATAGACTAGACTATAGACTAGACTATAGACTAGACTATAGACTAGACTATAGACTAGACTATAGACTAGACTATAGACTAGACTATAGACTAGACTATAGACTAGATTAGAGACTAGACTATAGACTAGACTATAGACTAGACTATAGACTAGACTATAGACTAGACTATAGACTATAGACTAGACTATAGACTATAGACTAGACTATAGACTAGACTATAGACTAGACTATAGACTAGACTATAGACTAGACTATAGACTAGACTATAGACTAGACGATAGACTAGACTATAGACTAGACTATAGACTAGACTATAGACTAGACTATAGACTAGACTATAGACTAGACTATAGACTAGACTAGACTAGACTAGACTATAGATTAGACTGGACTATAGTCGATAGTCCGGACTGTAGTCCATAGTCCACACTATATTAATATCTGTAAAAAACTGAAGGGAAACAAAACTAAAACTTTTAATTACGCGGTGGAAAAACACATGTTTATATTTCCTCATATTAATATCTCTACATAATTTAAGAATTAATAACTTTTTATCTTAAAGTATAAAAACAAAGTTTTCAAAATTATCAATTGCGTTCGCTACACGAACATGATGTTTATGATTATTACAAAATTTTGTTTACAATAAAACAAGCTTTACAATAAATTACAATTTATTCATATTTATTATGTCAATAATTATTTATTCAATTACGTATCAGATGTAATAACCATCCATTTATGATTGTAAATGTCTGCTGGAGTGCCAAAGCACTGTCCGTATAAAAAAAATAGCTGCCGGCATTAATTTTATAAATATTTTTACTTAAATTTTTTTTCCAAAAATTTTTATTTATTTTTATAAATTGTTTGGCAAAAAAAATAAAGAGTTAAACTGTTAAGTCAGACCATGACACTAGACGATTTAGAAAATTATTATTTATGTTTAACGTTTTAGCTAGAGTCTTAAAAAACGAACGTAAAAAAAATATTGGAGAGTGTAGTGGAGTTCAGTGTAGTAGAGTGCAATGTAGTACGTTGGAGTAGCATACACCTTCTTTACCTTCACTTTTACTCGAAACAGAAACAGAAACAACAACAGCGACAACCACCAAAGACGCACTGCTGCAATAGCAACTAATGGTACTAACTACTGACATTTGTAATTTGGAAGTCGAGAGGTGGTTTAGTGAGATGATAGTTAGAAACATGTATTTGGCATAAACAGCCCCAACATGGTACATACTTATACATTTATACAATAAATAAACAATTTTGATTAAAACCAACTAAAGCAATAACAACAACTACAAAACATAAAATGTAATAAATGATAATAATTCATTTAGTGTAGTACCACCAACGTAGCAAAGGGGAGAGATTTATTTGTAGAGGGATCACTGTCTACTGTCGAGCGATCAATTAAGTAAAAGTCAATTATGGAGTTACAAAAGTATCTATTATATAAAGAAAATTATTTGCAATAATAACCTGACATTAAGGCTGAGAGAAATGTCCACCTAAACAAATAAAATTTACCCACATCGTTTATAATTTCAGTTTAATAGTGAGGTAGAGGTTTTTGTATTTTAAAGGGAATTAGTGTTGCGCTAAATCCTTTAGAAATAGAATATCAATCAGAATCCGCTAGAGTCTAAATAAATACTACTCCCCGAAATAGTGAAAAATTAGTTTCACAAGTAGTACCAGTTCCGATTACAAAAATTTCGAGATGGTTCAGGATTAAGACACTTGAACTGGGATTTTCAAAACACAAAATGATTGCTTACTAATTTGTACGATCTTATGAATCACTTGACAGTTCCAAGCGACAATTCTAACAAATTTGATTAGTAACACATCTTTAAGACAGTCCATATCAAACCCTTGTACTATGATAATTATCTTAGTCTGAACTTTTGAAGATCGTCTGAACAACTTCTGCAGTAACTACAATATCACTCCGGTAGCCTAACTTAGGTATATGCATCTGCTCATATAGGTTCATTGGTTGTCTTCGGAGAATGTCTGGACCAAATAATTTTGGAGGTTGTGCAAGTTTATTGCTGCTGCCGTTTTTTACTCAATCATGTTCGATATCATTGCCAGAGATCATAGGGTGTACTGTAATCAGTGACATAATTTTCTGAGAATTTTTGGCTCTTTCATCAAATTATGTTCGACAATACGGCCAGCGAAACAATTTCATTCTTTGTTGTGTTTTCGTTAGCAATTCCATTTTCACAAATACCTTCAAGGGTTAAAACCCAAAAACTCTCCTCTGATTTCCTACAGGGAATCAATTAAATTTAAACAACGTTTTGTCCTTAGAGCGTAGAAGTGGAAGATGCTAGACTACTCTTGTAGATGTTAATGATCGATATCTCGAGATTTAATTAGCGGATTCCTCTCTCATCCTGTAGATACCTGATGTATGTAGTATATAATCCACATACTGTCCCAGCATCGGCTTGTCGTCCGTCATTCAATTGATACCGAGTCGATTTGCTTTGTGTCTCTGGTCGCAACTATTCGTTTTCTATTTATTCCCAAACTGAAAATAATGACCCAGATCTTCAACATATTCGCCGTCCAGTTTGTTATCCTTTGGTTGACCTCAAGTCCCTCAGAGGGGAGACTTGAATATCTTTGCGATTCCCCCTTAGGACATATTTCCTTACATCTTGGTTTAGTCGGGACCTAAAATCCCGGATTAGTCGGTAGTCACGGCTGACAAGAGTTGTTAATCTTTTCCGTGTAGTTTGTTCTCCTTTAGTTTACCTTAGATCTCTAGGAGAGGAAACTCAAATATCTCGAGATACCCATCCTCAGGGCATTTTACCTTTCGCATTGGTGTAATTACAATCCCCGAGATTGAAAGCCGGTGGATTTTTTATCACACGGCTGACCATAGTTTATTATATAACACCACGGGAACATGTTTCCCGCAGGATTTCTCTCTTTATTGGAGAGGACCCTTCGGGGATCGCGTGACTGTAGTTGAAAACCCCAACCGTGGGAAGAGAATGTTAGAGAAAGTCCTGTTATATGGGCTATTGGTATTGGTCTATGGATGATCTTGCACGTGAATCTGAAGGTGGTGAGATGCATATTTAGTCGGTGGCATGTTGTATCTGGTCTTTTCTGTTTGACTCGTTTCTTCTTTAGTTGACGAATGCATCGATCGTTGACTCAGATGATTGGCTGTCATTACGCAGCGGGATCCGAATGCATCGATCGTTGACTCAGATGATTGGCTGTCATTACGCAGCGGGATCCCTGTGGCAAAGAGAATTAACAACCTGAGTGTTCCTTGCAAGTCCCTCAAGGGCTAAAGTGCGTCGTCTCTTGCCCATCTAGTGGTCGAACACTTTACTTGCCTCAGCGACTGCGACAATAATGTTAATTTTCGAAAAAGTAAGAGCTTTGCTGCTTTATAGAAAGTAACTAAAGACTTAACTAAAATAAATCGTTTGAAACTTTTCGGATACGAAGATCGTATTAAAATTACCTATGTTTATATTGTAACTAACCTGACAACGTAACAATCTCCTTTTCATAACGACGAACAATACCCCTTCTAACTATGTAAAAAATCGCTTAATTACCACCAACTTAATCGTACACAGGAAAATGATAAAGACACCAATAAACAAGCCAAAAGAAAAATGATGACGATCCAAATAGTCAAAACAACATTGTTAGAAAGATTAAACACCATCACCTGCAATAATGGCATCATCAATTAAAATCATTTTAATTTTTATTATTTCTTTTTATCGCACAGACATTTTTCTCTACCTATATGGTTCGCTTGAGTTCAGTTTAGTTCGTTTGCTATTCATTCAATCATGCTAGCTGATCTTAAATCAACATCTTATCAAAACAAAAACATTTTTTTTTTTTCGTTTATATGTAACTGACATGGGTGACTGACACCCCCAACCAAATACAGACATTTTACAAAAATGGTATTAGAGGAGAAAAAATGAATTGTTGCCAATACCACTTTCATTGCCTTTTGGGTTTTTAAGACTAAAAAAATTTAATGGAAAAAAATCACATGTCTTTATATACATATATAAAGCGAGACAAATCTGTGCATTATACTTGTACGATAACAGTTTGTACATATATAGAAAGAAGTAAAAACTTTATTTAAAATAATTTTTTTCGACTTTTGATTTCATTTTAATTAATAGTGCAAAAAGCATTTATAATACGAATACTCCTTTATATTTTTTCCAGCTCGTATGTGAGTGAGTGCCAAAGATAGGGGGTTTTATTGGATAATGTTATTTGGAAGGAGAGTCTTTTATATTAAAGTATAAAATTTCTCCATAGGTTTTGATTTTCTAAATACTTCATCATCATTCTATCAGCCTGAGTTTCATGGGTTTGATTTCCATGCTGGTAATGGTCCTCCCTATTTGGCTGCAATTTCGTCAAAAACAGAATTAAAATCGCGTGGTTTTCCAAATGGATCACAGAACAAATGATAGTATTATACATATAGGACTTTATTTTTCTGATAGTTTTCAACAATCATGTTCTTTTTGCTGATTTCATCATCAGTCTTTGATATAAATCAATATTATAATTTGAATAAGATCACAAATTTAGGATGTGTGATCACTTTGATTTTCCAAATCGATCGTGAAAGATCGGTTCCAAATCTATTGCGAGAATCAAAAGGGAATGATCGCCTATAGCGATGTAAAGTATGTTTATATGAATAGACAGAACGAGTCAAAGTTGAGGTTTATCTAGCAGAACTATGATGATCTTATCTGGTCTTATTATAGAAAATAAAAACGATAATTCTTAAAAACTATCAAATTCAAATAACATCACCCCAAAGAACACCTTGTCTACAATAACTTATAGAAGGCTGTAATGGAACACAAACCAAAATCATGCAAATGATCTATGCGATCATGCATCATGAATGAGTAGGAGCAGTGCAATATACTGAGACTATTATGCCGCAACAAGACAATAAAACAAACGAACAACGACGACGACGATGATGATGATGATGAAGACGACGGCTATCCATGATTACATTCCTTTCGTTTTCGCTGTACAAAGCTGTAAGCTAGTGTTTCTATGCTTATTGTGGTGCTTTTATTTTTTGTTTAGTTCCACTCACTCACTTGCTGGCTCGCTCGCCTGCTCACTAGTTTAGGTTGGGATTTTTGACTGTCGCTTTTTTATCCTGCCTTTATAAATTGGATTTTTTCTGTTGTTGTTGTTTAGTTCGTTTTCGATTTCTGTACTTTTTTTCAACTAGCTGCAAGCCACGATGTCGTTGTCTTTTTAGAAATGGAAAGTTTTTTCTTTTGGGATTTTTTGTTTTTCTTGACGTTACTTAGTCCAGACAAGGCATTGATCTTATAAAGACAATTGTAAATTTTTAGTAGAAAGCTAAAGAAGAAGTTTGTACAATTTTATTGTAGTTTTATTTCGCTTGTTATTGTTGTAATAATATTATTTTTTGCGCTTTTTTTTTCCTTAAAGTTAACAACAGTTACGAAAACATTGCCAACTATCTGCCACCGTTTGTTGCCGTTGTTCGTATGTATGTAACACTGATTTAATTTTTTTTTGTATTTATTTCGTTTAAGTTTAAGAGTCATAGTCAGAGCGGCAGCCACTGCCAGAGCCACACGGCAATTGAATGTTTAATTTCTATTCAATTGAAATCACAAACAGATCAAGATAATGTTTGGTAACCTTGAATAAATAGAGTACAACTTTGTTGATGATGACGATGATGATGGCGTTACAGTGTTACGAAACAACAAAAAAACGCAAAAGGATCGATTTTATTTGACACAATCACTATAAACTTTGTTTAAATGACATTTTCAGCATTCAGTCTTTTCTTGGAAGTTATATTTTTATAAGATCAATCAATTTATTTTGTTGGTACGAATGCGAAAACTGGAAGTAATAACTTTAGAACTAAAAGTTTGATCGGTTTATGAACTTGAAACGATCAATTTTTTTCACTTCAAAATTTGGAAGGAGCAACAACAAATTGATCGTTATTAGGCAGAAGGAAGGGATATAAAATCATACTATAGTATAACTTAAAGGATTGTAAATTGCGATAGAGAATCAAGATTTCCAACATCAGTATCCATCAATCTATACTATAATAAACTAAATCGATCAGCATTTAATCATACAAGCTCAAATCTATACTAATCAATACTATCTATCTATCTATCTATCTATCTATCTATCTATCTATCTATCTATCTATCTATCTATCTATCTATCTATCTATCTATCTATCTATCTATCTATCTATCTATCTATCTATCTATCTATCTATCTATCTATCTATCTATCTATCTATCTATCTATCTATCTATCTATCTATCTATCTATCTATCTATCTACTATCTATCTATCTATCTATCTATCTATCTATCTATCTATCTATCTATCTATCTATCTATCTATCTATCTATCTATCTATCTATCTATCTATCTATCTATCTATCTATCTATTCTATCTATCTATCTATCTATCTATCTATCTATCTATCTATCTATCTATCTATCTATCTATCTATCTATCTATCTATCTATCTATCTATCTATCTATCTATCTATCTATCTATCTATCTATCTATCTATCTATCTATCTATCTATCTATCTATCTATCTATCTATCTATCTATCTATCTATCTATCTATCTATCTATCTATCTATCTATCTATCTATCTATCTATCTATCTATCTATCTATCTATCTATCTATCTATCTGCAACATCTAAACGTTTTGTCCGATTTCCAGTAAAGTTCGCAGCTCAAGAAAGATGTGAAGCTTAAGTTTTGACTTTTAAACAGTAGACCGTGCTGGGTTAGAGAGATCAGATCAAAGGTCGAGGCTCAGAGGTTCTCAATTCATGTAAATATTAAATGCTTCCACATTATCGTTGCGATGGATTCGCCGGAAAAGGATCGATAATGCATCAACAAATTTGTGATTCACACCTTAGGCATATCACAGTCAATTATATCTTATGAAAAACTGTTTTGGTATAGCGCACTATTAAGAGAGAGAAAAGTTATGATTTCATAACAACGAACAGATTCCTACTTCCCATATTCCCATGACTCAAACAATATCTACAATTTATATTCAAACTTATAATCGGATGTGTTTACTTTGCTCAAATTAACATAACTGACATTAATACCAAAATACCAATTATATTTGAACCTTATTATCTATATTTCTCTATAAATACCTCATTAATCACCATACAAAGTTTATATTAAAATAATTTCTTTTAAACTTTAAATCCTCTTAATTTTAATCTAGTTTAGAGAAAAAAATAAATCTCTCGTTACACTGTCAGCTATCAAGATTAGGCAAAATAATAAGTTATTCACTCCAACAAAAACATAAATAAATTTCATCAGAAAAAAAAACAGTTAATCACAAAAAATAAAATCAAAAACCGAGAAAAAAAAGCTTTAATAAATTCAATTAAAATCAAAATACACCAAGTGGGTAACATAAAAATATCGAAAAACTAAATTGTTTTGTAAACAACCTAAAAGACAGGAGAAACCTTAATCTACTGAAATCTTAAAAAAAAAAACGAACAAATATTTTTCAAAAAATTCCGCTTTAACAAATGTCATGTTTTAAAGAAAACGAAACTGAAAAACTACCATGTGTTGAGAGCTGGAGTTGTTGATATTTAACATAAATAAACACTTAAATACAATTAAACTTTTGTGCAAAAACCGCTATATTTTCAGTAACAACATTTTGGCGCCCATCTTATCACACCTGCATGTTGAACAAGAGACCTGATGAATAGTTTTAATATTGTTGTCCGTCTTCTGTTCAAAAAAACGACCTTTTTTAAAAATATATACGCATGCCTCACATGCTGCACAAACCATTCGTTTACGTTGCACACTTGTTGGAGTTAGTTGGTGTTATAGAATTTCAAAATACACATTGTTTGGTAAAAATTCCAAACTGTCCAGCAGGTATTACACAAATATTTGCATTTAGTATTGCGGGAAAAACAAATATTTACTTATTTTACCGGTCACCGGTTGGTTTTGTGGATTTTCGTTAATACAGTTCGCAGTTTTTTCGCGCAGCAGTCCAGTTCAATTTTAACTTATTTGCACATTTATATTTATTGGCAAAATGTCAAGCATAATCACTAGCTAGCAAATATATTTGAAATTTTTATTTAATAAATAAAATCTAAAGAAAAAACTTAAAAACCAAGCATAAAACATAAATTGAATACTGGCATGAATGCATGCATATATGCATTAAATAAGTCTCTGCAACTTTGCTGCAATCAATGAGTGCATGAATAAATAAACTTATAAATGAATGAATGAATGAATATGTACTCGTACAACAATTTGAGGTTTTACATTACAACAAACAAACTGATCTCTCGTTATTGTTGCCGTGTTGTTATAATCGAAAAGTGTGGGAACGCGACTAGCTTAGACACTTGGGTACCACTACCACCACCATCATCAGCACTGGTACCACCAACAGTTACCGTACCATAAATGTTAGTAAAATGAAATGATTTCAACGCTTATAGGAGTCTAATAAAGCCACTTTTTTCTAGCTATTTTTGCTGTTGTATTTGGCTTAAATGGAAAAAATACCTTAACAACAGGTTATCAGAAAAATAAACCAAAGACAACCACAACATGCCACAAATTTTGAAATTATCTATTGTCGATTAGAAATGAGACCAACTAGGATTTTTGGAGGAAGGATATGTTATAAAGCTTCGTGTTTAAATAAACAGCTAAATAACTCTGGTTATTTCCTCTCTGGAGGGAGGAAGTAATGCTAAATTATGAGCTTTGTACTAAAATGAAAACCCCATTTACTAGAACTGAACTAGAACTGAACTAGAACTGAACTAGAACTGAACTAGAACTGAACTAGAACTGAACTAGAACTGAACTAGAACTGAACTAGAACTGAACTAGAACTGAACTAGAACTGAACTAGAACTGAACTAGAACTGAACTAGAACTGAACTAGAACTGAACTAGAACTGAACTAGAACTGAACTAGAACTGAACTAGAACTGAACTAGAACTGAAACTAGAACCGAACTAGAACTGAACTAGAACTGAACTAGAACTGAACTAACTGAACTAGAACTGAACTAGAACTGAACTAGAACTGAACTAGAACTGAACTAGAACTGACTAGAACTGAACTAGAACTGAACTAGAACTGAACTAGAACTGACTAGAACTGAACTAGAACTGAACTAGAACTGAACTAGAACTGAACTAGAACTGAACTAGAACTGAACTAGAACTGAACTAGAACTGAACTAGAACTGAACTAGAACTGAACTAGAACTGAACTAGAACTGAACTAGAACTGAACTAGAACTGAACTAGAACTGAACTAGAAACTGAACTAGAACTGAACTAGAACTGAACTAGAACTGAACTAGAACTGAACTAGAACTGAACTAGAACTGAACTAGAACTGAACTAGAACTGAACTAGAACTGAACTAGAACTGAACTAGAACTGAACTAGAACTGAACTAGAACTGAACTAGAACTGAACTAGAACTGAACTAGAACTGAACTAGAACTGAACTAGAACTGAACTAGAACTGAACTAGAACTGAACTAGAACTGAACTAGAACTGAACTAGAACTGAACTAGAACTGAACTAGAACTGAACTAGAACTGAACTAGAACTGAACTAGAACTGAACTAGAACTGAACTAGAACTGAACTAGAACTGAACTAGAACTGAACTAGAACTGAACTAGAACTGAACTAGAACTGAACTAGAACTGAACTAGAACTGAACTAGAACTGAACTAGAACTGAACTAGAACTGAACTAGAACTGAACTAGAACTGAACTAGAACTGAACTAGAACTGAACTAGAACTGAACTAGAACTGAACTAGAACTAAACTAGAACTGAACTAGAACTGAACTAGAACTGAACTAGAACTGAACTAGAACTGAACTAGAACTGAACTAGAACTGAACTAGAACTGAACTAGAACTGAACTAGAACTGAACTAGAACTGAACTAAAACTGAACTAAAACTGAACTAGAACTGAACTAGAACTGAACTAGAACCGAACTAGAACTGAACTAGAACTGAACTAGAACTGAACTAGAACTGAACTAGAACTGAACTAGAACTAGAACTGAACTAGAACTGAACTAGAACTGAACTAGAACTGAACTAGAACTGAACTAGAACTGAACTAGAAACTGAACTAGAACTGAACTAGAACTGAACTAGAACGAACTAGAAATGAACTAGAACTGAACTAGAACTGAACTAGAACTGAACTAGAACTGAACTAGAACTGAACTAGAACTGAACTAGAACTGAACTAGAACTGAACTAGAACTGAACTAGAACTGAACTAGAACTGAACTAGAACTGAACTAGAACTGAACTAGAACTGAACTAGAACTGAACTAGAACTGAACTAGAACTGAACTAGAACTGAACTAGAACTGAACTAGAAACTGAACTAGAACTGAACTAGAAACTGAACTAGAACTGAACTAGAACTGAACTAGAACTGAACTAGAACTGAACTAGAACATTGAACTAGAACTAACTAGACTGAACCTAGAAACTGAACTCGAACTGAACTAGAACTGAACTAGACTCTGAACTAGAACTGAACTAAACTGAACTTAGAACTGAACAGAACTGAAGCTGAAACTAGAACTGAACTAGAACCTGAATCTAGAACTGAACTAGAAAACCACTGAACTGAACTAACTAGAACTGAACTAGAACTGAACTAGAGTGAACTAGAAGTGAACTAGAACTGAACTAGAACTGAACTAGAACTGAACTAGAACTGAACTAGAACTGAACTAGAACTGAACTAGAACTGAACTAGAACTGAACTAGAACTGAACTAGAACTGAACTAGAACTGAACTAGAACTGAACTAGAACTGAACTAGAACTGAACTAGAACTGAACTAGAACTGAACTAGAACTGAACTAGAACTGAACTAGAACTGAACTAGAACTGAACTAGAACTGAACTAGAACTGAACTAGAACTGAACTAGAACTGAACTAGAACTGAACTAGAACTGAACTGAACTAGAACTGAACTAGAACTGAACTAGAACTGAACTAGAACTGAACTGAACTAGAACTGAACTAGAACTAGAACTAAACTAGAACTGAACTAGAAACGTTTCCATTGAACAGACAAGCTTCGGATAGTTTGAACGCCACAAAACTCTAGTATGCCCAAGTCATACAAAATAATACTCTTCCAAAGTTTGGAACCATAAAACAATGTCAACATTAAGATTTTAGATTTTAAGGAGGATCCTATAAACATCATATCATGAAGGCACAACCGGCCCTTCTGGGCCAAAATTTTACAGAATAAAACACTTAATTATAATACCAACTAATTGATTTAACAACCTAAACACTTTTATTTGCTAACAAATATTTACTTTAAAATAAAACAATACCAAAGTTATATAGTAGATGAGTCCAAAAACGTATTTGAATAGTTGGTGTCATTGTCAAGTGAAGGAAAGACACCAGAGCACAATACAATCTTAAATTTAACACATAATAATGGCAAACAAATAAAAATAAACTTCGTAAGTATATTTGGTTAAAATTGAGAAGAAAAAACATAAAATTATAAATAAATAAACCAGATCAAAAGACTTAAAAGATTTTTTCACATTTCATAGACAAAACCATAAAAACTAACAACAACATAAGTATGAGATACAAAACGTAAAGTTGTATTAAATAAATATTTGGATTTAGTCCCAGTCCATGAATAGCTACGAGGAGGTAAATGAATGTAAACCGTACTTATTGTTTGTGGTGATAATTACATTTGATTTATGCGCATTTTTTGCACCATGGACAGACAGATACTCACTCTTATAACAATATTTAACTATTTCACTAAATATCTAACGTTTTGTTCGCCTATCTAACCTGTCGCTGCATTAAAAAACTCCAAGATTGTCTAAAATAGTTGTTGGCTATTTGGTGGTGGGTAACATAGGTTAGTTGCCTCAAATAAAAAATATTTAAAAAAATCATAATAAACAAATAATAATAAAATTTTTTTAGGATCAAATTGCTGAATGTCTACTAAGTGATTGTGACATTATGTCAAGTAACAACAAAATATCTCTCTGCATAAAAAAATAAAGAAATAAAAAAATTGGAAAAAATATACATTTTCATGCTGCATGATTTAACATTTATTGTTAACCAAGTCAGTCTGTCGTATGCATTATTATTTGCCTTTTGGTTATTTATCTCACATAATCATGGAAGCAATAGATATATAAATGTATCCTGTGGTTAACAAGTGTTATTTTTTCCCATAACAATTCATTAATATTCTCAATTAACAATAGTTATGCACATATTTAGCATTTTTTATATTGTTAACTTTTTCTCTTTTTTTTGTTTTATAACTGTCATTAAAAATGCATCATAAAATCATCATGGAAATAGTTACACATTGTGGAGATATAAAAAAATTGATTGTAATGAAATTTATATGCATGTTGGAAAACAAACAGAACTAATTTGTACTAGTAATACCTTTCGTTTGATAGATGGTTTGGCCCAAGGCCATTTTTAAGTTATTATTAAATATTTGATTAAAAATTTAAAGAATTTTTTTCAAGAATCGTTTTCAATTATTATATTAGACTCGAAAACGATTAATTTATTACAATTCGCGAGCAAATTTAATGTCACTCTTACTTCCTTTTTAAGAAAATTTCGCGATAAATTGTCTGTCTATAGAATTTAAAAAAAAAATGTTTGATCGATTTAAAATTTTTGAAAATTTCTATTTATAAAAAATACACGATCAGTTTTCAATTTAAAGAAGATTTACGTTCTGTTTTCTATTTAAAGAAAATTTTAGACTTATTTAAAGTTATAATTATTAACTCTTTAAGCAAATTTCGCTACATATTTTCTATCTATAGAATTTTTGCAATCAGTTTGCTATTATAGAAAATTTTCGACTGATTTTAAATTTTTGAACTTTTTTTATCAGTTTTCTATTTACAGAAAATTCACGATCAGTTTTAAATTTATAGAAAATTTACGACCTGTTTTCTATTGAAAGAAAATTTTAGACTAATTTTTCACTTGTAAAATGAACGATAAAGTTTTACTTTTGAGAAATGTTGCGATCTTCATTTCGTAAAAAATTCACGATCGATTTTTTAATATAATTTTCGCAATCAGTTTTCAATTTATAGAAAATGTTTGATCGATTTATAAAACAAATTCTTCATCGATTTTAAATTTTTTAAAAATTTACTATCAGTTTTCTATTCAAAGAAATTTTGAGAAAAATTTGTATTTGTTAAAAAACTACGATCAATTTTCTTTTTACACAAAACTTATGTTAATTTTCTATTTACAAAAAAAAAAAAAATGGTGATCAATTGTCTAATTGCTAAATTCACCCAAATTTTTACTTTAGAGAAAAATTCCGATCAATTTTCACTTTATAGAAATGTCGCGATCAGTAAAAAGAATTGTTGCACAATTTTCTCTTCATCATTTTCCTATTTATAGAAAATTCTTAAACGATTTTAAATTTTTATTTGTAATTAGTTTTATATTTAAAAAAATTTTGAGATAAATTTTCGCTTTATAACAACTTTTTCTTTCTAAATTTTTTTGTTCATAGAAAAGTTGCGAACAACTTTCTCTTTCTAGAAATGTAGCTATCAGTTTATTTAGAGAAAATTCATGATCAATTTTCTATTTATATAATTTTCGGGATCAGTTTTTTATTTGTAGAAAATTCGAGATCAATTTTCTCTTTATAGAATTCTCGCGATCAGTTTTTAATTTATAAAAAATTAACGCTCAGTTTTCAATTAAAATAGAATTCGAGATCAATTATGATTTTATATAAACAAATTTATATACATTTTCAGTCTTCAGTCGATCAGTCTTCTATTTGTAGAAATATCACGATCAGTTTTCTATTATTAGAAAATTCGCGATCAATTTTCTATATATAGACTTTTTGCAATAAATTTGAATTTATTTGAATATATGTGACCTATTTTCTAAATACAGCAATTATAATTTTATAAAAAATTCGCTATCGGTTTTATATTTAAAAAAAATTCAGATAATTATACATTTATAGAAAAACTGTTATCAATTTTCTATTTATAAAAAATTTACGATAAATTTTTTATTTTCTATTTATAGAAAATTAACGATCAGTTTTAAATTAAATAAAGTTCGAGATCCATTATTTATTCATTTATATACAAAAATTTTCACTTTATAGAAATGTTGCAATCAGTCTTCTATTTATTTTCAGAAATGTGACGATCAGTTTTCTATTTGTAAAACATTTCCCGATCAATTTTATATAGAAATTTTTCAATCAATTTTAATCTACAGGCAAATTTGTGATCTGTTTTCTACTTATAACAAATTCGCGATCAATTTTCAATATTTGTAGATAATTCGCGATCAATTTTCTATTTATAGAATTCTCGCGATCAGTTTTTAATTTATAAAAAATTAAAGATCAGTTTTCAATTAAAATAGAATTCGAGATCAATTATGAATTAATATAAAAAAATTTGTATAAATTTTCACTTTATAGAAATGTCGCGATCAGTCATCTATTTATTTGTAGAAATATCACGATCAGTTTTCTATTATTACAAAATTTGCGATCAATTTTCTATATATAGACTTTTTGCAATAAATTTGAATAAATTTGTAAATTTTGTGACCTGTTATCTATTTACAGCAAATTCGTGATCAATTTTCATTTTATAAAAAAAATTGCGATCGGTGTTATATTTTTATAGAAAATTCGAGATCAATTATTTATTTATAGAAAAACTGCTATTTTCTATTTATAAAAAATTTGCGATAATTTTTTTTTTTTTTTTTTTCTATTTATAGAAAATTAACGATCAGTTTTGAATTAAATAAAATTGGTGATCAATTAATTATCCATTTATATAAAATAATTTCTAAAAATTTTCACTTTATAGAAATGTTGCAATCAGTCTTCTATTTATTTGTAGAAATGTTACGATCAGTTTTCTATTTGTAAAAAATTTCCCGATCAATTTTCTATAGAAATTTCGACAAATTCGCAATCAATTTTCAATTCATAGAAAACTCGAAATCAATTTTATTTGTAGAAAATTCGCTATCAATTTTCTATTTATAGAATTTTCGCGATTAGTTTTTAATTTATAGAAAATTATAGATCAATTTTCGATTAAAAAAGAATTCGAGATCAATTATGCATTTATTTTACAAAATTAATATAAATTTTCAGTTTATAGTAAGGTCGCGATCAGTCTTCCACTTGTAGAAATGTCACGATCAGTTTTATATTATAAGAAAAATTTCATTTTTCTATATACATATATAGAGATTTTTCAATAAATTTTAATTTATTGGCAAATTTGTGATCAGTTATCTATTTACGGCAAATTCGCGATAAATTTTCAATTCATAAAAAAATTCACGATCGGTTTTATATTTTAAGAAAATTCGAGATAAATTAACAATTTATATGAAAACTTCTATTAATTATCTCTTTCATAAAATTTACGATCAGTTTTCTAATTTTAAACTGATTGATTTTATTTTTATAAAAAAAGCAAAAATAGTTTCCAATAATATTTAATTTAAAATAAACTAGAACAATTTAAACATTATTTTGCATTCGCAAACAAATATTCCAAATTTGCCAAAAATTAACTTTATATCTAATTAAAACTAAACAAGTAGAAAAGTATAGTCGGGCATGACCGACCATATGATACCCTACACCACTGAGTATGTTAAAAATGTGGATTATATTTAATAACAAAGCATTTAAGTTGTTTACCTTAATTCCGAAATATTTTAACAATTTGTTGAAAAAAGTGATTTTCTAAAAGAGAGGTTATATGGGGGCAAGGGTAAATATGGGCCTATCCTTATAAATTTTGGTACATGGCTTTACGTTTACATTAGAGTTATGTATGCTGGATTTCATCGTGATACTAGCGTTTATTAGTGAATTATTGACCTTCAAGTCATTTTCTGAAAGGGACTTTGTATGGGGGCTAGGGTCAAATAAAGTCCGATAATTAAGAAAATTGGTAGTATTATTAAGATGTATATAGAACTAAGTTTTGCCGATTTTTGTAGAGATACTACAATATTTAACATAATTATGAACTCAAAAGCCCTTTCCGGGGGGTAGGGTTGTATGGGGGATAGGTGAAATAATGGACCATTTTCAATAGGCTTCGTCGTTGGGCCGAAAAACGCGTATGGTTCAAATTTCATCAAAATATCTTGAAAATTGCGACCTGTACCTTGCGCACAAGGGTATAATCGACTCAGAAAGTGATTCTGAGTCGATCGGTATACTTTAAGGTGGGTGTAGGACCAATATTTTTGTGCGTTACAAACATCAGCACAAACGTATAATACCCTCTCCACTATAGTGGTGTAGGGTATAAAAATTGCAATTTACAAAACAATTTTCTGTTTGTTTTTTCGAATTTTTCAATGAACATATTTGTTTATTTTAATTAAAACTTTAAACTAAAGAATTAACAACATTTCAAATGTATTTTTTTTTAAAATACCACGACCCAAATTCTTTAGCTATTTACGTAATAAAATTGTCACTTTAGTTAACAAACAAATTTACAAATCTGTTTTAATTGCAACAGCAGCAGCAGCTAAACTTAAAAGCAATAATTAAAATGTTTGTTTTACCGAAAAACAAATTATTTATTTTTTTAACAGCTAAAGGTTTCTTCTGACCAGATTATATTGAGATATGTTAGTGAGGGTGCACGTTAAGAGAGAGACCTAAGTGTATAACTAAATATTTTGTTCCCACAAAAGGCGCCAGAAGTAATTTTTCCATGTGAGCGCTGTCATTAAAAACAGTAGATTATTTTGTTTTAGTTTTTTTCTTAAAGACCATAGACACATTATGAAAGAAAACCTGGCAGCAAAAAAAAACAACAATACATACAGATAAATTAATTAAACAACAATTTATAAGAAAATCACAAAAAACTGGTTGGTCGACGAGTGCATTGAATTCTTTTTTGTTCAGAAATGAAAAACATTTTCATGTTGGGAATTCTCACCTGGCTTGGAAAAAATAAACAAGAAAATATTTAACATAATTTTCCGCATAGGAGTAAATTGGTCTCATGAGTGTGTGTGTATGCGGACTTAAGTCATTTCAAACGATTTAAAAGTTTAAAATTGCAATGGTTTATTACGATTTATATATGAAGTGACACAATTTAAAAAATAAAATAAATTTTGTATTTTAGTATTAAAATAGATCAGTAGAGCAATCAATTCTTAATTTGCAGGACATTTTTCATACATTTTCTCTTTATACTAAATTTGAGATCAGAATGAAATTTATAAACATAATTGCGATCAGTTTCGTATTTATAGAAAATTAGCAATCAATTTTTAATTTAAAGAAAATTCTAGATGAGTTTCTTATTTATAGAAAACTAGCTATACCCAGTGGGCTTTGCTACCCTAAAATCTATATAAATAAGAAGCCCATGATTTTTGAAGATTCTAGCTCTGACAGTTTGCAAGATATATGCATTTTTTTATTTAATTAATATGGGAGGTGCTAAGATCCCTATTGAAAGTCTGCCAAAGTTTTTCGTGCTGAATTTTTGAATTTTAGCTCTAATAGTTTCTTAGATAAACGAAGTTTTTTCTTAATTCACATGGAAGCAGCCAATCCGCCCTAGTGATAGTTCGCCCATTTGCTCCCAAATGTTTACTTGGATGTTAAAGTTCTTCCTGCAAAATTTTAGGATTCTAGCTGCAATGGTTTTCAAAACGAATTTTTGTACTCAATACATATGGGAGGTACCACGGCCCTAAAAATCAAGTCCTCCAATTTATTACACAAATATTCACAAGCCTGTCAAAGTTGTTTAAGGAAAAATTTAGAATTCTAGCTCTAATAGTTTCTCAAAGAAACTAATTTTTGTATTTAATTCCTATGGGAGGTGCCAAGCAAACGCCGCCCACCCCCTTATGAAAGACCGCCCAATTTCCTCATAAATATTCACATGGACGTTAAATGTCTTCCTGCAAAATTTTAAGATTCTTACACCAATAGTTTCCCTGATAAATTCGTATATTTATCAGTAGTATTTAAGTATTTAATTCCTATGGGAGGTACCACGCCCCCTATTGCAAGTTCGCCCATTGTTTATCCTAAATATTCATGACGATACTAAAGTGGCTCCGAAAAAAATTGAGGACTCTATCTGTTATATTTTCTCACATATACTAATTTAAGATTTTCTTTATATAAAAGGTGCCATGCCCACTGTAGCTAGGCTGCCCATTTTATCTACATGTGTTCATATCGATGTGTAAGTTGTTCATACAAAATTTAAAGACTCTAACTGTTGCCGCTTCTCAGATATTCGACTTTTAATACTTATTTTGTATGTGGGCGTGGCAAAAGGTAGTCTATAGTTCCTTCTATCGGTTCAGCTGTTTAACAGTCTATAAAGTCCAAACAAACATACAAACACACATTCATTTTTATATACATATATAGATTCCCGATCAGTTTTCACTTTACGGAAAATTCCTGATTATTATTTAATTTAAAGAAAATTCGCGATTACTTCTCTATTTTAAACACATGTTCGAACAATTTTCTCTTTATAAAAATTTGTGATCAGTTCACACTTTAAAGTACATGATCATTTTTCCCATTTTATAAATAATTTTAGATCATTATGATCATAAAAAAATTTTTAATTAATTTCAATTTATAGCAAATTTAGAGTTTTCTCTTTACAAAAATTACGATCGAATTGAATTTTTTGATCAATTTTCTAATTATAGGAAAATTGCGATCGGTTATATCTCACTGGCGATTAATTTTTAATTTATAACAAATTCACGATCAATTTTGTATTTTTAGAAATTTCGCGTTCCTATTTATACAAAAATCGTTAACATTCTTTTTATATTAAATTTGTATAAAATACGTGATAATTTTCTCTCCTTTTTATAAAAAATTTTTGTGATCAGTTTTCAATTTATAGAAAATTTGCGATCAATTTATCACTTTTCTCTTTACAGAAAATTTGCGATCAAATTCGCTATAAATTTATAAAAATATCCAAAAATGTTATTTATAAAAAGTTCGCGATCAGTTTTCTATTTATAGAAAACTTGTGATCAACTTATAATTAATTCTTAATCAGTTTTCAATTTATAGGAAAAATTGCGAGCGATTTTCTTTTAACAGAAATTTGTAATTCATTTTCTATTTATAGCTAAATTCACGATCAATTTTCTATTTATAATAGAAAGTTCGCGATCAGTTTTCTATTTCTAAAAAAAAATATGATCAGTAAATTGATGGGAAATTCCAGATTCAGATTTTTTATTTATAGAAAATTCACGATAAATTTTCTTTTTATAGAAAAATTTCAAATCAGAAATATTTATAGCAACTTTGTGATCAATTTTCTATTAACAAAAATTTGCGAAGAATTTTAAATTTATAGAAAATACATGATCAGTATTTATAGAAGTAATTGTGATTGTTATGCTATTTAAAAAAAATCGCGATCAATTCTTAATTTATATAAAATTCACGATCACTTTTCATTTAATAGCTATCTATAGAAAATTTTCGATTAATCTTCAATTTATAAAAGATGCCTGATCACTGTTGAATTTATAAAAAAATTGCGATCAATTTTCTATTTATGAAAATTCATGATAATTTTTCTCTTTATAGAAAACTCGAGATCAACGTTTTATTTATAGAAAATTTGCGATTAATTTTTAATTTATAGAAAATTCCTGATCAATGTTCTATTAATAGATAAATCGCGATCAATGTTCTCTTTATAGAAAATTTTCAATCGGTTTTTTGTTATAGAAAATGTTTGATCAATTTTCCATTGTTAAAATTTTCGATGATTTTCGATGTATTGTTAGAAGTGTAAACTAAAGTCCACACTGATCTTATTTAATGATCACTGAGCATTCCTTTTTACTTAATGATTTTTATTTAAAAAAAAGAAACAATATTAATGTAATCTTTTTATAGATTCACATAAATTAAACTAAAGTTCAAAAAAACAACCACAAAACCCATAAACCAACTCAGCTAATAGAGGGCAGTAACATTTCCTGCCTATTCTCACAAAATGAAGCAAAAACCTAATGGAAAAGTTACTAACAATTTGTAAGTGAATTTACAAAAAAAAATTTATGATCAATGCATGATCATTATAATCATGATGAGGATTTTAACGATTACAGCTATCAACTAGACATAGACACGAAAAAAAGTTAAAAACTATAAATACTCTGAGAAAATTAATTAAATTTTAGTTAAATAACTTTAATAACAACAAATTTTTTTTTTTTTTTTTTTTTGTAACCATAAAAGGTAACACACAACATCAAAGTAAAAAACAAAAGATTAAGACTACAAAAAAAGAAGGCTTAAAAGAGAGAAAAAAATGTGGCATTCGTTAAAAAAAAAATGTTTCATTCATGTGCAACATTACTTAAGGTTTGGTGGTCGGAATATGTGAAGGAATCTAGACAGAGTACCTACAACTTTTGTTTTGTTTGTTATTCCCTGGGCTCCCTCTTAAGTTTAAACATTGCATGTGCTAAACTAATTTGTGTCGAAAATTCATGCTGCAACAACAAAAAATACAAAGGCGAATGCACTTTTATGTCGAATACTCGAAACAACAAACTAGCTAACTTAAGCTTAACTTATAAACTACAAAAACAAAAATATGAACCCATAAACGTGACCATAGTAAAGATTGTTTTTCCAACTGAGAAAACTAAAATTGCACTCATATGCCTGTATTTGGTATAACCATCCCTGGTCGCATATTTCTAAACCATAAAGATGATAAAGAAAATTAGTATAAAATAAAAAAATCTAAAACAAAAACAACCCACAAAATTTAACGAAGCTAAAATCGAAAAAAAATATTGAAATAACACACCTTGCTGCAACAACAACATAAGGCCAAACCTATAAGACACAAATAGTTGAGATGCATGTTGCATACCCCAAAATTAAACTAATTTGCAATGAACTGATGAAAAAGAAGAAAAAAACAACAACAACATCATCCCAAATTTGATAAATAAAAACAAATAAAAATGTAACACAACAATAAACATAAACATTACATTACAGTACGATCGAGTACTTCCTTTTGGCATCTTTAGGCAGACCACGTTCATCTTGTGAGTACACATTTCCAATTTTGCCATCTTTTCATTGCGAAAACCAATCAAGCAAATACAATTTGTTTTGAGCAAGGCCGACCCGATTTTAGAAATTCGGTTTTTTTTACGATAACAGTTATTGGAGCAGAAATTTTTATGTTTGCATTACATAGCTGGTTTAAGAATTGTTTGTCACTTACCTAAAATGAATAGAAAAGAAAACATATATTTATTAAATTTTTTTGTAAAGAAAAAATTTTCTCTCTAGCACATATACGATCAATTCTCTGTTTTTACAAAATCTAACATCAATTTTATTTTTATAAAAAAACTTAAAATAAATTTTCTCCTAATTGTAGATTTGCGATCAATTTCCTCTTTATACGAAATTCACGATCGATTTCCTCTTTATATGAAATTTACGATCATTTTTCTCTTTATAGCTAATTCACGATCAATTTTCTTTTTATAACGAAATTCATGATAAATATTCTTTTTATAGCTAAATTTATGATCAATTTCATCTTTACTTAAAATACATATACTATCAATTTTGTCTTTATGCAAATTTACGATCAATTTTATCTTTACAGCAAATATACGATCAATTTTCTATTTATAGAAAATTCAACAGCAATTTCCTCTTTATATGAAATTCACCTACTTTTTCTCTTTTTAGCAAATTTACGATCAATTTTATCTTTACAGCAAATATATGATCAATTTTCTCTTTATGTAAATTTACGATCAATTTTATTATCACATCAAATATACGATCTTTATAAAAAAATTCAAGAGCAATTTACTCAAAAAATTTTTTCTTTTTATTAAATATACGATCAATTTTCTCTTAATAACAAATTTACAATAATAATTTGACTTTGGCAAATTAATAATAGAAAATTGTCTTTATATGGTATTCACGATCAATGTACTCTTTATAGTAAATTTACGATCATTTTGATCTTTATTAAAACTTTGTGATCAAATTTTTATTTATATCAAATTAATAATAAATTGTCTGTTTATAGCAATTTTACGATACGTTTCCTCATTATAGATAATTTACGATCAATTTTCTCTTAATAGAAAGTTTACTTTATAGGAAATTCAAGATGAACATTCTCTTTATATTTGTGATCAAATTTCTGTTCATGCCAAATTTAAAATCAATTTTCTCTTCTAGAAAATTCTCGATCATTTTCTCTTTAAGACAAATTCACGATCAATTTCCTCTTCATAGCAAGCCCACGATCAGTTTTATTTTTATATCAACTTACGATCAATTTTAACTTTATAGTATATTGTTCATACCAAATTTACAGTAAATTTTTTCTTTATAGCTAATTCACGATCAATATCTCTTTATAGCAAATTCACAATCAATTTTCCCTTTATAGCAAATTTACGATCAATTTTTTTATAGCATATTTTCGATAAATTTTCTTTTAATAGAAAGTTTTCATAAAAATTTATTTTTAAAGGAAAATTACGATTTTTTATAGAAAATTCACGATTCTTTCTTTTTATATAAAATTTACGATAAATTTACTTTTTATAAGAAATTTATGATGAAATTTCTCTTTATTAAAAATTTACGATAAATTTCTTCTTTACTGAAAATTTACGATTTACTCTTATAGAATGTTTACGATCTATGAAAAATCTATCATAAAATCCTTCTTTATAGAAAATTCACGATCTTATTTCACTTTAGAGAACATTTTAAATCAATTTTCTTTTTATAGCATATTTTCGATCAATTTTCTTTTAATAGAAAGTTTTTATAAAAATTTATTTTTAAAGGAAATTTACGATAATTTTTTTTTAAAGAAAACTTGATTTTTTTATATAAAGTTTATGGGGAATTAACGATCAATTTCATTTTTTTTTTGTTTTTTTTTTTTTTGAAAATTATCGATCAGTTTTCTCTTGACATAAAGTTAACGATCAATTGTCTCTTTTTACGAAACTATTGATAAATTTTCCTTTCATAGAAAATTATCGATAAATTTCAATATCAAATTTACGATCAATTTCTTTCTTATTGAAAATTTACGATCAATTTCCTCTTTATAGAATTTTTACGATCTCTTTATAGCAAATATATGATCAATTATCACTTTATGGAAAATCTATCATCAAATCCTAGAAAATTCAGGATTTCACTTTAAAGAACATTTTAGATCAATTTTCTTTTTTAGCATATTTAGCACATTTTCCTTTTAATAGAAAATTTTCAAAAAAAAATTATTTTTAAAGGAAATTTACGATAAATTTTTTTAAAGAAAACTTGATTTTCTTTTTATATAAAGTTTTATAGGGAATTAACGATGAATTTCATTATTTTTTTAAATTATCGATCAGTTTTCTCTTGACATAAAGTTAACGATCAATTGTTTCTTTTTAGAAATTTTCCTTTTATAGAAAATTATCGATGAATTTTTTTTTAGTTTTGATACTTATGGATAAGTTTTCTATTTATATAAATTTACCGATCATTTTTATTTTTTTAGAAAATGATTGATAAATTTGCTCTTTATAGTAAAATGTCTATCTATTTTCTTTATTATTGAAAATTAGCGATCAATAATCTCTTTATATAAGAAAACTTTCGATCAAATGACATTTTATAGTAAATACGATTTTTATAGCAAATTTATGACAAATTTTCTCTTTTTAAACATTTTATAAACAATTTATATATTTATAGAAATTTACGAATATATTTTCTATTTAGAAAATTCTCGATAAATTTTGTTATTATGAAAAAAGATCGATCAATTATCTCTTAAAACAAAATTTTCGAATCTTTCGAAGAATGCATATTCGGCAGAACTGAAAAACTTTGCAAAACCACAAAAAAACTCAATCAAAAGGAATTTATTGAAACTTTTTGAATAAAAACAATATTTTCTTAATCTGACTAGGAATTGCCACACATAATACTACTGTAGACCACAATACTAACGACAACAAGAAGCTAGTGCAGCAGCAACCATATATCCAAAACAACAACAATAACGATCATATAGTAGTACCGGCCAGAGCAGAAAATAAATAAAATTTGGAAGAAAATCGAAAAAAACCAAAGAAGCAGGCATGCGACAAATGAGAGAGAAAGTAAATGACTGAAGGAACAAACGGACCAACGAACAAATGAACTTGTAGCAGAAAATCCCAAAACAAAAGCCTTTTTTTCTATTAATTTTTGTGGCATAATGCAACTAAGATTGCGGTAAATATTTTTCGTTAAAAAATAGCTTCTGTCAAATGTTTGAACTCTAAACACGCCCGATGCCATATAACATGAAAACGTGCGACACTTGTTTCTCGTCCAGCCGGAAAAAAAGATAAACAATATAATGGAAAAATACCGCCATTGAGCAGGAGTAGAAACTGTAAAGGTTCAACAGCGATCATCTATGCAAATTATGACTGGACAAAAAACAGAAACATATAATAATAACAAAGAGCTTTTAGATTTTCATAGGAAAAAAATAATAAAATCGTTCAATAATTTCTTTATTTCGGTAAAGTGCAATATATTTTTTTCAATTTTGAATTTTTTTTATAACTTTTCTTTAAATGAAAAGTAAAAGTTGCAACAAATTGAATCATAGCAACGAAATCTTTATGCCACTTTATTTGTTGCAAGAAGTCATTGAAATTGAACTTAGAGTAGAGCCCTACTGAAGGAAGTTTAAGTTATTTAAAAGGTTTGATCAGTTTCCTTTTTATACAAAGTGATCGATTAATTTTCTTTTTATAGGGAATTAACGATCAATTTCATTATTTTTGAAAATTATCCAACAGTATTTGCTTGACATAAAGTTGACGATCAATTGTTTCTTTTTAGAAAATTATTAGTCAATTTTCCTTTTATAGAAAATTATCGATGGATTTTCTCTTTATATACAATTTTTTCTTTCTTTCTTTTTTCTTCTCTTTAAAAAAATTAAGGACCAACCTTCTTTTATATAGAACATTATCAATTTTTTTTTCATATAAAGTTGTCAATCAATTTTCTTTACATAAAGTTATCGATCAATTTTCTTCTTATAGAAGATTTTTCGGTTTTTATTCTTGCTAGTTGTCGATCACTTTTTTGTCGTTCTCTAAAATAAATATCTCAATAACTTTTTGTTTATATAATTTTTTATGGAAAAGGAAAAGTTATAATTAATAAGACAAGATTTATTAACATTAACCCTTTGTTTTATTACATTATTACAAAACTCTACTTACTGTAGAGTATCACAGCTGTGATTAAATTAGATTAAAAGTAATTTATTTTTCACTTGCTTCAAAAAAAAAAAAAATTAAATAAAATTGAATTATTATTTCTTTCTATTATTATTTTTCACCCAAAATAAAACAATATTAATAATAATGAAAAGAAGGCGAAAATTGTGCAACTTTTTTCTTCTCTTAATGCAGTTGTTCACATCATCCATCAAAAACAAAAATATTATTTAACAAGTGAAAAAAAAAATTAAGCACAAAACAAATAAATAAAACAATATTTGATCATGTTAAATGTTTTGACTGCGTAGACATTAAAACAAACACGCAAACGTACTCATCACTCCCTTCCGTAGATCATCATTCAACACTTAAAACTGACAAGTCTCCAGCATATTTGTTATGAAATTTTTCGAAAAAATAAAAAACAAAGTTTAGAAAAAATCAAAACAATAACAATATTGTGGTTATACGTTTTTTTCGTTTGTTAGCGTTTGTTTGGGGTGATTAACTGCAACATATTGTGTGAATTAATTGCCACACGCTATAATCTGCACCCAGCTTTATTAGCACTCGAACCAATGATGCCAAATGTTTACAGGTGCTTTCAATAGGAGATATTTTTGAAAATTAACGATTAATTTTCCTTTTGCTAAAGATATATATATGTAGATAGATAGAAAGATAGATAGATAGATAGATAGATAGATAGATAGATAGATAGATAGATAGATAGATAGATAGATAGATAGATAGATAGATAGATAGATGATAGATAGATAGATAGATAGATAGATAGATAGATAGATAGATAGATAGATAGATAGATAGATAGATAGATAGATAGATAGATAGATAGATAGATAGATAGATAGATAGATAGATAGATAGATAGATAGATAGATAGATAGATAGATAGATAGATAGATAGATAGATAGATAGATAGATAGATAGATAGATAGATAGATAGATAGATAGATAGATAGATAGATAGATAGATAGATAGATAGATAGATAGATAGATAGATAGATAGATAGATAGATAGATAGATAGATAGATAGATAGATAGATAGATAGATAGATAGATAGAAGAACTTAAGACTTTTCGAGTTGTCTCATAGTGTTCCCATTAATATTTAACACCAACTTCTCGTAACCCCTGTTATAATGTTGGTAGTGGTTACCACATAAATATTAACTATAAATCTACATGAATACAACCGCTCATACATTTGTTCAAAACCTCGATTTTTCCTATTTTTTTCGGTCTTATTAGAGCTGGTGGAATCTAAACCCCTCCAAACACTACAAATTAACTAATAATAAGTAGTAGTGTAACTCTAAAAGGCAACTCTTTGGGGTTTTCTTCTTTTTCTACTACTTATAACGTTTTTTCTCACATGAATTATAATGGAAAAATAAGTAGCTGCTTAAAATAAGTTTATTATTGTGTGTTTTAGCATTACATTCAAACATACCACACTAATTTATAATTTTCGTTAAAATATCTTAGTCTAAGTAAAGACTCGCATTAAAAACAGTAGTAGATAGAGTGCGAGTAACAAACAGCATCACCTGTGTGATGCCAGTCAACAGCTTTGTTAATTATTACCGACATACAATAACATTATAAACCGGCGCACCGTTACCCTGTTCATATTAATATATACACTTGTTGATATAACTAAACCAACTTGTAAAATATGACATAATTTTAATTAATACTTTGTTTTTACACATTTTAATACAGCAATTACCGGAGATTTGTTTTACACGTTTTTTATATTTTACTTTTGTATAGCACAAACAGAAAAATCCCACCGGGGCCTTCCATTTGTCTTGAAATGTAAATTGTTGTACAGACATACGTACGTACATATTTAGTTGTTATTTGTTATGAGGTCAATTAATTAGAAAGGTAAAAATAATAAGATAAACAAAAATTTTAAATCAAAAACAAGTAGAATATAATAGGTGATCTAGTTTGATTATATGATACCATAAATAGAAAGTGCAGCTATTAAGGGAGCTAGTGGCAATTGGGGAAGTCCAAATTTGCCCATTACGGGGTTAACGGATTCACGGTGAATTTTATAGGGCGGTTATGAAATTTTGTGCTGCCCTTTACTTCACCATTAAAAACTGTGTTCACGAATGATTTGGGGAGAGCTATCTCGTTCTACAAAGCCCAGTCTCAAAATATATGCTTCAAAGTCTCACAATACGTCCGCTTAGACCGACTGGGAACCAGACTCAGGCTGCAACACAGAACCACTCTTATCCAGATGTGTTAAAGCGAGAGATAATAAGGAATTTAGGATCAATATTATGATCCCATAAATATATTTTTTCCAGCTTTTTAATTCCCCAGGTCCCAAAAAGTTCTGCGATTATTTGGCAATAACAACCTTATTCAACAAAAGGGGACCAATTAAAAAGCATATCCTGCAAGGTTTCATGATGTAATTCACAGAACGGAAAGAGGAAAATAATATTGATGCGATCGTAATAGCTTCGTGGATTTTCCCTTCGTCAGCATGATAAAAATGTTCGTAGATCTGAGCTCAAATAATGCTCCCCAAATGACGTACAAACTTGGACTCAACATGGATTGAATGTTTGGGTCACAACTATTTGTACCACAATGTGTCTGTTACTTCCCACCCGGGGGTATATTACCTTGATGAAAAATCCCACGTTATTGCACTCCCGGGTTAAAGAGGTTCTACCAGTACATCTAGTCTGTCGGGACTATAAACTGGTGAAGATTGAATGAATCATCTGCCCTTCATGGAATGATATGACATGGGTTCAAACCAAAGAACCACATAATCTAGTACCACGAGAACCGGTAGACCGCAGAACAGAGTTTCGGACTTTATTGGTCCCATCGGGGTGCACGTGTTGTCTGTGGAAAGAAAATGTCGCTAAAAAAAACTAATGCACGGTAAAGTCTATAATTCGGGATAAGTTCGGTACTGTTGCCGAGACAACAGATACCCCACAGAGGAGTGACTGTGGGACTAAGCGTTGGAATGGAGTTGGTTTTAAGTGTTTATGATACAGGGTGACGATAGGAGGTCTTACCAGGAGTTTTATCCACCTGGAGGGCCTTACTCACCCATATACCTAGAGTGAGTGTGTCGGATGTTGTTCTCTCCTTGCTTAGCGTCGTTGTAATAACGGCGAGAATTAGCTCTTAAATTTCAAAGAAGAATTGAGTTGTATAAGTTTCCCAAAAAGTAATCCACCAAACTTTTCAAACCAGAATTATTTACACTTGCCCATGTAATTAAATCCAAATGTCTTCATTAACAATAAGATCTCCAAAAAAAAACTTATTCCCACGTTAGTGATAAACGAAAATTTTAATTTAATTTCTCTATTTAAACCAAGACGAAAGTTAGAAAATATAGGCGACCGAACAAACATTCACTTTCGATATTGAAAACAAAAACCCTCTATTAAATTGAAATGTGAAATGTTTCTATTTTTTATGCATATTTCTACAAACTTTCGCAACTTTTTTTTTCCCCCTTCTTACTTCTATTAAAAGTTAAATGTTAATAAAGTCATCAGCGTAAAGATGCTGTTGTTGGTTGTTAATTCAAACATTTGGGATGGTAAATTAAGATTTTAAAGTTTTTTTCTTAACACTTTATTTTTGTTTTCTTTTTTATTATTTTGAAAAGAAAACAATAATAAATTTACAAACAATTGTTAATGGATCTTACCTAATGTTTTACTACTGACAACTTATATATTGCAAATCATCATCAGCTTGCTAAAAACAAAATAAGTATAAGCCAATTATAAGCAATGAAATAAATACAACAACTACAATATTTACAAGTATGACTATCAGTAAAATTGCATATACTTATACATTCTTTTAACATTTATACATATGTTTGTATCTTAGGTATTAGATTAAAAACATTATAATCATTATCAACATATTGCTGTTGATCATCATCATGATCAACACTATTAACTCAATTTTATCGCATTGACACCTGTTTGCAAAACATGCAGTAACAACAAAAAAAAAAACATTAAATTTATTTTTTAGAGAAAGGTAAGTACTACAATTTTTCTTTAGATTTGTAGACAAGGAAACACACAAAGTATTAAGAGTAAAAGTGAAATTTCTTCTTTCAACTAGAAACTCTTAATAATATGAGTAGCAAACGAAAAAAATAATAATAATAATAACAAGAAACACATCATAAAATTAGATTTAGGTCTTCTGTAACTAAAAACCATAAAAAAATTTTATGACTGAAGCCATAATTAAAAATTCTAAATGGAGTTATTAGTCCATTAGATGAAAGCATTTTTGGAGATAGTGCATTGGAAGCACAACAATGTTGATTAAAAATGTAGTGCAGAAAAATGAAAGACTTTTCAAATAACTCAATATATTCGCATAATCATCAAGGATGATACCAAAAGGGCAGAAATATGAGTGATTACAAATCAAGCTCATTTTCTCAAATAAACGCTTATTAACGAAGTTATTGACGATTTTAGTTTTTTTGAGTTTTTGTACTAAAAATCGAATTTTGGTCAGAATAATGAGTGATCACAAATCAAGCTTATTTTCTCAAATAAACGCTTATTTACGAAGTTATTGACGAATTTAGTTTTTTTGAGGTTTAGTACTAAAAATCGATTTTTGGTCAGATATATGAGAGATTACAAATCAAGCTTATTTTCTCAAATAAACGCTTATTTACAAAGTTATTGACGATTTTAGTTTTTTTGAGTTTTTGTACTAAAAATCGGTTTTTGATCAGATCACAAATCAAGCTTATTTTCTCAAATAAACGCTTATTTACGAAGTTATTGACGATTTTTTTTGAGGTTTTGTACTAAAAATCGATTTTTGGTCAGAAATATGAGTGATAACAAATTAAGCCTATTTTCTCAAATAAACGATATTAGCGAAGTTACTGACGATTTTAGTTTTCTTGAGTTTTTGTATTAAAAGTCGATTTTTGATCAGAATAATGAGTGATCACAAATCAAGCTTATTTTCTCAAATAAATTTTTATTTACGAAGTTATTGACGATTTTAGTTTTCTTGAGTTTTTGTACTAAAAATCGATTTTTGATCCGAATAATGAGTGATCACAAATCAAGCTTATTTTCTCAAATAAACGCTTATTAACGAAGTAATTGACGATTTTAGTTTTCTTGAGTTTTTGTACTAAAAATCGATTTTTGATCAGAATAATGAGTGACCACAAATCAAGCTTATTTTCTCAAATAAACGCTTATTAACGAAGTTATTGACCATTTTAGTTTTCTTGAGTTTTTGTACTAAAAATCGATTTTTGGTCAGAATAATGAGTGATCACAAATCAAGCTTATTTTCTCAAATAAACGCTTATTAACGAAGTTATTGATGATTTTAGTTTTCTTGAGTTTTTGTACTAAAAATCGATTTTTGGTCAGAAATATGAGTGATCCAAATCAAGCTTATTTTCTCAAATAAACGCTTATTTACGAAGTTATTGACGATTTTAGTTTTCTTGAGTTTTTGTACTAAAAATTGATTTTTGATTAGAAATATGAGTGATCACAAATCAATCTTATTTTCTCAAATAAACGCTTATTAACGAAGTTATTGACGATTTTAGTTTTCTTGAGTTTTTGTACTAAAAATCGATTTTTGGTCAGATATATGACTGATTACAAATCAAGCTTATTTTCTCAAATAAACGCTTATTTACGAAGTTATTGACGATTTTAGTTTTTTTGAGTTTTTGTACTAAAAATCGGTTTTTGGTCAGAATAATGAGTGATCACAAATCAAGCTTATTTTCCTAAATAAACGCTTATTTACGAAGTTTTTGACGATTTTAGTTTTTTTTTGAGTTTTTGTATTAAAAATCGAATTTTGGTCAGAATAATGAGTGATCACATATCAAGTTTATTTTCTCAAATAAACGCTTAATAACAAAGTTATTGACGATTTTAGTGTTCTTGAGTTTTTGTACTAAAAATTTTTGATCAGAATAATGAGTGATCACAAATCAAGCTTATTTTCTCAAATAAACGCTTATTAACGAAGTTATTGACGATTTTAGTTTTTTTGAGGTTTTGTACTAAAAATCGATTTTTGGTCAGAATAATGAGTGATCACAAATCAAGCTTATTTTCTCAAATAAACGCTTATTTACGAAGTTATTGACGAATTTAGTTTTTTTGAGGTTTAGTACTAAAAATCGATTTTTGGTCAGATATATGAGAGATTACAAATCAAGCTTATTTTCTCAAATAAACGCTTATTTACAAAGTTATTGACGATTTTAGTTTTTTTGAGTTTTTGTACTAAAAATCGGTTTTTGATCAGATCACAAATCAAGCTTATTTTCTCAAATAAACGCTTATTTACGAAGTTATTGACGATTTTTTTTGAGGTTTTGTACTAAAAATCGATTTTTGGTCAGAAATATGAGTGATAACAAATTAAGCCTATTTTCTCAAATAAACGATATTAGCGAAGTTACTGACGATTTTAGTTTTCTTGAGTTTTTGTATTAAAAGTCGATTTTTGATCAGAATAATGAGTGATCACAAATCAAGCTTATTTTCTCAAATAAATTTTTATTTACGAAGTTATTGACGATTTTAGTTTTCTTGAGTTTTTGTACTAAAAATCGATTTTTGATCCGAATAATGAGTGATCACAAATCAAGCTTATTTTCTCAAATAAACGCTTATTAACGAAGTAATTGACGATTTTAGTTTTCTTGAGTTTTTGTACTAAAAATCGATTTTTGATCAGAATAATGAGTGACCACAAATCAAGCTTATTTTCTCAAATAAACGCTTATTAACGAAGTTATTGACCATTTTAGTTTTCTTGAGTTTTTGTACTAAAAATCGATTTTTGGTCAGAATAATGAGTGATCACAAATCAAGCTTATTTTCTCAAATAAATGCTTATTAACGAAGTTATTGACGATTTTAGTTTTCTTGAGTTTTTGTATTAAAAACGATTTTTGGTCAGAAATATGAGTGATCACAAATCAAGCTTATTTTCTTAAACAAACGCTTATTAACGAAGTTAATGACGATTTTAGTTTTCTTGAGTTTTTGTATTAAAAACGATTTTTGGTCAGAAATATGAGTGATCACAAATCAAGCTTATTTTCTCAAATAAACGCTTATTAACGAAGTTATTGACGATTTTAGTTTTTTGAGGTTTTGTACTAAAACTCGATTTTTGATCAGAAATATAAGTGATCACAAATCAAGCTTATTTTCTCAAATAAACGCTTATTAACGAAGTTATTGACGATTTTAGTTTTTTTGAGGTTTTGTACTAAAATTCGATTTTTGGTCAGAATAATGAGTGATCACAAATCAAGCTTATTTTCTCAAATAAATGCTTATTAACGAAGTTATTGACGATTTTAGTTTTCTTGAGTTTTTGTATTAAAAATCGATTTTTGGTCAGAAATATGAGTGATCACAAATCAAGCTTATTTTCTCAAATAAACGCTTATTAACGAAGTTATTGACGATTTTAGTTTTCTTAAGTTTTTGTACTAAAAATCGATTTTTGGTCAGAATAATGAGTGATCACAAATCAAGCTTATTTTCTCAAATAAACGCTTATTAACGAAGTTATTGACGATTTTAGTTTTCTTGAGTTTTTCTATTAAAAATCGATTTTTGGTCAGAAGTATGAGTGATCACAAATCAAGCTTATTTTCTCAAATAAGCGCTTATTAACGAAGTAATTGACGATTTTAGTTTTTTGAGATTTTGTACTAAAAATCGATTTTTGGTCAGAAATATGAGTGATCACAAATAAAGCTTATTTTCTTAAATAAACGCTTATTTACGAAGTTATTGACGATTTTAGTTATTTTGAGGTTTAGTACTAAAAATCGATTTTTGGTCAGATATATGAGTGATTACAAATCAAGCTTATTTTCTCAAATAAACGCTTATTTACAAAGTTATTGACGATTTTAGTTTTTTTGAGTTTTTGTACTAAAAATCGGTTTTTGGTCAGAATAATGAGTGATCACAAATCAAGCTTATTTTCCTAAATAAACGCTTATTTACGAAGTTATTGACGATTTTAGTTATTTTGAGGTTTAGTACTAAAAATCGATTTTTGGTCAGATATATGAGTGATTACAAATCAAGCTTATTTTCTCAAATAAACGCTTATGTACGAAGTTATTGAAGATTTTAGTTTTTTGAGGTTTTGTACTAAAAATCGATTTTTGGTCAGAATAATGAGTGATCACAAATAATGCTTATTTTCTTAAATAAACGCTTATTTACGAAGTTATTGACGATTTTAGTTATTTTGAGGTTTAGTACTAAAAATCGATTTTTGGTCAGATATATGAGTGATTACAAATCAAGCTTATTTTCTCAAATAAACGCTTATTAACGAAGTTATTGACGATTTTAGTTTTTTGAGGTTTTGTACTAAAACTCGATTTTTGATCAGAAATATGAGTGATCACAAATAATGCTTATTTTCTCAAATAAACGCTTATTAACGAAGTTATTGACGATTGTAGTTTTTTTGAGGTTTAGTACTAAAAATCGATTTTTGGTCAGAATAATGAGTGATCACAAATCAATCTTATTTTCTCAAATAAATGCTTATTAACGAAGTTATTGACGATTTTAGTTTTCTTGAGTTTTTGTATTAAAAATCGATTTTTGGTCAGAAATATGAGTGATCACAAATCAAGCTTATTTTCTCAAATAAACGCTTATTAACGAAGTTATTGACGATTTTAGTTTTCTTGAGTTTTTGTACTAAAAATCGATTTTTGGTCAGAATAATGAGTGATCACAAATCAAGCTTATTTTCTCAAATAAACGCTTATTAACGAAGTTATTGACGATTTTAGTTTTCTTGAGTTTTTGTACTAAAAATCGATTTTTGACCAGAATAATGAGTGACCACAAATCAAGCTTATTTTCTCAAATAAACGCTTATTAACGAAGTTATTGACGATTTTAGTTTTCTTGAGTTTTTGTACTAAAAATCGATTTTAGGTCAGAATAATGAGTGATCACCAATCAAGCTTATTTTCTCAAATAAACGCTTATTAACGAAGTTATTGCCGATTTTAGTTTTCTTGAGTTTTTGTACTAAAAATCGATTTTTGATCAGAATATGAGTGACCACAAATCAAGCTTATTTTCTAAAATAAACGCTTATTAACGAAGTTATTGACGATTTTAGTTTTCTTGAGTTTTTGTACTAAAAATCGATTTTTGGTCAGAATAATGAGTGATCACAAATCAAGCTTATTTTCTCAAATAAACGCTTATTAACGAAGTTATTGACGATTTTAGTTTTCTTGAGTTTTTGTACTAAAAATCGATTTTTGATCAGAATAATGAGTGACCACAAATCAAGCTTATTTTCTCAAATAAACGCTTATTAACGAAGTTATTGACGATTTTAGTTTTCTTAAGTTTTTGTACTAAAAATCGATTTTTGGTCAGAATAATGAGTGATCACAAATCAAGCTTATTTTCTCAAATAACGCTTATTAACGAAGTTAATGACGATTTTAGTTTTCTTGAGTTTTTGTACTAAAAATCGATTTTTGGTCAGAAATATGAGTGATCCAAATCAAGCTTATTTTCTCAAATAAACGCTTATTAACGAAGTTATTGACGATTTTAGTTTTCTTGAGTTTTTGTACTAAAAATCGATTTTTGATCAGAATAATGAGTGACCACAAATCAAGCTTATTTTCTCAAATAAACGCTTATTAACGAAGTTATTGACGATTTTAGTTTTCTTGAGTTTTTGTACTAAAAATCGATTTTTGGTCAGAATAATGAGTGACCACAAATCAAGCTTATTTTCTCAAATAAACGCTTATTAACGAAGTTATTGACGAAGTTATTGAGTTTTTGTACTAAAAATCGATTTTTGGTCAGAACAATGAGGGATCACAAATCAATCTTATTTTCTCAAATAAACGCTTATTTACGAAGTTATTGACGATTTTAGTTTTTTTTTTTTGAGGTTTTGTACTAAAAATCGATTTTTGGTCAGAAATATGAGTGATCACAAATCAAGCTTATTTTCTCAAAAATAAACGCTTATTAACGAAGTTATTGACGATTTTAGTTTTTTTGAGGTTTTGACTAAAAATCGATTTTTGGTCAGAATAATGAGTGATCACAAATCAAGCTTATTTTCTCAAATAAACGCTTATTAACGAAGTTATTGACGATTTTAGTTTTTTTGAGTTTTTATACCAAAAATCGATTTGGTCAAAAATATGAATGATTATATGAGTGATCATAGATCAAGCTTATTTTCTCAAATAAACGATTATTTACGAAGTTATTGACGATTTTAGTTTTTTTTTAATGTTTTTGTATTAAACATAGATTTTTGGTCTGAATAATGAGTGATCACAAATGAAGCTTATTTTCTTAAATAAAGGCTTATTTACGAAGTTATTGACGATTTAGTTTTTTTATGTTTTTGTATTAAAAATCGATTTTTGGTCAGAAATATGAGTGATCACAAATCAAGTTATTGGCCATTTTAGGTTTTGTACTAAAAATCGATTTTTGGACAGAAATATGAGTGATCACAAATCAAGCTTATTTTCTCAAATAAACGCTTATTTACTAAGTTATTAACGATTTTAGTTTTTTTGAGTTTTTGTACTAAAAATCGATTTATCGAGAAATATGAAAAATGTGTTCTTGTACTAAAAATCGATTTCGTCAAAAATATGAATGATAATATGAGTGAACACAAATCAAGCTTATTTTCTCAAATAAACGACTATTTACGAAGTTATTGACGAATTTAGTTTTTTAGAGTTTTTGTACTAAAAATCGATTTTTGGTCAGAATAATAAGTGATCACAAATCAAGCTCATTTTCTCAAATAAAAGCTTATTTACGAAGTTATTGCAAATTTTGGTTTTTTAGAGGTTTTGTACTAAAAATAGATTTTTGATCAGAATAATGAGTGATCAGAAATCAAGCTTATTTTATCAAATAAACGCTTATTTACGAAGTTATTGACGATTTTATTTATTTTTTTTTTGTTTTTTTTTTTTGAGTTTTTGTACTAAAAATCGATTTTTGGCCAGAAATATGAGTGATCACAAATCAAGCGTATTTTCTCAAATAAAAGTTTATTTACGAAGTTATTGACGATTTTAGTTTTTTTGAGATTTTGTACTAAAAATCGATTTTTTTGTCAGAATAATAACTGATCACAAATCAAGCTTATTTTCTCAAATAAACGCTTATTTACAAAGTTATTGATGATTTTAATTTTTCTACGTTTTTGTACTAAAAATCGATTTTTGGTCAGAAATATGAATATGTATAATATGAGTGATCACAAGTCAAGCTTATTTTCTCAAATAAACGCTTTTTAACGAAGTTATTGACGATTTTAGTTTTTTGAGTTTTTGTACTAAAAATCGATGAAATATGAGTGATCACAAATCAAGCTTATTTTATTAAATAAACGTTTATTTACGAAGTTATTAACGATTTTAGTTTTTTTGAGTTTTTTTTACCAAACATCGATTTTTGGTCAGAAATATGAGTGATCACAAATCTAGCGATTTTAGATTTTTGAGTTCTTGTACTAAAAATCGATTCTCGGTCAGATATATGAATGATAATATATCAAGTTTAAAGCCAAGATCAAAATATGTATGTTATGTATATATGTACGTAGTAAATTTGTTTATTTATGTTGTATACAATATAAATAAACATATTTAGTTATGTAAGTAAATCTATCTACTTGACACCAATATGCACACAAGCACTTCCAGCACGAGTTTATTATTTAAAATTAGTGCCGCAAATAAATAGAATGAATACAATACTACGGCCAATCATTGTTAATGATTACTCTTAATACAGAAATATTTTGCTACACCAACTTAAGAATTGTTCCATAAATATAACCTACATTTTGTGGTTGAGAATACGAAAGAAAACTCACTAAAAACATTTTATAGTAAATTGCAAGTGCATTTAAAAGAAAATAAAAATAGACTGACTCATACCATCCGCAGCATTGACCATGATATTCGTATGCATTGTATGGGATGGAATGGATGAATGGTTCGTTGGATGACTGGGAAGAGGAGTCTAAATTGTGTTAAGATGTTTGACACGCAAACACTGTTATAAATATTTAATAATAATAGTAAAACTCATTTACGTTTTTTTAGTTACAATCTGGGAATAAGAAAAGTAATAATCGGCATCATCATCATAATAATCATAATCATCATCTTAATAATAATAACAATAATGAATACTTTACCGAGTTTGAAGTTGAAAATAATAATCCTAACGAAGCATAAACAACGTTGCAACTTGCAATGTTTATCATTATTGCCGGTGGTGGTAGTGATGTGATTTGATACGTTACAATACAATGCGATGTGATAGTGTTTTTTATTGTTGTAAATAAGTTTTTTTGTTTTTGTAAAAAATTAAATACTTTTTTCGATGTTGTTAATTCAGCATTTTACATTGGCAATGAAAATAATTGGGGTTGAAAGCACGATAAGAAACTCTTTAACTTATTTGAAAAAATAATAAAAATCCCGAAATCAATTTTTAAAAGAAAATGCATTTCTTTAGTGTGTTTTATTTTAGATTTTTTGTAATTTTTATTTTTTTCTTGCAATAATAACAACAAAAGCATAAGTGAACTTTCAGAGTTGGAAAAGAATGAGTTCTTATATTAAGCAGAAAATTGGCCATAATTGATTTGTTGCAATTATTATCCACTATAACTTACACTAGTATATGGTCTATTCTATGATTGAGTCTAGTCTATGGTCTAGTCAATAGTTGATAATAGTATATAGTCTAGTCTATAGTCTATTCTATAGTCTATTCTATAGTCTAGTCTATAGTCTAGTCTATAGTCTAGTCTATAGTCTAGTCTATAGTCTAGTCTATAATCTAGTCTATATCTAGTCTAGTCTAGTCTATAGTCTAGTCTATAGTCTAGTCTATAGTCTAGTCTATAGTCTAGTTAGTCTATAGTCTAGTCTATAGTCTAGTCTATAGTCTAGTCTATAAGTCTAGTCTATAGTCTAGTCTATAAGTCTAGTCTATAGTCTAGTCTATAGTCTAGTCCTATAGTCTAGTCTATAGTCTAGTCTATAGTCTAGTCTATAGTCTAGTCTATAGTCTAGTCTATAGTCTAGTCTATAGTCTAGTCTATAGTCTAGTCTATAGTCTAGTCTATAGTCTAGTCTATAGTCTAGTCTATAGTCTAGTCTATAGTCTAGTCTATAGTCCTAGTCTATAGTCTAGTCTATAGTCTAGTCTATAGTCTAGTCTATAGTCTAGTCTATAGTCTAGTCTATAGTCTAGTCTATAGTCTAGTCTATAGTCTAGTCTATAGTCTAGTCTATAGTCTAGTCTATAGTCTAGTCTATAGTCTAGTCTATAGTCTAGTCTATAGTCTAGTCTATAGTCTAGTCTATAGTCTAGTCTATAGTCTAGTCTATAGTCTAGTCTATAGTCTAGTCTATAGTCTAGTCTATAGTCTAGTCTATAGTCTAGTCTATAGTCTAGTCTATAGTCTAGTCTATAGTCTAGTCTATAGTCTAGTCTATAGTCTAGTCTATAGTCTAGTCTATAGTCTAGTCTATAGTCTAGTCTATAGTATAGTCTATAGTCTAGTCTATAGTCTAGTCTATAGTATAGTCTATAGTCTAGTCTATAGTCTAGTCTATAGTCTAGTCTATAGTCTAGTCTATAGTCTAGTCTATAGTCTAGTCTATAGTCTAGTCTATAGTCTAGTCTATAGTCTAGTCTATAGTCTAGTCTATAGTCTAGTCTATAGTCTAGTCTATAGTCTAGTCTATAGTCTATTCTATAGTCTAGTCTATAGTCTAGTCTATAGTCTATTCTATAGTCTAGTCTATAGTCTAGTCTATAGTCTATTCTATAGTCTAGTCTATAGTCTAGTCTATAGTCTAGTCTATAGTCTAGTCTATAGTCTAGTCTATAGTCTAGTCTATAGTCTAGTCTATAGTCTAGTCTATAGTCTAGTCTATAGTCTAGTCTATAGTCTAGTCTATAGTCTAGTCTATAGTCTAGTTTATAGTCTTCTATAGTCTAGTCTATAGTCTAGTCTATAGTCTAGTCTATAGTCTAGTCTATAGTCTAGTCTATAGTCTAGTCCATAGTCTAGTCTATAGTCTAGTCTATAGTCTAGTCTATAGTCTAGTCTATAGTCTGGTCTATAGTCTAGTCTATAGTCTATAGTCTAGTCTATAGTCTAGTCTATAGTCTAGTCTATAGTCTAGTCTATAGTCTAGTCTATAGTCTAGTCTATAGTCTAGTCTATAGTCTAGTTTATAGTCTAGTCTATAGTCTAGTCTATAGTCTAGTCTATAGTCTAGTCTATAGTCTAGTCTATAGTCTAGTCTATAGTCTAGTCTATAGTCTAGTCTATAGTCTAGTCTATAGTCTAGTCTATAGTCTAGTCTATAGTCTAGTCTATAGTCTAGTCTATAGTCTAGTCTATAGTCTAGTCTATAGTCTAGTCTATAGTCTAGTCTATAGTCTAGTCTATAGTCTAGTCTATAGTCTAGTCTATAGTCTAGTCTATAGTCTAGTCTATAGTCTGGTCTATAGTCTAGTCTATAGTCTAGTCTATAGTCTAGTCTATAGTCTAGTCTATAGTCTAGTCTATAGTCTAGTCTATAGTCTAGTCTATAGTCTAGTCTATAGTCTAGTCTATAGTCTAGTCTATAGTCTAGTCTATAGTCTAGTCTATAGTCTAGTCTATAGTCTAGTCTATAGTCTAGTCTATAGTCTAGTCTATAGTCTAGTCTATAGTCTAGTCTATAGTCTAGTCTATAGTCTAGTCTATAGTCTAGTCTATAGTCTAGTCTATAGTCTAGTCTGTAGTCTAGTCTATAGTCCAGTCTATAGTCTAGTCTATAGTCTAGTCTATAGTCTAGTCTATAGTCTAGTCTATAGTCTAGTCTATAGTCTAGTCTATAGTCTAGTCTATAGTCTAGTCTATAGTCTAGTCTATAGTCTAGTCTATAGTCTAGTCTATAGTCTAGTCTATAGTCTAGTCTATAGTCTAGTCTATAGTCTAGTCTATAGTCTAGTCTATAGTCTAGTCTATAGTCTAGTCTATAGTCTAGTCTATAGTCTAGTCTATAGTCTAGTCTATAGTCTAGTCTATAGTCTAGTCTATAGTCTAGTCTATAGTCTAGTCTATAGTCTAGTCTATAGTCTAGTCTATAGTCTAGTCTATAGTCTAGTCTATAGTCTAGTCTATAGTCTAGTCTATAGTCTAGTCTAGTCTATAGTCTAGTCTATAGTCTAGTCTATAGTCTAGTCTATAGTCTAGTCTATAGTCTAGTCTATAGTCTAGTCTAGTCTAGTCTATAGTCTAGTCTATAGTCTAGTCTAGTTTAGTCTATTGTCCCAGATTGAGGTACAATCGTACTGAAATGTTTAAGTAATTCTGTGGAATATATATGGAATGTTTTTTCTAAGTCTTTCAACAAATCAATAGCAGTTGATTATGATAAAATTCTTTCAAAACTCTGTCCAACAATAATTAATGTTTTTGTTTTTTTTTTTCCTAAACGCTTATAGTAAATTCGTGCTATTCATAGAGTAAAAATTTTTCGTATATTCGTACAGATAAAACAAACAAATAACAAAAACATTGGAGTGCCGTTTATATATGACCAATTGACTGACTATGTGGATCTACCCATATAACAAATATTCCAAATATGTTCCTCTCTTGTATAGGCTGGTCTAACCAACAGTTCTATGTACATTTGACTGCAAGTCTTACCGTCTATCTAAATGTCCGTCGATCTGTTGTTTTACTTAGATGTGTTAAATTAAAAACTATCAAAAATAAAATCTATCGTGAAAACTTTAACAATAGTCGTATCATCCAAAAATTTTGTTTAACATGGAAAAAAATTTTTTGGAAAATAAAATACCAAATGGGTGGAAGAAATGTGCAACTGGAAGCAAAATATTCTTATTTTTTTTTTTTTTTTTTGTTTTATTGTATACTGACCTAAATTTTGGCATTGAGTGAAATGGCCTCTGATGGACAGAGAAGTTTAAAAGAAAAACAATTTATTTGTTAAACACAAACTGTTAAAATACATACATATTTGTGTTTGGGGCTTAAATTTATTAGATAGAAATAGTAATATAGTAATAGTAACGCATGATTTTTTTCTATTTACATTCAGATATGTAATTATTGGAAATTCTTTAAATTGTCTATGCTAAATTCTTTGAGTATTTATAATTAATCGCAGTTTGATAATGCGATTACAGTTTTTTTTGCCGATTCGATAGAATTTTGAAAGATCACAAAACAAGTTCCTTTTTTATTTTAATGTCCTCGATTTTTTTCAATTTTATTTTTTTAAGAAATTAGCAACAACTTTATAAATAATTTAAAATTATTATTAATATTATTTGTTGAATTAATCGACTAAAAGAAAACGCCGATTAACGTGTAAATATTTACAAACCAATAAATTTAATGTCAGCTGAATTATTTACTTTTTTATATTTATTTTTATATTTTTTTGTGTTTTAAAATCTATTACTCATTGCATTGATCATGAAATCATGATGAAACGTGTGTAAATTCTTTAAATCAAATAATTGATTGGTATGTTTTTTTTTTCTCTTTTGATTAAATTTACATTTTGGCAATAATATATAGTTTGCGTGTTAATCTCTATAGATAAAAATGTGCACAGTGGGAGTGGGCGGTGACAAAATAGATGTTTGACATTAACACCAAAACTAAAGATTTAGATAAGATATATTCCTTATTTAGGTCCTTCTGACGATAGACCTATTTGAAAATGTTTAGATATGTAAATCAATGAACATTTCATATAAATCAGTTCAGTTTTTTTTTGTGATCAGAAGAAATGCGACGTTTTAATCGTTATTACCTACATATAAATTTAACACAAATAAAACTGTTCCCAAAATTTCTCTAACTAGATTCAGCAGGTTTTTGTGTGTCGTAAAGTTTGTCATAACGTAATTTTACAAAAAGTTGGACGAAAAAAATGGGCGTGATTCTCATTCATTTAAAATAAAGCCTAAAGTTCTTCCCAATATATGATCTATAGATATGAAAAATTTCATATAAATAGATTTATTAAAATTTACGTTTGATAGTATGGGTCTGGTATATGTTGCATGAGTAAAAACTCCTCAAAATCCCAACAATTTTAAGATGTAAATGGTCAATATGTTAAGAAAAACAAGTATGAATGTATAGTCGGACATTGTCAACCATATGATACGCTATAATTTTTAAAAAAAAATAAAGCATTTAATTTATTTTTTACCTTAATTCCGGAATATTTTTACTTTTTGTTGACAAAAAGTTGATTTTCTGCAAGAGGGCTTATATGGACGTAAGGGTAAATATGGTGTTATCCTTATAAATTATGGTAGAAGAATTTACGTCTTCATCAAAGTTATTTATGCAGAATTTCATCGTGTTATTAGTCATTTTTCAAGTCTTTTTGTGAGGGGTTGTTTGTATGGGGTCTAGGGTCAAATAAGGCCCGATCATTACGACTTTTATAAAACTAACTTTTGCCAATTTTTGTTGACATAATAGAACATTTAAGATAATTATGAGCTAAAAAGCCCTATCCGGCGGGTGCGGTTATATGCCCTAGGCGAAATAATGGAATAATGGATTTTAACCATTTTGAATAGGATCCGTCCTTGGGTCAAATTGTGTTTCATCAAAGACATACGGACATAGCTAATCGGTTCAGAACAACTTCCTGAGCCGATTGGTATACCTTAACGGTGTAGGTCCAATATTTTTGCGTGGTACAAACATCAGCACAAACCCATAATATAATGGTATAGGGGGCTAGGCGAAATAATGGAATAATGGATTTTAACCATTTTGAATAGGATCCGTCCTTGGGTCAAATTGTGTTTCATCAAAGACATACGGACATAGCTAATCGGTTCAGAACAACTTCCTGAGCCGATTGGTGTAGGTCCAATATTTTTGCGTGGTACAAACATCAGCACAAACCCATAATATAACGGTATAGGGCATCAACATACACCCCCAAACATCTAAATATATTAACAATTTTAATTAATCGTCGATTCACCAAGATAGCAAGTACCGCACATCATACCTTTGACTTAGAAGAATCAATTTATAGTGAATAATCCCTTGCATATAGCTCAACTTGATCAAGGCAATAGTTTTCAATCGATTACAGTACATATTCGTTATCGCAGCCAGAACTACAAAGAAGAAAAATATCGTCCGAAAATAAAAAGGGTTTACATACATTTGTATTAATACGTTCAGCAAGATCATTTACATAGTATAAGTATAAAAAGCAAAGGTCCCAAGACCGACCCCTCAGGCACACCAGAATCTAAAGAGAGTATATCCAAACATACACTTTCTAACTCCACAAACTGAGACCTATGATATAGGTAAGAAAAAAAAATGAATCTGCAAGCCGATATAGAAAAATTAAACAACACCCTTAACTTATTAATCAGTATACATAAATCGATTGAATTAAAGACCTTAGTTAAAACTAACGATATCAAAGTATACATCTCCCTGTTATTAACATTCTAACGAATATCAACTTAAATCAAACTTTTTACTTCAATATTACGAAAATAGTTAAACTTTATTTTCCTTTAATCAAATTATTTCTTAAAATAGAAGAAAGTTTACTTAATATTATGAAAAAAATTGGATTCCAAGTTAAAAGTTGGATTTCTTAATATATACGAAAAATAAGAAACAATTTCTTACTTTCGTAATATTAGAAACTAGAGTTAAAAAATATTTTGTATTATATAAGAAATATTCTTAAATATTACGAAAAAAAGTTATTAATAGAACTTTGTCAATTATTATTATGGAATAGTTTATATTGAAAAGTACTTAGGAAATTCCTTTGAGTTTTATTGTTTTTTTGTACAAAAAATTAATTGCAAAACTATGAAAATAAAAGTAGAAAAGTGTTAAAAAAAAGTATTTATTACAAAAATAATAAATTTTTCTCAAGCAATTAAAAATATTACATGAACATATAGGAGGAAACGTAATATTAAATGTATGATTTGAAAAACAAAACATTTTACACATTTTTAATGGAAAACCCACCCATTATTTTACTAAAAAAGGCAAACATACCTTTCAAAAATAATTACTTTTCATGTAACTCGTATCGTATCCCTACTTTTATTTATTTGTAGTTGAAGTTGTTTTTTTTTTTCTTCAAAGTTTTTACATTTAATGGTGACTTTAAAGAAAATTCGTATTCGTGGTGTCTTTCAATTGAAATTGATATTTTTTTTCTCGTTTGGGCTTAAAACACGACAAGTCGTCGCAAATGAACATAAAACATAATTATCACATTTGTATTCCAATCGAGACTGACAATGTCTTTAAAATCATATTTTTTTATTGTTTTTATGTTTGGAAATTTATACAATTTATGAACAACTAAACATACATACATATGTTTATAATTAAATAATAAAAAAAAAAACTATCAATGTCATTGTTTTAGGGGGCTGAAGAGGAGTAGATTTAATAATAAATATTGATTTATGGAAAAAGAATTTGGGAATTTAATTACCAAAGCAGGGACAAGCCTATAAAAATTCTTATAAAAAAAGAAATTAAAAAATTTTGATTATGTTTACAAAACTTAGAAGAAACTGCACTGCCGTATCAGGAAACAGTGCACTGCAGTATCAAGTGAACTTGTTTGATTTTAAAAATATCTAAAACCTTCTTGTTGCTACTTCTCACTTTGCTAATTAAAAACAAGTAAGAAATTATAGTCGGGCGAGGCCGACCATATAATACCCTACACCTGTTACAAAAATAAAATGTGATTTTGTTTTCATAATAAAGCATTGTAGTTGAATTGTACATTGCCTCAGGTGTACTTAAGCCATTTATTGTTGAATAAAATTGTGAACGTCGGGTTGGGGGCTAGGTGAAATAATGGACCGATGTTAACCATTTTCAATAGGCTCTGCTCCGGTACCATAGAAGATCATGTGCCAAATTTCATTGAATTATCATCAAAATTGCGACCTGTAGTTTGATTACAAGGTTTACAAACCCTATTCCGGCTCCGGTACCATAGAAGATCATGTGCCAAATTTCATTGAATTATCATCAAAATTGCGACCTGTAGTTTGATTACAAGGTTTACAAGCCCTATTCCGGGATTCAGTTGTATAGGGGCTAGGTGAAATAATGGACCGATCTTAACCATTTTCAATAGGCTTCGTCCCTGGGACAATAGAAGATCTTGTGCCAAATTTCATTGAATTATCTTCAAAATTGCGACCTGTAGTTTGATTACAAGGTTTACAAGCCCTATTACGGGATTCAGTTGTATGGGGGCTAGGTGAAATAATGGACAGATCTTAACCATTTTCAAATGTACCAAATTTCATTGAATTATCTTCAAAATTGCGACCTGTAGTTTGATTACAAGGTTTACATGGACGGACGGACAGACGGACGGACATAGCTAAATCGACTCAGAAAATGATTCTAAGCCGATTGGTATACTTTAAGGTGAGTATAGGACCAATATTATTGTGCGTTACAAACATCAGCACAAACCCAATATACCCTCCCCACTAAAGTGGTGTAGGGTATAAAAACTACATTTTTGCATTTATTTCTATAACATTTATGTAAAAAAAAAAAACTAAAGATTTCTTTTAAGGTTTTTTGACACTTGTCACAAATACATAGTATTTAAATAAATAAAAATAAGTATTGAATACATTTTGATGGCTTGTTATTCAAACACAATATGACATCACTACTGACAGTGAGACGACCGACCAACAGACAAACGAACAATTTTTAATGCGAATCCAAGTTGTAGTCAAAAGCAAAACGTTTGTCATGATGGGATGGTCGCTTGTTTGTTTGACTGTCTCTGGTTGATAATTAATTCCACAAATTAATCGCAGGAATAATGATTCACCTGTATAAATAATATTTTGCAAAAAGAAAACAATAAAAACTCACAGAATATTGTTAATCAAGAGATGTCGTGGAACTTTTTACAAATTCTTCTAAAGTTTTAAAACGAAAAATCATTTTTAAACCGCAACAAATCTAAAAAAAATACGTTTAACAAATATTTGATAAATTTATCACCTACAAGATATAAATATATATATTTTTAAAAATTATAAACAAATTATTGTTTATTTATGTATGTAATTTTTAATTTCTACTTTGTTTTTGCAATTAGAACCGGTATTTAGTAAAATGACCAAATCAATCTAAACAACAGAGAAAATAAGGTAAAGACAACAAAAATTTCGCATGAGGTACAGTGGTACCAAAATATTTTATTCAATAAGACAAAGTTTCTATTTTCTTTTAATTAGTGATCATTTTGAAGCGAGGTATACCTATAAGTTTATTTTGGTTTAAGATTTATTTGTTGACCGGGGAGGAGAAAGTGAAGAGTCAAGAATGGAGAGTAACTAGGAAAACAGTAACTACAGAACAAATAAAAATGGAAGTATTAAAACTAGACTGAGGAACTGGTTTCTGAAAATAAATTGATTCAGATTCCGAAAGAAGAATATTACGATAGGTGATCCGAAACCTCAATATAATTTCCAATCGAAGAAATGACTAATCCTCATGATAAAACCTAGTATAATGAAAATATTACACCCTGCAATTGTGGAATCAATTTTCTAGCCATTTCTAGGACAGTGGCTCAACTATCTTTAGTTGCTCAACATCCTGAAAATATATTTAATAATGCAGAGATTTAAACATATTTCGAAAAGCAAGTACCTAATATAGCGCCATAATATGAAATTTAGCTTTTAGTGGAATTAGTTCCGGTTTGATTCTAAAAAAAAGAAATTTTAACAAACTACAGTGCTCAACATTTTTAAACAGTATGTAGGGGCATATTATGGAACAAATAACAAATACAACAGTATACAAGTAAGAAATTATAGTCGGGCGAGGCCGACCATATAATACCCTACACCTTTGACAAAAATATAATGTGATTTAGTTGCCATAATAAAGAATTTAAGTTGAATTGTACCTTGCCTTAGATATACATACTTAAGCCGTTTATTGTTGAATAAAATTGTGGACATTTAAGTGAAATTTTGATGGGGGCTTTTCATAGGGGCTAGGGTCATATGAGAACCTATTATTATGGAATTCGTGAGGGTCATCAAGTCCTGTATACAACTTGGTTTTTGCAGCTTTTTGTCGAGATATGAGTATATTAAACATAATTATGAACTTAAAAGCCCTATTCGGCGGATTCAGTTGTATGGGGGCTAGGTGAAAATGGACCGATGTAAACCATTTTCAACAGGCTTCGTCTACGGTACCATAAAAGATCATGTGCCAAATTTCATTGAATTATCTCCAAAATTGCGACCTGTAGTTTGATTACAAGGTTTAAAAGCCCTATTCGGGGGTTCAGTTGTATGGGGCTACGTGAAATAATGGACCGATGTTAACCATTTTCAATAGGCTTCGTCTACGATACCATAAAAGATCTTGTGCCAAGTTTCATTGAATTATTTGATTACAAGGATTACAAGCCCTATTGGGGGGTTCAGTTGTATGGGGGCTAGGTGAAATAATGGACCGATCTTAACCATTTTCAATAGGCTTCGTCGATGCGACAATAGAAGATCATGTACCAAATTTCATAGAATTATCTTCAAAATTGCGACCTGTAGTTTGATTACAAGGTTTACATGGACGGACGGACAGACGGACGGACATAGCTAAAGCGACTCAGAAAATGATTCTGAGCCGATTGGCATACTTTAAGGTGGGTATAGGACCAATATTATTGTGCGTTACAAACATCAGCACAAACCCAATATACCCTCCCCACTAAAGTGGTGTAGGGTATAATAAAATGTTTAAAGACTTAAGCAAATCTAACTTGTCATATTCATGATGAATAATTCATCTAAACCGAATTATGTATACTCTATAACAGGCACAGATCATTCAGTACTATTGTTATTCTGTATTATCACATTTAAAGTGATTAATAGATTAGTCCATAAACCAGCCAATAACCCGCCATAGACTAGTACATACAAACACTAGTCTTTATATACTAGCCTACTGTACTGGAAAAAAAGTACAATAGTAAAGGATTTTCTATACCTGCTATATACTGAATTAATGGCACCCTACGGTGATCAATATATACATTCCCACATCGGACAAAGCCAAATATTCATGTATTATGTTGGACTCTAAACACTAAATTATCATGGACAAAACTCAGCACAGTATCGGCCTGCCGCATCTACCTTTCGCAATATGTTTGGCATAAAATGGGGACTTAATCCTAACATAGTGCTATTCTTACATATGGATCTGCAACTAAAAACAATTTTATTGTAGACCAACTATATAAAGTTCAGAAAACCAGTGGTGTGGGTCTAACAGTATAAATGAATTTAGGATATATTAGATTAAGAATGGTTATGAACCAAAGAAGTGCTACTCCATTTGGATACCACGGGTAAAAAATTAAGCGTCAACAATATAGAGTAACTAGGAAAACAGTAACTAGAGAACAGAAAATAAATTAAGGACTGTAAATAGACTGAGGAACTAGGGATACAAAATGATTCCTGGAAATAAATTGATTCAGATTACGAAAGAAGAATATTTAAATTGGTTATGCAAATTCTCACTATAATCTCCAATAAAAGATATGGCATGATAAAACCTAGTATACAGACTATATACCTCAGTTCTACGTGGAACTTATTTCATAGCCATTTCAGCCTGAGACCTTGTATTGTGGACAGTGATAAATGGTGTGCTCAACTGTCTCTAGTTACTCAAGATCCTGGCATGGTTCTGCAATAAATTTGAAATATTTCATATATTGACTACTTTTATGACCTCAATATTCGTGGAATTATTGTAATTTACGTCCATAGTCAGACGGCGCTTCTTCTTCCTAAACAATTCCAATTAGTCAGACTATGTAAGAACGATCTTTTAAGGCTGAATCGTCTGTCCCTGTGCATAGAAACTACAATGGCGAAGGGGTCTCTTTAAAGTAGTATCTTCAGAATACTAGGTCAATAGGTCGACTTGAGTTCTCCTTTTAATGTATACAGTCTCTGTGGCAATGATAGGGAACATGAAGAAAAAGTCTTCCATCATTGATCTAGTATTTATTATTGTCACATACAGTATAACAAAAACAATAATATGGAAACGCATTGTGAAGGGTGTATGGCAAAAAAAATGTGTATTATTTAACAACTAGAAAACATTAAAATAAATAAAATTTGCATAGAAACAAAGAGTTTTTTTTATTATTTATAATAATAATGTAATTAATTATTACAATTCTAACCTGTTTTCGACCATTGATCATAGTCTTGTTGTTGAAATAAAATATTCCAATCAAATTGTAGATCATTGTAGGAAGCCATGGTGGATGTTGTTGATCGTGGTAATGGTGGTGTTTTGTAGTACCACAAACTATTTCAACAAAATTCATACAGTTGATCTGATGCAGCACGATAATATTTTTTTTTTTAAATAAGAAGATTTCAAATTGTTTTTGCTGGTTGAAGGAGTAGAGAGTGCGATTTGTATTGTAGTTGTTGTTTTTGGTTGTTATTATAGGAAAATGGTTTTTTGATTTGTAAAATAAATATGATTTTCATTTCACTTTTGCTTTTTTTGTTTGGTTTCTTTTTTTATTTTGTACAAAATTTTAATTTTAAAAGTACATGATGTTGCTTTTTTTGGTAATTCTCAACTGATTTTTTTTTATAATTTTGCGAAAAAGTGATGGTGATGATGATGACGTTTGGTTGGTGGTGGTCATTCGCATTAAGATTTACATTCGCATAAAATCAATTGGCAGCTGGTCATTTGCTGAATTTGTTGCACAAGTGAAATCTGACAATGTGTTTTGGTTGGTGGATCGACAGTGAAGAGGAGAAGATATTATTGTATTTGCAATTGTATTTACTATTTGCTTTACAAGACAATTTTGAATTGTAAATTAAGCAATTATTGATTTGGGATTGAAGGCATTTACATACATACGTGTACAATCTCGTCTTCTCCTCTTAAATCTGCTGCACTTGCAAACCACTCTTTCTATCAACCATCATCCGGGGTCATAATCAAGTAAGTATTTAAAATAAAACTGAGCTTTTCTTTGCGTCTCACTCGATGATATTTATAAATTTCAATGTGACACTACAACTTATTAGAAAAACTAACGGTTTTTCTTATTCTTTTTTATTATTATTTTTTTGTATTCTTTTTCACTTGTTTACGCCCGCGCTTAGAATGAAATAATAATTTCCCAAATAAAAATAAAATCAGTAATAATTTTAAAAAATTGTTTATAATTTTTGTATTCGATCATAAAATACGAGTTTAAAAACAAAAACAGTTTGTTGTTTCTGATCTCAGTATTTTTATCTATTTGATATTTCGTTTTGACAGTTTCTTTTTACTCATGTGTGTCCAAGCTTTGAAAACTTCTAAACAAAATAAAAATGTCAAAACTACTAATTTGTATTTGCTGATCTTGTTGCCCACAAGTAATAGCTTTTTAAGTTTATTTGCAAATCTCGTGGAGATTCAATATTTAGTTCAGTTTTTGTTTTTCTTAAAAGGAAATCTCTACAAAAGCTTTTATTTCAATCAAACTTTTCGTATGATAATTGCTTTTTGTGTGGGAGACTTTTAAGTGTAGCCTTTTGTTGTTATTTATGAAATTTAATAATAATTAAATTACAGAACTTTAACAGAATAATTTAATCATGCATATTTAAAACAGTCTAAAATTTTAATAAAAATTTTATTAAATTAAATCAACAGTAAAATGTTGATTTTAAGACAATTTTTTATAGGGTAAATGCACCTAATGTCGGCATCACCCAGTAGTCGGCATCTTTTACATAAAAATGTAAATAAATAAGAAAAGCTGTACAAATTTATTAAGGTTTGATCTATATTTCATAGAAAATATGGTCTTTTTGCTTTATGAAATGAGTAAATTTAAGTAGGATTACTAATTTCCTCTATATTTGACGTTATTTAGTGACAGCTTTGCAGCATTTGTAGTACTGTCAGTTTTCTTAAAAAAAATTTAGTTTTAGTGCCACCTTAAACAAGTGAATATTTATATGAAATTAAATGATTTATTTGACAAAAATTGATTTAAATGAAAGAAAACAGTTGAAATATTCAATTTAAAGTGAAAAAGTTAGTTAAAAATATATTTTTTTGTAATTTTAATCGCTGCCGCCATTAGGAACACAATTTTTTATGAATTCTTATTGTCGGCATAGGGGTGCCGACTACTGGGTATTAATTTCGATTATACGTATTCTATAGTCGGCATTCTAAAATTTATTATTTCTCTATAGAAAAATTGGGTATATTACTATGAAAAATTTCTATATAACAATTTTCTCTTCAAAAATTATACGTATAACAGTTATTTTTGTAAAAAAATTTATGTATAACTCTTTTCTCTATAAAAATTTATGTATATTACAATTTCCTTGATTGTACAACATTTGTTTCTATAGAGAATTATGTGTATACAATTTTTTTCTATAGAAAATTTTATGTATAACAATCTTTGATACAAAAAAATTATGTGTATATCAGTTTTCTCTATGAAAAATTGTGTGTATACCCATTTTTCTATAGAAAATTACTTCTATAATAGCTTTTTCTATAGAAGATTACAATTTTCTACTACAGAATATAATTTTCTATACAAAAAATATGTGTATAACAGTTTTTTCTATTAAAAATTTTGCATATAGACATTTTTTCTAACAAAAATTGCTTCTTAACTGTTTTTTTTACAAAAAAATTATGAGTGTAACAATTTTTTTCTATAGAAAATTCCTAGTATGACAATTTTTCTATAGAAAAGTGTTCTTATTATAATATCCTCTACGAAACTTATGTTTAATTTTTTTCCTATGGAAAATTGCATATTTTTATAAAAGATTTTCTTTAAAAAACAGTACATATAACACTTTTCCCTATAAAAAATTACTTTTTTCTCTAACAAAAAATATAATATTGTATAGAAAATTGCATGCATAACTCTTTTTCTATAGAAAAAAATGTTATTATGTATACTTATTACAATTATAATTATGTTTATAACATATTTTTCTACAGAAAAAACGATATTATTACAGTTATTTCTATAGAAAAAATTTAATTAAATATTTTCTTTGGAAAATTGTGTATATATCACTTTTTTCTATAAATAAATATGCTTTTTCAAACAAAAAATCTACTGCCGACTATAGGGACATTTTTTGTCGAACTTAGGAACACTGGTGCCGACTATTGGAAAATGTGGAGTTTTTAACAAAATTTACAAATTACTAAAAACTAGTTATTTGTTTTTCAAAAAAGTTAAATGGATCTAAAACTTAACTAAACACATAATTGAAATAACTAAAAATCATCGTAATAACATTTTCCGACTCTTTAGGGGGATAGTTTGAAAAAGAGAAAAAAGTTAAACTGCCGACTATTGGTACATTTACCCTATCACAAATTGTCTTATAATAAGTACATACAACGATGGAAAATTTTGATATTTTATAATACTAATTACCTATTCAATATTATCAATATAAATTAATATATATAAGAGGTATCCTTTCGATTGATATATTCATTATTAAAATATAAGAACAATTTTTACATACATACATATGTTTTTTTCTATATAAATGTTTTACAAAAATATCGATATCTCAAAATTATATCGATATAACGATTTCTTTCATCTATGCGCATCGAAGGAAAGGTTTCCGAAATACATTTTAAAAATCAATATTTTCAAAAATATACAAGTCCTTTAAAATACATTTCGATTTTAATGACCTTTTCATTCATACTCATTTTGTTCATATAATCGAACCGATCGGTCTCCCAAGAGATCAGAGAAAAAGTTTTTCATGTTTATACTCAGAATATAAAAGATTAGTTGAAAATCAACTGAATTTGAAATCATGATGAGTTCCTGTTGTAATCGTGATAAATTTTGATTAAGCACCCAGTAATGTAATGCAAACATGCGTCTCCTTCTGAAAATTACTTAAAAATCAAGCTCTCAGTAATTTTTTAATGCAAACATGGGCCATTAATTAGTTTAATTAGATTATTAACAAAATAAATAATAAATAGCTAAAAAAAATACAAGTTTTAGTTTAACCCAGGTTTAAACAAAGAATGTTGATAAATATTGTCCTAATGTAGAAAAAATACAACACGTTATAAAAGCTTTTATTATCAAAAAAAACGCCACTAAAACCTGTTTCCGAACCCTGACTGTGAAAAAGTAATGCCAAGTTTCAACGTTAAATAAAAATAGCAACACTGTTGAATTACACAATCGATAACTAAAAGTATCGACATAAAAATAAACAAGAAATTTTTATGATTTAAGAATATAATAATAATTAATTTCATATAAATAACAATTATAAATAATTTTAATACAATAAATGAGAAAAGCAACAGCACTAACACCCGCATATAACAAAAACCCATATGTCATTTTGATAACACTGACAATAATCGCCGGACTATCATCTCAAAGACGACAGAAATAAAAAGATTGCATTGAAATCAACATCAGCGAAAAAGTCAACTTGTTCATTTTCAAATTGTATTTTTCCAACTTGCTACGACTTTTGTTTTATAAGCGCGTGTGAACGCGTGAAAAAAATTACAAAAACGCAAATAAAATTGTAAAATAAAATTAAATAAACTAAAGCGTTAAAAGAAAAAATTAAACTAAGAAAAATATACTAAACGACCGGCACTGTAAAAGAATTTTAGGAAATTTTACTACAGACGGAGCCGACAAGAAAAAAAAACAGCAAGAAACAAGGAGGAGGTGATAGCGAGAAAGTGTAAATTAGGAAGATAATTATATTAACACAAATACTACAAAAATAAAATCTAATAAAACAAAAACAACAAAGATCAAAGTTCGAAAGGCCACAAAAATTAATTGCATTTTTTATTATACATTTTTTGTTGTTTTCGTTTTGTTTTTTTATTAAAAACGGAAAAGGTTTGGAAGAATTACCTGTAAAGAAAAAAATAAAACCAAGTGCTCTTCGCATGTGTGTGTCGTCTGTGGTGTTTTTGTGGAATAAGTAAAACAGAGAAAGTACAGAGTACAAGTTTGACAAGAAAAATTGTTAAAAAATAAACCCGAAGAATAATTTTTTACTTAAATTTTTTTGTATAGTCAGCATTATTTAAAAGGCCTTTAAAGCGAAAAGCATGACTGCTGATACTGTGGACACAAATGCCGGCTCTGCGGAGGAGTCAGCACCAACCTCCATGTTTATGGCCATCATTCAGGAGATTTTCTATAGTCCCATGAATCTCGCCCTGGTGGCTATAATTGCATTTTTGGTTTATAAAATCATTAAGGATAGAATTGAAGTGCCCAGTGTGGGTTCACAAAAGCCACAAGAACCAGAGCTGCCTAAATTGCGTAGAGACTTTACAGTAGCCGAACTACGTCAATACGATGGCACACAACCAGATGGTAGAATTTTAGTGGCTGTTAATGGCAAAGTTTTTGATGTTACCAAAGGCAGACGTTTCTATGGACCAGGTAATGTATTGGTTTTGTTTTAAGAAATTAATTATACCTATTTGTTTTAGATATTTAATTGCAGTTTTTTAAGTGAAAATTTTTGTACAATATCTACATTTTGTTGTTCAGCTGTTTCTATACCCTATGCCTACAATATAAATTGGAGGGTAATATGAGTATGGACTAATGTTTGTAACATTCAGTAGACTATAAATCAGACTATACTCAATACAATTGACAAGACCTTAATCAAAACTATTGACTTGGCTATAGACAAAGCTAAAATCAATCAATACTGTAGGCAATAAACAAGGCTATTACTACACTAAACTATTGTCAAGACTATAGACTAGACTTCAATCAAACTATAGTTTAAGATACAGAATATTGACTAAACTGTGGACTACACTGTAGACTACGGACTAGGCTGTAGACTAGTGTTGGGTACCATATGGTCGTCCTAACCCTACTCCTTTTTTCATATTTGTTTTTGTATGTACTTCATAAAGAACATTCATAAGTACATATGTATGAATGTATGTATTTGCCTTAATGTAGGTGTATCTTTCTTTCTTTGTGTTGTCATTTTATCTTTTTGCTAGAATTTTTTACATTAGTGGTAAAAAGTAGGAGCAAATATTAATATTTCATAGTATGCGTGCAAATTGTCGATTTTTTTCTTTTTTGGACCATGCAAAAAATGCCAACAGATGAGGACGGGTGTGCCAAAACAATAACAAATCGTAGTTGTTTACATCATTGTAGAAAATAAGAAAGAAAAAACCTAACACCCTGTTGCTTCGTGTTTCTTAACAACGTTTATTTCTATACGTATTTAATCATCTGTTAAACAAATTTTTGTATTACTGGTCTTATAACACCACCCTTATAGACCACCCCCCTTACCATTATTATTGTTGTTTTTTAGATTCTAACAACGTTTATTTTTATTATCTTTTGTTTGATAATAGAAGTTAAGATATTTTGGTGACCAATATTAAGAATAAATTGTTGAAGTATTTAAAATAATATGACGAAATAATTCAAGATTATTAAAAGTAGAAATATCGGGTAGTTTGATATTATTCTTCCCCCTTTTGCTAGTTCAAGAGAAAATTTCATCATCTAAATTATTTAAACAAATTGCTTTACATATTGATCTAAATAAGCACACTTTACATAAAATTCTACAGAAAAGATTCAGTGTTTTTCAATCCATTATTAGTTTATATCAAAATTCCTAACTAGACTATAGACTAGACTATATACTACACTACAGACACTAGACTACAGACTAAACTAGAGATCAGATCAGACTAAAGTATAGGCTACGCAAGAAGCTAGACTATAGAGTAAACTATAGATTAGACTTTACTATTGAATAGAATACAGACTATTAACTAGATTAAAGACTAAACTATAGACTAGACTATAGAATAAACTGCGGTTTAGACTGCAGACTAGATTGTAAACTAGACTATCGGCTAGACTATGGGCTAAACTATAGACTATACTAGGCTACTGACTAGACTATAGAATATACTACAGTGAAAATTATAATCAACAATATAGACTCTTATAGTCGAGACATAAAACGAAACTTAAACCGGAAATCTTTTATATTTTATGTTTATTTTACATAAATCTAAAATTTTTATAAAAAAATTTTTGAATAAACTATTTCCAAAACTAAATAAAATATGACTTATTAGCAACAAAATATTCTACATATTTTAAATATTTTTACCACAAAATACTATATACAAATGCTATTATGAAGTCTATTTTTAAGTATTGCTTTCCTGTACATTATTTTTAAATTTTCAGATCAATGTTTTTAGTTAAGTTTCAAAATGAAATGGAAATTTTATGCATTTATGGTTGAAGTTTACTCATTTTTATGTCTGTATTATTTAGCAGAGACCCCAAAATCAGACCGTAAAATTTTTGTTTAAAATTTAAACAGAATTTGCAAGAAAGAAACATTTGCTTTTGCTACAACACATTGACGACATGACTGACGGCCACACAAAAGGCAAGGTACTACATCTTTAGAGTAAACTTATTATTCTACTTGTTTTGTATTTATTCCACAATATCCGTCCCATACTTCTTTCCCTTGACACCCAATACAAAGCAAATTTATTAAAATATGCTATTTTTTATTTTATTATTTTGCTGTTACGCATGAGGTGTTTTTGTGTAATGTCTTAATGATTCCCGAAGTCATTTTTATTTTCTTTTAAAGCAAAAAATAAAACACCTTTTTTCAATCTCAAGTTCAGACACGTGCAATGTTTACAAATTGAGAAAAAAAAATTTTTGGAAAATTAGCAGAGTATAAACAAATAATGTTAAAAAGTTTCTTTTGTTAAAAACACATTTTGAAATTGTTTATATATTTTTCTAATTAAAATACTATACATATTGTTTATTTAATCATTAATATATATACATATATTTTTCTCAATTAGAATACAAATGGCTGTTAAAAACAAAAACAAATAAATTTATATATAAAATTTTAGCAATGCATTTGTGTGTGCTTGCTACTCAATAGTCGAACTTGTTGATGAAATTATTCTATGTGTTTTAGATTTAATGACGCACTCACTCATCATTAAATTAACTAAACTACAAATACACAAATATTTTTGTCTACCTTTTACTAGTCATTCTTCCAATGCGTTGCTAAACGTTCAAATTAAAATATCATGTAATAATACTAGATTAAAAACCAAAATAAACAATCAAGTAATAGTCTATCTAAATTATTAAATTAAAATAACGAAAATGAAATCTTATCAACAAAATAAATTACCGCCTAGTGCCCTCTTTTGTCTGAAAACAATACCTTGTTTGATAAACAATACATTTTTTTTGTAGCATTTTTTAATGTGTCAAATCATGCTTTTAAGAAGGAATACTATTTATTATAAATCAGCAATTGTTTGTTATTAATTCAAAAATATATTTTTTAGATGAATTATGATGAGCAGGCGAATATACATATAGAGGATAGTAGAGTCATTGTTTTTTGTGGTTATCAAAAAAAAAATTAATGTACAAATAAATGTTTAAGAAATTTTAATTTTACAATTCATTTGCTGAAATTTTGCAATACTGCGTCTTTTTTTCTTGTATTTACACAAAAATATTGCATCAACGTTCCAGTATAATATACACAAATATATGTATTAGTCGTAAATTTTAATAGTACAATGTTGGACAACTAATTAGCACAATTTTATATTACTTTTTAAAGTAAAGATTAGGCTATTATCAAGACTATAAAGTCAAGATTAAAGACTAGATTATAATTAAGATTAAAGACTTGACTATAGACTTAACTATAATAGACGAGACTATAGAATAAACTATGTACTAGACTATAGACAAGAATATAGACTGGACTATATATTAGATTATAGACTGGACGACATACTAGCCTATAGACTAGACTATGTACTAGACTATAGACTAGACTATAGACCAGAATATAGACTAGGCTATATACTAGACTATAAACTAGACTATAAACTAGATTATAAACTAGACTATAGACTAGACTAGAAACTATGGACTAGGCTATAGACTAGACTTGTTTAAATTACAGACTAGACTATAAACTGCAGAAGAGACTAGACTATAGACTAGAAAAGACTAGACTATATACTAGACTATAGACTGTACTATAGACTATACTATAGACTAGAATAGACTATTGAATAAACAAACTATAGTCAATACCATGGAGTTGACTGCAGTCAAGAATATAGACTGAGTCATGAATATAGTGAAGACTATAGATTAGACTATAGTCGAGTCTGTAAACTAAAACTTAAGTGCTTCTATTAAAAATAATAATTTTCCAACAAGTCCATCTAAGTACATAAACTTAATTATATATATATTTTTCTATTTTATTTTGTTCTATAAGGTGGACCTTATGCTTCATTTGCTGGACGTGATGCCTCACGTAATTTGGCCACATTTAGTGTAGCACCCAATGATAAAGACGAATATGATGATCTAAGTGATTTGAGCGCAATGGAACTTGATTCCGTACGCGAATGGGAAATGCAAATTAAAGGTGTGTGTAATTTTTATTCAATAATTGTTATTAATTTAAATATTAACTTAATTATTTATTTTCCATTTATAGAAAAATATGATTTAGTTGGCAAACTATTGCGCAAAGGTGAACAACCAACCAACTATGAAGATGAAGAGGATGATACCGACAAAGATACAAAACCAAATGACACTCCCACCAATACAGCTGCGAAAACAACAAATGTTGCTGGTGGTAATACTTCGACAACTACAACAGACAATACTTCATCTTTAGCTGGTCATGGCATCGATGCTGATGGCATTAGAAAACGTGATGTAGATGCTACGTCAACAACAAAGGATGTTGAATAAGTTCCCAAAAAGAAATTCAATTCTTATAAAAAAATATAAACATACAAACAACATGCATATATTTATACATAAACTGGAGGAAGAAGAAACATGAAAAAGCTGCTTATTTCTAGTTGTCTTTAATTTTTAGTTAAGATTTTTTTCTTTCATTCTTCTTTTTTTCCGTCATAACAATCTAACAACAAAAATTCCCTTAAAACCCCCCTAAACAAAATGTATACCTTAAATACCAGTTGCACTTTAAATTATATATTTTATATTAATCATTTAATTTAGATTGTAAAAGAAGGTTTTTGTTACTTTATTTTTCTTTTTTCAATTTTTTCGTATTTAATTAGATTTAAAATTTGTTTAATTCAAATTGCAAACGTACGTGTAGTTTAATTAAATTGGTATAAAAACAAAAAACTATTAAAACAAAATTTTGAAAAATTTTAAAAATTGTGGTTTCAAAATAAATCTTTACATTTAAATTCTGTCATTAAAAGGTACTTTAATTAGCTGAAATGTCTATAGGAAAAACTATAAATGTTGATTAAGTTGAAGTGCAACTTTTAATAATTTTTCTCAATTTCTATTAAAATTAACAGTCGTTTTATAATGAAAGTGGTGTTCATTTTAATTATATACGAATTATACCGTACATAAAACAAATAACTATCTAAAACTATAATTTCAAGCATTTAAATATTTTATTAAAGTGGTATAATTTAAATAAAAAGTAACATTTCCTGGCATTATTTGGTTAGAAAATAATAAATCAGTTCATTAAATCAACAGAACAATGAGAAAACAATTATGAAAATATATCCGGGCATATCCGGCCATATGATATCACCCTATATTGGTATAATTAAAAAGTGCCTTTAATATAGCACTTTGAATTTCGCCTTTGATAGGGGTTTTTTTGGAGGCTATTACCAATGTATGTGCTAATCCACACATAAGCCCGCTCAATACAAAGGTAGAGATATCACAGGAGGAAATATACCAACTCCCATTTGCATGTTAGAAATTCGAGTATTCAAGAAGAACATGTGGGAGACAGGTAGGTATTGGAATATGGTAGCTATTAAGTATAACCCGGAATCGGGCTATCGTAGAAATATACTTGAAGATACAGGTAAATGATAGACCTTTCCAAGTGAAAGCTAAAGTTATCGTATTCGTTATTTTTTAAATTCTTTTTTTCAGTTCAAATGGGTTAATTACTTTCTGTTTATTAAACAAACCAAATTATTTGCAACACACTTACCCCAAGCCAAACTAAGTATATATGATCCTTTTCCCATTCCATCGCAATGATTCTACAAATTTTACGCTATCTCACATATTTTCACAGACACTATTCCACACACATTACATATTAATTGCTTATAATTTTTTAAACGATTTTGTAATTATTTTTATAAATTTCACAAAATTTCTTTACTATACTCAACACAATGAAAAAACAAACTAAAAATACCGCTAAAATTCAACTTAATCATTCACAATAGCAAAAAATTCTTATTAAAAAAGTGCTGCCAAATTTTTATTTTTGAAATGTCATATACGATGACATATGTTTGTCAAAATTTGACGTTCGATTTTTTGTTTTTTGGAGCAAGTTACATAAAAAGGTTTGTGCATAGATTTTTTAATAAAATTGCCCGAAAAAAGTATATTTATCCATAAATTAGTGTTTTAAAAACAAAGTAAATAAAACAATCAACATATTTTAAATAAATAATGCCAAACAAATGTGTTTTTAATCTCTTTTTAGCAGGAATCATGCTGCGCTCCGCTGCTTCAGCTCTCGTAAACAAAACCCCTAAGCTGTTGGCTACGGGCATGCCAACCAGCCTTACAACCGGTTCTTTTGCTCCAGCCCTCAACACCTTGATGGTGCGTCGTGAACAACAGACCATGCCGGTGGTTAATCCAAACGAAAAAGTAACCAGAAAACCTTACAGTCCTTTCGGTACCAAACAATCTAGCATGGCCGAATGGACATTGGCTCGTTTGGATGATTTGTTGAATTGGGGTCGCAAAGGTTCCATCTGGCCATTGACTTTCGGTTTGGCCTGTTGTGCCGTCGAAATGATGCACATCGCTGCTCCACGTTACGATATGGATCGTTATGGTGTCGTCTTCCGTGCTTCACCACGTCAAGCTGATGTCATTATTGTGGCTGGTACCTTGACCAACAAGATGGCCCCCGCTTTGCGTAAAGTTTACGATCAAATGCCCGAACCCCGTTGGGTTATCTCTATGGGCAGTTGTGCCAACGGCGGTGGCTACTACCATTACTCCTACTCTGTGGTGCGTGGTTGCGATCGTATTATTCCCGTAGATATCTATGTGCCCGGCTGTCCTCCCACAGCTGAAGCTTTGATGTATGGTGTTTTACAATTGCAAAAGAAGGTCAAGCGCATGAGAACATTGCAAATGTGGTACAGAAAGTAATAGCCTTCCCGACATGGTTCAAGGAATATTTAATTCTAGTTAAAATATGAATATATAGTGTAATGTAAATGAAGGCAAACACACCAACTGTGAATTTTGTTTATAAAATAAAACGTTTTTTCTTTTTTGTGAAATGAAAAATCGATACGAAATAAACCTCTCTTAAATATAAATGTAAAAGTCGAATTTTGTACCATAATAATTTTCTTTATTCTTTATACAATTTAACTAATTGCTTTAAATTTTAGATCTGCTACCAAAGCTACATGATCTGAAGGAAATACCACCGACGGTATGGCAATGTGAGCTTTTAGCTCTTCATTGGAAGGCAGGGGTATAAATTGGTCCACATCAAAACGATCCGATTGATAGAAAATGTAATCCAAACATGCAGCAAAAGCATGGGTAAAATTGGTGTATTCGGGTGTACCACAAGCAGATTGTATAGAAAATGGTTGTTTTAAGCTGACATTTTTAACAGCTTCTTCCGTATCTAAAAAAAAAAAAATAGTTTTGATTAAAAAATAGTAATTTATAGCTAAAACAAACTTACTACTGCTCCAATCTATAAAGTCTTGAGGCACATAACCCTGTGTCATTAAACGATAAATGCCACATTCGGGTACACTATTGAAATCTCCACAGAATATAATGGACAATTGTGTCTCATTGGTCAGATTATATTTGGCGATAGTTTTCTTATAAACATCTTCCACAAATAACATGGCAAAACCAATTTGAAGCAGACGTATGTGATCCGCATCTGGATGGAAGTAGAGATGAGTATTGGCCACCAAAATATAACGATCATTAGATGTTTTTAATAAATTTAACTGCAAAGTAGTGGATCGATCACAAATGCGCTCCACCAGTTTCTCGTTACATTTTATTTTTTGCCACAATTCATTGAAAACATCCAAGGTCTTTATATTTTCTCCAATATTTAAAGCAAATGATTCTACCAACTCAAATTTATCCGCACGATAGAAAGTGGCCACTCCCTCTCCGCAAGTGCCCTTTTGAGCTATAATGCCCTTAAATCCCTGGCGAACATCCTCAAGCACTGGCCTTAGATCGTAGTCAAAGATTTTCATATCTACTTCTTGCAGACACAAAATGTCACTATTGTAACCCAGTATTTCTTTAATAAACAACTGTTTACGATAGTCAATTTTCAGGGCATACGGTGGGCAATAGGGAAATAGATGAGTTCTAGTATAATCACTATCTGCGTAAAGATCTGCCAAGATATTATATGAAACCACACGCAAAGAGTCGCCGGTTAAACGTTTTTGGGTAAAACAGTGTCTAGTCTCAAAAGGACAAGGTCCTGGACCAGCCTGTACCACATTTTTGCAAATATGCTCTACGGGAGGTCCAAAAATGCCCTCAGCATTACCAGGTGTTAATACAAGTTTTAAATAATGGTCAACATCTTCATTGGAAGTGGTATAAAATAAACCATCACCACAATACTGCCAAGAAGCAAGTTGAATATTTCCGGATTCAGGCTGTAAATAAAGAAAAATATTATACTTTTCATAGCTCCAAAAACTACAATTCCTTTTATACCATTTTGGCCTTATACCACTCTCCTTTACAAAAGCTTTTCTCGGCAAATTTTATTTCCAACTTGCTAGGATACACAGTAAATCCGGCCAATATAGAAGTGGGTAAAACCAAATTTACCACCCAGGGCTGATTAAGAACCAGTTCAAAAGTACGATCCAATACTTTCAAATGCAAATTTTCCATGGTCTCACTTAGCATTTCAGCAAAAGTAACATCTTCCAATTTATTGTTCGATCTAACAAATTCAATATTTAACTAAACAAATCAACAAAAAATTATTTATAAAGTTAACAAAAGTAACAAAAAATGTTAATTTACCTCACCACCGGGAGCAACAGCCTCATTAATAGGTTCCGGCACCTGGGCAGGTGTTTTCTTCTTGCCCTTTTTCATTTTCTTATTCAATTCCTTTTCAATATTCCCTTTTATCCGATTTAAAGCAGCCTCGATTTTCTCATCAATTTTACGACAAAAATTAAAATCACGATCAATTTTCAAGTCCTGATTGGCATAGCGAAAACTGATATGTAACTCCTGGCTGTCGGGTTCGTTGCGTAAATATACCTTATCCATGGTGTAGTTGGTGCGATGAGCATGTGCCGCCAGACGTCGCTTTTGTTGAAGTTGAAAGCCTCTGTTTCTGTTATAGATTTCTTGAATCCGGTTTTTAAGTGTATGATTCAATTGTTTAAATGTTCGTGGCAACATAACCCCCGGCACAGTCTCAACATAAACACATTGTTTTTTTTTATTTTTTTTGTACTACTGTTTTGCTTGCCAGCAACAAAAACAAAATTGTAAACAAGAGACAGCTGTTCGACAATTGGGGATATTAGGGTTTTCCATTTTAATAAAATTTGTTCAGGGTTTGGAATTCAAAAAATTTATTCAATAAAAACAACAACAATTAACCGAAATTTTGATTATAATATATAGACACAAAATTCTATTTGTAATATGGACTATAGACTGTAGTCTGGACTATGGACTAGTCTATAGTCTGGGATATAGTAAACTATATATGTGGCCGGTTGAAAAAACGCCTTATCTCGACATACGACAATTTCCTCAAATTTTTGTTGTCAAAATAATATAATGGGGGATATTTCTGTCTAATCGGGTTAATTCCATACCTTCTAGATCCAAAGATATGACAACGATCAAATCAACTTATTTCGAAATTGATAACGTTTTTTGTCAAGTCTTGTAAAAATCACTGTTTTTCAAATAAGTGGTTTTGTCAGAAGTCAGTGGTCTGGACTACACACTAGACTATGGAATCGTCCAGACTATAGTTCAGGGTACAGACTAAACAAGACTAGACTAGACTTTAGTCTATAGTCTTGACTAGAGTCTAGTCTATAGTCTGTTTCAATAACAGTGTAGTCTATTATTAAAAGGACTTTATTCTATAGTCTAGACTACAGTCTAGTCAATAGTCAGTATTATAGCATAGTCTGTACTCTAATCTATTGTGTGGACTATTGTCTATTCCATAGTCTAATCTGAACTCTACTCTAGTCTACAGTCTGGTCTAAAGATTCGACTATTGTTTAATCAGAAAATAAATTTCAGCATCTGAATTCAGATTAGATTAATACGAATGAGCCAAAGGCAGATTCGGCACTAGATTATAATTTGCCTCCCTTGTAAGGCCCACTTTCGAAAATTAGTTTTGCTCATTTTATTTAGTTATCTCTCCTAATTTAAAATATATAGAAAGAGAACACAATTTATTGAGAACAAAAACTAATAACTTTTTAGATAATCACTAGAAATAGCCAGCAATATCTTATAATTATAGTAAAACTTATTAATTGACTACACGGTTATTAAAACAGAAAGTATAAAATGAAAGAGTTATAAATAAACTATTAATAATCAGCAAGCAATTAATTAATTGTAATAAACCAATACTAACTTTCAAAAAGAGTAAGAACAAGAAACGCAACTGTTAAAATGTTGTAAATTGTTATAATTGATTTTCACATTTACTAATTACAAATACATTATATGACACCTTCTTTCGTTCCTTATTTTTTTTTTCTTCCCTTAACCATTATTAATCGAGAATAAAAATTGTTAACAAAGAAAACATGAGTTGGCTTGTGTGTGTGTGTTTGTTTGGTTGTTTTATACAATTTCTTCGGTAATTCATGCACTCACTGGGATTTGTTTTTTTTTTTTTGTATTTAATTTTTTGTTTAATTTAATTAAAATCACAATTAAGGAAATAAAAACAGATACAGATAAATACACATGATTACATACAACATCATATTTTAGGTTTTGTTTGTTGGTTTTGTTTTTTTTTCTTATTTTTTATGTCACAGTACAAAATGCTTTAACAACTAATCTCTTAATTATTTTGTTTTCTTTTTTTTCATTACTATCAAATTATAATAGTACTTTTAAACATTATTATTATTAATATTTTTATGTTAAATATATATTTTCGGTTGTTTAGTTATCTGTTCATATTAATTAATCAAATTATTATTATTTATGTTGTATATTATATATATAGAGATGTATGTATAGTATGTATGTATATATACTTAATTTTGGTAGAATTTTCATTAATTTGTTTTATCATTAACATTATTATTATTATTTTTAAATATATGTAAACTATATAAAATTACCATCCTCATCATATTATCATTATCGTTATTTCAAAAAGAATTTATTTTAAATTACTATTGCAGCACATTATTTTGTTTTTTTTTTTTTTTGTATTTTAAATGTATTTTTTATTTAATATATCCTTATATATATAAACCGTTTTAAGTTAAATTTCTATTTATGTATTTTTGTTTTTAATTTAATTAAATTAAATCAAAATTATTTATTTTTTTTTAATTATTGATTTAAAACTTATCATTGATTTTTGGTAAGATTCTCTTAATTATTGTTATTTTTTAATATTTTAAATATATTTTTGTAATTTTTTCTAGTCATTTCTTAAAAAGTGTTTGTTGTTCAATTGTTTATAATTTTTCTTTTTTATTAATTTTTTTCAATTATTTTGTATTTTTTTTCTTGTTTATCTTGTAAAATCTAAAAACTAATTTAATCGTTTATCAATTTTTACGGTATTTATATATTTTTTGTTGTTTGTTGTTTGTTTGTTTATGAATATTTGTTTGTTTGTATATATATAGAATTATTTATACTAAAATAGAAAAGTTTATTTAATAATTACATATTGAGTTTTAACTAGTCACCAGGATGCTCTGGACATGAGCGATTTACCTCAAACCATCGATCAATACAGCTTTAAGTTATAATTAATTTATTGTTATTAAAAAAAAAAATATATACAAAAATGAAGAAAACAAACTTACCATTTATGATAAATACAAAGACATGGCAAGCGTGCTATAATATCACCAGGATTTAAATCTTCTAAACAAATAACACATTCTCCCTTGGCATCTGATAAAACATCCTCTGTAATTCGGAAAAATAGTATTTTATACTTGTTACAAAGTCCTAAGTTCATTTTATATATACTTACCATTATATGAGAGTCGAGGTTTTGTCAGGCACATAACCAAATGGCATTCAATATCATCGGGTAAAACAAATTTATTACATACAGGACATTTAATTCCTAAAATTAAAATATTTTAAATTAATTTTTAAAAATTTGTAAAAATATTAAAATTTTTTTAATTAATTTTAAAATTTGTAAAAAAAAATCAGAAAATATTTAAAATTTTTGAAAATATTAATATTTAAGAAAATTTTAAAACTATTTTCAACATTTTTAAGGTCGAAATTACAATTTATTTTGAAATTATTTTCTTTAAAAAAGTAAAATATTTCGAAATAGAAAAATAAAAAAACAAATCCCTTTAGATAGGAATTTTTAATTACATTTTCTCAAAAAAATTCGTTTCTTTATAAAAAATTCGAAATTTCACAAAAAGTAAAATTGTTTCTAAAATTCAAATTTTCACTAAAAAAAAACACATTTTTACTAAAAAATTCGATTTATGTTTTAAAAAAATTATTTTAATAACAAACAAAAAGTAACGAAATTAAAATTATTGAAAATAATTTTAAGATTTATAAATATTATCAGAAAATATTCGAAAAGTTAGATAATTTTAATCTTTAAGAAAATTTTAAAATTCGAAATCGAAATTTATTTTAAAATAATTTTCTTCAAAATTCATGAAATTTTTTTTAAATGTTCATAATTTCGAAATAAAAAATATGACAAATTTCATTAAATAGGAATTTTGGGTTAAATTTTCAACAAAAAAATCCTCTCTTCACTAAAAATCGGAAAATTTGGAAAAAAAAAATTAAATTTAGTCTAGAATTGAAATTTTCGCTAAAAATTAAATTTTCGACTAAAAATTATATTTTCGAATAAAATTCAATTTGAACACAAAGATCTAACACAAGTTAGAATTGAAACACATTTTAAGCGGAAGAATTAAGAACAAGTTCTGCTAATTAAATCTTAGGAAATACACCTAATGTGTTGATGATTCTTTCGAAGCATTGAAATGGATTCAATCATTTTTGTAATAGTAATAAACAGTAGTCTTAGGAATATACTAATTTCTTATAAAAAATCATCATTCTCTTAATAGAGAAACATTTAAGGAATATATTTAAGCCGAACTGATTTTCTCAAAGAGACCAACTCAATTACGTATGTATCTAAACCTTATTACATATTTACAAATCAATTACATATACTTTATATGGGGACTGGATTCAAAATGTTTACATTTGATTTCTGTAAGACATTAACATTTCAAAATATTTAACAATAGACTTTACAGTCCAATTAGAAAAATGCTATTTTCAACTATAAAAATTCAAATTGGAAAAATATTACAACTTCTTAAAAAAAACACTTTCATTTGCAAATGTTGTAAATGAAAAAATTGTTATCAGCCTGTGGTAAATTCTTAAAACAAATCCTTATAACAATAAGATAAATACAATTGTAAATAAGTTATTAAATGTAACTTGTTCAAATTAACATGGCAATAGGCATACATATGAACATATGTATGTAAATATAATTCCAATAGGAATAACAATAATAAGACGAAATAAAATACGCAGCAAAAAAAAGAAAAGTACGACTCACCATTAAACGACCATATTTGTGATGGAAGTGATGTTGCTGTATACACCCGTCCAATGCTATTAGCTGCACCATTTGAGGCCGATTGAGCTGCTAAAGCTATACTTTCTACAAAACTTGCACCGGCCATTGAAACGCCCTGAAAGTAATCCTAATCATTAAAAAGACATTCAACTTGTCTCTGAACAATGGCAAAAAAAAAAGAGACAATAACAAAGAACTTACACGTAAATTATCTCCCAATGTGTGACGCTGCAAGTGATTGTTGTGACCTTGTTGGTGTTGCTGTTGTGACGACATTGTTGTTGTTGATGAACTGGCATAATTATTGCTATTAGCTGCAGACGAAGAATTGCTGGCATGTGTATGTTGATTGTGATCGCCGGATGATGTGCCGGTAGCCTGAGCATGCATGTCGGGCACAGAACTTAAACTGCGGGCACGTTGTCTATCCACCGATGAACTAGTCAATTCGGCACCAGTTGAGCTGCTCGAAAATGTCCGCGAACGAGGGCTCTGGTGACCGCTGGTGGCGGGTGTACTCGCCTTTGCGCCCATTCGTTGTCGGGTATTGATGTGATGGAGTGAGTGTTGGTGGTAGTAATGGAGAGGTGTAGGGTAAGGAGGACTAGGGAGGGAGGATCAATTCTGTTTTAAACTAATCGATAGAGAAAGATCCTTTGTCTGACAAAGGTGACAGCTACTAGATATTATTTAATATTAAATGTTACGTCTATTTATTTGTTGTGGGTGTGACGACGACTATGTGATTTACTATTTGTAGTTGTTGGTCTTGAGAACAAGGATGAAAAAAAATTTCAAAGTTTCTTCAAGTTATTCATCATCATACTCCATTTGTTTTTTGTGTTTATTTTTTGTTTAGATGGTAAATAAATTAGTTGGTTGGTTTGTTTGTTGTCTACTATTTTTATATTTTTTCTCCTGGTAGATATTATTTTTGTAATTCTCTTTTTCTTGCTTCCTAACTTTCTTTGTTGTTCGTTGTTTTGTAAAAGATCTTAAGGATTAATTTATTTTTTTCTCTCTTTTTTTCTTTGCACAGTCAATTAAACAAAACTTTCGTTTTTTTTCTTTTCACAATCGAAAAGTCCTTTTTAGTTTAAAATACTACATAGAAAATGAAAATAAGAATTTAACACTTTACGACAGCGGCTAATACACGGACGTCGACTTTTCTTCAAGACGACGTTTGAGCAGTTATTGTCTGGATTGGATTTATTATAATAATGATGATGATGATGTTGAGTGAATTTGTTTTTCTATTTTTTTCCTTTCCTCCTTTGCTGTCTGTGTACATGTACAATGTATGTAATGCAATAAAATAAAGGTAATCTGGTTAAAATTTTTGCATGCTTTAGATTTCAACGTTACTATTCCCAATTTGCCAAAATAAACACTTTAATTTTTTTCTCGTTTTCCGTAAAATTTTTATATATTTTGTTCTGCTTTTTTACGTTTTTATGCAATTTTATGTCCGTCTTAAAAATTTTTTTCTTCTTACTTAAGTTCTTTATTTGTTGTTTCTCTCTACGCCGTTGTCTGACATTCATCGTTCGCTTTGACATATTTTGCAAAATTTTTAGGCAGGGTTCGAAGTAAACTAACGGAAGTGGCAACGTTTTGTTTATGTTCGTTGATGAACTTATCAAATCTGGCAATACTGTTAGATGAATAGAATTATTGTTATTTTTGATGATACATTTTAGATTTAAATTTTTTGTTGTGTTCTTTTAACTTATATAAAATTTCATTATTTATTTTACAAAAATCTAAATTCTTATTAAAAATTTGAAAAATTTTTCTAAACTTATAATATCTTAAAATTCATGAAAAATAAATTATAAATATAAAAAATACAAATTTCACTAAAAGTTCAGAAATTTAACAAAAATTTAAATTTTTACAAAAAATTTTATAACCCTAAAAAAATTAATATTATCTAACATAAAATTTCCACTAAACATTTTAAATTTCCCCAAAACTATCTTAAAAAAACTTCTTTAAATAAAGAATTCTCGGAGGTATGAACGCTTTGTAGAACAGTCGAAAACAATATAAATAAAATCCGTTTTTTGATATTTCAAACTTGTTTTTTATTTATTTCATCAAAACCAAATATTTATAAGAACCATTTAAAATATATTTCATATATAACTACACACTCTCTTTTAATATTATTATTTTTTAATACACACACATTGAAATTGAATATGTATATTAATAAAAAGAAGAATGATTACATATTTTCAAAAAACTAAAGAATAAAAACAGAGTAAATTTAAATTAGAGTTTAATTAAATAAAAGAAATTTAGTATGATTAACATTCTTTTGCTAATTTGTTTTGTTTGTTTTTTCTCTTAATTGCAGTATAGGTAGATAGTAAGAAGAGTTAAATAATCAATATTATTTTTTATGTTTTTTTTTGGATTTTGGAAAACACAATTGTTGTTTAGCTATTATTTTCTTGTGATATTTTTATCATTTATATATATAGATTTATTGTTATATATTTATGTATGTATATAGATTCATACTAAAATTAATTATTATTATATTATAATATTGTTTTGATGTGTACTTCTTTTTTTGTTTATTTAATATTTTTTTTTAATTATATTGTTGTAAAGCGAAGAGAATTTGTTAAAAATTTAAACTAAATTGAAACGATTTCTCTTGGCGTTTATTATTTTCTGTTTGCAGTTGTTGTTTAAAACGATTAAACGCTATTTGTTAGCATTGCACTTTGCAGTATTGACCGCGACGTTCTAAAACTTCACGGTATTCCTTGTAGTTCATCTGAATTTCCTGAGAACGGTAGCGGGTTAATTTAATAGCTTTACGTGTCTCTGGTGTAATGACAGCACGATAACCACCTTTTCGCAAAAGAGAATCTATTGTTTGTATCTGATCCCAACCTGGAAAAAGTGAGAAACGAGCAATTATTCGTGCCTGTTCTGTAAATCGATTCGGTTTCAAAACCGAGAAGGTTTTAAAACCGAATTTGGTGTTCTGCAAATCGAGTTTTTATTTGAACTTAAGTTACAATTATATTAAAAACGCAAAAAATAAATTTTTAATTTATTTAAATAAAATTGAAATCTATTTACTTTCGAGAGAATGCGTCTTTAAACGAGAAATTTACTCGGATTCGGTTTACAAAACAGACAGGATTAATTAAAAATTAAACAAAATATTAGAACCATTAAATACCTTGCTCTGTAGCTACTTGCGGCAAATAAGTAGCAGTCCTTTTACAACCTCTTTCATTGATGAATTCAATACGTATGCCATGTACACCTAATGTCCAATCCAAATGTCCATTGGCCTCTTCGAAATTTTGCAAAATCGATACAGAAACTGTCAATTTTGGTAGTTCATCACGTGAGATGGGAGCAAAACGTGAGTCTTTTAAAGCGCTAGTTAAGGCATATTCGCGCAAACCCGAATGAAGATGCATAGCACTAAATGTTCCAATACAACCGCGTAAACGTTTATCACGTCCCGTCTTCCAGGTAACGAATAAAGGGCTGAAATTTGAACAATAATAAAAGAATAATATCATTTGTGTTTCAACATTAAGAGAAGTGAAGAGAGAGGGAGACGAACACTTACTAAGCATCGTTAGTAAATGGTGGAGTACCTGGTCCCTCCATATTGTTGAGCTCACAATCTAATACCTCAAAACAAAACAAACACATATCGGGTACGGCCACATTATCCAATGGCTTCATAGCATAGCCATTTGTTAACCTAACCACTCCCTGGTGATGATTGTAGTCGTGTTTACCATCGCCATTAGTATAGAGTTGATTGGACCCACTACTGTTACCAACCGAATTGTAGGAATTATGATTGTGATAATGGTTGGACATAATGATGTTTAATTTACGTTTCCTACGCTTTTCTTTCACGTTTACAAAAATATATTGATTTAAAAATTGTATTTATTTAATTATGAATATATTTTGGTTTCCCGTTTTTTATTTTTGTAAATTGTTTTCTTTTTAATCGTTTAATGATAGTGAAAATTAATTTATATTAATTTAGTCTAATAACGTACGCGCTAATCATTAAAGTAATGGCAGTGGGTATATGATCTAATTAATGGTTAGGTTTATCTGTAATTAGAATACAAAGAATGAAATATACATATGAATTAATGTAATATTAAGTAAAATAATAATATTTATAAGTTATCGCAAAAGGAATTATAATAAGAAAATTAATCTTGAATCCGTACTTCTGAGGTAAATATTGAATACAATGTGTATAGATAGATAGATAGATAGATAGATAGATAGATAGATAGACAGATAGATAGATAGATAGATAGATAGATAGATAGATAGATAGATAGATAGATAGATAGATAGATAGATAGATAGATAGATAGATAGATAGATAGATAGATAGATAGATAGATAGATAGATAGATAGATAGATAGATAGATAGATAGATAGATAGATAGATAGATAGATAGATAGATAGATAGATAGATAGATAGATAGATAGATAGATAGATAGATAGATAGATAGATAGATAGATAGATAGATAGATAGATAGATAGATAGATAGATAGATAGATAGATAGATAGATAGATAGATAGATAGATAGATAGATAGATAGATAGATAGATAGATAGATAGATAGATAGATAGATAGATAGATAGATAGATTGATAGATAGATTGATAGATAGATAGATAGATAGATAGATAGATAGATAGATAGATAGATAGATAGATAGATAGATAGATAGATAGATAGATAGATAGATAGATAGATAGATAGATATATAGATAGATAGGTAGATAGATAGATAGATAGATAGATAGATAGATAGATAGATAGATAGATAGATAGATAGATAGATAGATAGATAGATAGATAGATAGATAGATAGATAGATAGATAGATAGATAGATAGATAGATAGATAGATAGATAGATAGATAGATAGATAGATAAATAGATAGATAGATAGATAGATAGATAGATAGATAGATAGATAGATAGATAGATAGATAGATAGATAGAATTTAACTCAAAATCGTTTTTATTTTTTGACGACAAATCCTTAAATCTAGTATTCTATCCACATATCCTACAAAAAAAATCCCCTAATGTGGCAGCACAGTTACTGGGTATAAATTTCCTAATGACGTCTTTTTTCTCTTATTCTTACTGTTTTATTGATATTTACGAAATGTCATATAAAGAAAGAAGCAAAGATTGCTAAAGAAAGAAAAAATATATGCCAGTCACACAAAGAATTTAAGAAAAAAGTTAACCCATTTCTTTACGTTTTGCAAAATCCTTGACCCTCATCAAACGAAAATGTAAAATAATTAAAGAAAATTCCCCCATATATACCTTCATTCAATTTATTTAACTACTGCTTCTGTTTAATCTTTTTCTCTTCTTTGTTTCTTTTGACCTTTCTCTGCGCTCCCCACTCGGATGTTTTTTCAATGGTCAAACGCTGGACAGTTTTTTTCTTTGTTTAACTGTATCTTTACGTATAAATTTTTGAGAAATTGGCATCATCCTCATCCGGATCACCTCATACGATTTAGAATTTAGAAATTTAATGGACCAATTCGACGATTTTCTTTAATATTAAAAAGAAATTTGGATTGCACGAAACACAACTAACTGCACTTGTCGACACTAACCGTTCTTTCTTTGTTATAATGCAGGGTTGGCAAATTGAATTTTCAAATTGTACAAAATAGCATTTAAAAGTGTACTTTTTTGAATCCGATTGTACCAAATTTGTATTTTTGCAAATTGATATCAATATAAAACAGAAATAATCCTAAAACGTACTCTCTTTGTTAAATGTTGTCTGGTTATAATCTCCTCCAGTATTCTTTACAATATTCCCTCCCAAAGTTTAGTAAAAATTTTACCGAAGTCGATTGTTCACTGAACTTTGTGTAAAAAGCACATTTTTTAAATAATTATGTCTGTTCCAGTACTAGTCAGTGTAACAGGTTTTAGTCAGAAATAGTCAGAAGTAATTAGAAAAACAACATAATACATTGAAATTGTAGTACAGAAACAGACACATTATTTCAATAAGGAAATTTACTTTAAAATTGTACAAAATGTGTCATTGGTGTACCATTGTACTTTTGAAGATCGAACTGTACCAAATAAGTACAATTTTACCAATTTTGCCAACCCTGTTGTAATATGAACAGAGGTCTTTGGCGAGCAAAGTTAACGACGGCGTCAGACTATACAATTTTTTGGCGACAGCTTGAAATCGTTTTAAGTCTCATATCATTAAATAAACATTTTGTTGAAATATTTTTCAACTGTATTCATACATATTTATAAAATTTATACATAGAGGCTTGTAAAATAATTCTGAAAATTCTCAATGATAAATTCGAACATACACTTGAAATATATTGTTGGAATTTTGATAAACTGTACATACATAAATGAAAGAGGACAAATACTTTGAATGAAGGGAATCTAATCAACTGTAATACGCTTTAATAACCTCATGATATAACATTTAAAGAAAAAAATTAATTAAATTGTACTTAAATTATCTTAAACAATCGGAATATAGTCAAATTAAATATATAATAAGAAAATATGTTGTATATATTATTTTCGATCTCGTAATATGATAAATAGTAAAAACTTGGTATTACTTTTTAGCATAATTTTATTTTTGCATTATCTTTTGTTTACTTTCTTTTCACTTTTTACAATTGTAACAGGCTGTGATGTCAACGTCAATTTTTCAAACCCGCTTATAGTAAGTAAGTAAGTGTTCAATTACTTATTTTTTATATGCACAGAAAATAAATGAATTTAAACCCTTTTTTATCACAGACTATTGTATATTGTGTTAGAAAAGTATCATTAACAAAGCCAAAAACTGTTAATATATTCTTTGAAAGGACAATACTAAATAAATCGCTAGAATTCTTGCATATTTTCTCCCGCTATATTTCCTTGAAAAACGCTGAAGAAAACTAAAAAAATAGCTAAATTACCTTCACAGTTGTCATTCTATTTTGTGCTCTCGATTGCTTCGGCCGTGGCGTTGTTTAACTTAATTTAAAAAGAAATAAAGAAAAACAAAATATAATTAGCTCGCATACAATTTATATTATATATTTATAATAACAAAATAATTTCAAATAAATCATTTGTATGAATAAAGCTTAATGAAATACAAAAAAGTTCATTAGCCCGGCCAAAGCAAAAAAAGAAAAAATTGCATACACAAAGTGTGAGTGAATAGGAAGCGAAAAGTGAAAAATCGATCGATTAGGCTTGTGACCGACCATCTAACCAACAAAAAGTTAGTGTAGAAAAATTATTCAAAAGCGACGAGTGTTAATAAACGAATATAATAAGAAAAAAGAAAATAATTAGAACAGTGCCGGGTGTTAACGTTTATCAGTTTTGATTCATTTAACAAAATTTGTATAATTAACACAAAATAGCTCAAATATAATACAAACATATACTAAAAAGTGTTGAAAAGTCAAATAACAACAACTACAAAAATAGCAAACATTTTACCAACAATGCAGCAATAAAACAAAAGAAGAATAGAAAAACAAAAAACGCACATATTGCACTAACATTTAATTGTATACAAAAAAAATAACGACATATTGTTGTTTGTTTTTGTAGTTTTTTTAATAGGCGCCAAGCATCACACCCTTCAACCCGACCGTCCATCATCATCGATTCATTATAAACACGACACTTCAAACAAAACACAAAAAATAAATCAATTATATCCCTTAAAAAAATACAACAAAAAGAGAAAGGGAAAGATTTTCTTGTTTGTTTACATAAAAAGACAAGTGCAGCCGTCATTGCCTGCCTGCCTGTTTTCTGTTCTGTTTTGAGTGCATCATATTTAAATTAAAATCGTATAGTATTTTTAACGGTAAGTTTATTTTTAAATATGTTTGCTTTAAATTTTTTTTATTTATATGATTTTTTAAGCAGAAAGTAGTATACGTTCATTGCATCATATGTACATTAATGAGTGTTGTTCTTCTACAACCTACCATTCCGATGTTATTTTAATTTGATAAAAAAATTTTTAGGTACAAATACTAATCCTTTTAAAGAAATCAATCAATCTGTTAATTATTGGTTACAACACATAAGGAATTTTAGAGAATATTAATATTTAATATTGTGGAAAATCCTTGTTCGGGAGCAAAAAATATCTCAATTTGTAGAACTAGTTTAGTAGAGTATCCTATCATATTTGATTTTTTATATAGCCATATAATCCGTTTTTGGGAAAACTCGCGTTTTTCAGGATATATTAAAAAATATGTTTTGTGAACTACTCTACTCTACTCAAGTGGGGAGTATATTCACTTTTTGCAATTTTGTCACACAGTGTAATTATTTTGCTTGTTAAAATTGCAATATATTTTTTAAAATATAATTTGAGTCATTAATTAAAACCTAAAAAAAAAACATTTGCTCTATATGGACTTTGCATTTTATATACATTCCTATGTATATTTACATATAGATCAAAATAATGTGACTCACTTCAAATCTAAAAATGTAGTATAAATATTTTGTAATTTAAGTACCAAAATAACAGTGAGATAAGATTAAACTAGATTCTTAAGGTAATTTATTGCTCAAGACAACACCATAGTTATTATATTAGTACATAGCTCCACCAAATTTTAAACGCTAATGTAGGTTTTCTTGTTAAAAAATTTCGTTAAATCATAAACACTATTTGCTTTTTATTTTAACAAACTTTAGTTATTTATCACTTAGTATTGACTAAAGAGGGTTTTACATAACAATTGTTTGCCTTTTTTATAGTTAACGTTTTTTATATATATTTATTAGTCTTGCTAGCTAAAAAATTGTACTCATTGATTACTAATTGTTGAAACAGTACATTGAGCGGCCGCCGTAACGTTTCTCTTGACAAGGCCACTCTTATTAGTATGTGCCGTTTTATTTTATTGTTCTCTGGTTGTCGGTTTACTGCAGTAAAAATCACACATGTTTACCTAGAGCCTTATCAATCGAGCTGTTGTATGGCCAAAATGAAAATATATAGTACTACTCATAGATAATAAAATGTATTTATATGAAAAAAAAGTGGTATTTCACATTTCTTAGTTGAATGACAACGAAATACCCTTTTTATAACAAGCTGGATCTTAACAAATAAAGAAATGGCCGAAAACGGTTTTTATGTTAATGAAAAATCGCTTGGAAACACCCTTACTGACAAACATATTTTAAGATTTTAAGACATTTGTAGCAATAAAAACAAGCTGTTTTATTTTACATATAGAAAAATAAGAGGTATTTTTATGTTTCTCAATTTTTAAATAAAAAAGTATGTAATATATAATATAGAAAACAGTTGTCAGGTCTAATTGGATCTACTGTGTCAATTTGGAACATTTTATTGAAATAAATTCTTCAGAAAGTTAACTCAATTACAGAATTTACGATTCTTGAAAAGATAATAAAAATTAGAATAATACAATAAGAAATTAATTTTTTTGAAGTTTTGTTAATATTCTATTTACAATTATATTATTAGTACATATTATTGTATTTTTTCACTTGTGACAGTTTTGCCTTGAGCGAAGAGCATGTGGGTAAATATCGATTAATATAAAGCTAAACATATTTTGTGGCTTTTAATCTATTTAAATATTAAAAATATGTTTTATAAAAATTCTCAATTGCCCTTAATAAAGAAAGAAACTATGCCGTGTTATACACTCGTTGGTTGTTTTTTGGCACGCACATCCAAACTTATTTTTAATTATAAAAAAAAGAATATTTTTTTAATGAATTAAAGCAAACATTTTATATTTTTATAGCTACACCATTTCCTAAGGTAATTTTTTTAATTTTAAGTCTATTTCTACTAAGGGAATCACAATGGACTCCTAGTGGAGTTGCATTAGAGGTTGCATATCCCTTCTAAATCTGTAGATAGATAAAACGTAAATCAAAGGAAAGATATTTCGAAAACCTCTCATTTAATATATCGAGGGACTATATTCAATAGTCCCTATCTAAAATAATACAAGTTTTCAGGAGAGCAAAAAAAACAGTTTATTTCGCTAGTTAGTGAAGATTTTTAAATTTTTTCTTCTACAATATATTTCTACGACCATATACTAAACCCTTATATGAAAAGAATTTTAAATTTTGCATTATTTGCAAAATTATTCACAAATTTATATCAGATAGAGCTTATTTTTCTACGAAAATATTCATTCAACCAACAGATAGAGAGTTTTTCATGGAAATATAAAATTTTTATTTGAATTAAAATCAATAAATATTATATTTTATACAATTTAATGGAGGAAAATAAACCAAATTGTTGAAAAAGCAACAGATTATAATGTTTTGGTCCAAAATCAAAGTTATATGGTTAAACACGACAATAAAATTGATTTAATTAGTATCATAATGAGCGATATCTCAAAAACTATTAGACCGATTTTAAATATTTTGACGGATTTGTGTTCAGCATGTCCAAATTATTAAGAAGACTTGTTTTGCAACAGAAAATCATCCAAAGGGATAGAGTTTGAAGCAATTTTTGGATAAGATAGAGAGTTTTGCATTCAGATTTTTTCTTTTTTTAAGATAGAGAAATTTAAAAAAAAGCTATAAAATTGCCAAAAAATATATTTTTTTTTTGAAATTTATATCACTGATGCGGGATAGTTTGCTGAATATTTTGCCATCAAAATCTCATTTTCATGAAAATGGCAGATAGCGACTATTGAATATAGTCCCTCGATATGTTAATAGTGTTTAAGATACAATTTAAAAATATTTTAAAAATATAAATTTTTGGATAAATTTCTCATATTTCCACCATTTATGCTACTTCTTACAAGATAAACTAATCACTTTCCTCCTTTGGTATCAAAAAAAAAAATAATATGTAAATAAATTCTTATTCCTTTTGTTCTTATCATAATTGTATATTGCGCAGTCATTTCCACAAATGTGTCGATGAAACATTATATATTTTTTAATTTATATATACAAGTTGAAACCAACAATAATCAACATTTATTTGTGATTCATTTAAGTTCTATGTCAATGTCTTTAATTTTGCACTCACAAGTGACGATGTCGTCTACTAGTTGGTTTGACTTATTAAAACTCATAGACTGCCGCTAGTCACACTTATATATATGTATCACAAAAACTGATAATATTCATGTCCAGTACAAATAACTATAACTAAAAAAATGTACGCATACGTTTAGTATACATATGAACACGATGATGATGATGGTGATGATGACGACTACATAAAATGTTCACATGCAAATGTTATTAAAAGCTTAAACCAAAAAGTATTCATTATTAAAAAAAAAACTAAATTAAGTTAGTTTTTCTTTTTCATTGTCATTGTTAGCAGCTAGAAGTTAATTAGATTTGGCACAGAGATTCATATGTGTATAGTTTTTTATAAATATGTATTGTATGTATATTTAGCAGACTAGGCAATGATTTAATTCTAATCATTGCAAGTAGTTTAAAATTAAAAGTAAAAATTACAAAAATCAATAAAAAAAATTATTTTTATTTAATTTAAATTAACTTTTCAAAGTAGGATTAAATATTTTTTAAAAATTATTCAATTAATTTTAGATATTAAAATGCGCGGATATGGGTTTTGAAATATTTTAACTTAAGCTTTAATCAGTTTTATAGGATATTATTATATGCATGTTGTATATAAATAAAATTAATAATAATTATTCTGATTTCATCTAATGCCTTTACTGGATTATTAGTCAATCGTATTTAATGTGTTTCCCCGACTATAAATTGTTTGTACGTAATGTAAAAATAATTATATAAATATGTAATCTTTATACTAGATAGATTGTTATATAAATTATATTATTATGGTAATAACTTTTGGAAAATTAAAAATTTAATTTAAATACCAAGTTTTTTCATTTCGATAGGTAAAATTGTTCAACTTTTAAGAAATTTTGACATCCATGTTAAAGAAAAATATATGTACTGAAACAAGAATTCAAGGCAACCATTATCGCTAAGCTATAGTTACCGCTAGAATACCTTTTCAACACTATTACCGTAACTGCTAAAATACATAAAAATACAGCAATAAGTCTAAATATCATTATCGTCAAAATACCAATAACTCAGGACATTGTCTCTGAAATGAGTCAAAATATCGATACTGCTAAAATATCGTTAACCCAAAAATTTTAAATACCGATACCGCTATCTTTTCATCGCATCGAAATTCATACCTCGTCAACATCAGGATGCCTATCGGCACTGATTTTTATAATTATCGGGATTGGCAGAAATAGTCAATACTAATGTCATAATAATTTTCTGAGTCGATCGGAATACTTTAAGATCGTTAGGACCAATATTTTTGTGCTTTCCCGCACTATAGTAGTAGTGTAGGGTATACAAATCCTACTATAAAACGTCTATATAAAATAAAGCTCTCCTTTTATATATATTTTTCATGTTCACATAACTTTTGAATAGAGACCAAAGGTATTCCTAGCGCCTAGTCATATTACAATAGCCAAAACGCCATTACACGTATTAAGAAATTATACTTTGTTTAGAATTTTGTATTATAAACAGTTCATATTTCAAAATTTTATTACAAAAAATTTACAACAATAAAATATTTTTTTTTGTTTATCATAAAAATGATATTCCCAATAGTAAGAACATTCTTTAAATATTCTGTGGGTATTACAAAAATTTAACTAAAAATATTGGTGTATTTCTAAAATAAACAAAACATTTTTACGCTATTGTTTATGGCAATTATTTTTTATTTTATTTTTATTCTGTATTTTTATATTGTATTCATTCGAAAATATAAACAACTAAATAAATTGAGAAAAAATCATATATAAAGCTATATGTACTTTGTAGTATGAGTTTATTTTAGTGCAAAAAAAAAAAAACACAATAAGGTGTAATAAGTTGGGGATTTTCTCGGAAATTATAGTAGATTTATTTTGTATTTCAAATTAATTTCAATATAAATACTTTAATGTGTATGCTAGTCAAATGCAAAAAAAATAAATAAAAATAAAATAATAATGATGAATAATTAGTTTATATTTGAAAATACAACACAGCAATTCGTAATATAAAAATACTTGGTGTTAATGTATGTGTTAAGTTCTATGAGTAAAATTATAAATGTATAATTAAATTTATTTTAAACTTTGAACGATTTTATTTCTATACTCGGACTACTGACATTTTATTATACATTTTATTGCTGCTCTCTTTTATAGAGCTAATTAAAAGGTCAATTAAATTTGTTTATAGTTTATTTTTAACAAATTGTGGTGTTCAAATATTTTTATTAAATTAATTGTGGTCTATAAATGCGTTCATAGTATACATACATGAAATTTTTATTGCACGCACATAACACAGGCCAACAAATAAAAATGGTTGTTACGTCTATTTAAGTCTAATAGACTTCATATAGTTTTAGTCTAAAATACAGTTTCATCTATTTTCCGAAATGTCTATATTCATAGTGATATTTTGTCGTAAATGTCAAAAATAAAATTTTAACGTGAAACATCTTAAACTCTGCATAAAAAAAAAAATCATAATTGGAATGAATCTTGTAATAAATATTATGAAGCGAACATGATTTTTTTCCCAAACCATTTTCCTTCAGAGTAAAAAAAAATCATAAATAATAAGACAAACGGTCAAATTAATATTCAAAATATTTCGAAAATCTTTATAAAACAAAGAAGGCAATTTGTTTCCATTCCACACTAAGTGAGTGGTCTAATATTTTTGTTTACATTTATTTATATTTTGAAGATTATATTGGAATGTAACACGTGTTCCTCTCTAGTCGCAACTGATTGTGCCCACCTGATGAATACAAATTAAGTTTTATTATTTATTTCCTAATAACATTATATGCGGGAAAATAAATTAAACGGTTTGTCAGAAGTAATTAAATAAAAACACTTTTTATTAACTAAAATATTGATGAATATAATTAAATTGTGCAATAAGTTTTTGGGTAATACGGAGTTCAAAAGAAAAATTTATTCATGTTTTTTCAACAATTGCAAAGTTTGAGGTATTTTTTTTTTATTTTAGTTTATTTATTTTCAAAAAAAGAAAAACATAAACGTTTACCTATTAAACTTTTGAATAATAAATCTAGCAAAAATTTGGTAAAGCAATTGTTTGTAGATCACACTTCTCTTTCAGTTCTGGTTATGTTCTTGTTCAGTTCTAGTTCAGTTCTAGTACAGTTCTAGTTCAGTTCTAGTTCAGTTCTAGTTCAGTTCTAGTTCCGTTCTAGTTCAGTTCTAGTTCAGTTCTAGTTCAGTTCTAGTTCAGTTCTAGTTCAGTTCTAGTTCAGTTCTAGTTCAGTTCTAGTTCAGTTCTAGTTCAGTTCTAGTTCAGTTCTAGTTCAGTTCTAGTTCAGTTCTAGTTCAGTTCTAGTTCAGTTCTAGTTCCGTTCTAGTTCAGTTCTAGTTCAGTTCTAGTTCAGTTCTAGTTCAGTTCTAGTTCAGTTCTAGTTCCGTTCTAGTTCAGTTCTAGTTCAGTTCTAGTTCCGTTCTAGTTCAGTTCTAGTTCAGTTCTAGTTCAGTTCTAGTTCAGTTCTAGTTCAGTTCTAGTTCCGTTCTAGTTCAGTTCTAGTTCCGTTCTAGTTCAGTTCTAGTTCAGTTCTAGTTCAGTTCTAGTTCAGTTCTAGTTCAGTTCTAGTTCCGTTCTAGTTCAGTTCTAGTTCAGTTCTAGTTCAGTTCTAGTTCAGTTCTAGTTCAGTTCTAGTTCAGTTCTAGTTCCGTTCTAGTTCAGTTCTAGTTCAGTTCTAGTTCAGTTCTAGTTCAGTTCTAGTTCAGTTCTAGTTCAGTTCTAGTTCAGTTCTAGTTCAGTTCTAGTTCAGTTCTGAGTTCAGTTCTAGTTCAGTTCTAGTTCAGTTCTAGTTCCAGTTCTAGTTCAGTTCTAGTTCAGTTCTAGTTCAGTTCTAGTTCAGTTCTAGTTCAGTTCTAGTTCAGTTCTAGTTCAGTTCTAGTTCAGTCTAGTTCGTCTAGTTCAGTTCTAGTTCAGTTTCTAGTTCAGTTCTAGTTCAGTTCTAGTTCAGTTCTAGTTCAGTTCTAGTTCAGTTCTAGTTCAGTTCTAGTTCAGTTCTAGTTCAGTTCTAGTTCAGTTCTAGTTCATTTCATTTAGTTCAGTTCTAGTTCAGTTCTAGTTCAGTTCTAGTTCTAGTTCAGTTCTAGTTCAGTTCTAGTTCAGTTCTAGTTCAGTTCTAGTTCAGTTCTAGTTCAGTTCTAGTTCAGTTCTAGTTCCGTTCTAGTTCAGTTCTAGTTCAGTTCTAGTTCAGTTCTAGTTCAGTTCTAGTTCAGTTCTAGTTCAGTTCTAGTTCAGTTCTAGTTCAGTTCTAGTTCAGTTCTAGTTCAGTTCTAGTTCAGTTCTAGTTCAGTTCTAGTTCAGTTCTAGTTCAGTTCTAGTTCAGTTCTAGTTCAGTTCTAGTTCAGTTCTAGTTCAGTTCTAGTTCAGTTCTAGTTCAGTTCTAGTTCAGTTCTAGTTAAGTTCTAGTTCAGTTCTAGTTCAGTTCTAGTTCAGTTCTAGTTCAGTTCTAGTTCAGTTCTAGTTCAGTTCTAGTTCAGTTCTAGTTCAGTTCTAGTTCAGTTCTAGTTCAGTTCTAGTTCAGTTCTAGTTCAGTTCTAGTTCAGTTCTAGTTCAGTTCTAGTTCAGTTCTAGTTCAGTTTAGTTCAGTTCTAGTTCAGTTCTAGTTCAGTTCTAGTTCAGCTCTAGTTCAGTTCTAGTTCAGTTCTAGTTCAGTTCTAGTTCAGTTCTAGTTCAGTTCTAGTTCAGTTCTAGTTCAGTTCTAGTTCAGTTCTAGTTCAGTTCTAGTTCAGTTCTAGTTCAGTTCTAGTTCAGTTCTAGTTCAGTTCTAGTTCAGTTCTAGTTCAGTTCTAGTTCAGTTCTAGTTCAGTTCTAGTTCAGTTCTAGTTCAGTTCTAGTTCAGTTCTAGTTCAGTTCTAGTTCAGTTCTAGTTCAGTTCTAGTTCAGTTCTAGTTCAGTTCTAGTTCAGTTCTAGTTCAGTTCTAGTCCAGTTCTAGTTCAGTTCTAGTTCAGTTCTAGTTCAGTTCTAGTTCAGTTCTAGTTCAGTTCCAGTTCAGTTCTAGTTCAGTTCAAGTTCAGTTGTGGTTCAGTTCTAGTTCAGTTTAGTTTTAGTTCAGTTTCGCAAATTCTTAAGTTTGAAGACTTTTTGAAGCAATCGAACTATCTCTTAATCAAGTACAATTTCACTGTTATTTAAGAGATAACGATTAATGTTTTAATGTGGAATTTATTAATGTGGAAAATTCAAAAGTTTTAAAAATTTTATACAATTTTTTAAGATACATTTTCATTCAATTAGTATAGATTAGGTGGGCGTGGAATAATTAAAATAATTAAAATGTAAATTTCAAACCTACATAACAAATTAATTTAATACACAATTAAAAAATGAATAATTTTGTTTTTAAAAATGTTTATAATTTATAAGCCTTATTTAAAAATTAAAAAAAAAAAAATGTAAACAAAAACCATATGACGATGATCAACTAAAATTTATTACAAATTGCAACAAATAAATACATATACATAATTCTATTTTTAAACGATCTTGCTAAATACATTTAAAGTACAAGCAAATTATAATTGTATACCATTGTCCCATACATTTGTATTTATCGTCAGTGTCATTATCATCATTAATTTCTTGCTCAAGAAATGGAATATTTTTTGTTGCTGTTCTCTGATTTGGTTAGCTACATACTTGTAGACATTCTAGTCGTGGTCATACAATAGAACTTGTATATACATACAAATAATCATAATAATAAATGAAGGCGGCGTGAGGAATATTTGAAATACACACAAATATGCCGGTACATTGTTGTGACGTAGTGGTGCGGCTCCGTGTATGAATGGGCATGATGATGGTGATTTGTTATCTTAAATATACATTTTTTTTATTGTTATTTTGTTGCTGGTACTGATATTAATATGTATTTAAGTTTTTTGTGGTTAATTATTAATTTTGTTTACTTTATTTTCTTTTTTTCTTTCGGTAAAACAAATAAGATAATAAATATATGTATAACTGTTGCAAATGAAAACATATGCACAATGTTTATGGATAATGTTCTTTTTTCTTTTTTAATAATTTAATAAAATATTTAATTAATATAATCCCTAATAAGTGTAGTAAAAAAATAAACTTTAATAATAATAATGATAAAAATGTGTTTGTTTAAGTACTTGTTGTTTTAAATACTGCATACATACATATTTTTATAAAAAAAATATGTACATATTATTTGTTTTTTATATTTTACTTATTTATGAATTAAAAGATTATTAACGTATAATGTTTTTGAAGATTTTTTAAATGTTTAAATTTCGATGAATTTTGTTCGAAAAAGTTTAAAAACTTTAAAATCTCGAATAATTCTTCTTATTTTTTTAACACTTCTTTGAAAGTTTCATATTTTTATCTTGTTAATTGTCACTTTCTCCGAAAATTAATACAAAATTTTGAAAATATAATCTATAATGTATCATGTATGTAAACAATTAATTATTATGTAGTATTATTTTTGGGGCGTTGTTAAACGTCAGTATTTATAAAGTTGGTACATATTTCATATTTTTTATTTATTATTTACGCTTGATATAGTACTGGTAATGAATTGTATTTTCATTCAACAATTAAACAATAAAATGGCACAGACATGCATATGCATACATATATATTAAACAAAGTACATATCATAAATATTTTATATTAAAAATATAACATGAATTCGGAATAATCTACTAAGAACAAAATATAATACATAATAGTAAGACCAACTAAGTAATAATAAATAATTGCATCATGTTGTGTGCTGTGTATCTTTTTGGGGCCAATGTGTAATCTAATAACTACAACGCATATTGTCATTTAAGTAAAACGCATTTGGCAAATGCCAAAAAAATTCCTTGTTTAGAGTTCATTATACTTAAAGCGTGTTTTAAATTTAAAGAACATTGATTTAAACTGGTTTAAATAATAATATTTCTCAAAATTTAATTTTTACATTTATTAATAATATAAGTACATACTAATATTCGTTTGATAATTATAAAGTAAATACTGCACCCTTACTTATAAGCAAAGTGTTTTCTCATACCAGCAGTTTATTTTTATAGATTGTTTATGAGAATATTTCAATATTTATGTAAAACACCTCAATTGATTAAGGCGTGTGATCTGGCTGATGTTTTAAAAGAGATAAAATATTTAATTTATTAGATTTTTATAATATTCTGAATTTTGAACAGGTCTAAGTTTTAAATTAATGGATATAGACCTACAATACAATTTAAAATTCGAAGTTAAATCTGAAAAATGTTAAAATTGTTTTAAAAAAAATTGTCTAAATCACAAGGTTATTCAATTTTTTTCGAAAATTCAAATTTATGTTCGAAATAAACTCACTACATTTTCCATTTTTGAACTTAAAAACTTTTAATATATTTATATATATTTTTTTAATATTTATGTTCGAAATTGTATTCGAAAAAGTTTTAAAAATATTAAAACATTATTTAAATTACGAGGATTCATAAAAACATAGTTTTAGTTCAATTGGATAATTACTTTCCAATTTCGAACTTATAAATTCAACATTTTTTTTTAAATATTCAATAATTTTAAAGTATTATCAAAGTGTAAGATTTTTTTTTGAAATATTTTTCAATAATTTCGAACTTAGGTTTGAAAAGATTTTAAAATATTTAAAATTTTATAAATTATTTTAAAATATTCAATAATTTTAAAGTATTTTTAATGTATTATCAAAGTATGTAAGTGTAAGATTTTTTAAATATTTTTTAATAAAATTATCTTTTTAAGCATGAGGATTTATAAAAATATAATTTTAGTTCAGTTGAAATTATTACATAAACTCTCCAATTTCGAACTTACAAATATTTTCAAATATTCAATAATAATATTTTTAATGTATTATCAAAGTATAAGATTTTTCCAAAAATTTTCAATAATTTTAAAATTTTGTACTTAAGTTTGAAAAAGTTTTATAATTATTTAAAAATAATCAATAATCTCAAACTATTATCAATTTCAAAGAGTAAGATTTAAAAAAAAAAAATTTCAATAATTTTGAAATTTCGAACTTAAGTTGGAAAAAGTTTTAAAACTATTAAAAATGATCTCTGAAGCATGAGGATTCATAAAAATATAATTTTAGTTTAATTAAAGGATAATTTTATAAATTTCTCAATTTCGAACTTCAAAATTTTCAAAACTATTTTAATTTTGTCATGGATTTTGAAAATATTCTCCAGTTTCAATATAGAATCTTCACAAATTCGTACTTATTTTTGAAAAAGTTTTGATGTTGTTAAAATAATTTCTAAATGAGAAAGATTTTATAAATAAAAAATAATTTGAGTAACAATTTATAAATTTTCAATTTCGACTTTACAAATTTTGAAAATGATTTTAAAATATTCCCAGATTTTAAAATATTTTTAAAGTAATAGCAAATTTTTAAATATTTTTTTGTTCTTGAAATGTTTTTCAATAATTTCTAAAATTCGAACTTATGTTCGAAAAATAAAACAATTACTAAATCAGGAGGATTCATGAAATATAATTTTATCTTAATTTAAGTGCAAGTTCTTACATTTAAATTTTCTAATGTAGTTTCAGAATATAAACTGTTGATTTGTTCTAGGAAATTCTATAAAGTTTAAAAGCTTTAAATTATGAGAATTCATAAAAATATAAATTTAGTTTTAATATGAAACTAACAATTTTAAAAAATTCGAGCTTATGTTCGATAAAGTTTTTAAATAATTTTGAACTCATGAGGATTTGTAAACATGTATATATTTTGGGCCTATTTCTTCATTTTCAATCATAAAAATTTTTAAAATTTAAATTATATCCCATTTTTTATTTATTACATTAGAAAAATGTAATAAGCAATAACTTAACTTTTTTATGAGAAAATTTTTAGAATTTGCTTAATTTACTGGAAAATTTTATGATATTTAGAAATAATTTGTAATTACTTTAGTAATTTGTTCTGCTAACATCTTGTTGTAAATAATATCTTTCCAATATTCACAATTCTATTAAAAATTGTGAATCATTTCCTTATAGACAATACCTAAAGGTTGCGTAATTTTTGTACATTTTTCTTTCTTTTAAAATCTTATCTTTAAACGTATTTTATACAATTTACAGTTCAATTATTGTAAATAACACCCTAAAAATTAATTAAAAATTTCACTGTTAACAAATGTAAAACAATATTAAGTTTAGTTTATATCACTATAAATCACGAGAACAAAATCTTTGACATAAATGTGAAAAGATAATATTTTAGTGCAATTATTAAAATAAACAAAAAAATCACCAAACATACATATGTACGTACATAGTATGTGTCATTTAAAAATAGCACAATACGATTTTTAAATTATCTTATCGTAGATTTTTTTGTTTCAATTAAAACAGATTTGTTATCAAATCTAATTGTCCCATGGAGAAAAGAACTTAGTGCATACCAAGAAATCGTTTCGTCCCTCTACTGCTAATACTATATTGTTTAATTTACTTACATTTTTTTGTTGAGTTCAAATGTAGTTGAATAATTATAATAAAAAAAAGAGCAAGTGTTCATCAGACATTGTTGTATTTAATTGCTTTATTACGTCATATAAACTAATACATTCTTTTGTTTAAATATTTATATTATATTATTTTTTTCTTTGTCATTACAGATAATTACAAAATAGATCTCTAAAATACTCCTATAATTACTTATTGCAACTATAACGGCCATAGAATACAGAAATTTCTGCTGCTGCTACACTTAATAAGAGTTTGTCGTAATAAAAAGAAAGTATAAAGGTGCTTTTTTATACATTTGACTCAACAATTGTGAATAATTGCATTTAAACAATTAATTAAACAAACAAACAAACAAACAAAAAAACAATAAATAAAAACAACCTATAAAAAGCAATTACGCATTAAAACAAAACGAAGAAATTGCCCTGAATAAATAAATGTCTAATGCTGTCATTGTAAAAGTTAAATCTCTGTATAAACAACATACTTAAGACTCCCTGAAACGGGAGAACATCATCAAGATTAATAACAACAACAACGAACACAACACAGCTGCAACTGTAAAAGCAACAATAATAACTTTTTAAATTAAATTATTTATTTCGTCATGAATTCAAGCACAAAACATTTACTTCATTGTACTCTATTGCTAGTGGTCATAGTAGCATTTGAAATTTTCTCTGGTGGCATAAAAATCGATGAAAATTCCTTTACAGTTTTGGACCCTTGGGCGGCATATGGCCAATTAGCTACCATTTTATTATATCTATTACGTTTCCTAACGTTCCTTACACTGCCGCAAGTATTATTCAATTTTTGCGGTTTAGTCTTTTACAATGCTTTTCCCGAAAAAGTTGTTCTCAAAGGTAGTCCCCTGCTAGCGCCGTTCATGTGCATACGTGTTGTGACACGAGGAGATTTTCCCGAGTTGGTCAAGACCAATGTACTGAGAAATATGAATACATGTCTTGACACTGGTTTGGAAAATTTCCTTATTGAAGTTGTTACAGATAAGGCGGTAAATTTATCACATCATCGTCGTATACGTGAAATTGTAGTGCCTAAAGAGTATAAAACCCGAACAGGAGCCTTATTTAAATCACGCGCTTTACAATATTGTCTAGAGGATAATGTAAATGTTTTAAATGACAATGATTGGATTGTACATTTAGATGAGGAAACTTTACTAACAGAGAATTCAGTGCGTGGTATTATTAATTTTGTCTTAGATGGTAAACATCCATTTGGACAGGGTTTAATAACATATGCCAATGAAAATGTAGTCAATTGGCTGACGACATTGGCCGACAGTTTCCGTGTATCGGACGATATGGGTAAATTACGTTTACAGTTTAAATTGTTCCACAAACCCTTGTTCAGCTGGAAAGGAAGTTATGTTGTAACTCAGGTAAGTTTTGAGAGATTATTGTTTTTGTTTATTATTATAGTTTACAGATGCACCGAGAGGTTGGTTTTATGGATTATCAAAAAAGCGACTGAGATCACTTTTGAAGTACATTAAGCCATGTGTATTAGTTAGTCCGTCAGTCTGAGCAAAGTATAGATAGATAGATAGATAGATAGATAGATAGATAGATAGATAGATGATAGATAGATAGATAGATAGATAGATAGATAGATAGATAGATAGAGATGATAGATAGAGATAGATGATCCTCGCTCGCGCTCGCTCTCTCGCTCGCTCGTCGTCTCTCGCTAGCTCGCTCGCTCGATCCCTCGCTCGCTCGCTGGCTCGCTCGCTCGCTCTCGCTCGCTCTGCTCGCTCGCTGCTCGCTCGCGCTCGTCTCGCTCGCTCGCTGCTCGCTCGCTCGCTCGCTCGCTCGCTGCTCGCTCGCTCGCTCGCTCGCTCGCTCGCTCGCTCGCTCGCTCGCTCGCTCGCTCGCTCGCTCGCTCGCTCGCTCGTCTCGCTCGCTCTCTCTCTCGCTCGCTCCTCGCTCGCTCGCTGCTCGCTCGCTCGCTCGCTCGCTCGCTCGCTCGCTCGCTCGCTCGCTCGCTCGCTCGCTCGCTCGCTCGCTCGCTCGCTCGCTCGCTCGCTCGCTCGCTCGCTCGCTCGCTCGCTCGCTCGCTGCTCTCGCTCGCTCGCTCGCTCGCTCGCTCCTCGCTCGCTCGCTCGCTCGCTCGCTCGCTCGCTGGCTCGCTCGCTCGCTCTCTCGCTCGCTCGCTCGCTCGCTCGCTCGCTCGCTCGCTCGCTCGCTCGCTCGCTCGCTCGCTCGCTCGCTCGCTCCCCCTCGCTCGCTCGCTCGCTCGCTCGCTCGCTCGCTCGCTCGCTCGCTCGCTCGCTCGCTCGCTCGCTCGCTCGCTCGCTCGCTCGCTCGCTCGCTCGCTCTCGCTCGCTCGCTCGCTCGCTCGCTCGCTCGCTCGCTCCTCGCTCGCTCGCTCGCTCGCTCGCTCTCTCTCGCTCGCTCGCTCGCTCGCTCGCTCGCTCGCTCGCTCGCTCGCTCGCTCGCTCGCTCGCTCGCTCGCTCGCTCGCTCGCTCGCTCGCTCGCTCGCTCGCTCCTCGCTCGCTCGCTCCTGGCTCGCTCGCTCGCTCGCTCGCTCGCTCGCTCGCTCGCTCGCTCGCTCGCTAGATAGGTTCCTTTTCTAAGCATTGTTCGGTAATAATTTTTTCTGATAAAAGCAAAAATACGGAAATAATTTCACTTTAGATCAGAGAGGAATTCTGATAACCTATTCGAAATTACTTTATAGATATGTAAAGTATCATAATTTTTTTAAAATTATGATATAAATATAAAAATATATAAACAATTTTGGGTTTTGTAAAAAACAAATGTCATTTATATTTTCCACACACTTATATTCCCTAATTTATTACTAAAAGCCATTTCATTCACTCACAATAAAGTTTAAAACATTATATTAGCTATAGATAAATAACGCTAAATAAAAACTACAAACTTCATGCTCTTATAATAAAATACAGATAAAATTTATCTTATCACATCTAAATTGTAATCAGACATTTTGCCAACATTTCATAAACTTTAGACAGTAAATTAAAATCCACTTTTAAAACATTTGAATTATTTACAATAATTTCTTTATTTTTACTTTGAATCAAATTCAAATAAGTACACAACAATATAATTGTATGCTAATATAATTCCATTTTTTATTGTGTTTTATTTTTTACAGGTTGGTGCTGAACGTCAAGTATCATTCGATAATGGCATTGATGGTTCCGTGGCCGAAGATTGTTTCTTTGCGATGCGTGCTTTTTCCCAGGGCTACACTTTCAATTTCATCGAAGGTGAAATGTATGAAAAATCACCATTTACCCTGTTGGATTTCTTGCAACAGCGTAAACGTTGGCTTCAGGGCATTCTCCTTGTGGTACACTCGAAAATAATACCCCTCAAATACAAACTATTGCTGGGTATCAGCGTTTACTCCTGGGTAACCATGCCCTTGTCAACCTCAAATATTGTATTTGCTGGACTGTATCCCATACCCTGTCCCAATATTGTGGATTTTGTGTGTGCTTTTATAGCGGCCGTTAATATCTACATGTACGTGTTTGGTGTCATCAAATCATTTTCACTTTACCGTTTTGGTTTAGTGAAATTTTTAGCCTGCGTTTTGGGTGCCGTCTGTACAATACCCGTTAATGTGGTAATTGAGAATGTTGCCGTCATATGGGGCCTAGTGGGTAAAAAACATAAATTCTATGTTGTGCAAAAAGATGTACGAGCATTGGAAACTGTGTAGGTTTAATGTAACATAAACACTTGCTAACAAACAAAACAAAAACAAGAAGCAAACAAAAACACAGCCAAAATGTTGTTGCACAATGAAAAGCATAGGTTTTGAAAATGCTTTTCCTTATTTTTAAAGAAAATTGTTATTTTTTGTGATAGGATTTATATGTAACAAATTAACAAAAGCTTGTCTTTTGTATAAGCAAAAATAACTTTCCCTTACATTATATGAAGTTTTTTTTTTGTAAGCTAAAGTTATAAAAACGATAAAAAAATTTCTTTTTTTTTTTAGAAAAAAAAAACTAAAAAACGAACCAAAAAGTGTGGCAGTTTGGAAGATTTTCTTCTGCTTACACATTAAACTTAAACAAAAACTCATTGAACAAATAATAATTTTTAGGCTTGGGCTAATTAATGATTATTACAAAGTTACAATAACTTCTTATAAGCTTAAATTTTTCATGCTTTTTTTCAAAAATAGATTTAAATAATCAATAAATAGCACTTGCCAAATAAGAAAAACACATACACACACAAAATTTATTAAATGTTACATTCACGCACATAACTAAAATCGAAAATAAGGAGAACACAAACACTTAAATCACCAAAAAAAAAAAAAACTCTTACACCCTCCTCCTGGTCCAAAATACAAAAAAGGATTATATTAATATATTTCTATTTTTAGTAGTATATGTATAATATGTTTAGTTTTTTTCCATTTAATTTAAAGCTTAAATTTATTTACTATTATTTATTATTCTTTTTTTTTTTTTTTTTTGTTAAATGTAAATTTGTTTTGTGTATTTTTTTTTATATTTACATATATATTTTAAATACTGGTGGCATAAGGTTTCATTTTTGTTAAAACCAGCACCTTGTAAAAAAGAAGATATAGCACTCTTTTTTAACTCATTATCATATAACATTATCATACCTACTCATCGCTTAAATGTTTTCTTGGGAAACAAATTATTAATCCAGAGAATTTCTTTAAGTATTTATTAATAGTAAATACTATTTCTTCAGAGACATTAGTCTTAAATTATCGGTTCTTTGATAAGTTCAAAAACTATGTTGAATTAAATTTAATTGCTTTGTCGTCAAAATTTTAAAACGTTACAGTCTTGTCTATAGACTAGTCTATAGCCTATAGTCTTGTCTATGATCTAGTCGGTTGTCTGTAGTCTCGTCTATAGCCTGGTGTAGTCTATACTCCAGAATATAGTCTAGTCTAGATTATAGTCTCTAGCCTATTCTATAGTCGAGTTTATAGTCAAGTATATTATAGTCTAGTTTATAATCTAGTCTATTGTCTAGTCTGTAATCTAGTCTATAGTATAGCTGTAGTCTGGTCTATCGTATAGACTTTTAAAATAAATTCTGTTAGACGCACGAACCAGTAACTGAAAGGAAATAAAATTGAATAGAACTTTCAAAACAAATAGAAAAACTGATATTTACCACAAGACTTGTAACTAAGGAAGTACATGATTTTTCTCTGACTAATAATTTCTTTCTTTTATACATTATCACAAAAACTTCATCACATAATTTTAAAGAAAATTCTAAATATTTATTTTTTTGTTAAGAAAAATTTGTAATTATTAAAAAAAATCTGTAAACAACATAATAAAATCAAAATAATAACTAGTACATGTATGTATTTTATGTATAATTTGTTTATAATCGAAAAAAAAGAATTCTGATAAAATATTGGAAAACCCAAAAAGAAAAAAATATATATACAATTCTTGAAAATCAAACAAAACCACAAAGTTTTCTCTTAATAAAAACAAATAAGTAGTAAAAAATAAAAATAAAAAAAAACCTAAACAATACCAAGAAGAGTGCTTGAACAGAAGAAAAAAAAATATGTATAAAATAAGATGTAATAATGAAAACCATGTTTTCCTGCTTAAAACAAATTTTTATACACCTATGTACTTATTAAAAGAAAAATTATGAGAAAATAGCAAAACATTAAACACTTTCACAGGCAAATAATCATCAGCAAAACAAGCAAGCAACTTTATACATAATTTTTTAAAAACAAACGTTACACAAGAAAAAAAAGTAAAAATTATGAATGAAAAAAATATGCAATATGTATTTTTAATTTGCTACACAATTCAAACTTAAACATTTGACCTTTGTTTTTTTTTTCAAATGACTGCTCTTTTTAGCCTCAAAAAGCCTTATCTATTTTATTTAAAAGAAAAGAAAGAAAAACACATATGAATTCATTTGAATACTTCATAAATTATATTGAAAATGTTTACATACATCAAATACCTTGGTATGATATGATGATGTTTTTTGTTCTTACTTTTTTTCTCATTTTATTAATGGGGGTCAATGAATGTATATGAGAAATTAATTTAAATTCTTTGATAGACATGAAATAACTGAAAATAATAATAATAATAAATAAAATACACATACTGATACACTGAAATAGTAGATTTTAAATGCTTATATACTACTATTTGAGAAGATAGTTATTTTTTTTATTTAAATTGTCAGACAGTATTTACCCCGACAGTAGTTGTAAATACATAACAGTTTATTGTCATATATGTATTTAAAATACCAAAGTTTTGAAATCTATTATAAAATTGCAAATATAGACTTAATTATAATGGAAAAAAAGTGATACTGAATAAATGCAACAATATGTTTTCCGTGTTTGTTGTTTAAATGGGCTTATAATTGATCTTTAATTGATTTTGGTTAATTGATCGATTATGTTTTCCTAGCGATGGGGAAATTTTCGAACTCAAGTTGGTATTAATAAAATATAAAATAATTGGCTTATATATAAAACTAAAATTAGATGTTTTTTTTAATGACCTTCAAATTTTTCGAACATAATTTCGAAATTTATTAAGAATTCGAACATTTAATTGAACCTTCATGAACATTTTTAAGTTATTTTCAAATTCTATTTTATGTTTGAAATTGGAAAATATAGGAAATTGACTACAAATAAAACTACAATTATAGTTTTATAAATTCTCATAGTTTAGAGATTATATTAACAGTTTTAAAATTGTTTCGCACATAAGTTCAAATTTCGAATATAAAAAACTTAAGTTTTAAAATAACATTGAAAATATTATAAAGAAAATCATGAACATTTTAAAATCATTTCCAAAACTTAAAAATTTCAGAAATTAAAAATTTTTAAAGTTTATTTTTTGAAAATATTTTCATAAAAATTTAGATTTTCTTTGCAAAATTGGCTCACAAAAACATTTTACAAAAAAATATACATTTTTTTAATGAGGTTTCAATAATTTAATGAAAAGTTAGCCGATTTTACTCCTGTAATGTGATATTTAGCAGGTCTAGCAAAAATATTACATACAGTTTTTAAACTTTTCTATTATTATTAATTGAAAGCATGGTATAAAACTATTATTTTTAATCATGTTTGAAAGTTAAAAAAAAGCAACACAAATTTATTACTATTAAAAGTTGCGAAACATTTGAAATATTATAAAGATTCGAGTAGTTTTCATTCAAACATAGCAAATACAGATTGATAAATTAATGCAATTCTGTGTATTTTGAAAATTAAACAAAATGCATTAGCAATTAAGGAAACGAAATACTGATACAAATTGGTTGGTTATAAAGTCCTTTCAAAGTCAAATATAATCGAAAAGACTGTTACGAACTACAACACTTGAAAATTTAACAAGAATATAATAATACTGCTTAATTACCATGAAATTTTAAGCCCTTAAATGAAGGTAATAATAAATTAACAGCTCACAGACACTTAAGTATTGTCGTAAGGACTATAACAGATTACTACTCTTGTAATTTTGCAAGATTTTTATAAGCAATAAGGTAATTTAGATGAAAGTGTGGAGAAATTTTTTGATTTAGTTTCAAAAATTACTAAAATTATGCAATCTCTACAATGAAAACATAGAAAAAATACAATTTTTTGAAAAAAAAAAAAAAAAAAAACACTGGATACACACTTGTAAGTCTTGCAAATAAACTCGTACACAGCATATTGTAGGAGATACAAACTGCACATAATTACAAGTAGAAATTTTCGAATTTTGTCAGATTCAAAACAAGCAGTATATACAAAACATTTTTCCCACTAATTTAGTTTAAAATTTATAATTAAGCTTCACAACTATGAAACATTTTCTAATATTTGCAATTTTTTTTAAGTTTGACTTTTATAAAAGCCTTAAATAAAAAATCAACTAGTCTAAGCTTTAAATTCTTAAAAACTGGTTAAGGTTTTCATAACCGTACAAAAAAATTAAAAGAAAACAGACGGTAATATATCGTCATGATATTAATAACCAGATATTAAAAAAACTAACAACTGAAATACTGAAATCTTAAAAAAATTGTTTTAATTTATTAATATAATGAAACACAATAAAGTCAAAAACAATTTATCTTTCTAATTTGTAAATTAAAAAATACATACAGAAATACAATTATAACTTATTTTTTTAAGTTTTTCTATATAAGTTATTTTTATTTTTTTTTAATATAAAATAATAAATTTTGAAAGAAAAAACAGTATTTGAAATGTAATTTCTCCAAAAAATTAATAAGAAATAAAATATGAACTAAAAAACAATAATTTTTATTAAACAAAAATAATTAGATAAATGAAAAAAAAAATCTTTTTGAAATTTATAGAAAAATAAACATATAAATATTGAATATAAAAACCAAATATAATTGTAAACAAACAAAAAAAAACACTAATAAAGTAATCTTAATATATTTAATCATAATGATTAAAATTAAATGCTTACACAAAACAATATCAACATGTAACATTACAACAATAAAACATACACAATTATAAACAAACAAAAAATACAAAACTGAATAAAGTATTAAAAGAAATTTTTAATTAAATTTTGCAAAAATAAATCGAAAATCATTGATAATTAAAAAAAAAAAACAACAAAAATTGCTTTGCTCTCAAACAAAATTAATAATACAAATTAAAGCTAGGTTATTATTTGTAGATCTCTTTTTATTATACAAAAATCGTAATATACCTAAAATAAATATAATAAAACAATAACGCAGCTGCTGGTCAGCTTCGTTGGAATATTATATTATTACTTATATATAACTGTCTGTCCATTTTGAATAATTTTTTTCAATGGAAAGGATCATTAAAACAACTTTAATTGCAACTAACACCATAAGGAGTACTACATATAACAACAATAAAAACATCACTAACAACAGACACAACATATGAAAAGAAAATAAAACAAGCGGCAAATGCAATAGATCTATAGATTATATTGAAATATTTAATATTTTCAATTAAATCAATAGATATTCAAATATATTCTAAAGAAATAACAGCATAATAGTTTTCAATTTGTAATTTTCAATGTATTTTTTATGTTCATAATATTAATGTCTCAAAAATAAAGAATAGCACAAGATTTCTTAAAATAAAATAAAAAAGACAAAGAAGTTTTATTTGGAATTAAATTTGTTTTCTAGATTTTGTAAAGGTATTTATTTCTTAGTGTTCATTCTTAAGATATAGTTTCTCAACATTTTTCTCCTCGGTTTAATACAAATTCCAGAAATGGTATCTTAGAATGAACTTCCATTTTAGGACCACCCTAATGTGCATACTATATCCATTATAAAGAGTTAAACTGTGAAAGAATTCACCATAATGTTGGTTAGTTGAGGTTCCTATACATCTGCAAATAACTAATCTTAGTATCCAACTTCGTCTAACTGCTGTGGTGAAAATGGAGAGGAAACATTTCGTGATGGGTGGTAAGCAAACAATAACTGAACATCTTACAACAATATTTTATATCCCATTAGAAAACTCTAGAGTTGCTCTTTCCCTAAAAATGCAGGATTAAATTGACGGTACACGTTAAAAAATAATGGTTTTCCGTAAATTTTATGTACATCCACAAGTAATTCGAAACCAATATTAATCAGACAGAAAAATGTATGGACGTATTTTATTTGTACTAATTTTGTATTGGAGCTATAGAAAATAGTGGACCGTTTAAAAAAGTGAGTGAATAACAACTTTGTAAATAATAAGAAATTTATTTCTTAAATTATTAAATAAAGGTATTGAAGCGATAACGTTATTTAGTTTTAATTGGTTAACGATGTTTAGCGATAACGGTAGTTGAGGTATTTTAGCGGTAACGGTTGTCAGCCTTGATAAAAGCTAATACAATTCTCAAACCCTGTAATTATTGCAAAAAATCTGGCAACACAAAAAAACCTTTGTTTATTTTATCGTACTTTCCTTTTAATCAGCTTTCGCAACAATAGTCTCCCAAAATTTTTGTTTTTTTTTTTCATTTATGAGAAATAACATTGACGAATCAACTCCATCGGAATAATTACATTTGTTCACAACAAAAGAATCAATTAAAAATAGAATTACCTATTAAAAACAGTAAATAATAATAAAAAACAAAGAACAAATCTTACTATCAGTACAAAAATATAATATGATAAATGGCTAATTATGAATTAATAGATGAAACAAATGGAGTACGGTAAGAATTATTATTAGCAATTCTATAATATATACCAATATTTTAAGTACAATTAAAAGAAAATATGTAAATTTGTTTAGTTACAAGCATATAGGATGGCGCATAGCGTTATTGGTGAGTTTATGTATGTGCTCCACGGCCTTGGTGTATCGGATATGGCAGCACATATATGGACCATATTATACGGTAATCCTAAGGTATCCACAGTTCAAGCAAAGTATGTAGTATATGTATGTTTACCAATTTGAATTTGTGGTTAATAACATGTTTTTTCAAGGTATACCACCCGAATGGATTGATCGTGCTACTATGTATAGTTTAGCGTATCAAAATCAAACCCAAGAATCCCACGATTTTCGTTTGGTTAAAAATTCTACATTCCGTATTAAATATTTACATTCTGAACAGGATGACAATTCCTCATTGGAAGCTAGCAGCATTTTTGCCCCCTTGCCCAATGAAACTCTAGTCGTTTGCTATTATACTTATAGCAATGATAATACGCAGTATGAGGACTTAAATTTAACTCAAGTCAATGGGACTTTATGTACCCACATTAATGTGGGTATGGCATTTATAAACAATTCCTCCATAGTAATCAGTCAAAGGTTAAATCACACTTTAGCTAATGATATGCCACGACTGAAAACGCAATTTCCCCACTTAAAGTTTCTCTTGTGCATTGGAGGTGGTGGCTCATCAAGTGATGGTTTTTCCGATATGGTAAAAAATCATCAGAGTCGTAAAGTATTTATACAATCATTAAAGGAAGTATTAAGAAATTATAAATTAGATGGTTGTGATTTGGATTGGGAATTTCCCAGTGCTTATAATCGAGAACGTATGCATTTCAGTCAATTACTCTATGAAATACGTCAAGAATATGTGAGAGAGAAGCGAGCATATTTGCTATCTGTGGCTGTGGCCGCTCCGGAGGGAATCGCTCTATTCGCATACGATGTGGCGGAAATTAATAAATATGCGGATCATGTCAATTTAATGTCGTATGATTATCATTTTTATACAAAGGGAACTCCGTTTACGGGTATGTTGAAATCGAAACAATCCCTCTAATAATTAACAAATCTAAATCTCTATTTTCAGGTTTAAATGCACCTTTGTATGCGCGCAGTAATGAACATTCCATACTTGCTACTTTAAATATTAACTATTCGGTCAACTGGTGGCTTAAAAATGGTTTGGAACGTAAAAAATTAATAGTAGGTTTGCCAACTTATGGCCATTCCTTTACGTAAGTTCTACCTTTTAAATCTAAAAATGTATTAAAACATTTTTTTCCTCTACAGTTTGATCAACCCTTTTAATACTGCCATTGGTGCGCCGGCTTCTGGTTATGGCCATACCGGAAATCAAGGTTTTGTTTCATCTGGTGAAATATGTTGGTTTTTACAGCATAACATTTTAAGTTCTTTGGAGTACGACAAGGATGCCTGTTCCTGTTATGCCAGTAGTGCAACCGAGTGGATTGCCTTCGATCAAGCTACAAGCTTAGCCTGTAAGGCTAAGTATATAAAAATGCATGGTCTGGGAGGAGCAATGATGTTTTCTTTGAATACCGATGATTTCAAAGGAATTTGTGTGGAGGGCAAAAAATTCCCTTTAATAGAAGTCGTTTATAAAATCCTGAAAAAAGTTTAGAACGACAATACCAAAGATATAACAAGGCGGTTACCCTAGAAATCGATTTGGAAGAAAAAATCTATTTACCGAAGAATTGGAGTTTTTCAAATCGATTTCTTGATTAACCATCCAGATGTTTGCAAAGTTTTGTCCCTTTGTTATTTATTATTTTAAAACTTTGATTAAATACATTTGTTTTAAATTGTGTGAATATTTTTAAAAATTAAATTTAGGTGAAATAAAAAAAAACTTAAATAATAAAATTCTAGATAAATTATAGGATAATAAAGACTTTTTATTTCGTCCAGGACACTTTAGGTATATCAAAGTGTTCGGTTAAAGAATCCAAATGTTCATTAAACTTTTCTACCCGTTCTTTATGTGTGGTGGAGGCCTTATCCATTATACGTTTGTTGCGCTTCACAGTAAATAATGAGAATATTGATAAATAAATTTATTTATTTGTCTGTATAAAAACTTACCATTTTTTCCTGCTGCTGTTTGAAAGCCAATTCAGCTTTGGTTAACTGGCGTTCTGGTTTCGCTTTGGAACCACCACTCTGTTGTTGCTGCAATGTTTGCTGTAATGCCTCACGTTCCTTGTCCTTATCTTTGTCTTTACTTTTCTTCTTTTTCTTTTTGATACCACCATCATTTTTAAGTTTTAATTTACTTTTTGATACACAAGCATATTCATCAGACATGTTTCAACATTTATTTTGTGTTTTTCAAAAAAATGTGTAAATAAAATATTTTATTTATTTATGCAGCGCAGAAAATAGAATTTATAGCCGATTGTTTCACTTCTTCTCTTGTTTGTGTGTTTTAAACTGTCAGATTCTTTTGTGTTTATTATCGTAAAAATACAATAAAAATTAAAACAACACACTAATTTTGACAGTTTAACTTACAACAACAAAACTCTTTGTTATAGTTGTGTCATCAGTTTATTATCAATTCTTCTTGCTGTAGAGTAACCAGATGTTTGAATATAGGCAATGTTTTTTAACTTTTTAAATTTTTAAATTTTTTTTAACTTTCGTAATTTTTAGTGTTATAGAACGGGTTTTTGAGTTGGCAATTAAATGCCAATTAATAAACAGATTAGTTAATCTAAAAATAAATGTTAATCCCCTTTGATGTGTTTTAGTACAAATTTAAACTTCGCACAACACAACAGAAAACGTTACTGTTTGCTATCAAAACAATGCATGTTTTATAAAAAAGAAGAAGACAATTGTAAGTGTATTACGAAAATTAACGAAAACTTAAATTAAAAACAAAAAATTGTATTTTAAAGTCTACATAACCTATAGTAATCAATAAATAAAACATTTTAATGTTTACTTTTATAAAAAATTTATTAATTTTTTGGCATCAGTTGGTTACACTTTTGCATTTCTTTCTCAAGTTTAAACCAACTCCACTGAGCTCTTAAACTAGCAAACAAAATTAACTGAGTGCTCAAAAACAACATTTCAGGATTAATTTTAATTTAATCGTTTATCTAAAGATTGGCCCTTAGAGTACTAATTTTTACAACTGTGTCTATTAGTTACTACATTTTTTAACATTTTAACTAGTGTCATACTAGAATAGAATTTAATAATAATAAAAAAATAATATACATTATTAAAATTTCTAATAGAATAGCTTTAAAAAAACAAAAATAATGACTTCGGCCACGGTAAGAAATGTAAGGAATTTTCAATACAATTTTCTATTCTCTCTGTATTTTGGTTGTGTAAATGTAAATTGTTGCTTTGGTGGCAGACAAAAAAATGGGTAAAATAAATAAAAAATTGTGTCTTAAAGATTTTGTGGTGTCTCATATAGAAAAATATATAGTAAAACCCCCTCTACTCTTATCTAAAGTATTAAATGTAAACAATATTTTTTTGTTGTTTTTATACACTTTCCACGTCTTAAGGTTCCACTACTTGATGACGATACAATACCTTTTGGCGAGGAAGATGAAATGCAAGATCCAAATGCTGTTGCTAAGAAATACACGTAAGTAAATGTTAATTTGTTATGGTTATTATTATTTGTATTATAAGTAATTGTTTTATTTTCTATTTTTGCAGACATCCCTATGTCACCTTCTTCCATTTATTCTTCCGGGGTGCTGCCATTCTGATTTATATGTTTTGCGGCTGGTTTAGTGATTCGTTTATAACCAGTTTTGTATTTGTTGTATTATTTTTATCGGCCGATTTTTGGACAGTTAAAAATATAACCGGTCGTTTATTGGTTGGTCTACGTTGGTGGAATTATGTAGACGATGAAGGTGTTTCACATTGGGTATACGAAGCCAAAAAGGTAAGGCATGTGGGAGAGAAAATTGAACTTTTTTTTGGAGGATTTATGAGCGTAGGGATGATTTTTGTTTAAAAAGCTTTCAGTTGCCCATATTTAAGCGAGTTTTTTATGATTTTGATAATAAATAAATAATTTCAAAGATGCTTTATATGGAGGCATTGATTTTTGGCACATAAACTCAATCGGGTTGCCAAAAATGGTGCGTATACCAAAATTCATCGAATTATTTTCGAGATCGCCAAATGAATGGCCAAACTCAGAAATAATTTTTTTTTATAAAAATGTAATTTTTCGATGAAATTTTGAATTTTCACAGATTTTTTTACTTAAAATGTTATTTTTGAGTGAAAATTACGTTAAATTTCCTTTTTTATTATTCATCAATAAAAATCGATGTTACGGTTAAATGTTAAATTTCTATATTCTGTGGATGTTTTTAAATAAAGCCCTTCAATGTTTTTCATTTCTGTAAAGAAATATTTAACTTATATGTATATTTTTTCTCCTTTTCAGGGAAAAGTTAATAATCATGAAGCTCGCATTTTCTGGCTTGGATTAATATTATGTCCAGTGTTTTGGGGTTTATTTTTCATTGTAGCTTTATTTGGCTTAAAATTCCGATGGTTGTTGTTAGTTATGATTGCCTTAGCTTTAAATGGAGCCAATCTATATGGTTATGTAAAATGTAATTTCGGAGCTAATAAAGATTTAAATTCCGCTGCTACGGACTTTGTGAAAACACAACTATTTAAAAATGCCATGGATATTATGACGAAGCCAAGTGCGCAGCCAACAACAGCACGACCCACTGGAGTGGTGTAGATCTTAATTTAAGATAACTTAAGCATTCCTTTTTAAGTTATTTCTAAAAAAAAAAAACGCAATTAGTATTTTGTTTTATTTCAATGTTTTTAAAATAATTTGTAGTAAAAAAATAATAAAATCGTAAAAAATATAAAAAATATTTTATAAGTTAAAACTTTAATTTATTTTTTAATTTCAAGTTTTATTTGCAATAATTATTTTATTATTTAACTAAACTAGTAAAATACATAACATAATAACAATACAAATACATTTATGTATAATAATAAAGTTGGGATAAGGGGGAGTAAGAGGGGTATATTTTTGTTTTCTATAATAGTTGCATATTTTTTAAATATTTCTTAGCTTTTTTACAAGACCTCTAAATAAACATTAAAATGAAAAGAGAAATAAAAAAGTATCATCACATTTGAAGATAATAGACCGTAAAAACTAATAAATTGCATCATGTTTTTAATTTGCCTAAAAGTTCTTGTATTTGAACTTTATAGGCTTCTTTGCACTCTTTCAAATCTAATTCCAATTCTTCACAACGTTCCACTTTTTCGCCATACATTTGTAAGAGGGCATCGTAACGTGTCTGCAGATCATTGTAATTGATTTCTAATAATTCCAATGATTGTAATTTCTCTTTAAGCTAGGGAATAAAATATAATTATAATCACAAATGGTGAAATAAAAGTATACTAAACAATCTCACATTTTCCATTTCCATGACAAGTTGTGATAACTCTTCCTGCAGCATATTACGTTCGGCCTGTAAACGCGATAACTCCCATTGAGTTTGAGCCACTTCACCATCCCTTTGCTTCAACATGGATTGTAAATATTCAAAGTTTGAGGTGTTTTGCGATAAATAATGTACCCCAAAACCTTGTATGCCTGAAGGTCGGCCAGAATTAGAGATGCAATCTAAATCATCCTATTTATATTGGTATATCGTTAGAAATAATGTTTCTATATAGTTTATAAACAAAATTTACCTGATGCCAATCTATACTGCCCCCCATACCATCTTCTAAAGAGTTAACTCCTGCACTTACTGCAGGAGAATGTGGTCTCTGTGGGTTTTCCGAGGGTGAATGTTGTAATTCCGCCAAAGAATGTGACGATTGTTCCCTATGTAGACTTTCTTCAGCTGCCATGGTTTTTCTTTCGGCTTCTTTCAGTTTATCTTTTAAGGTTAGTTGAGAATCTTCTAGGGACTTTATTTTTACTTGACTTAATTCCAATTCTTGATTTATTTCGGAAATTTGTCTGTGATAGTGATAGAAAAATTTAGATTTTTTACACAAAATTTTTATTTTTTGGTAAAAATGGGTGAAATGTCGATTTCAAATTTATATTTTTCAGTAAAAACCAGAGTTTTCAGTGAAAATTCGATTTTTTCGTGAAAACACGATTTTTTCAGTGAAAATTGAAATTTAGACTTTCAGTGAAATGTGTTTTGTCATCTTACATACCTATTATACTCTGTTTCCTTTTGTCTTAACTCCAACTGCAATGAGATTTTTGTCTTTTCCTCCTCCATAACGGCGTGGGAAAGCTTTTCCTCCAATTCTTGACATCTCGATTTCAATAACTCTATCTTGGCATTTGTAGAGTCTTCAATAGTTTCCAATGATTTGAGGCGAGTTTGTGCCGCATCTAACTTTTCCAAAAGTAATTTCTCTTCCTTATTCCAATTGGTTGTACGCTGATTAAGTGTCTGCTGCAACGATTCCAAATGACGCATTAACGGTATGGTAGTTTGACTAATTTCCTGTGTAGAGGATTCAGCACGCAATTCAGCCGCTTCAAGACGAGCCATGAGTTGGCGGTTTTCCTCTCTTAATTGTTGGTCCCTTTTCATGGCTTGCTGTTCAGTTGATTTAATTTTTTCCCTCAACTCCAGCAATTGTTTTTGCAACTCTTGATTTTCTGCCTTAGCTAAAGCCTTTTCCTTTTCAGCTGCTTGCACATTCTCGGCAGTGCGCGAGAGATCGGAATGTTGCTTGGAACGCTGTTGTAGTTCGGTTTTAACAGCATCGAAACTTCTTTGTAGCGTATTCAGTTTCTGTTGGGTGTCGTCTAGTTTACTGCGCAATTGGGAGTTATCAGAGTTTAGTCTTTGATTTTCCGAGGTCATTTTATGGACGGCTTCTATTTGTGTTCTCTCGACTTCTTCTTTAGCCGAGAGTGTCTTTTTCAAACGTTCCACCTCTTCGTGTGTTAAAGACAATTGATCTTTAAAGGATTTCAATTGGTTGTCGGAAGTTTTCTCTTTAGCTCTTAGCTTTTTAATAATATTTGATTGTTGTAGGATTTCCTTGGCCAGTTTTTCACCCTCTTGCCTTAGTTCCAAGACCATATTTTGACTTTCTGTTAGGGCGTCGTTTAAATCACTTTTAGGTATTTTCGCTTCTAAATCTTTTACTTTCGTTCGCAATGTATCACGTTCTCGTATACAGTTTTGGAATTTCTTTTCAAGTGACGACACACGTTTCGTATATTCTTCGGAAGATTGCAAATTGTTGCTGTTAACCAAAGCCTGTAGCTCATTATTACGATCTTGTAATTCGGCATTTTGTCTTTCAGACTGCAGTAGACGCAATTCTCTTGCCTCCACTATGCTATTTAATTCCGAGATACGTTTTAAAAGTTTCTCTATTTCATCTTCAGATTGTGAATCCATCGAAAGTATGGATATTTCCGAAGGTTCACGGCAATGTCCTTTGCGACTGGTTAATAATGAATTATTGGCAGCCATGGGTGGTAAGGAAATGTTTGTATTCTCGGTTTTCTTGTCATCTTTTAAAGGACTGGTACGTGTGGTAGTGCTAGCCGTACTTGATGCATCACCATTAGGATTAGAAATGATTTCAATATCCGATGAAGTGGCTGTTTCCATTTCATCATTGGAATTAGGCGGTGAGGTGTCACTTTTACTACTACGTGAAATTTTCTTTATAAGCTGAGAGTTTGTGGCATTAACTCCACTTGCGGGCGAATGCAGTTGTACATCTTCAAAGCTTTGCGTCGAGTCAGAATCTATAGTTTGAAGTTCATATGGCACCATTTCCATGGATTGTAAAAGTTTATTACTAGCAGTACTGCTGTCCATAACCGTAAAGGTTCTTTGGGTGGTGTCTGAAAACAAAGTAATATTTGTAATTGTTTTTCTTCTATCTAAAGGGCAAAATATGATTTTTACCTTCCATACTTTCCACCAAAGTTTTTGTATCGAAATTTCCAGAATCATCTAGGTTGGTATTTTCCATTTCCAGCACATTAATTTCATTTTCCAAACCTGCATCACTTGATCTACCAATTATAACAATACTATCGGATGTAGCCGTGGCTGGCAATACACGCTCGGATTCTGAGGTCATCATGTCACTGGTGGCGGTTATTAATTCCACCGATTCAGAAATATCAGTAGTTTCATCCGAGCAGGGTGATATTTGAGGAGGTGATAAGACATCTACGGATTCCAAGGTGGAAGCCACCGAAGGTCTCTTGTTGTCCGGCATATCCACTGCTACGACAGTAGCTTTTTCTAAACCGGAGGCAGTGGCTGCTAAAGCTTCTATCTCTTTAGTAACTTCGCCTACTTTTGGTGGTGTAGTTATCATTTCCTTTTGCTCTATTTCTTTCAGAAATGTTTCGGCTGACAAATCTGGTGATGACGCAGAAACTTGCATAGCGCTTTGTTCCGTATCACTAGGTTTTGCATCATCGGCACTTTCCGAACGATTAGCGGCTCCGGGAAATCTTTTTACATTACCTGTTACTTCCGTCGTTATAGTTCCAGCTATACTACCATCTAGAGCATTTTCCCCTACTAAACCTGCAGAAATACTACCATCCAATTCATCTTCTTGTATGTCAAGCACTTTGTCGATTTTCTTCTGGGCTTCTTTCAAAGCTGTCTTTGCCAAACTGGCAAAACTTTTTGTATCAAACCAACTCATATTTGTATAACTACACTTTTTAAGCAATCCACTAACATTATTTTTAATTAATTTAATCTGAAATTTTAACAAAAATCACTGCAAAAATTTCTTTATTTACGTATTCAACGTCATTTTTTCACTGTTTTCTGTTTTTTTTTTTTTTATTTTCTTCTTTTTTATTGTTCTTAGACACACAGTTGTATAAAAAGAAATGTTGAAGAAAAAATACTACTATTTAATATGTTTTATGGAAAAAGTACAAAATATAGGTACTATTTTCATCCCTTATACGTCCAAATATCCAAAAAGTACTAAATGTGTATTTTATTTTTTTCGAGTTACTAATGAAATAAAAATTTTATTCCCATGTTTTCTGTTTTAAAAGATATATGGGGTGTAAAAAATGAACTAAAATACAATTTTTATCAGTTTACTTCCTAAATCACATGAAAAAAGTGATTTTATTCTTTATTCGATATGAGATTTTAGTTTGGCATGTCTGTTTATGTGCGATTAAACAAGTTTTAATTTAATAAAATTAAGCATGATTATACTTTTAGATAAATAAATAAAAGTTTTTTCTCTCAGTGTATGAGGAAAAAACTTCTCTCAGAACTATTGAGAGAAAGCATGTGTTAATGTAAGCAATTTGTCAACGACGTTGTCACAGCTCCAGTGGCGCAATTGGTTAGCGCACGGTACTTATAATCAGTAACTTGTGAGCAATGCCGGGGTTGTGAGTTCGAGCCTCACCTGGAGCATGTTTTTTTTATATTTTTTTTTAAATAAAGTTTATTAAAAATAAAATATTTAAAATGTTGCAATAACTCATTCCCATACACCAACCCCACAAAATATGTAAACAATAACAATAAATAAATTAACGCAAATTTATATTCTCAATGGTTTTATTTTTAATATAATTAAAAAAAAAATAATGTTAAAATTAAGCAGTAAAGGTGGTTAAACATAAAAAAGAAAATAATTTACCAAAAATATATATATTGAATATTGAAAAACTTCTTTAAATGTTGTTTAGATTATTAAAGGAAAAACAAAATTACATAATTTGTTTCTATATATTTTGAATAGTAAACTGTTGAAAAACACTCGGTAGTTAATAAAAGAAATTAAGAGGCATACTTCACTGTCCAACCACACACATACACCAAAAATTATGTCCACAACCATAACACAGCAACATCACAACGTCGCCTTTCATGTCTGCTAACTCATGAATAATTATCATTCCATCATCATCAATAACTTTCTCTACGCCGTCTCTTCCATAACGAATGCAAAGCGAGTCGAAGTTTTGTTTTAAAATTACTACTGGCTGACTGACTGAGTGACAACTAAAAGGGTCGGTTGTCTAGATGTTACATATTTAACCTGCAATGCAAAACAAAACCTTTTTGAGAGAAATTAATTAACTTGTAAGTGGGGGGCTATCTAAGTCCACAGTTATTTTACCTAGAATGGTTGTCGTTCTAATAACCGGTCTTTTTTGTTTGTAGATTAATGTTTGTTTGATGTTGCATGTTGTTGTGGTTCTGAGAATCATTTTGGTTTTAAAATTCTATTTAATATGATTTAATTTGTTTGCAAAAGCCTTAACCATGCTCCTTGCCGTGGGGAGCTGTTGCCCGTAACAAACTACACCCAAGGAGTCCAACCTTCATATAAAGAAGCTAGATTTTCTTCACTAGTAGCTTCGCGTATTACAAAGTCCACCTGTTCGGCAACAGAGCTGCGGCGATTATGATCGGGATCTCGTCCCTCCAATTTCATGCGTATACGTTTCCAAACGGAAACGGCATAAGCATTACGTTTCTGTTCGCCCACTTGACTGTTGATAACTGTAAGGAAAATATATACATAAATACTTTTGTTAATTATAAATTTCCTTTTTCTTAATTACCCTCTTTATTAGCGAGATCATTTTGTGAAGCTGTTTTTATAGGCGAATCAGCACTGCCTTGTTGTTCACGTTCCGTATCCATTTGCATAAAACGTGTTAATAATTTATTTAAATCTTCATTATTTCTATGACATAAATCATGTAATTCTTTGATTTTCTCTTGCATTTGCTGTATTGCTGTTGAATCAAATACTCGGGAAAACAATTGTGCTTGTAATTCATTTAGTTTAGCATGTAGCAGTTTTAAAGACTGTTGTATATCTCTCAGATCCTGGCATAATTCTTCACTATCAGTTTTGGTGGTTTGTTTGCACAGTTTTGTTAACATTTTTAATAGTTGACGTAAATCCAAACGTAATGTGGAATTCAAAAGGGGCTTAAAGGAGAGAAAATTTAAATTATTGGCACAAGCAAATTAAAAATTTGATCTCTTAGTGAAATTGATTTCGGAAGAAATGTTCGTTTTTATTTCAATGAAGAAGCTAAAATAAATATGTAATCTACTTTAAATGACTTACCTGCATTTGTTGACCATCTGACACCAAAATATTTTGCATGGTTTGATCTTCCTTCTCCATATCACTGATTTTCTTCTGAACACTAAAGATCATTTCATCCAATAAACCCGAAACATTTTCTATCCAATATTGATCTATTTTATCCTCCGGATCTAAAAGCTGTACCAAATTACGTTCCACTACGGTAATAGACGATTCACTTTGCAGCCATTCCTGTCTTACATCAGCAAACAGCTTTAGTAAATTCTCAAATGATTGTTCATCTGAACACATTTCAAATTGCAACAGTACTGCCGAATATTCGGACAAACTAATGCACAAATTCAAAAAGAATTGATAACGCTGATTGATAAAGTTAATGGCATCATCAAATTGCTGCTGTTTCATTATCAAATCATCACTAGATGTCAATGATTGTATGAGATCTTTAAAAGAGTGACGATGCAATTCCAAATCAGCTTGAATTTTTAACATTGTCGACTTCCAAACCACCAAAACTTGATAGATTTTATGAAGTCTAGTTAAAAATTCCTGCTTGCTGGTAATAAATGCGTGTGCATCGTTTAACTCCTTCAAGTGTGATTCGTTTAACCAATAATAAGCGGTGGTTATCAATTGATATTCCTCCAGCAATTTAGAATGATGTATTACCACAAAATCATCACTTAATATTAGTGATTCATGTTGTAAAGCCACATATAGATTTCCACACAATAAATCGGCATTTGATAAATCAATTTCATTAACTGTTTCCAGCGGTATTAGAGTGCTTGTTATATTGTGATTTATGCTTTGAATGGCATACGATAATAAACCTTCAAAGAGTGTAGATTGTATGGTAAACACTAGGTCATCAAGGGCATAACGTATTTTACGTATATCATAAATATTATTGATATCGTTCGTTTTAAATGATTCAATACTATGCCTCAGATTTCCTACTAAAGTTATTTTCAAATCAGTGCTTAGTTTTTGTGTAAAATTACTGATATTGATGTTCCAAGTTGAAAGCTAATGGTATAATAAAAATACGTTAAATTAAAATAGTTTGATCGTAAACTTTGCTTACCTCTAGCAGCTCATTAGGTGCGACTTCCAGTATGTATAAAATTTTATCTTGCAACATTTTTAGTGAAATTTCTAATTTTCCTACTGCTGCATCAATATTCTTAAATATGTTATTTAATTGTGCATGTTTTTCCAGGATTTCATTATTCATGTTACTGTCAAAATTATTTAAAACATCTTGCAGTTCTATATTGTCATCCATCATGAAAATACTAAATAGTTTACCAATCACAGCTTCCATAGTTTCTCTGAGGAAACAAATAGCTTCTAGAGAAGTTATAAGCAAATGTAGAATTTCATTGTTGGGCAGTGGATTATTGTAGGTGGTATATATTGAGCTGATAAAGGTGTTGATTAATTGCAGGAAACTATGTTGTTTATTTGGCAAAAAGTAATCACGATTTTGTTTTAGACTTTGCTCATGGTGGTGGAATACTTGTGATGCTTGTAGTATATGACGCAGCATACATACTATAAGGATTTGGCTGTTGTAGGAGGGATTAAGCGATACAAATTCATTGATGGCATTTAAAGCAAGCGAACTGTCAATGATCTGAAAAGGAAATAAAACAGGTTTGAAAATAAAAGCTAAAGAGAGAAACCAAACTAATTCGAATGATAGACTAAGTTATCGAAATTTAGTCACTCAAATTAGGTCCCCCCTGAATTAAAAAATATTTGGAGTGATTTTTCAAATATGACCTTGAATTTTTGCATTTAATTTCAAGTTCAATAAAATTTTGTAAATTTCTTACCGGTTGCTGTTTATGTTCATCCAAAATTTGTTTCGCCTGCACTATGTTCTTTTGCAAATCAATCGATATCATTTTCATGCACTCGAAATACTGACAGCAATGTTCTATATTACACTCTACTATACCAGCATCATTCGATTTCTCCTCAATTCCCATTAGATTGGCAAAATTTCTCTTGTACTTCATCAAACGATAATTTTGCAATTGTGAACGTGGATAAAATTGCATAACACGACTGTAAAACGTTAATAGATCACGACATTCTAAAGCCGAACGTTGAGTTTGTATAAAGGTATTTTCCATTTCATGTCTATTAAACTTTGCTTGCACATAGACATTATTCCAATTGTTATCGATTAGTAAATCTTTAATTACATCAAATTCACTTTCATTATGATCTACTATATCATTTCCTTTAGGATTTACTTCTATGTTATGCATTGCCTCGGGATTTGTTATGATATTAAAATAGGTTAAGAGTAATAAATCAAGTTCATTGCTAGTTTTCTGTACCATAAGCTTGATTTTGTTATAGTTCTCCAGATCATGTTTGTAGATATTATAGCGTTGAATGAAGGCATGACTGGTTTGTGCTGAGCCCAGAGCTTCTAATTCTCTAACCATTGCTTGTTGTTTGGTAAAGTTGTCACGTTCCTGTTCTAATTGTAATATATTTTTACGATAGTCTAAAACATTTTGAAGATGTAAGTCCAATTCATTTAGTTGAACATCGAAGTCATTCCTGAAAAAAAGTTTTTTTTTTTTATTATAAAATAAAAAAATTGTTTAATTTTTATTAGCTCTTACTTGTATTTCATCCAGGTTGGTTTAATTTCCGTTATTCTTAAGGCCATAGTTTGCCTTGATAAATCCACTTCCTGTTTTTTATTATTGTATAGACTTTTAGGACTTAAATGTTGTGCCGTTGTATTAGTATCCAATGATGCTATAATATTTGCCGCACTATGTGCTGTTGTTCTTCTTGAAACTGTGGTTGTACCATCATCACTTACCGTCCAATCTACTAAGGGATCATATACAAATGCCTCCAGTAAGGTTAATAGTGTTTCACGTTCTTTACGCAATATTTTTAAAACATGCGTACAGGCCAAACGGAAAGCTCCCTGAAAAGTCAAAGAAAATAATTTTAAGAGATTTTAAAAAGGTTTTCAAATTGCATTACACTTCAGTTCCAGAAAAAATTTTAGAATTTGCTCTAAATAAACTTGTTTTAGAACGGGTGCAAATATAACCAATTACGATTTTTCAAGATTTTGCCAATACTTCTAAAACTCGTTCTGTAGAACATTGTTGTGTTTTCAAAGTGTCAAAAAATCATTACTTTGACATTATATACACATTGGTAACACAGCAGGTCATACAAGTTCCGAAACAACTTTTTGGAACCAGATTCTTTAAAACATTCCTATGGTTCTAGAAACTTTCCATAAAACGAGTGTAAACTCCATAATGCTTCTTCAGAACAAAATCAAAAGCCGAAAATTTCAAACAACAACAAACTTCATGCATTCTAAAACTAGTTCCTGGATATTAATGTTATTTAACTTATTAAAAATCTTAAACTTAAAGGTGTGTTTAAAATTAATGACAGAACTTTATTAAATATATATGTATGTATGTATGTAAATTAACCATCTCTAAATAAATATTTGCCGTAACTTGGTAAATTACATGTTTAAATATTAATTAAAAATTTGAATGTATTCTTTACTAGATAAAAATCAATCACAAATTCAAAATAAATCAAAAACTTGTTTATAATCTTAACATCTCTTAAGTTTATATAGAAGTAAATGCTGCCTGATACAATGGAATTTTAAAGAAATATAAAAATCAAATACTCAAACTATTTATGAATAAAATTATAAAAAAAAAAACACCAGACGCAAGTTCTCTGAAATCTATTGATAAGCTAGCGCTATTCAAAGTAATTATGTTATTTTCTCTATTCGTTAAGTTCAAAGTATAATATCCAATAAAACAATTTAAACAAATTAACTTTACTAGCTACAATGACTTAACAATTTAATGTCTAGCTTGTTTTATGGTTTTTGGCGTATTGTTTATAAAGAATTAGTCAGTGCTTAATAAAAAAAATTTTCTATTTAATTCATAATGATTAGAAAATTTGTAATTAAATTTTTAGATTTTTTAGACAACAATCTAAACTAATTAATAAAATTAACGTTTTATTTTAAATATTAATTGAAGTGTATAGAATTTGTTGTATAGAAAACATCTATTATTTTCATTAAATATTTTTTTAATAATAGGTACACTTAAAAGGGCTTGATAGATTGTAAAGATTTTATTATATTAGTATTTTATAAGTATTATTTTTATTATTAATATAATACACCATGACATTCCCTAAAAGGTGGCCTATAGAAATCATGAACGTAGTTGCTGAGGGGGATATTTTTGTAAGATGTGTTAATTTTGTTTATGTATTTCAAACTACCGTACTACTACCAATCGTACACATTTAATCCATTTTAAAAATCCTGTATCTCATTATTTTACTAGACCTGTTTGGAACCCAGATTTTACAAAAGACAAATAAGCTACGCTACTGTTTTTTCCCACAGCAAAATGTATACTTTTGTAAACAATAACATCATAAACAACAATTATATTTTATACACATACCTACATTCAAACATTTGTATATAAAAGCAATTAATATACACTAATGTTTAACTAAGTAGAAATGATATAATATAATGGGAAACATACTTCTAGAAATATGATCTAAAGTTAATTGCTTCAAAACCTTCGGTGTCTCCTTTCATATCTTGGTCGAAGGTCCGTACGGTGCAAAAACTCAAATATTTCAGAGATATATGTATGTACCTCGAATCTTCAATTGTCAATCAAAAGGTCAGAATAATTATGAACAAATCTTTTATCCTACTTATACACCTCATTCTTCAGTGACATTCATTAGAGATAAATATTTTAATGCCGGGCGTATCCATCTTGTTAAACCGAAAAAAATGGATAAAGATTCTAACTGGGCACTGCTCAGTTAGAACCTTTGTCAGTAAGTGGGACTAGTATACCGGACTATTGCAGGTTATGCGAAGATGAGGAGGAAATAGAGACGATCGAGCATATTATTTTCCAATGTCCTAGGATACAGGCTGAAATGCCTAGGAAACAGGTTCCACGGCGAAATGTGAGAAATTGCGGGACTTAACCCTCGCAGTCTACTAGGTTTTGTCAAGGGAATTAGTAACTTCTTTCAGAAAGCCCAGTCTCTCTTATTTATTTATACTTTAGGGTGAGAACTTGACAAATATTATAGGTTGTATTCCCTTGGGAATGCACCCGTTTTCCATTCATCTATCCTTTTTACTGATCTTCTTGCTTTCTTGTCTTGTTATAGTGTTCTTTGTTTCTCTGTTATTCACTCCTTGAAAGGAACCACAATGGACCTTATGGTCTTCGATATACACAGTTTTATGGTGTATAACTCTTCTTAACCTATACCTAACATGGACTAGAATTACGCTACTGCTGTGCAACTGTTTACAACAGAGTTTCCAAGTAGGGACGATAAGATTGAATCCGATAAACAGTTTAAGAGGATCCAAGATTAAAACTGGCACGGTTGCCTATATAGCTGCTATTAAAATAAAAACTCATTAGGACTCCCTGACGAATGTAGTGTCTTCAAAGCGGAGATTCTTGATAGCGACGGAACTGGTCTGTCTTGACAATTAATCGTTATTGAGAAGGTAAAAAAAAAGATTGAGCACATAATGTAACATAATCCTAGAATACAGAGTCTCAGATAAAATTGTTTTCATGACGAACATGGAAAATATTGCACTAGGTTTTATCTGAGGAATTAGCTGTTTTTCCGGTTGGGGTATAGGATATAAAGAATTTCAGAACCCATTGGACCTGGCTCTTCTTCCACTCTTATCACTCTTATATTATTTTTAATATCAATTGTTACTTAAATTAAAAAATCATTGGATTTCCTTCTTTGTCAGTAACTTTTTTAACTATTTGAATGAAATCAATTGCACTAATTTTTTTATAGTCAATATTAAAATAATACTTCTAATTAGCTGAGCACAACTGTTAAAACGTTGTTATTTATATTAGGGTGATACAAAATATTTTTTCTAATATGTATTATATTAAACAAGCATGATTTTTATTATAAGTTTTTGGATTATTTTTTAAATTTAAATGTTCCGAACGTACATGTATCAAAAGAAATGTCTTTCAAACATCATTCTTTTGATATACCTTTTGACTATGTAATATTGCTGATATCTTCGTTAATTACAGATTTTTCTGATTTTCAGCAGCAAACCTCTGGAAAACATATGTATAGGATTATTGAAGATTTGGATCCCAAAGATATCAGGGGTCTTGAGAAATTAATTTTTAACAAAGAGACGGACTTCGCTAAATTCAAAAATGTTTAAATATCGCTTAAGGTTCACCCTATTGTATATACTTCTTAAATATTATTAAACAAACACATAAAAATTATTAATGACATGCAGATAACATGACAGTAGAAGAGTGTTTTCTAAACGTACAATACTACATGTGTTTTCTGAGGTTTCGGGGATTGTTTTTTGTGTTAATATAAATATGTATATTGTTGCTATTGTTTTACTGTTTACAATATATTGTTTATATTGCTGTTAGATATGATATTTACATACAAGTATTTATAACAAATGCAGTTACTTTTTTCACCAATTTAGATATATATTTTTTTTTTTGGGGAAAGATTATTGTTTTTGTTGTTGTTGTTGTTATCAGTTTTAGCACTCACAGTTGGTCAAATATCCCAAACGAAGTTACATTTTTTGTTTAGTTGTTGTTATGTATTTGAATTTTTATCACAGTATTTCAGAGTTAGTATGAAAGAGTATGTGTTAAAATGTATAAAAAAAAAACTGTTTGTGTGTTGTGAACTTTTGTATTCTATGAACAAAGTACCGACAGGAGGAAAAACAAACAAAAAAAAAATAAAAATCTAACTAAACTAGGGATAAAGACTCATAAAGAAAGTCAGTGCGTTTTTTTAGCAGCATAAAAAACACACAAAAAAATAGAAAAATTCGCCCACACTAAAAAGAGTTATAAACTAATGTAAATATGTATAGTACATATGCACAGTTAGTATGTACAATAAATATACAACAACGCTATCATACATTCACACACAATATTATTAATAATAATCATAAAATCACAAAATATAGAAAACACAAAAATAATAACAGCATTTAGATATTTTAGTTTAAATCATAGTCAATATTCAATCAGTTTAACAACGAATAAGTTGATATTTTTCTAATAAAGCGGCTCTAGTCTTCACAAAAAATAATAAAAAAAACAAATAAAAAATTAATTAAAAAAAACAAACCAAAATAAATAATGAAATAAATTATTTTCAAACACACAAGCGAATTAACTGGCGTTTTAACAAAATGTCGTACCAACAGTTTTACTTAAATAAATAATATTAAAAACAAACTAAAATAAAATATATAAAAAAAATTATAAAATTAATTTTCAAACAATATGCTATGGAGTTTAACATAATTGATTTAACTACCACACCATCAATTACAACAACAGCAAATTCTTTTGTGATTAATAATAGTTTAATAAATGTCGATCCTATCGTTGCTGTTGCGGATTTATGTTGGGGCACCATTCTATGGGCCTTTACCAATGTTATACTATTAATATGCATTTTAGGCGGTAATGCTTTAACAATTATAGCAGTGCGTACCTGTCGCCGTTTACGTTGTCTTATATCGAATATGTTCATATGTTCTTTGGCCGTTTCGGATTTTATTGTCGGTTTAAGTTTGCCCTATCATTTGGCCTTTTATTTGGGCTCAAATTGGGGCCGTGTACATGAATTGTGTCTTATACGTTTCTTTTTGATTATATTCGCCTGCTGTGTATCAATTCTAACGTTGATAGCAATATCGATTGATCGTTATATTGCAATCGTTTATCCACTACATTATAGAAGGTAAGTTTATTTGCACTTTCGAGGGGATGGGAAAAAATAAAAAAATAACAACTGAACAGTGACAAAGTGTTTGGAAAAGTTATTGTTTGATTGTGCAGTGTGTGATTGGAGTATTTTTACAGGTGTGATGGTATTCACGAATGCATTATAATAATGTTAGCGATAGTTTTTTTTTGGATACAGCAACTTCCTGTTAAAAGATTTTTAATTAATTTGGAAAATTCGAATAGAAAATTCGTTGAAAATTTTTTCCTTAATAAAGAAATATCTAATATATTGTATAAATATATTTATAGACACTTTTTCTGAAAGATTTCCCTAAAGAATTTTTAAAATTTTCTTTTGAAAATTGGTAATTTTGAGGAATTTAAATAGATTTTAAAAATTAAAAATAGTCAACGATTAGAAATTTTAAATCCAAATTTTGCAAGTTCAAAGTTGTGAGGTATTTTTTAAGTGAAACTAAACTTTTTTTAAACGAAATAGAACAAATAACTTACGAAAAATCAATAAAATGTTAATTGTATTCGTAGGAATAGGGTATGGCAATTAAAAATTATATTGGACAGATATCCACAAAGATCCACATGTATATCTATAATATTTAGTCTGATTCCATTCATTACTTCACAGATTTTTAGTTTCAAGTTTGTAATCGATTTAAGAAATAAGTTCTTGTTGAAAATCCCTTTAGAAACCTACGATATCAATAACTTTCATTCAATGAGTTTAAGTTTCTAGAAAAAGACCTCCAGAATGCTATCACAATCAAGTGATGTTACTAGAAATTTCAACGTGATGGGATTTGTCGTACGATATGAAAATATATTTGATATTTATCTGATTGTATCCTTGAATGCACGATCTCAAAAATATCCAATCTGAATGAGAATTTATTAGCTTTTTGTAGGTTGATTTTGAACAAGAAATTCTTATTTTCACCTTTTCAAGATGTTGAATTTTCAATGATGTTGATGAATGTTCACTGAATACAGCTTCAAAATTGACTAAAAATTGATTCAAAGTGTTGGTCATCGTTTGTAATCTTTTCACTTATTTCTAGTAAAACATGAATTCCCTGCCAAGAGCGCAAAAACGACTCAGGTCAACTTTGGATACTCTGTTTTAAAATTAAGAATTACGTATCCATCGAAACAAATAGTAGTTCGACTAAACCTCCATTTTCTAAAGAGTTATTAAAATTTGGCAGTGTTGGAATACTTGGTTCGTTCACTTCAAAAGAATCAATTATATTGGGTACGGAGGTAGACTTGATCCGCTGGCCTGATTTAAGCAGATCCTAATAAATGCGTGCTGATTAACGTATCGAACCAAATGATTTTTTGAGCTTAGTATTGCCCAAATGGATTCTTTTGTCATAGCTGGCAATGATTCAATTAATTTTGGGCTTGTAAAGTCGTCATTTAACCTTTCTCGGCTTCAACGCGATTAATTCAAGTTCTTTTTGAGTTTGACAATAATATTTATGGAGTAATTTCTCTATTCATAATCTTTGATCATTCAGAATTCTTTATCTTCGGTGGTAATAGATTTGCACAACACTAATAGTAAGGTTAGGATGGACTATTTAGATAGAAAAAACATGAAATGTTTTAATTTATATTTGATGATTACTTAAGTTTGTGAAGTAAAATGTTCAAAAGTTTTAATGTACCGCATCAATGAAATGCGACTGTTTAAAAGTGAATTTTACTCAGAAACTTTAAAAATATACATATTTTCAATTTTTCACATTTTGACTGAAATATATATTGTTTATTTACCTGTAAAATGGGAATTGTGGCCCATTGCGCTTTGGTTAGTTTGTTTGATCAATTATTCAGATATACTATTACACAGTACATTAAATATTGAAGAGAGACGGAAGTTTATTGTCAAAAACTTTTTACGTAAGAATGCAAATGATTGCGTAAAATGTGTGTATGTAAGTTTCGCAACAAACACACGTGGGTTTCCTCCGTTGATACCAAGAAATTGTTATTTGTTTTCTAGCGTCGAATACGCTTATTACACATATCAAACTGAATGATAAGGAAGTTTAATGTTTCAGGAATTTTGTAACGAAACGAATGATTTATTCATCCTTAAAATCTTTTCAGATATATGACACGACGAGTGGCCATATGTATAATAGCTTTCAATTGGTCTATAGGTGCTACGGTGGCAACAGTACCTATGTTTTGGAATAACTGGAATACGGCCTTTCAATGTGAGTTCGATGAGGTATTGCCACCTTGGTATATGGCCGGCATTATAACGCCAGGATTTACAATTATATGGATGTTAATGTTATTTATGTATTGGCGCATAATGAAAGAAGCCTCAAGACAAGCTAAACAATTGAAAAATCCCAGAGGAAAAAGATCATCAAATTATTTGCAACCAGATTGGAAATCTGTACAGGTGAGTATTTTTTACATAAATATCCTTTAAAAGAATAAAAATATAACAAAATAAATTCTATTTTTCTAGATTGTGGTCTTCATTATGGGTTGTTTTTCCATCTGTTGGCTGCCCTACTTCATAGTTGCCTGTTCTCAAATATTTAAAATCTACAATATAACACCTTTACTATATAAAGCAACATTTTCATTAGCCATGACCAATTCAGCCCTTAATCCTGTTATATATGCATGGAAAAATTCAAATTTTCGTAAAGCATTCCTACGTCTATTGCATTGTAAATCTCCCAATTGTTATCAGACATCACCAGAGTTTAGTAAAGACTCGCCGATGTCACAAAAACGTTGTTCCCGGAATGATTCGCCAATAGCAAATAAAAGATGTTCCATATCAAGTGCTGATATACCTATAAATCATAATAATGTTGATGAGTGTGCGATTAGTGGAGCTGATGTTGAAGAGTGTGTGATTAACACGAGTACGTTGCAAATCAAAACAGAACGTTTGCCTAAAATTTATACAGTTTCGATGTCAACAACATCGGATTGTTTATCAATGCATTGAAAATAAATAGAAAACAAAAAATGCATACAAATAAAGGGAGGAAGCCGTGGATGAGAGAGCGAAGAGAAATTTAGTTTTTAATAAAGACATAGCAATGTAATAAATGTTTTTTGTATTAAAAAAAAATATTTTTTTTACATGGGTCAGTAAGTCGATGGATTTGTATTTTTAACCATGGATGGTAAAAACTGCTAACTGATTCGTAATTTTATGGAAGTTGTTTAAATTGGAACACTACAAAAAGTCTTTGTCTGATTTGAAGACAATAATTATCAAGTATTCAAAGTATCTACATTAGTATAGTCTATAATCTGGACTATAGTATAATCTATAATCTGGACTAAAGTGAATACTATAGTGAAGACTATAGTTTAGTCTATAGTCTGAACTATATCCTAGTTTATAGTCTGGAATATAGTCTAGTCTTTAGTCTGGAATACAGTCTAGTCTATAGTCTAGTCTGGAAATTTCATTCGAAAATTTAGTTGAAACTAGAAATTCAAAATTCCACAAGAAATTTAAGATTAAAATTTCAATAGAAATTCAACTGAAATTCAAAATTTTATAAAATAACTATAAATAAATTCAATTGCACTCACCTCAGTTCCCACCAATCCTAAAGCATCCTTAAGATTTTGAGTCATACGGAAGGGTACACGCTCTGGTACACGCAAAGTTTTACCTTTCTCGAAACAAACACTATAATCGATATGTAAAATTTCTCCAGTAGCCAATTTAATAAGAACATTATCCAAATGACGATCTCCCAATCCAATGACATAACCGATAATAGACATAACAGCCAATGACATGGAATAACGACGTACAGATTTGCGCCACTCGACAGCATTAGCAGAATAACACCAAATTTCCTTGGATAACAAATCTTTGGGTGTTTCATTGGAAAGTTCTTTAAGCACACGTTTCAAAACACTCATGGGCCATTGTCTACGAGGATCGGTAACTTTGAGATTACATTCCGCTAGTAGAGGTGTTAATTTATTGTAAAATAATTCAGAGGGTCTAGTAGCATTTGCCGCCACGGGGCTTTGTTGTATTTGTTCTTGTCCTTTAGCCGAGGATTGACGTTCCTTTTGCTGCTGCTTAAGTAAAGCATCACGCTGTTGCCATTTCTTGTAAATGGCAAAAAGAGGAGAGCAATTGTCCACCCATCTTATAAGACCTGAACGTGAGCCTAAAGGTATAACCGAATAATGATTGGCTTTGAAACAATCTGTTTTTGCTTTCGAGCCATAGGAACGTGCCATCATGGAATTAGATATGGATAAAAATTGCATAATACGTTCATCCAAGTGTAAATCTTCTTGTCCCTTAAACAGATACGTATAACGTTGACCATTACTGCCATAAAAGGAAAGCTTTTTAGGTTTAGTTTTGGTGGATATAAATATCAGAGCCGTGGCATCCACAGATTTTATATAAACCGCTGGCTGTTCATATGTATCCACACCAGGCATTGCTATAGTGGTATTATGCATATTGGCCAAAACAGGACTAATTTCTGATATACGTAACGTGGAGGAATTGCCTCTTAAAGGTCTTTGCTGGAATATATTATAGAGTTGTTTAATTTTCTGCCAATATTCTGAGGGTTTGCTTTCCTCTATGTTTTTCTCTAGATCCTTTAATACTGCCTCAATATAGCTACCAAAACGTTCTTGGAAACTGCGTTCATAATTAGTTTCTGGTTCTTTTTCGGTTATAGCTGTGATTTGTTTAAAGTCCGATAGCAAATGTTGTCTGAAAACTTCATATTTAGCTTGCTTTAGTTCAGAGTTATTGGATTTTTTCGCCTCAGCATCAAGAGCATTGTAGAGTGGGGAATATTCTGCATAGAGTTGTGACAAACTGTGTATCCAATATTCATCCCATAGTAGTGTAATGCGTCTTAGTTCTTTTACTAATAGTTGTACTTGTAATACAGTTTCGGGTGCTTGTTCGGCTAAAGAATTGAGAAGAGTTCCAAAGCAATTACTTAACTGCACTTGGGTGTCAGCATTATTACGATGTTTAAGTTCTTGTTGGGCACCCACTACTGCTGGGAATATGATGAGTTGAGGTTGATTGACAGCCAAACGACATAATAATTCTGCTAAACTTTGCCTTACATAGGGCTCATGATGATTGAGTCTACTGAACAGTTGTGGTACAATCACTTTCCAAGGTCTTAGGGGAGTATTTCGTAAACCTTCCTCAAGAACATCCTAGAAAATGAAAAGAAATTAAAAATTTTATACTTTTATTAAAATTTTTTCGAAAATGAAAAAAAAAACGAATTTTTGATTATTTTTTTAAATTTCGAAAATTTATTCCCCAAATGATTAAAATATGAGCAAAATTCCATATTTTCGGATATATCTCGATTATTACCTCCGAACATAAAATTTTTTATCAAAACACTCTGCAGTTACCTTAACCAAGTGACATTTAATAATGAGGAAATTCTTATTGTTTTGTATGTTTTGCTTTTTTCCTGTTTTCCTATTTTAGGTTGCCTACTCTAAGTAGGAATTGAACTCGAGCCCTGAATACTATTTTATTCATGAAAAATAACATAATCTCTGACTTACCTGTAAACCAATGGCATGCTTAACAATCAAACGCAGCAGTCTCAAAGTTGTAGTGACAAAAGTACAATCCTCCACTTCATTATTGTCGGAATTAGCAACATCTGACTTTTTCGCAACACTCTCACTCTCAATGGCCAAATATTTGAAATATGCTCTCGTAGCTTCTTCATAAAAACCATAGACACCCTTTTGAGCCTGACGCCAAATCGTAAGAATACCATTTAATTGTTCCACATTAAGAGAACAAACATTTTTCAATTCCAATTCCAAAATTTCAGTAGTATTTTCTGTTGTATTTGAATCCAAATCTTCGGTATTGTCATAATTCATAGCATTTAAAATGTGATTATTTAGAACATCTACAACTTGCTGTATAGAATCAGCATCGAATTTATCTTTCAGTATATCCTGAATAGAAGCCACATTACGTTTGGTAAGTTTAAGATCTTTTAGATCATTAACAGAAACTGACGATGATTGTTCGGTGCTTTTGGTTTCCATAAGTTTTTTACCCCAACGATAGCACCAGTTGCCATAGGAAAACCAAGCTTCTCCTGAATTCTGTTTACATAGAATGCTGGCATTTAAAAGTTTACCAACAGCATATTCGGAGGAAGGTAACACATTAGCTTTTGCGCTGTCTGAATGAGCACAACAGGCTATTTCGGGCAATTGTTGTTGTAATTTTTGGAATTGTTGACCACTCGTTAGATTGGTATTATTCAAACGATGAATGGTTAACCAATCGGCCATGGTTAATAGCAGATTTGTTATAGATTCGGGGAAATAGGAAATGTTATCCTCTTTCTCTTGGCTTCGTTGCAGTTGTATGACTTCCGAACAACAGGCTGAACCTAATTCTAAAGCATCTGCTATGGAAGTGGTTTGAGCCTGTAAACATTTTACCAATTCCTCTATACCTTGCACTAAGACGGTATCATTATAATCCACATTTAATTCATTCATTTTCAACTGTTGAGCAATTTCATTAAGGGGTAGATTAATATGTTTCAATTTAAAGAATTGGCTGAGCAAAGATTGGCAGTAATTTAAGTTATTTTCTAAACGTGATTTAGAAGATAGATTTAACAAAAGTTCATATTGCTGTTTGCTCTCCTGTTGACCCTTTAACAAGGACCAATACAAACATTTGCTTAATAAAAGGGAAGACATTTTTGTATCCAAACAATTTGATTTGTATGAAATATTAATATTTTGTTGTAAATGTAGCTTTTGGGTAATATGGTTTAGAATCATTAATTCATTTAGTTGATTATTATTGAAGCCTGGCTCATAACTGCGTAATAAACCCTCACGTATGCCTTGTTGCACACTGTTTCTTACGGACTCATAAACCCCCTGCTTTAGGTCTGTAGAATTGGCATTTATTATACAGGAATCTTGTAGTTTTCTTAAAACTTCATAGTAAGAGTAAGTTTCTAATTTGGGAGTGTAATTAGTTTTCTCCTTGTTTGTTAACTCCTCGGGCCATTCGGTTAATTCTACCAGGGCTGTGGTTAATTCTTCATTTTGCCAGTTGTACTGTTGATATCCCACTGATTGATAGATATTTTCCATGATTTGTAAATGTTGTTTAGAATAAATAGTTTCTTGTGTTATGGCGGGTATCTCTGACCAACGGGCTGTGTGATAAAAACATTCTGTTAATTGTTTTTGTATAAATTCCTTCATGTAAGAGTCCATCGATTTGTTATTTTCATCATGTAGAGTATAGAGATAACCGGTGGCAGCCTTCTCTAAGTGACCACTGGCTTGTTCGGCTACATACTGTATCCATTCAAAACGTTTGCCATGTTTTGATTTTAACCAGGTTGTTATGCCGTAAAGTGTGTCTGATTCCCCACAATTGTAAAGAGCCCAGACTAAAGAGGTTACGGTACGATCGAGTAAAGCCAGATTGCTGTGGTTGGCCTCGATTTGTAAAATATTCTATAATTAAAAAAGACATGTTAAATTTATTGAAGTGCTTAAAATCTAGGGGTATTGACTCACCTCTGAATAACGTATCACCATTTCTGGTTCCATGCAATGTATTGAAATTAGATTAACAGCGGTACGTATGCGTTTAAACCATTCCCTGCAGGTGGGAGCATTAACACGAAAGAATGTTTTGGCTGGTTTTTCAGCTGGTAACATGGCATAGGCTGTACCCTCAGCGGCATTATAAATATGCTTTTCCAGGCACTCCAAAAAGCCCAACAACATGCGACAATTTTCTTGCACTTCCATAACATTTTGAAGATTTTTATAAGACAAAGGCAAACCCTCCTTTTCCGCTAAAAAGCGAGCATATTTCATTATAACCGCTTCTATGGCTAGGAAAGTTTCTTGCGGTTTACCCAAAGTTGTACGCAATTTGTGTTGTACACAATAACGGGCCGCCTCATATTGCAAATGATACGATAGCAGTTGTTGATTGTCCTGCACACTCTTTAGATATTCCACAAAATGTTCACGCTGCAAATTACAGGAACTCTTTTCAATTAATGAAGGATATAGAGCACTATTAATGTGAGCGTTAGGATCCAAAGATTCCAAAAATGTTTTAAAATATTTGGGTCTAAGACCATTAAAGCATGCGGACGATTTGTGCCATTGATATAAAGTAAAAAGTTTCTCCTTATTTTTGCCGTAAAATTGTTTATCATAGTTGGGAGTTAAACAAATTTCCAAGGGTAATTGGGACAGAATTTTACAGTAAGCAGCCGCTAGTTTTTTATCTGAACTCTCCACTATACAAAGAGCAATATCTCTTATATTGGACAATATACGTTCTGGAATCTGTGGATATGTGAGCAAAGATTCTATTATAGTTGAGCACATAAGAGGCTGTTTAACAACTGCCAATGTTATATTTTCGCATATATGCAAAAAATCCTTATTTTTTATTAATACTTCAAAGTCTTCCAAGCATTCTTGTAAAATATTCTCTAGCCATTTAAATATTTTCTCCGAAACATGCCACTTAAGTAATTCCCCTAGAAATTTTAAAATCTTGGCAAAATTTTCCGAAGAGGGAGAATCTTGATGTTGCTTTAGCAAACGTGAGGATTGACGAAAATTGTGATTTTTCATACAATGATCTATGATTAATTCCAATAAGGCTCGATGTAAAGTGGGATATTTACCCCAGAGCGCGTAATTTGAAGCCTGGCAATTCTTGATAAGTAATTCCAAAATCGAAGGCTTTAAGGCATACATGCCTATAATGGAAGAAGTCTGACAAGCCAAAGCTGTTAAGGCGGCCAAATAGAAATTTAATAACATTTCACATCTCATCATAGAGTCCGCGGTACCTTCGACAGTATTAAGTGAAGCCACAGTTTTATTAACATCTACCAGTATATGACGATAGGCTTCTTGCAGCAGCGGAACATTTTTTATTATCAATATTTCATGATAGATTTTCATTAATAATTTACAAGTTTTTAAACCACAGCTAAGTTTAATATCTTGCAATACTAGACAATCGGTGCCCATTAGTAGTGTAATAAAACTTAGCGGCAGCTGTGTGCGATATTGCCGTACAATATTTAAAACCATATAAAGAAAACTGGACTGTTGGTTGTCGTTAAAAGAGCTTAAATGTCTCAGTTGCAGCTGTATGATAGTTTCAAAAGCATTTAAATTTTCAACACTTCTATCGTAAAGTAAAATCATGCAATAGAACTCATTTAAATTGACCACAGTCTCTTCACTTAAAAGTGGAATCATATCGAAACAAATTTTCGCTACTTTATTAACAGCTTCTTTAGCGTTCGATAAAATATGGGCAGCTGTATCAAATTCATTAAGATTTACTCCTTTAGAGGCTAAAGCCTTAACAATTGAAGTGAAAGCTCCTATAAATGATCCCACACGTATTTCCGATTGTTGTCTTGTTACCGCCGTATCATCCTCCTCCGCTAAAATGTCTTCACGACAGGCCTCTATATCTTCTATAAACTGACCTAAAAGGCCGAAAGTGAAATCCAATTCATTGAGAAAATATTCGGCAAACTGTTGTAATACTTTGGAGCAGTGACGTTTAAGTTCTGCTGGCTGTTCGACCTCTAAATGCCAACCCACAATAATATCTACTATATCGGTAAAATGTCGCTGAAATGATGTTTTGTAATTTTTGGAAAATTCTGCAATAGTTTCACTTATTGATATGAAATTTTCCGATACTTCAGCGTTTTCGAGATATTCTTTGAGTAGTCCAAGTAGTCGTTCACTGTATGTTTTTAGATCTAGATTAACGGCATCACATCTGTTGGAAGGAGTGGGGAGAGAAATGTTTTATTAGAAGATAAAAGTTAATAGAAATATATAAACGAATTATGGGAATTATCAATAATTACCGATAATTTCGATTTTCCTTCCCAAAATCGAAAATATTTCTTTTCGCCGAAAATGAGTGATTTTTCACTAAAAATAAGACTACCCCAAAAATGTTATTCTTTACCAGACAATTTTATTTTTTGTTGAAAATTTTACTTCGTTGGATATTTGATTTTCGTCGTAAATTCCCAAATTTGCCAAAAATCCATCTTTTAGTTGAAAATGTTTGATTTATTTTATTTTTTCGAAATTCAACTTTTTATAAAAATCAACTTTAAAGAATGCTTCTTTTTCATCAAAAATTCAAATTATTATCAAATATTTGATATATCACCATAAATTCGACTTTCAACGAAAATTCGACTTTTCACCAAAATTTCACCTAAATTCGACCTTTAATTGAAAATATAAATTCTAACCGAAAATTCTTTTTTTCATGGATAATTCTACTATTTACTGAAAATTAGTTTTTCCAAAAATGTTTTTGAAAATTTAAATTTTTACCGGAAATTCGATTGAATATTCGATATTTCAGAAAAAATTTTAAATTTTTTGCTTTTCACCTAAAAATCGATATTTCACCAAAAATGTAACTTTTCACCGAAATCTCGATTTTTCATGAAAAATTCTTCTTTTCACTGAAAGTTCGATTTTTCACCAAAAGTTCTTCTTTTCATCGTATATTCGTTTTTTCAGAGATAATGGGAATTTTTATTGAAAAATCAACTTTTCATCAAAATTCGAAATTTTTCAAAATCAAAATTGAATTTTTTAACAGAAATTCGACTTTTTTATAAAAAAAAAAACACTTTTTACTGAAGTTTCAATATTTCACTCAAAATTATTTTACTGAAAATTTATAAATATGGTAGAAATTTCAAAAAAGATAATACCAAATTTCACTCATAAAATGATTATGTATATTTGTTTTTGTGAAATATATAAATTTCTTCAATACTATTTGCCACGTGTGGATAATCATATCATCTACATCTAACTACACAACGAATTCTTTAACATATGTATTTTGCAAGAAAATCAAAAAATCTTCTTTAAAACTCACTGAATAAATAATAAACTCACCTCAAAGTAGTCTTTAATGCCATCATCAAATATTTCCGTATATTCTTATAGTTCCCATATGCCTTGGTCAAGTGTCCCTTATAAACGGCAAAATCATAACGATTTATATAGCCCATAATACCCAAAATGGAACTGGCATTCTCCAAGCACTCCAAAGGACATTGACGCAGCACCGTCAGCATATTATCGAATAGTATTTCAAATGAACGGCAAATATAACTAACATTAGATTGATTGCGTACAGCAGTTTCCAATTTCTTGCACAGATCAATTGCAGCCTTACGATTATTCTCAACCATTAGGCGGCGTATAATTTTCGATATACGCAAGTCTTCCGAGAGCATGGGTAAATTATGCATGCGTCCATACTTGTTGCTGCTTTCATAAGAATTGCCTGCTGTGATCTTTTTCATATGGGAACCTAACGAAGTACGAAACTTTTAAAATACATCACCTTCACTTTTGCTTTTATAAACACTCACCCTCCATATTTTGCCTATTACTATTAAGTATATCATTAAAGGGTCCTCCTTGGTCTGAGGACTGAGTTATACCATAATGTACAGACGAAGACACATTGTCATGATAGTCTGTGTGATTGGCAACATGTTCGTCGTATTGTTGCTGTTGTTGGTGTATTTGTTGCTCTTGATAATCGTACATGCCCTGCTGGCGTAGACCATTTAAGGGACGCCATTCATTATTTGCATTCTCCTCGAGAAGAGCATGTTGAAAATTTCCCACCAAATGATTTTCAGCATCTTCTTTATCATTGTGATGTTGGTGGCGTTGCTTGATGGCAGTTGTTTCCTGTTCTAGTCTTCGCGGACTAAAATCATCATTGTAATCCATGATTAGGGATTGCAAAACACTTGTCCAAATAAAACGACATGTAATTGATTTGTTGAATCAATCAAAATGTATATAAATCTTTAATATTGTAGTTAAAATTTCCACAAACAATAAAACAAACACAATTTCCACGAAAATAACGATGCAACTTGATGATAAAATTTTGACAGCTGTCTAAGTGAAATAGATGCCATACCGTTTGCAATAGAGACAAATTAAAATATATAAAAAGTGTTGCCACAGAGTGTTGTTACAAATAGTGTTGCAAAAGTTAAACATAATGTTCTTTGAATATTGTTTGGTAATATAAAAATTACGGACAGCCGTTAAAATTAAAAAATTGGAATATGTTGTTGGAAAGCTTAAAAATTGATTTTTTGTTTCAACTGTAGAATCTTGTGGGATATTTCATAAAATTGCATAGATGCATGGATGTTGTGCTTACATCAATGCAGTACATCTATGCAGTAATCTCGTTTTTTTATAAGTCATAATTTTGGTGTAGGTTTCAATGTTTTTTCGTCTTTTTGCAATATATGAAAAGTCGAGTTTCCGTTTTTTTTTTTCAATGTAAGATAAGTAGATTTTTCGACATTACACAAATTTTAAAATTTTCGACATTTCGAACTTATTTTAAATTCAGCTTTTCGGTTTTTTCGCACTTATTTCGTCTATATTGACTTTTATTTACAATGTTGACTTTTTTCCTAAAATATATTTAATTTATCGAATTTGTTAACAAAATAGTCCTTTTTTATTTTATTCGACACAAAATTTATTTTTCGAAATGTATCGACATTCGAAAAATCAATCTCTCTTATTCAAACAATAAGTCGACTTTTTGAACTAAAGATTTTATTATTTATTGAACCCTAATTACTAAACATATTGTGATTTATTAATGCCGAATTATAAATTGAGAATTTGTAATAAATAGTCTCTAGGGCATCACTATATTTTCAATAAGTGTGGCAACACTACACATAGAAAACGAAACTTCAAAAACCTTGCAAACAAAAAAACAAGAAGAAGCGGTAACAGTTATTTTGCAAAATGGACACAGTAAACACAAGTAAAAATTGTCGTGATTTTAAAAAGTGAAATTTTTATAAAAAAACCGTTCAAATTGTCAAAAATTATAAAGAATTATAATAATTGTGTACAAAATTTCGTGTAACTAATGAATTGCGTGTGGTAATATAAAATGTTTACGAAATAAACCGGTGCGTACAAGTCATTAAGTGGCGGCTGTCTCAAATGCTTTTTTGTTCGTAACTTTAACAAATTGTGATCGGAAATGAAAATTCCTGTTGAAAATGAAAGTGGGTGTTGATTAATGTGGAAATTTACAAAAAAATCAAATATGGCACAATTGGAAATAGGAAAATGCAAATATAAGAAGAGTTGGTCAATGTAAAAGGAGAGAAGTCTCACTAGAAATAGTGTTGCAAAACGTAAAAATAAAGTGTTGTGAATATTGTAGTGTTGGTAATTGCGTAAAGTGTTGGAAACCGTTAATAGTTTAAAAAGTTGGAAAATGTAATAGATTAAAGAATTGTAGTAGACTAGGTAGGAAATGAAATAATGCTAAACAATCAAAGCGGAAGTGATTGTAAAAGAAGGTAATTTGTCTGAAAATGTTAAATAAAACGGGATATGAATATAAAATTGCGGAAATGCAAACATAAAAAGAAAAATATGTAAATAATTTATAAGAAAATATGTACGTGTGATTTAAATAAAAATAAAATAATTAAAAAGCGTAATTAAAAATCAAGAAAATAAAATTTTAATTGAAAAAAAAGTCATTAAAAATCATAAAAAATGTAAATGCAAATGTATACATAAAAAGGAAAATAAGTAAATTATGAATAAGAAAGAAAAAATATTTAAGATTTAATTAAAAATAAAATAATTTTATTACATTATTATAAAGTATAAAAAAATTTAATTTGAAGTAGGCAAAAGTCATTAAAAAATCATAAAAAATTTCCTTAAAATTATAAAAATGGAAAAAGTTAAATAGTGTGCAAAAATTTAAAAAAAATATACATACTATGTATGTTTAAGCCTTGCTGGATTTAATATCGAATTGGGTTTCAATTGCAAGCAGTAAATGGTGAGTAATTTTTTAATTAATTTTTTATTTAAAGAAAAAAATATTTAATATTTGTATGACATACATTGAGGTAAAAGTTATATTTCCTAAATTCAATTAACAAATTTTACTAGGTCTCCGATTCTTGTATATTATTTTATAAAATCTTTTATCTAACTGAACTGATCTTGATTTTATATTTTCTATGACATTATTACTTGTGCCAAATGATTTGGGATTTTAGGTCTTATTTTTTTATTTAATAGAATTTTTAAAAACAACTTGATTTTCCACCGATAATTTGTACATATTTAAATTTTATACTTTTTACTGAAATATCGATCTTTTGCCATTCATTTTTTAGAAATATCCGTTTTTATCGAACATTTTAGTTTTTACAAAAAAATCGATTTTTTACCGAAAATATAACCTTTTACCAAAAATTCGACTTAAGTATGTCCATCCATCTGAAGGATAAGACTTAAGAATATGATGTTCTTGTATTTTCTTTAAAAATTGGACTTTTCTTAAAAATATCAGTTTTTATCGAAGATTTTAGTTTTTTGCGAATCGGTTTTTTACCGAAAATATAACTTCTTACCCAAAAATCGACTTAGATATATCCGTCTGTCTGTTAAAGGCATAATGTGGTCTAGTGAATATGATGTAGGAAGATGAAATATCTATTAATACAAATATTTTTTTTATTTTATATTTGCGGCTTCTTATCGTCGTCCCATACAAGTGTTCATTCGCAATACAGTTGCAGCAAACGTAAAATTTGTTTTATGTATCCAAAAATTATACTGTACAGTATGCTTAACATCGGTTCACATTTGACCTTAGCAAATATATAACACCCCCTTCGTAAAATTACTTGAATTTTATGATTTAAAACTACGAGTAGACCTATGAAATTCAACGCGGCTCTAACGAATGAACAGCTGAGGAGTAGTACAGATTAAAGTTCAATAAAAACTTAAATACATACTCATTCACATTAGTAGATGAATAGATGGGCCATAAGCTACGTCGATCCCTTTGGTGACATTGAAAAGGCCGCCGTCGACTGGACACCCCAAGAGGTAACTCACGGAGAAGAAGTAGTTTACTTCATACTTGGAGAGGACAACTTGAAAAAGATATATAATAAATGTGTGCGTTCTGAAATATAGAGCTGGGTCCATAATTGGCCCTATTCCGAGAATAAGCCTTATAATATTATATAAACAAATTAGCTAAGCTTAAATCTGATAGAAGAGTAAAACGCAGTATTAAATTATGAAAGAAAATTAATTCACAAGTGTCGTTTTTGGGTTAAGATTAGGGGCATATATTAATGTAACATTCTTAGTCTTAATTAGATAGTGAAAACTTGGCATCTCTATTTTCCTCTGCTTTGAACGTTTGTACTCTGTCTGCACTCTGTTTAAGTTCCCAAAATGTAACAACTTTATAAGTCTGATTCTTGATTTAAAGTTATTTAGCATTTTAATATCTACATATCAAATAGTATATCGAAAATGCTTATCGTAACTATTTAAATCTCATTCAAATTTCTGATTTATTTTATTCTCCCAGTTTTTTTTTTCTTTCATTCATGCATTATTCATTGAATTTTAAAATCTATTGATTGGTTGGTTGTCTCTTTAACTCTTTTCGTCTGTTCTGTATTTAACGTTTTTATTTTTCGAACTTTACGTAAATAAAACAACGAACTATTTATTTTTTTTTGACATTATAAAAAATTGTTTAACATCTAAAGATTTATTTACGAACAATTAATAAAATATACAATAACATAAATTTACATATTTACAAAATGTGTATACATATATAGATTTATTTGTATAATTTTTTTTTGTTTTTATTGTATGAACCCTGATTTTATGTATGCTTGTATGTGTGTCTGTATGTGTTAACATATGTAGTATATTGTATATAATTGATATATAAGTATTTTATTTTAATATGTTTGTAATTTATATAGATATAAAATATGGATCTAATTATATATGACTTTTAGCTGTATTATTATTTGTTGGTTTATTCTCGTATTTATTTATTATTGTTTCTTGAGTTTAGGTGTAGATTTGTTTCTTTTTTTTCATTATTTGTTTATAAAAATTGTTGGTAATATTTTGAATTGGCAATTGGTTCAAATGACTAAAATAATATTCAGTTTTATTGTGGTTTTTGTTTATTATATTTTTAAACTAAGCTTAAGAATAAAATTATTATTGTTTATATGGCTGTTTTGTTGTTATTTTTTTACTTGTAATGTGTTCTATATATTTGCAGTCTAGTTTCAAATAGTACTTTCAAATTTATATGTATATAGTAGACTCTTCACCCAGAGTTTTTAGTTTCGATATTTGGTTGATTTAAAAAGAAAAAACACTTAACAAAGTCATACATTTATTTAATAATTCTCCTTTCATTTCGTGTTGTGCTGAGTAAAGTTTTAAACTTATCTTTTGCGACATCTTTTGCAGTCATCCAGTATTTACAAGTAACTCGTAATTAAAAATAATAATAATAATAGTTATAAAATAAAAATCGATCAAAAAAGTACAGGACAATAATCCATCCATTGTCATAGCATTTGTTTACAATTATTTGAGATCATTTTTTAAATGGGGTTGCTTGGTTGGTTTGTTTGTTTGCTTCAATTAATTCATAGATTTTTTCCCATCCGAGGATCGGTTTCATCTCTTCAATTTCATTTTACGATCTGGCAGTGGCAGGTGATGATCCATTGCGAGGTGGCTGAGTATCTGACTCATCATCATCGAACATATTTTCGGGAGCAGACCAGCGTCTTTTGCGAGACATGGTAACATCCAAAGGTTGAGTTTGGGGTGGTTGTTGTTGACTAAGATTATTCTCCAAATCGGTGGGTTGGGGACTATGACTACTGTTTAGGGTAGAAGGCACATTGTAATGAGCATTTGCTATCACTCTTTGTTGATTATTTTTCAGTTCTGTTTGTCTTAAGTGTTCTTGCTGCTGCTGCTGTTGTTGTTGTTGAGCTAATTGAAAAATTTGATTTTGATAAAAAGCTGACATCATTTTTGGTGGTAAAGTTTGCAACAAAGCAGCATCCATAACAACTTCTTTTAACTGTTCGTGAGGCAGTTGTGGCAGTCCCTTAGCGTAGGCATAAGAAGACATTAACTTGGCCATTTCGGCATAAGCCTGTTGTTGTACTTGATGGTGATGATGTTGCTGCTGCTGGTGCTGTTGTTGTTGTTGCAGATGATGATTTGCCTGTGGTACTGGTATTGAGAAAGCATGAGCATTCATTGCGGCAGCATAAGGCATTTCTGTTGTTGCACTCATGGTGGGCAATGAGGGTGACTTAATATTAGCTGCATTAGGGCTGGACACAGTCAGTGCGTGTCTTCTCTGATAATTCAAGGCCTCATTTAATTGAGTTAACGAACTATTTTGAGTCGTATGAGATACAGGTGGCGTGGATTGTCTTGGCTGTTCACGCTTTGTCAGCGATATACAAATATCACCGACTTGTAAACGTTGACATTTTAGTCCAAACATTTTCATAGACATTTCGGGATTGCATGAGGCCCAACCTTGACCATACACAAAGAATGGATGATCCAAAGATACTTCCATATCAACCTATTTTATAAAGAGTAAATAAGTATTAGTATATTTATGGTAATTTGAAGACATCGAGTAATTCATTACCTTGGATCGGTTTCTATCATAACTAAATGTTATCACAGCCGTTGTGGGCAGACTAGTATTGATCTTAACTACAGTAGACTCGGCCAACTGATGATGTGGACTACGTTCGGCACATTGTATGAAATCTTCAGTACGCATATCTTCAACTCTGCGTAAAGCTCCATTAGCCAATTCAATATAGTTTCCTTTCTTGAAGTTTGTAGTGCTGCTATAAGTTCTGAAAGTAAACACAAAATATTTATTAGTAAAGGTTTCTATTTAAAATACAACTTTTTAGGAAAAAAACTAAATCAGTATCTTTTCAGAGAAGATTTTACTAACGAAATATTTAACTCATGGCTGGAAAATGTCTACTGACAAGAAAATGTTACATAAACTTAATGTCCAAAAATTACTTGATTATTGAGTGGGGAAACGTTTTTGAAAAAGAATGAAAAAACGTATTCTTCATAACCTACTGAAAATGGGAACTTATCTATCAACTAATTAATAGTACATACCTCATTACAGGAGTTTTAGCTGGTTCGGTTGCACAATCACTATTGCTAGGTGGTCGTAAAATACGATGTTTCAGCGATCCTTCTTTGCCATTTGGCACTTTAAAATGCGAATCTTTTGAGGCATCAACACTTGTCAAACGTTCATTCACTTTATCGTTCAGGTAGGTACCTGTACTGTTATTGTTATTGACGCTACCACTGCCACTAGCACTTAATCTCAACGATGTTTGTGAATTTAATGGTGGTACATGATAATCCTTTTTCTGTTGTTCAACTTCCGCTATGCTACTATTCGCAATATTGGGCGAATATTGCTGCTGCTGATGATGATGTTGTTGTTGAGGTGATTTGGAAATTCCCATAGGTTGTGAGGAAGGCGCCAGCGCCATCATTGAAGAAGCTGTGGGATTGTGCAGTGATGAGGGTTTACCGGAAATCAACGAAGTATTGAGAGCAGTTGCAGATGAGGCAGGGGGAGGTGGTGGTGGCGCTAAAGCCGTAGGACTATATATGCCACAGGCAGCGGCTTGTATGGCCTTCAAATAGGTTTCATTCGGCGATAGAGCCGCATGTAAAGGTAGTCCCGCCATATAAGAAGCATGAGCAGCATGTATGGCACCAGAAAACATAACGGGAGTTCCATAGAGAGCAGCATTATTGGCATAGAGTTGCTGGTAGTTGAGCGGAAATCCGGAGGGTATTGAGCCCGCTGTCAATTCCATATTTGTAAAGGCACTTTGGCTGGGATTGCGAGTATCGTTTAGAAGAGGTTTTTGCTGGTGGGATGGAATGCTTACGGGGGACATAATCCGTTCACCACAATCGTCGTTATCGTCGTTTTCTACGTCTATTGATGTTGAGGTGGACGATGAGGGCGATGAAACATATGAATTGTTGCTGTTGTTATGAGCTAATGATTCGTTGTTGTAGTAAGTTGTAAATGTTGGTTTTCTTATGGAATGACTTAAATCCAAACCCGTATTTGTTATTAGATTCATAGGCACAAATTGGGAACCTATAACACGTTTATCAGTGTTACTGTTGTTGTAATTATTGTTGTTGTTGTCATTAACATCATCCGTTTGGTATGTAGGTTTTTGGGATGAGGGAGTTATTATTGATGCTATGGAGTTTTTATCACTTTGTTTTGCTGGAAATACTGTTTGATATATGTTGTTATTGTAGTAATTGTTGTTGCAATAGTTGATGTTGTTGTTGTTTGTTGTGGGTTGACCAAAATAAAAGCGATTATAATTCAGCAAAGATGTTTTGTATTCATCATTTGACATGCTATAATCAAGATATCCAATTAAAACTCACACACGCACATAAATGTCTACCACTACACTCATTATTAAAATACCAATTCGTTTCAATACAATCCGAGCCGATTCAATATCAATAAATAAAATTCACTTATTTCTTTTTTTCATATACTATTTTATTTATGTTTTTTTTTGTTATCTTTTATTGAAATCATCAATTCAAGAAGGAACACAATGATTGAGTGGGAATTTCATCAATGGAGATCATTTAAAGCAGCAACAAGATGGTTTTTATCGACTTTTTATATTTTGGCACTTTGTTAAATAAAAAACTTTTCCGAAAGTATTTATTTTTCTTTTAAATTTTTGCTTTTAAGTTTGTTGTTTATAACGCACGTATAATTCTGTAATAATACATTAGAATTTTTTATATTGTTATTAATTTGTTGTGTTAAATTTTAGACTTTTTTCGTACTATTATTAAATTGTTCATTCAATCTTGTTTTGTTGTGAATTCATTATGGCTGTTTATATTTTTTATTATTTTTATACCACGATGTTGTTGTTATTTTTGTTGTGGTTGTTGTTTAATCCAAAAATAGTTCTGATCAATTATTTTAAAAAGTTTTTTTTTTTTTATTATTTTAGACCAACACGAAAAAAGTGAAATAAAAGCGAATATATAGTATTTTTCACACGTCAGAGTACACCGGCCCGGTCCGTTTGTTAATAATGTTTTTATTTTCAGTTCAGTAAAATGTTTTGTTTATATGACTTGATCACTTTTCATCTGTATTTAGTTTTCTTTGAGAATTTTTCCCATAACCGTCTTACGGTTTGTGTTCTATCTTTTCGCTTAACAACTAATACTACTACTTCTCACTCTGATTATTGAACTCATACTAACACGATGTATCAACAGACAGCTAACTAATCGTTTGGCCTTCTCGTAAGAGCACACTCGCGCTCGAACAACGAACGCAACCCAAGACAACAACATACTATACAGACGGGCTGACGGACGGACAAAAAGACTGACGAAACGAGAATAAACATCAAGAAAAGAACAACAACAAAATAATAAATAAATAAACAAATTCTACTACAACTACTACTGCAACAACAATAACAACAACATTAATCAGTCACTGAGTGAGTCGTACTCGTGCTAGTGTTCATACACTAAGCAACCTCAAATCTACACACACTTCACTAGAATGCAAAAACAACAACAACAAGAAAATAATTTCTATCCATCCAACCCGACTAAACAGCTAACAAACAAGTCCGTCCGTCTCTGCTACTAATAGTAAGCAGGCGATTGAACAAACAATCTAGCGAATCTATCTAGTCCGCCAGCCAGCGAACCAACCAGCCAGCAATCTATCCATCCATCCTAGTTTGTGTTTTTCTTACATTTTTTTTTCTACTACTACGGCTGCACATACCGCCTAACATTCTCAAATTCTAGTCGTACTATGAAGAACGATCATATAACTAAAAAATTCTTTATGAATGTTGTTCTCTTTTTTGCTTAATTTTATTAATTTAAGGATGACCAGACTTTCCGTGCTAATACATTAATTAGGAAATATAAATTTCAATTTTAAACTTAGTTTTTTTACCCTAAAGAACCAATTATGTACTATTTTTTTTTTGGTAAAGTAAATGTAAAGAAGTTAATGAACCTTCTTTAACATTACTCCGAACTGCTTTATAAACACAGACTTACGAAACGTTACGAGCAGTTTTAATATATTCCTTATTGGACGATTATATACAAATATTCGACGTATTTGATCGAGACGTAAATGATCGGAAATTGCGAGTCGTTGATTCCTGATAGAGGTTAATGGTCAAGTGGAAATCTGCTGCTATTCGACGAATATATGCTGGGAGATACACGGAGATCTATTTTACCGTCATACCTAACCTTCAGAATGTGTAAAAGGGGCTGGATTAAATATGGCGCATAGAAAAACTTACATTATTGGTAATGAAAGGGTTTATGCACTTCCTATTAAGGGAATTTAACCTGATGGACAAGAGAATCCCATCAATAATGGAACTTCTATGAAGGATAGGAGCACACAAATCTTATAAGATTACCCAAACGAAAGGAAAAGGAGAATTTCCTAACGATGTTTTACGGAATATAAAATCTCTTAGGAACATTGATTGAAAACTTTAAGGAATACGGATACAGGATACAGAGTTTTTTAATCAACAGAATATATGTAATTCCTTTTAAAAATGATTCTCAATCAAAATTAACATGCTATAATGATTAAGTATAGATTTTACTATATCCTTGATATTTTAAAATTTCAAACAATAAAACCTTAACCAACTTGTATGACAAACCTTCAAACGTCTTCAAACTGCCGCAGGTAATCAATGATCTGTTTATAATCATAAGTTTGTATAAAAATTCCAAAAAAATCACAACTGGCCAGTCTAATTAACATAAATGCAAGATTTCATTATACGTTTTTTATAAGTCTGACCTGCTCTTTTTTTCTTGATTTTGTTTTCTTCCTCAAATACGATCAATACGTACTAAAACATACACCAGCAGCAACTAAAATAATAATAACAACAACAAATTATAAAAATATGTGTCCGTCGTTATGTCAGTCCTATGGTCTATCAATTTATTCGTATGTCAGTCGAACGGTCGGTTATTATGTTTGTATATATCTTGTAGTATGATGATGAGGTTGTTGTGTTGTTAGTTGGGCACACAACAAAATCATCATCATCACCATCATGAATATAATACTTACAAACATATACACACACTCATTACATAAAAACCTTTCAATCTCTGCTGGCTGTTGAAGCAGCCAAAGTACGTACTATAGTCAGTCGTTGTAGTATGCATACCAAAAAATATCTTAAAAAAAAAACATAAACAGGTACCAATTCTTGTTATACAGGTTTTCTTTTTTCTTACTTTGCCTACAACTCCAACACTACTACTTTACTACTACTACTACGTTTAATACTATTGCTGCTGCTGCTGTTGCTTTTGTTGTTTTTGATATAAACTTCTTTTACTCTTTAAACCATTAAACCAATTCGATTGTATAGCACTCCAACATCACTTTGTAATAGTCTCTATAATCTTGGTACTACCAACTGAAAGAACAACCTACCGACCGATCGACAGAACGTATGTTCATAAAACAAAATGTTCACTTGAGTGCGTCCATGACGATGCGTCCCAAATAATTTTTGTTACGATTGATTTGATTTAGAAGTTTTCTTATTTATACTTCTACATACATACATAGTAAAATATATGTTTGTATGTACATACATATGTTTTTTCTTTATTGTATTTAAACATTTAATAAATAATTCCATTATTCGTTTGGTAGTTTTGTGGTCAGAACATAAATGGAATGAAATCGTTTTTGTGTAAAATTCAAATATTATTTAAATCCAAAAACTTAGGAGTCGTGCAGATCAGAACAAGGAACATTGGATACGGAAGAAAAAGAAAGTAAATAGATGTTATTTTAAAAGAAGTTTGCGCTACATACTGCATAGTGCTATTCGATCTGCTGTACGATCTATCATTAATAGGAGTGAACACATTTTTTCTTAGATTTTAAAGGTAATCAAAGGTAATCTCACGTTTAAGGTAAAACGAAATCACAATACTTATCGTCCTTAAAAATAATGGCAATGGCGTGAGAGTTTTTCCCCAACTCAGACCTCAATTACGACTGGGTGAACACATTTTGAAGATGATCATTTCTTATGTTGAAAGTAATAGGTTTTTTATTCAAGGTTTCATAACTCTGCGGTCCAAAATGAAAGAGCGCTACAGATCCATGATTAAGGACTTTTTATGTGTTAAATGAAACACCAAGTCCTTTAAGCAATCGATATCTTGTGCTCTAAGTTCGGATATGACAATAATATACTTTTAATTGTGGAATGTCGTTAAAGACCGATAGGTTATGTTATATGGAGTTCATATGGTTTATTTTCATAGCTTTACAATTATGTCTCCCTCATTGGTCTTTTATTCCTATGGTACCAAAGTAAACTATCCGGTACAAATTTGATTAGATTCGTTAGTGACACCTTTTTGAGAGAATTCTAGAATTCGTTAGTGACACCTTTTTGAGAGAATCCTAGAATATATCAATATTCATTCTTGAAGAGCCGTACAGTCTAAAATGCTTCTTCAATATCTGTTACGCTACCCAGAATGTTTCCAATCATACAGTTGCCAGTAATAAGCTTTAACGAATTTCTATCAAGTACCAAAAGAGTCAATTTATTTTTCGGGCCAGAGCATTTTGATATACAGGATCTTCTGAGTTAAGACACTTTTCCATGAAAGCGTCAGACTTAAAATTTTATTGTCTAAAAATCATCAAATCTAACTTTTTTTACATATTTAGAACTCACTCTTTTTAAGCTCTGTTTCTTACTTTATTTATTGCCGTAATAGTCGTTGTTTGTTGTGGTTGTTCTTGTTACTGAGTTGTTGCTACTTACTTGCTTACTATGTTGTGTGGTGTAACAAATATGATTTCATGTGATTTGATTTGATCGATTGCTATTTGTTACATGAAAACTAAATGTTAATGTTAAATTCCTATTAAGTCTTTTAAGTACAACGACATATTAACTATTAACAAGCATTTACTAAATATGTATGTATAAATAAAACTTAAATTGAGTTAGAGATCATTGTCCTTATCAATTATAGTTTTATTATTATGCATTAAAGAATTTCTAAACGAATGCATTGCATACCAAGCATTCAACCATCTATCTATCTATGTGTATACTAAATGTCCATCCATCCATCCATCCGACCAACCAGCCATCCATCCAAAGTCAGACGAATTATTTTTTTCATTTCATTTGTTGTTGTCTCTGTTCTATAGCAGCAATAGCCTATTTGATGTTTTTTTGCAATTTTTTTTTAATTTTTTTGTATTCTTCATTTAATGGGAATTTTGTTACTATTTATAACTATAAATCCCTTCTATCCACCACATGGATGATAGATACAGATAGTCTGTCTAAGTTATTCGCGAACTAAAGTGGGATTAAAATATCTGCCTGGGAATATATGCATCTCTGAATGTTTCTACTATTCCGTATGATTCTGTACGATTCTTTATTTATAAGTATGTATATTTTTTTAACTTTTGCACATGTATTTTGCTCTTGTTTGTCTATTTTAATTTGCGTAAAAATAGTATTTATCGCCGGTCTACTGAAGTTAATGTCTGGCAATAGAATTTGTATTTGAATATGTATATATTTTAGTTTTATATTTTTTTGCTCTCAAGACTTTTTAAGATTAACGGTCTTATTGTTGTTGATTAAGAAGAAATTGTGATCTTTTTTGAGAAAAAAACGTCTTTGTGTAAATTATTCAACATTCTGAAGGTTTTTACGTGGGTTTAATGTAAAATTATTTAAATACAGACTTGACTGAATAACTTAAATTGATTTTAATTAAATGCTACGATTTAAACTTATTTTAAATGCTACAATTATTTTAATTTACAGTTAGCTTTTAAATATTTATTTTAAGCAAACTTATCAAATAATATTTTTGTTACAATTATTTTTATTGCAACGATGTTAGTTTGAAAGGAAGATGCATATTACATAAAATACAGAAGAAGTACTTCTAGAGGCCTCCATAGGGCCAGTTATGCGCTCCTTTATGTTTTATGATAGACTAGACCACAAACTAACTGAGAGACACATATTACAACAATAATATACGAATTGCTATATAAGTCCTTCAGTCCGTTGTAGTGAAACAGACCAGAGTATCTGGGAGAATCGTTCCGTGAAACCCTTTACTGACAGACTGGGACACAACTCACTAGTCTACAGGAGCGAACTTTTGGTCACGATTCATTTTAGATCCTGGAATAGTGGAGATATTGAAACAAGTTTTTGTTATATTATGAATAATTTCAAGGCTTAAACTAAGATTAATTGAATGATATTGCCACTCGTGTTTCTAGTAATATTTCTATCGGAACAAGGAATCACGTGAGGAAATGTTTGATAGACTTTGATGTTGATGTTTTTACTGACTTTCAAGCGTTATATCCATAAACTATCTTCTGAACGGATAGATTTACTAATACAAACCGTTTATTCGATATAATAGCAGTTTGGACATACATATGCGTAAAAGTCTTCTATGAAAAAGAGTGGAAAACACAGAATTTTAACATAGAGTTGGTGTATCCGAAAAAGACAATAATTTCCACTAACGTATAACCACCTGGTTGGCTAATCTTATCTGTATAAACTAGAGTGAAAACAGTTATCATTTTAGGGTCTGTTTCGTAAGTGAGGGTGGAGACAGTCAAAACATTACAGTCCCCAAGAAATCTAGAGAGTTTACACTTAAAAACAAACTTAAGCAAAAAGGTTCTTTGCCATGCATTGACCTTTAGACTAGTTTTCTTATTGTCTTTTTATAATTCACAGAGTAGCGATTGACTACCTCTTATTATAAAACTACATTTTAGTCATCTGGGTAGCTCGCGGCTAGAGGTAACCCACAGTAGTGGGTTAACTAGGTTATTGTGGAATTCGAACTGCAGGATAACAAGTCACGCAGAAGCGCTGATGGGTAGATACATGGTTTTTGATTATATATGTACATCTACATGTACCTCAAATTTTATCAGTGATATCTGGCCGTGAATTGGATTACCTCATAAACAATTTCTAACTATCTTTGTTTGATCCACAAAATCTTCTAGCGGTAAAATTTCTAACGACACGATCATTCCACCAATTAAGGTTTCTTTCCTATAAAATTGATTTTATCAACCAATAAAAATTTTTCCTTGCAACAATGTTCAATCAAATATAAAAATTACTATGACATGTTGTAATACGTACTTTCTCAGATCAATGGAATTTTGATGAATAGAAAAACCTATGTCAATGAACTATTAATATTGTAAAATTCCTCTTCTTATTGCCGATATTTCCGACAAAAAATCAAACAACAACTAATTGCGGTTAAAACGATGATCTGAAGTGAAGATAAAGGTTTCTGCATCAAATTAATACTTAATGCTACAACATTCCTACATACAAACATACATAAATACACAATGAATATAAAAAAAATCCCAACTAACGAACAGCAACAACAATTGTTGTGTACAAGTACTCGGTACATACATAAGTTTAAGAAATTGTTGATGTTGTTGTCTTTGTTATAATATTCTAAAAAAATTATATACTTATGTATAGAAATATTTTCATCATCATAAATTTAGATTATGTGTCATTGCTATGTTGTTCTTTATAGTACTACAATACAAATCAAGCACCGACGACTGACTTGACCATTGTTGTTGTTGTTGCTGCTATTGTTGACGATAAACAGCAACAACAACAAAATTACGATTACGACTAATAATATATACAACGTAACTTATCGTAGACTACGATGTACAGTAGAATCATTTGAAAATTATAGCGGTAGTTAAGGTAGATATTTGAATAACTTAGGCGTCGCTACATGTAACTTATGCATTGTTAACTGCCAACCATTGCTAGAGTGAGGGCTCCTGGCCTGAATCCGATGATGCATCGAAATTAATGAATCGATATTTCAAATTACCATCCAACATCTGGAAAGAGAATCAACTCCAAGTGCTGAGCGCTATGTAATAAAACCATGGGCCCGAAATGGGGCCATTAGATGGGGTGATTAGATTAGATCAAGAGAAATTTTGGGGTATCGATACCTTCGAGGGAATTTGTTGTTGTTCGGATGGTTTTAAATTTTGGGACGGGAAATAAAGACGGAAACGGGCGAGGGCATCTACATTGAAAATCCGGCTTCCATGCTATCACGGAATGTGTAAAATGGATTTGAATGAATATGGTGCCAACAGGTGATAACGCATTTTCCAATAACATTGCGATCGTGGTGTTACTTCTAATTCAAACCACTGTGCATCGACCACGACGTCAACAACAATAATGGAATCAATCTTCATCATTCGTTGTGTTATTTTTTTTCGTTCTTGTACTTTTTCTTGTTTTTTGTTGCTGTTCTTGATTACAGCACACAAATGTTTATATGTACTTACGTAGAAACGTTTATTCGTACAACAACAACAACAACAAAAAGTTACAATTTTTCTAGATATTGAAAGACGTGCTTTTTGTATATTTTACGTATGAATAGTTTAGCCCCAAATCATAATCATGATCATCGACATCATTATCATGACAACGAAATAATAATGATGATGATAATGATTATAATAAACATCATCAACATCATACAACTATTAATTTTAAACGTAGTATTTATTCTTGTACACTACTACTCCATGTATGTACAAGTTGTGGTTTTTTTATTATTTGTACTCGTAGTAGACGTAGTAATCTTGGCGGTTGTTGTTGTTGTATTAGTAAATAGTAGTTTAATAATAGTAGTAGAAGTTGTACGCATCAAGTTTTAATGTTGTTGCTTTTACTGCTGGTAGCAGTATTGTTGTTTTTCTTACGAGTATTTATTTTTTTTCTAAACAACATTGTTTTGCTAAATGTTTACATTTATCGCGACAAGGCCAAACATAAACAAGAAAGAAAGACATAGTAACAACAACACCACCAACAACAATAACAAATAAAATACAACAAGAAGAAGACAATCAACTTTTTGAGTGGGCATCGTGGTATGTTTGCTTGGATGTGTGTATCTATGTTACTATACGGTGTGATAGTATTAGAGTAACTTTGTTGTTTTTTTTTATAAAAGCACACGTTTATGTAGGTGGGTTCATTTACAATTGATTGAAACGATAATGTAGTAGAGGGGCCATTTATCATGTAACATTTTATTAGATGAAATACATAATGATTTATTGTTCAGTTTATTTTAAATTTATTTGTTGAGTTAACAAATTGTTGCAAGACAAACACAAATTATTATGCAAATATGTAATTTTATCGTGTTACATGTAAATTGTAAATAAATTTATGTTTTTTAGAAAAAAATTAAAAATCCACCTCGGTTTATTAGTAATTCAATTCACAATTAAAGTAAACTGCTCGTGTTTATTTGTATTAAACAATTTTTAAGCAAGATCTTTAGTTGAGTTTCAAACAGCGATCGAAAATCAAGATGCATGTAGTTTTTATCTAAATGGATCTGTATGAGCCAATTGGTCAGAACTGGCAATTGTAATATAACTTATTAGTTAGTTTGAGATGGGGATGTATGTAATATAAAAACATCAGATTCGAAAAAGTGTTCTTAGGTCACCTTTAGGCCTGTTGTGCTCACTTTTACCAGAGTATCAGGTGGAAATCGAAAACCTTCGTACTGGCAGACTACAACACTACTAAGGCATCCATTTACACTAATTAGACATAGGCTAGTTGCTATTATTTTATCTGTTAGGAGGTCGTAAGTATGATTCCACTAGATACACTAGACCGATTATATAAGACAAATTAGAACATCAAAAACAAAGTGCTTGTTTTTTAAAAACTACAATGTGGGATGGCGAGATCTCAATCTATAGTAAATGTTAAGGTTGGTACTGTTACGCCATCTACACGCCCTTGCGAAACATAAGGGAACCGAGATATCGATCATTTCTCAAGGTTCTCACCTAGACAGTGTTAAGGTCGAAATGTATTCTCTATTGCATTCATTCCATATTCCAAGTTTGATGACACTTTGTCGAATTGATATGAGTTCCATGGGGAAATGTAATTGCCAACGAATACATAATTAACGGATCGTCCCTAGACGAAACTGTGTCGCAAAAGGATATTCATGCTCCCCTAGATGCAGAATCGAGCATGATTGACGAATGGGAAATAGAAAAATCAGAACTCAAGTGGTTTATGGACAAACGCCTTGACACCCTTGGCCCTTGATAGATATTCGTTAAGGCTTTTTATAGAATCATTGCGTACTGCTTCACTGGAAGCATGTCAGATCGTATGGGATATCCACATACAGTTATTGGAGATATTATTTAGATGACGAAGAGCTGATATAACATCTATTATGTTACTGCCAATCTCTACACGACCGCAGACTGTGCTGCGATGTGGTTTTGAAGTCCTTAGAAAATGAAATTAGCCATTTATGAAAGGAGTATTTGCAAACATTAAGCGAAATTTGTTAATACATTAATATTGTCTTGTGAAAATAACAAGAAATCTCCTCAGTGGAAGCATGTCCGTGGTTAGTATGATGGTAAGAATCATTACTAAGTCATTGTCTAAATTACTTCCAAATAGCTGAGAGTGATGTTATATCAGATATATTATCCCTAGGTTTTGGTTTGGAAGGGTTGTGCACTATAAAAAGATGCATATCCAGTCGGAGACCATAAGGTCCATTGTAATTCCCTTTAAATAGTGACGATTCAAAAATAGAGAAACAAAAACACTACAAGAAAAACCAGAAAGAAAGAAGAAGATAGGTAAAAAGGATAGATATTTGCCATGTCAGTACACTAAAGAGTAAAGAGATGAGAGAGAAAATTGTTGTCCTTCTATAAAGCCCATTCAAAGATGTGACAAATTCCCTTGACAAAACCTAGTATACTGCGAGAGTCAAGACCCGCAATATCTTCCATTTCGTCATAGAACCTATTCCCTAGCAATTTCGTTTTTAAATGTTACTATAATTTCGTTCTCTAAATCCTCCATGCAGAGAAGAGGCTATAAGTCTGGTAGCGGTCTAGGTGTATAACTTGTTTCGTTCTCAACAAGCCGGATTAAAAAGCCTTCAGTTAGCTTTGTTAAAAATTTAGTTACTTATAAGTTAACCTACTTATGTACCTACCTATAACTACAAAAAAAAACATCAAACAAATTGTATTGTGCGATCATAAAAAACATATAATTTATATTCATAAGATCTAATACAATACGGAATCAAATATTATGGCCACAAATAAAAAAGAGTTTTATGTGATTAATATATACACACATACATAAATATGCATGTATAAATTTGGTTCTTGTTACAAAAACATAAAAAAGAACCAACATAAAGAAAGAACATGATTGAAAAATTAATAAGTCTGGAATGAAATCATATGTCTGTCTCGTCGTGTATTTTTGGTGCAATGAAATATTTGACTGTCTCAAAGAGCAACAAAAACTATAATACTATGATGATGATAATGTGTACACAAGTATTTGATACATAACATACTAAAAAGAAAAGTTTGTTTTTGTGACAGAATCAAAAAACTGGAGAAGAAGAACTGTAAATGCTAGATAAATGTGTATTTCAGTATAAGAAAAAACTACCAGATATCAAATATTCTAGGGGTAAACATTACAACACAAAAATATTGTCAATATATTTTGTGTTGTTGGCTGAATGACATATAACGACAAAAAAGACGACAACATTAGCAAGTACCAGCACAACAACATTAACGATGCAATTGAGTGCCTTGTTCTGTTGGCCATTGCTTGATGCTGCTGCATTACTCTTGCTTTTATTGTTATTGTAGTTGTTGTCGTCAGTTTTATAATATAAATAATTACAAACTCGTAAATTTTTTTATTGCGTACAATCAACGAGTAATGAAAATTCCGGTTGACAACACATTTATTTGTTGTATCTATAGTGTTTGTTTTTATTTTTTATTTTTTTTATTGGTGAACGAGACCATAATAACAGCAACAACCATAACAACAACAACAACATTAACAAAAAATCATTGTTTGCAGTAATATTGCCGACTACTACTTATAAAAACAACGACAACTATACCCACAACAACAACTGATCTACCCCCACTCTACTACACTTAATGCACTTTTTTTTAATATGTATAAGTGTGTGTGTGTGTGCAATAAATAGAGTACCCTCTAATATGGAGTTACCAGATTATAAACAAAGAAACAGTGAAGCATCAACTATAAACATCGAATAAAGTTTCCCCGTTAAGAAATCGATATATCGAAATTTGGTTGCTGAACGCAATGGGCATAATAGGAAGATTATGTTTATTAAGTTATAAATAGTTCAGTGATGTTGCCGTGCACTAGGATCTAGCAGAGGAATAACTATTGGACTTAATGTTGAGTTGACACCACAAAAATGGACTACAGAATGAATCGAGAGTATGCGGATCACATTCCACCCCCATACACAAGTAAATTTGTCGCATGGGTTAAATGGTTAGATCGAAGTTATGGGGATCCTGTTTTATTCTACAAAATACCTGTCTAGGTGATGTTGCCAAATAAACAGAAGCTATTTTATTAGAGGAATGCTTCTGATATCATTTGAAGGAGCATGGACAGGAAGCAATGGGACTGCGTTGGTCGGAGATTAAATGGCTTAAGTACATGAGGAAAGAGCTTATACAAGGATTTTACAAAAGCCATAGTGGTGGTGGTCGATCATTTTTAAATCATCCTATGGTTGAAAAGTAACGCCGTGGGATAGGACTACAGGCCAGGAACTTACATACATACGTAAAACTTCTGTGATTAAAATGTAATAAAAATTCTATTAGATATTGGGTAGCAAAATGTGACAACTCCACATTTAAATAAATTATTGCTGTCAATGCAGATTTCAGATGCAGTTATTTAATCCGGTAACTCTAATAATTTAATACAATTGCGACCAAAATACTAACCCAAACTACTAACACTATCATAATGAAACCAAATAAAAAAAAAACACTACAATCTTCGAGTAAATCTTGAATTCCTATTCACCCATACTGAAACTGATTGTTCAGTATTAAAAAAAAAAACATACACACGCATATGTACATATGACAGCAAACAACCATCCACACTATAAACGTATACAAACCGATTGTACTCGTAGTATTTTTATGGACGTTTATACGAGATACGACACCACCGACCAAGACCAAGACTACGAATACAAAACGACATTCAGGAATGTTGATATTTTTTTTTTCTTCTGAAATGTCTACGTTTGCGACGTCTGCCTACGACGAATGGAGTAGAGTAGTAAATATCGTAACGTATCGGTTTTAATTTTTCTTTTGTTGTTGTATTTTCTGTTGCTGTTGCCATTTTTTTGCTGTTGCTGTGTTTGTTGGTGTTGTTCTTTTTATATCGGTGCAAGAAATTCAAGATAAACAAAAAAATGATATAAAAAAAGAAGTAAATACAACAAAAAACATGAAAATTGTCATGATATTTACGAAATAATCATACTAACTTTGACTATGCAGCAGCAATCAGCAACAACTACTACAAAACCGATTCGTACAAAGTGCTGAGTTAAGAGTTTTTTCGCTATTGCTATTGTTGTTGCTTTTATTGTTATTCATACGCTTATATGTTCTTTATTTGTTTTATTTTTTTTTTGTTCTGCCGTTTTGTATGAGTGTTGTTGCTGTTGCTTCATTTTCATAAATGTATAAATAAATAAATTCATTATTAAACAGTAGTCCGTCGTCGTCTCATCAAAAAAAAGCAACAGCAACAAAAAAATCAACAAGCAACGACAACAATATTTTATATATATACTCCAGAGTTGCCGCAAATATTTTAATAAGTTCAAGAGAATTAACTAAAGTTTTAAAATATAAAAAACTTTTTTTTGAATGGAATGCCGAATGACTTTAAATGTGATTGCTGAGATATCAACATCAAGAACAAAGTTAATGCTTATATATTTATCGTGGAAAGCTCAATTCTAGCTATTCTGAGAATCTTGATACTGTCTGCTATCTGGAGAGTGCAGACAGTAAGGAAAACATACAGGATAGACTGGGCAAATCAAGTTGATGGTATACTAATCAAATTCCGGAGATCTTAAAAAACACCAAACTCCAAAATTTTAATTCGAATGTAAAAGTTTTGCTTGTATATGGCTGCTAGCCATGAAACGCATCGAGTAGAGAGTTAAGCAGTTTGTTAATGTGTGTGTCAGATATATTTTCAGAAACGCACTGACCAAGTTCCGATTTACATGAGTATATGTTCGCTGAAATTTGGTTGGTTAGGACACACTATGAGAAAGCCAGTAGATGAGCTAACTCTTCGACAATTTTACCCGACGAATTTAACCCGCAAGTCTCTAGAAGACTGGCAGACCTACAAACACTAGCAGACGCCAAATAAAGAACGAATCTGCTCCATCTCCAAATACTTCATCTCGTTCGTTGATCTTAACAAATCAAGACTTCACTAAAAGCGTTATTAGACAAGCTCTTGGATTGTAAGGACCAACACTCTTAGAAATTGAAATAAATTTCCCAATTGGTGTGAACTTTGAAAAGTTATTACATTGGACACTTTTTCTTGAAATCTATAGATGGAAAACTAATAGCAAAAGTTAAGAGTATCATGAATTTGTTTCGGTCCTATGTTCCATTAGGAGTGAAAGGACTAAACATATACACTCTCTATCCCGTCTCTAAATACTTAGTCTCGCTGGTGATCTTTAGACAATAAGATTTTATAAGAATTTAAGAGAAAAGATCTTGATCTTGACAAATCTCTTCGATTCGTCGTGGACTTTGAATTGCTCAGTTTTTTCGATATCTATTATAGCTTTGTAATAAAAACGAAGTTAGAACCTTGAATGATCTCAGTTTTCGGCAAAATTATGCGACAATCGATCTGTTGTGTGAGATATCAAAATAGGTCGTTGCGTCTGGACCAATATGAATCACTAAGGTTGTTGATTATGGAACCAACTTTATATGGAAAATAGTTTCTTATCTCTGTGCTTGCAATTGCGATAAAATTCAATAAAGGGGAGCCCACGAGGAATTGCATGTCTGCCTAGCGCTCAGGATCTAGTTATTACTGCCAGCATCCTCGATAAATCCATCCTATTTCGGTTTATATGTTAACTAGTGCATTTCTCATTGCATCAACGCCACATTAACTTTTCTTCTCTACAGGTGTCTAAATTACTCCATCTATTTTCGGATTTGGAAATATCCAAAGCAGAACACCTTGAAATGCTATTGAGCTAGTCGTGGCTAACAGACAGTAGAAATCAATTTGAAATAATGAACTTAATACATCGGATTTGTTTCGTTGGAAAGAAATATATATTGTAAACAATTCACACCAACACGCATGCATTAATTCTAAAAATGTTTCGTTAATAAGTACACAGGGAGGGTTTTACAGTTCTCCCTAAGAGAAGAGAATTATACTTATGTTTTGAAAACTTTTTTCCAACCTGTAATTCCTAAAACACCCAAGTAATATGTCGGCAGTAATGTCGTTTAAAGTAAATCAAAATAATTTTTTTATAATCACCTAAACAACAAGAAAAAATGCTTAAAAACTCAAAATATTTTTTTAATATAAACAAAATATTTGCAAAATTTCCCTAAATAGCAATATTCAATACAAAGGGCAAACAATATAATAATTTGAATAATAAATAATTGTCGATTTGGCACAAAAATTTACTCGTAATACGTAAAAATCTAAATCTAAATATAGATTATAAATAAATTCTATGCAAAAAATAAGCTCTTTTTATAATTTATACATTTATGAGGACGTCAGTGAAATTTTAATGACGGAAATTGATTCAATGTCGCAATTCGTAGACAAAACAACACAATATTCTAAATAAAAATATGAAAATGAATTTAGAAAATTTTATTTTTGAATATATTTTTTTACATTTATGTTTTAAAATAAACCTTATAATGGATGGCAAATTTTGTGGTTAAGGGTTTCAGAGACTCAACGGGAAAATCCCCTTTATACCTTTACAAGTGTTGGCAACACTGGACCTTACATATTTAAAAAAACACTTCAAAATATATTTATGTGACGAGTTATTTCTTATTCTCTTCTTTTTTTTTTTTTGGTCATAGCTTTTTCACTTTATTTTTATTTTTTTGTTTAAATAATCAAACAGAACTTGTGAAACATTAAGAACAACAAAAATAATAACTACAACAAATAACACAATAAACAAATAAGTAAGAAAAAAACTTTGTATTAAGAATTTTTTCCATATAAAATATTTTTTTCTTTATAGATTCATTCGTGTTATTTCATTTTCCATTCAGTTAAAGTACTTGTTTATTTTTTCTTTTTTCGTTGCTATTTTCGTTGTTGTAGTTGCTTTTCATTCTTTTATAGCCATCTCAGAACTCACTGAAAAAATCTGTTGTGAACGGGCTTTTTCACTTCACTTCACTGTTTTTTTTTGTGTTCTTCTTTTGAAATTCTGTCACGACATTATTCTACGAAGCTTTCGAGCAAACTGAGAGCCTATAGACGACAACATTTATCGAGAACTATTTTTTTATTTACAATCTACACAACCAGTCAGTCAGTCCATCAGCCAGTCGTACGTATCGTACGCTCATTAAGCCCTGTGGTTGTTGGTATTTGGTAGTGAATTAAAAAAAATGAATAAAAATGTTTGTGGTACTTTATCGCCTACAAGACAAAAAAACGTACTGAAAAAACCAACAACACAGAGAAAAACACCAACAAAATTAATAATAAAGTATCCACAAAATCTCAACCTGTACAATTGAGAGATAAAGAGAACGTACGAACGAACGAGTCGTCTACTGGTTCCCCACAGACCCCACCAGTAAATTACCATCAGAAACAGTAAATGAAAACCAAAACATGAAGCAAAGTAGAAAACATAACAACAATAAGCTTTAACCGGCTCTCTCTAGCTATCTGTCGCTCGTTTCCAACAACTTTCGTTAAAGTGTTGCGATCGTTTTATGTTGTTGTCTGTATTCTTTCTTCCCCCACCATCCGAACAATATTTAGGATGCGGTGATTGTTTTTATTCTAGATAATTTTATTTGTTACGAGTTTCGGATGAAAAGTTGTTTAAAATTATAATAGTTTAGTGTATCCAAACCCTTTGGGGTTTGTGCGATCTTTGATTTCCTAAATCGATCAATTTTGGGGATCGATACCTAAATTCTGCTCTACCTATGGCTATACATTCTGTGCTTATGGGTTTTTCGATTATTTTTGGTGTCATGACAACTAAATTGTTTGTATTTCTTCTAAATCGGTTCTTAGACTCTGAGAGTCAGGTGCACTAAACATGGATCGTATCGGTCAAGGCAGCAACCTTGACCGACCTAAGATGAGGCAGCAAATCGAAGAAGGCAGGGGTGAAAACACTGTCATTCGGAATGTCTTTCGCAGTCCACAATGACGGTTCAAACGCTGACATCTATAATAGCTCGAAAATGTTCTCCGATGATCTTGTGAGAGTTTTGAGAGTCTCTCAAGACTAGTTTGTTAAGAATTCTAGTTCTAGTAGGATTAGTTAAGAGTTTATAAATCATTTTCAAAATGGCCCTCATATACGTACTAGTATTATACTTACGTTTCATTTCATTTAAAAATGACGTCAGTTTATGTTTATGTTCGAATGCAGCCAAACTTGTTTTTCCTCCCTCCATCCATCCATTCGCCGGACTGTCTCCCCTCTTATAAAATATGTTCTCCTTCTCTGCTCACTTAAAAGCACATTAACGAAATGCATTTTAAAGATTCTATCTTGTAGATATATTTTTTTATACGAAGCACATGTATAAATAAACCATAACAATCATGTTGGATTTTTTTTTAACGGGGATTAAAATATGGATAACGGTTTTTTGATAATAATTGTATGTTTGGTTTAATCTTAAAAACATAAATCAAAATGATTTCTAATGTATGCAAGTTCCTTTCCTTGACCTACTAACAATAAGTATTTATTTATTTATTTTGTCTGTCAATGTCAAGAATAAAAATGTTCGGTGTTTACTTTTTATTTTATTCTTATAAAAATGTCTTAATGATTATCTGAAAATTGTCTTGTCTACAGTATTTATTGCATTATGTGTTTATAAGTATTTGAAATTTAATCTTTAAGTTGTTACGCTGAGAATTTTGTTTGCAAATCTCCTTAAGGGAGTTCAATGCTCCACAAAGAAAACCGTTACTAAATCGAATAAATATGTATTAAATTACTGCTGCTATCGTTCAATATGCGAGGGATACTAAGAAAGTTGAACAATCTTAGACACATGGTGGCTAAGGAAATAACATTGAATTTCACATTCATAAGGATCACATAAGACAAATCAGATAATTAAGCTTTAAATTACTAATGAGAACTGAAGGAAATGCTGCCTGTTTCCCTAATTGATCTGAAAAAGTGGAGTTGCAGCTTTACACTCTTGATTTATTCGACTATTCTGCTACTCGGATCACTGGATGTATACAGCGTCATTAGACATCTGGTTCACTAGTCTGGTGTATAAAGGCTAATATAGGTGCTATGAGCTCGACGTCTCAGACAAGTCTGGAGGAAATGATAGACGTGCCTACCTTTGAGACCTTAATTATGTATAATAAATCGGCTCTTAGACTCAGAAACTCAGTTGTACTAAACTATAATCCCATCTGTATTGATAACATTATACAGAAAGTATATAGGTCCCGAATTTGAGGTTATAGGTCCCGAATTTGAGGGATGACAGTGCTGAAAACACTGTCTTTCAGAATGATGCACTTTTGGTGTATAATAAGAATTGTTCAAAACTCCGTTCTCCGTTGATCCTGGTCTCCATTAAATTGCCTATGCTTACATTGTTTTATAGATAGACATTTTCGTCATCTACAAGACCGCAAGACACATCTCGAGCAGTGGACCATTAACTCTCAATACTCTGCTACGAACGTGATAAGGTCCAAATGATCCTCAATTGCATTTACTCCATGCTCCGACGTAGTCGACACTTTGTGGAATTGATAATAATGACGCACTTTTGGTCTATAATGGTAATGGTTCAAAACTCAACATTTTCTCTGGTCTCCATCAAATTGCCTAATGCTTACACTGTTCGAGAGGTCTACAATTGACTCTCAAAACTTCGAAAGTGATAAAGTCCAAATGATCCTCAATTGCATTTACTCCAAGCTCCTACATAATCGATACATTGTGTTTTGCAAAAAGATATTCATATTCTCCTGGTTGCGGTATTGAACAGGATAGAACTAGGCACTGTATGATTGGACTTATGTCAGATCATATTGTTTAGATGAAGAAGAATCCATACAACATCTTTTAGAGTTTAGACTGAGATATTTTGGCCTTTTCGTGATCTTTATTGTTATCGTGTGTAATCACATTTGTGAGAAGTACCGAAAGGTTCTCTCTGGGATCATGGGAATTACAAGATCGCCCAAATTAGGAAAGAATATTTCGCTAATGCTAAATCGGGAGCTTCTCATTTAACCTAACCATGAAAGATGGCATCTGGAAATACAATTGTAAAATTTTTATTGTTGATGTATTAACATAGAATACCTTCTCCAACAATTGGAACTTTGAAGTACTCTGGGAAAAGTTCAACTGATTTTTGTATAGGTGTCTCAAAAATTGTCTATCAGGAACTGATCTTTAATCTAGATGAGTTAGAGTTTTGAATTCATCTTAAAATCTCAAAGAGTGAAAGAAGATATGAAATCCTAAATAATATCATGGATGATCACTGTCTAAAAATTCTTAATATATTGTCTTAGTGACAATCAATAATTTTAATATAAAATATGTTCTTCTGCACCATTTAAGAGAAGAGATTCTTTCCAATGAAAACAAAATATAGTTCAAATGAAAAAAATATATTTCTCATATTATTTATGTAAACCTTTCAGATCGATAATAATAATCCATACAATAAATTTCTTAATAAATAACGTGATTTTGTCACCTTTAATTCCAGGAAATTAAAATAAAAATTGTAAAGGTCATTTCTATAGTTGTTGTTGTTCTCTTTCTGTCAACCTACATACAACATACCGCATTCCACAGAAGATGCAGTAAAAATGTTTATTTGTACATCCTACATGTTAATCTCTCATTGAAGTTTTATTACAACCACTTGAAATTCAACCTCAAAAAAACATCGTATTATTACATTTAACAGGTTGCCAACTGCAGCGAAGAAGAGATTTAAAATACACAAACAACAAAATACATACATACATATTTTTATGAGTTTTTCCTTTCTTGCTGTTGTTGTTTTTCTTAAAGAATTCTCAAGTACCCAGAGTCTGTCTGTCTGTTAGTCTAACCGTGGCGCTTCTAAGTCTAGCATGAATTTTATGATACTTGAAATTCTTTCATTGTTTACTTTCATTTAAATCTTTAAAAGCGCCTGGTATTTTATTTAGTTTACTCGTATCTTATGTGTCTGTCCATCCGTTCGCCCAATCGTATGTGTTAGAGTGTAAGAGTGTGTGTTATTTTCCCTTTTTGAGTTTCGAGTGGCTTCATTGTTTAATATTTGAAAATATCCCAGCTTGTGTATAGTTCTTAGAGTTAGCGCAGCCAACTCGCGAAACCTTTTCTTTTGCTTGTTTTTGTTTTCTTATTCTTTGTATTTTATCTTGTTGTTCTTTTTTTGATAGAGCAAGTGTTTAGTATTGTATCCCATGCATTTATCTCTACCTACTTTGCTATTTGCTGTGTATTTATTATTGTTGTTGGCTGACTATTGTATATAATCGATCTTGAGAGTTTATCTTTAACATTTTATGACACTTATAGGTCGTCAATATTTTTCTTCTTCTTCTCCTCCTGTTTTATTGTTGTTGTTCATATTATTGTTACTGCTATTGTTCTTTGTGCCATTGTGCAGGTAAGCAGCAATTCATTCTTCTACGACCAAACGAAACGAAAGAGGTCCTTGAGAATCAGCCATATAACTGCATATACGTTTTCAAAGAAACTTCGCACCTCTACTATTGTGTTTATTCTTATTTGTTGTTGTTTTATTTAGCGTTTAGTTTGGGCAGAGAAGAATAATAGATCGGTGTTATATTCTTCATCAATTACTTTTCTCCCCGCAGTGATTTCAAGTGTTGTTTATTGTTCGACGTCATAGAGATTTTTACGCCTTCGAAAAATTGGTACCGTCATAAAATTTTCAAGTGGTTATTAAGTAAAATCTTCTTTTTTTGTAGGCCAAGCTTTAAGAAATACATTGTTTTCAATTGTTGCAGTTGCATGTACACGCATGTTTACAGTGAGAGAAAGATATGATCAAGAGTATAATTTTTAGCATTGTTAGTAGGTTAGTAGTTAGAGATGTAGCCTGTCAGGCCGGAGGTCGTGAGTTCGATTCTCACCAGAGGCATTGGGAAATGAGCTCACATGGAGACCTAGACACAATAAAGACTTATGTGTATTTCCTCCTATTTTGTGTACTAACTAACTAACTACTAACTAACTAACTAACTAACTAACTAACTAACTAACTAACTAACTACTAACTAACTACTAACTAACTAACTAACTAACTAACTAACTAACTAACTAACTAACTAACTAACTAACTAACTAACTAACTAACTAACTAACTAACTAACTAACTAACTAACTAACTAACTAACTAACTAACTAACTAACTAACTAACTAACTAACTAACTAACTAACTAACTAACTAACTAACTAACTAACTAACTAACTACTAACTAACTAACTAACTAACTAACTAACTAACTAACTAACTAACTAACTAACTAACTAACTAACTAACTAACTAACTAACTAACTAACTAACTAACTAACTAACTAACTAACTAACTAACTAACTAACTAACTAACTAACTAACTAACTAACTAACTAACTAACTAACTAACTAACTAACTAACTAACTAACTAACTAACTAACTAACTAACTAACTAACTAACTAACTAACTAACTAACTAACTAACTAACTAACTAACTAACTAACTAACTAACTAACTAACTAACTAACTAACTAACTAACTAACTAACTAACTAACTAACTAACTAACTAACTAACTAACTAACTAACTAACTAACTAACTAACTAACTAACTAACTAACTAACTAACTAACTAACTACTAACTAACTAACTAACTAACTAACTAACTAACTAACTAACTAACTAACTAACTAACTAACTAACTAACTAACTAACTAACTAACTAACTAACTACTAACTAACTAACTAACTAACTAACTAACTAACTAACTAACTAACTAACTAACTAACTAACTAACTAACTAACTAACTAACTAACTAACTAACTAACTAACTAACTACTAACTAACTAACTAACTAACTAACTAACTAACTAACTAACTAACTAACTAACTAACTAACTAACTAACTACTAACTAACTAACTAACTACTAACTAACTAACTAACTACTAACTAACTAACTAACTAACTAACTAACTAACTAACTAACTACTAACTAACTAACTAACTAACTAACTAACTAACTAACTAACTACTAACTAACTAACTAACTAACTAACTAACTAACTAACTAACTAACTAACTAACTAACTAACTAACTAACTAACTAACTAACTAACTAACTAACTCACTCACTAACTAAACTTGTGCCAATTCTTCTTCGTCTAAAGAACTTTTATGTGATCTAACATGCGTCCAATCGTGCTGAGTGCAATAGATATACAAGACGTTCTAGTGGAACACTAGTTTTCCGATTTTTTGTCGGCGGTCGTAATAGACAACTGAACCAGGTGAATATGAAACCCCTTTTCGAAACAGTTTCGTCTAACGACGATAAGTAAACTTCACATTCATTTCCTCGAATGGCCTCGTGTTCTGGAGCCCAAATCAATTCTGCAAAGTGTTGACAAAGTAGTGACAAGAGCAACTAGTAAAGCATTCTAAATTTATCACTTTAGAGGTTACAAGACTGTCCACGTAGGTTTACATACATATATTCGATGTCTCAAAATTTAGTTCTGAGAAACAAAGCAGGCATTTTTAAAAAAATCTTTTAAACAAATCTTTTCTCACAGTGTAAGACATATCTATTGTAAGCTGCTGCACATTTTCAATGGCCATATAAACAACCATTTTATTATGATGTCGCCCCGTATCTATTGTTTTCTCAAGTGGTTCTTTATTTTACTCTCAACTATTTATTCCCTTAAGTTGGATTTGTATTGCTCTGGCCCAGCAACAACAACAATTCATACTAACAGGCAATAAAACAATGCTAACAATACAATTGTTTTAATTGTTGTTGGAATGTCCTTTTTTCTCTATTACTGCTGGCTGACTGGTGTTTAAAATGTGTTATACCTAGAAACAGATTAAAACAAGGCGAACAGCATAAAATTCATATACACACATTTGTTGTTGTTGCGGTATCCTAGAAGAAATCCTAAAACAACTAAAAGTAATAGGTACTTGTACGTGTATGTTGCATGCATAAGATCATGATCATTTGCAGCCACTTGAAAAACATTATTTTCTTTTCTCTATTTTCCCTTAATTTTGCATGTCACTGACACCCACTCGACGGCACAGCATGCTGCATGCAACATATAGGCTGTGCTTAAAAAAAGGTGTGCGTGTGTGTGCAAATGCCTATCATATTTGGGCGAATTAACTCAAGGTGGAAATTCTAACAAATTTGGAAAATCTTATTTTGATATTAATGAAATGCTCATTGACATCCAATTGAAATTTGTATGGAATTTTTGAGCAATTATTTTTGTCGACTTTTAATCTCCTGATGAAATTGGAAAATTTGCAAAATTAATTTCAGTTAGCAATGAATAATTTTGGAATTTCCTTTTAGAGTCAAAGTGGTTATTGGTTTTATTTTATTTTTTGGATTTTCCCCTTAATACAAAAGTGGAAAATATAGTTTTGCTGTCAACAATACAATATTTACATACATTAATTAGTTTTTATTATTATTTTGTTAAGAGTGTTTCTTTTTTAGGAGGTGTTAGTTGAGTTGTTTTTCTCACGCTAGTTGTAAAGAGTATTCTGTGGATTTTTGGGAAAAACCCCCCAACAAATTGACTTGAGAGAATAAATGTTTAGAATTTTGCTTATAGGAAGGATTTAAAAATTTGGTAATTGTATAATAACTTTATTAAGAGATTCATACAAATTGAAGGTTAGATGAAATTAAGCAGATTTTCAATTTGTTAAGTATGTTTTAATTTCGGTGTAATGGAACATCGTTAGAGTAATTTTATTGAGTTATATTCTTAATTACAAACATCGGAGAGCCAGTTCTCGTGATAATGATCTTTAAGCTATAAAACTAGATCTCGTAGAAGGTAAAAAGTCTTTTTGTTAGCTTAACTTTTAAAAATTTCACAAACTTTTGAAGTTTACATTAAAACTAACATTTAAAAAAAAAATAATCATATTATAACATTTTTCAATAACATGAAATTTTATTAGTGATCGTGGTACTGTAACAGTAAACTTAGTGAAGTCAAAAACCTTACAATTAAAGCTTTTATGCTTTTATTACTACTTCATGTTAATAACAGTGTTTGTGTGTAAAAAACTACTTATGATTATACAAATACTTGTGAGTGCTTTTAAAACGGTTAAACAAATTGCTGTCTGTAAATAATCTTTAGCCTACTCCATTCCAAATATCACTTGCTTACTCATCACCCGTATTGAGTAATAAAGCAAAAAAACTATAAGCATTGTTCATGGTCTAAAAGTAATAATAAAAAACGAATATAAATAAAGTATATTATTAAATATGATGAATAGCTATAACCTTTGCATAGACTGGTAAGCCGACTTCGAAAAAGATACCAGCTTTTATGATTACAGGCTGCTGCAAATATTGCATGTATATTAAAATTAATTTACGATTAAATGGTGACATCTCTGGCCAATTGCAATTGTAAGTACTGTTTGTAAGATGAGAGAATTCTGTGGTCAATTTATCGGCATAATAGTAGGGCAAAAATATCTATAATTTCATAACCATAGTATAAAATTAAAGTTTGTCAAACGATAGAAACTAAAACACAATACAAAACCGCTTAATAAAATTTGAGTCAGAAATGGATAGGATACAATCCGTTCACATGTTCTGGACATGCTGTAAATATAATTTAATTTAAACCATGTTTTTCTTAGCAACTTGAGATGTAATTCAATTATTGCCAACAATTTTTTGGTGATAGCAGCATCTGTTTGATCCTTATCAGTGCCCAAATTCTCCAAACGCATTGCTATAAACTTAAAGTACAAAGCCAAATGTTGCATTCTATAACAGTGAAGCATGTCCGATGTAACATTAGATAGACATGACAACGGCGTAGCACACAATTCATAAATGTAAGCATACCAATACTTTGAAGGATGTTTCCAATCAAATGGTGTCCAAATCGGAAATCGCAATTCGTATGTCTTAAGAAATAGCAGAGATAGCATATAAAGGAATGACGCTGCTGTCACACGCTGCCATAAAACACGCTCTTGTGTTGTATACAACTTGAACATTTCATTTTGTTGCCATTCATTAAACAGGGATTATTAATTTAATGCATTATGATACCATATCTTAAGAATCTTCACCACAAGTCCAGTTTCCCTTAAGCACTTGTAGAGAACAACATGAGGATGTTTATTGCAAATGTCAGCGGTACGTGTAATATCAAGTTAAAATAAATCGCTGAAAATTTTGTCAGTTTACGCTGTAACTTCTTGTTTCTCAAAATTCCAATGGTTTCCATAATATTAACAATACGCGAGTTCTTCAACATATAGTAGCCCATTGTTGAAAGATAATGATAAACTGTGTTATTAAAGTAAATTTTGCAGTTCAATTTACTTTGTAGGACAAGTGTATGGTATTATTTGCACAGTGGTTTAAAAGTTCATTCAATAAAGCTATAATTACTTGTTATATTTTAAAAATCCCATTCGGAAATTTTATTGCATTTATAAAGAACTACAGAACAGAACAGATCATCTCTGAACAAAAGTTTTACGAACCTGCGGGATTTATAGCATTTTATACTGTTAAAATTTCAACTACCAGCTATTTGTACATACAATATAGATTATTACCACTGTTACTGTTTAACATACAAATTAATTATTTAATAATTTGCTTATTATCCTTTGACATTTAAGCTTTTAGTAAATATTCACACTAAAGGAGGTTTTATTAATAATACTTCCTACCAATTACATAATTTTCTTTATACTAGTTGTTTGTATCCAGCGTTGTTGATTTATAAAAAAAATATGAGTGATCACAGATATTAGCTATTTTCTTAATTGAAGCGTTATTTAAGGATCTACAGCAGATTTTAGGTTTTTTCATGTAAAATTAGATTTTTGAAGGAAAATATCAGTGTTTACAGTTTTAACTATTTTATCAATTGTAGCGTTATTAAAGGATCTACTGTCGATTTTAGGTTAGAAAGTAGGTATTTAAAAATTCCAATTTTTTAAAATAATAATCATACCATAACATTTTTCATTAACAGCATACTTTATAAGTGATCGTGGTGCATTAACAGGAAATTTAGTAAAGTAAAAGATTAAAGCTTTTTTACAACTCCAGTTCAAACTGCACTTACTCAACATCCATATTGAGTAATAAAGCAAAAAAACTGTAAGCATTATTCATAGTCTACAAAAATAATAAAAGAAAACAAATACACATTTATTAGACACAAAACAATTAAATATGTATAATAACCTTTGCATAAATCGGTAGGCCGACATCAAAAAAGATACTAGCTTTTATGACTACAGGTTGCTGCAGATGTTGCATGTATATTAAAATTAGTTTACGATTAAATGGCGACATATCTGGCCAGTTGCAATTGTAAATACTATTTGCAAGATCACACGATTCTGTGGTCAATTTATCGGCATAATAGCAGGGCAAAAATATTTGTAGATCCATAACAACAATATACTGAATCAATGACAAAAATCTTACAGGATCTTCTTTGGAATTAAAGTTTGTCAAACGATAGAGACTAAAACACAATACAAAGCCGCTTAGTAAAATTTGAGCTAAAAATGAATAGGATACTATCCGTCCACATGATCTAGACATGCTGTAAATATAATTTAACTTAAAATATGTTTCACTTAAAAGCAGAGTGATCGTTTTACCTTTTCAACTTCAGATGTAATTTAATTATTGTCAACAACTTTTTGGTAATAACATCATTTGTTTGCTTCTCGTCAGTAGCCAAATTCTCCAAACGTATTCCTATAAATTTAAAGTACAAAGCCAAATGCTGCATCATATAACAGAGAAGCATGTCTGTTGTACAATTGGATAGACATGATAACGGCGCAGCAAACAATTCATAAAAGTAAGCATACCAATAGTTCGACGGAAGTTTCCAATCAAATGGTGTCCAAATCGAAAATGGCAATTCGTAGCTGTCGAAAAACAGTAAAGCTAAGCAAGAAAAGTATACAACACTCAGGCTACATGTTATATAGAGGAATGCCATAATACTAAAGAATCTAGTCGTACGCTGCCATAAAACACGCTCTTGTGTTGTATACAATTCGAACATTTCGTTTTGGTGCCATTCATTAAACAGGAATTTAATCAAAGCATCGTAATACCATATGTTAAGTATCTTCACCAGAAGTCCTGTTTCCGTTAAAGCCACGTAAAGGATATCATTTGCCTCATTTATATCCGAACTAAATATAATTTTTAACCACATTATGGTGGTTAATGTAAATGTCGCCGGTATATGTATCATTAAATTAAAACAAATTCCAGGAATTTTTGGTAGCCTTTTCTGCAACTTATCGTTTGTTAAAATCCCAATGGTTGCCAAAATATTATAAATAATACGAGTGTTTTTCAAGGTATCGTAGGACATTGTCGATTGATAAAGATAAACTGTGTTATTGATAATTTTTTGCATTTCAAGTTACTTTATAACAGAAAAGAGCAATGTTATATGCACAGTGGTATCGGCAGATCTTTACAAATTATGGATAAATAGTTTTACAAAAGTAATGGTAGCTTTCAAGCAGGCATGGGGGGTAATGATTACACAAAGTAATTAATAACAAGGTCAATTACAATTACTTGTAATGTGTAATTGAACAATAACCAATTACAATTACTTGTAATTGTAATTGAAATTTTTCCAATTACAATTACTTGTAATGTGTAATTGAAAAATAACTAATTACAATTACTTGTAATTGTAATTGCAGTTTTGCCAATTACAATTACTTGCATTTGTAATTGAAATTTTGAAATTGGCCTCCGGTAGGTTAGTGGTTAGTGTTCTAGTCTGGTAGACTGTAGGTGGTGGGTTCGTGTCCTACCTGAGACACTGGTTAAGGAGCGCACAACAGGCCCGATAGAGGCCTAGGTGTATTTCTTCGGATTTGATGTATATACATTCTCCTTTCAAACTAACTAACTAACTAATTGAAATTTTCAATTACAATTACTTGTAATTGTATGTTGTATTCATATAAATTCTACTGAGTTTATTTTTTTAATAGACAAATACCAATATTATTACCACTGTTGCTTAATATAAAACTAAATTATTTTATAATTTGCTTATTATCCATAGGTATTTATCCATTTAGTAAATATTTACACTAAAGATAGTTTCATAAATAACTAATACATCAATTTAGTCACTATATATCAAATCAAATTCTTCTATTTTATACAAGCTGTTAGTATCCGGTGTTTTTTATACGAAAAGAAAATTGAAATATGAGATTTTCACTATTTTCTTAATTAGAGCGTTATTTAAGGATTTTATGTTTTTCATACATAAATCTGATTTTGATGGAAAATATGATCATTCTATAAGGATCTCATATAAAAATCCGTTTTTGACGGGAAAAAAAATTGATTCACAGTTTTCACTATTTTTGCAATTGGAGCGTTATTTAACGATCAGCAGCCGATTTTATGTTTTCCTCAAACGGAGTGATCACAGATTTTCACTATTTTCTTAATTGGAGCGTAATTTGAGCATCTACAGCCGGTTTTAAGTTTTTCATATAAAAATCGGTTTTTGATGGAAAATATGAGTGATAACAGATTTTCACTATATTCTCAATTGGAATGTTGTTAAACGATCTGCAGCCGATTTTAGATTTTTGATATTTTTAAACGAAAATATGAGTGATCACAGATATTCACTATTTTCTCATCTAGGACGTTATTTAAGGGTCTACAGACAATTATGGCTTTTTATATATTAATCCTTTTGTACTATTATCTCAATTAGATTTTCCAAAACTTTTGCAGTAAATATTCCAATATTTTTTAAATAATAATCCTGACATAACATTTTAATTAACATCATACTTTATTAGTGATCGTGGTGCTGTAACAGTAAATTTAGCAAAGTTAAAAACCTTACAATTAAAGCTTTTTTTTTATAACATCATGTTAATAACAGTGTCTCTGTGCAATAAACTGTAAACATTCAAACATAATATGTATGTGAGTGCTTTTAAAAGTGTTAAAAAAAGTTCTGTCTGTAAATAATCTTCAACCAACTCCATCCAAACATCACTTACTCAACATCCATATTGAGTAATAAAGCAAAAAAACTGTAAGCATTATTCATGGTCTGAAAATAATTAAAGAAAAAAACAAATAATATAAAATATACAATAACCAAGTGTAATGAATTGCTATAACCTTTGCATAAATTGGTAAGCCGACTTCAAAAAAGTTACCAGCTTTTATGACTACAGGTTTCTGCAGAGATTGCATATACATTAAAATTAATTTACGATTAAACGGCGACATCTCGGGCCAGTTGCAATTGTAAATACTATTTGTAAGACGAGACGATTCTATGGTCAATTTGTTGGCATAATAGCAGGGTAAAAATATTTGTAGATTCATAACCATAGCATACTGGATCAATGAGAAAAATGTAACTGGATCTTCTATGAAATTAAAGTTTGTCAAACGATAGAGACTAAAACACAATACAAAGGCGCTTAATAAAATTTGAGCCAAAATCGGATATGATACAATTCGTTCACAATATTTGGACATGCTGTAAATATAAGGCAATTAAAAGTTTCCTTTAGAATCAAAGTGTCTGTATTACCTTTTCAATTTAAGGTGAAATTTAATTATTGTCAACAGCTTTTTGGTTACAACTGAATTTATTTCGCCTTTCTTGTTGCCCAAATTCTCCAAACGCATTGCTATCAACTTAAAGTACAAAGCCAAATGCTGCATCATACAACACAGAAGCATGTCCGAGGTACAATTGGATAGACATGTCAACGGCATGGCAAACAATTCATAAAAGTAAGCATACCAATAGTTTGACGGATGTTTCCAATTAAATGGTGTCCAGTAGAGAAATGGCAATTCGTAGCTGTTGAGAAATAGTACAGCTGTGAAAGAAAAACATACAACACTCAGGCTGCATGTTATATAAAGGAATGCCACAATACCAAATAATTTAATCGTACGCTGCCACATGTAAAATTCTTGTGTTGTATACAACTTGAACATTTCATTTTGTTGCCATTCATTAAAAAGGGATTTAATCAATGCATCATGATACCATATGCTAAGTATCTTCACCACTAGTGCCGTTTCCGTTAAGACCATGTAAAGGACATCAGTTGCTTCATATATATCCGAACTAAATATAACTTCCAACCACATGAGGGTGGTGTATGTAAATGTCAGCGGTACGTGTATCATCAATTTGTAATAAATTGGTGGAACTTTCGATAGCTTTAGGTGCAGCTTCTTGTTTGTCAAAATACCAATGGTGGCCAAAATCTTAATAATTACGCGCGATTTTTCCAAGGTATTGTATGCCATTGTTGAATGATATTAAGCCAATTTTTTTGTAATTCAGTTCAATTTATAGGTCAAGAGAAAAGAAGTATTTGCACTGTGGTTTCCGAAAGATATTTAATAATATTGTATTTACTTATTAAACGTGGTGGTTCAATATTTTTTTGAGTTTTAAATGCTCTGGCTTGTTCTTAGATATATCAGTCTGCTATCTTGTAGATCGGGATAGTTACATAAAAGATGTTGTACCGATTATTTTACTTCTTCTAAATAAACAGCATTTGCAATAACACTTACGTGCGTAGTCAATACGAACTACGAACAGTGTCGAAGTTTCTGTAGTCAAATAGTCAACCCTATTCGATACCTCAGCTATGGAAATAAGATTATTCTGGGATTGATATTTGGAAAAGATCCTTCAAGAAATCTATGAACATTATTCCTTATTCTCCCATGGAAGTCCTGATGATGCTGTGCTTACTAAACTCCCCTCTTGAAGAGGAGATTATAAGGAGATTAATACCCTGAAGGATAGAAAAACTGGCGGATGTGACAGTATTCCGCCAAAAAGTTTTTAAGCTGATGCAGAGACTTTCAATAGACTACTGGAGGGCATATGAAGACATACATAGGATCGTATTTCGCTAATACCGATAGTTATGAAAGGTTTTAATAATATAGTTCTCTGAAGAATTACTCGAACATTGGAAGATTAGCTTAGTAGAACACAGGCTGGTTTTCATGCTCACAGATCGTGCATGGATTAAGTCGAATTAAACTCCTCCCTAAACTTGACATTCACAGATTTTGAAAAGGCGTTTAATACATTTAGATGAAACTCCATATGAAAAGAACGACTATCCAGAGATATTCCAGAAGTGCGACATGCCGATGAATCGATATACATAGCTAATATGGCGATCAAGGCTGGTCTAGGCATTAATATTGCCAAGACAATGATGATGAGACTGAAGCCCCTTGTTTTTTACGGCAACTCCATTGAGGAAGTTTACAAATTCGAATACTTTGGCCCTTTACTGAGGGGTCAGGTTAGATGGCATATTGAAGAGATTTCGCAAAGCACGTATAGCTTTTGCTACAACCGAATATGGAATGCAAGGAATATTTACATCAGTACTGCGTCAAACCCGTACTTCTATAGGGCTGTGAAACATGACAAGTGTCATTTTACGAATTTGGTAGACCAATTCGAACTACTTTTACGCAGAACAAGACAAATTACTATTCGTGGAATTTAGAGAAAACTTTCTTCGTAACTAGCTCACTAAGCACTTGAATGGGATACCCAAGGTATTAAAAAAAGAACATCTGGATACAAACAATACAAGAGAAGCTGTCAAATCGTTTAGAGAAAATCAAGAATTTTAATGTGTCCTGAAATCAAAATGAGTTCAACTGGGAGTAAATGCAATTTATAGTACATTCGAGGTAAGAGATGCAATACCGTCTATAACATTTTTGAACCGTCATTGCAGACTAAAATCTAGTAGTCCCAAAGAAAGGTAATTGCAGCTCAATCTTCGATTATTGGTATTCATATTCGGAAGGATTTATCATATTTTTATTTCCAAAAATTACAAACATTTTAACCACTGTTGCATCAATTAAAAAGCAATCATTGAATAACTTGATAATCCATCACTGCCACCTCAGCTTTTGGCAATTATTGACACTTGAATTACCTAAAGGCTTTATAAATAATTTATAAACCTTTGTCACAAGTAACCACCCTTTCAATTAACCTTTTTCCCACTAAGTGTAAATCAATTAAATTAAATCATTATATTTTATTTTATAAATTTTTATACATATTTTTATTGTTTAATTATCAAAAGTATCTTTTATAACAAAAAAAGAATATTACATTTATATCGCAAAATTTTTACATAAGGATTTCGTTTGTTTGTATTTCGTACCTAATTTAAGAAACTTACAAGTAAATTTTTGTTTAATTATATTTTAAATCAAAACATTTATATTTAAAAATAAAAAAAGAGAAAATACATAGAAGAAAATCTAATTTCATACATACATATAAGTTTTTTGTGTTTTTTGGGTTTACCTAAGTGTTTTTTTTCTTGTTCTTACATTGAAACCACTTTCATTCACTTGTGGTTGGTTGCAAAAGAAACTACAGACTACCGGAATAACATAAAATTCAAAAAATCAAAATATTCAAGAAAAGTATAAACAAAATAATAATAAAAAAACGAAAAACATAAAAATAATTAATTTACATACAAATACAAGGATAAAAGAGGGCATATAAAGTATTTATTACTAAATAGAAGAGAGTTATTTGTTTATCTTTTATGAGTATTAAAGATACATTTATGAGCATTAAATTGCTTTTGAGTACTCAAGTAGGAGGCAGAAAAGGGCAAAGGAGGAGTGTAAAGAATTAAATTTTTTACAATAATGTTCCTGGTTTTCTTAAGGGCAATCGCCTTCTTTGACCTAAAAGTCCTAAACCACGTGCTTGTTTGGTGGTGGTTTCTGTTTCTTCTGTTGTCTCATCCTTAGCTTCATCCTGAGCTGTGGCAGAAGCTTCTTCCTTGGAATCGGATTCTTCTCCGGAAGCGGATGGAGCTTCTTCAACGGGAGCAGCTTCTGCGGAAAACATATTGTTAATAACTGAAGCTGTGGAAGCGATGTATTAAATGCTCTTACCTGTTGTTGAAGATCCTACTTTGAGACGTCTGTTGGCAAGCAGAGGATTAACTTTGCGTGGGGCTACTGGCGCAGGAGCTACTTTTGGTTTGTTATCAGTCTTATGTATACCACCTAAACGTGGACGATTCTTCAAGCGGTTCAAGCCACCAACATTGGCGGATGCTGGTTCTTCAGCTGGTTTTTCAGCCGCTTCTTCACCTTCTCCCTTAACATCATTGTGATGTGAGCTATCGGCAGCTGAGTCTTCAGACTCGGCGGCAGCTGGTGCTTCTGTAGTGGCACGACCGAGTTTGGCACGGCCTGGCAAACGACCGGCACCAGCACGGTTTAGATTGAAACGGGAAGGTCTGACGGGACCACTGTGGCTGGGAGCTGGTGTGGAGGGTTTGTCATCTACGCTGTTATCACTATCATTTACTTCTTCTTCGTTAGCTGGAGCTTTGGTGGTAGTAGTGCGACTGCCACGACGGCCAAGTGTTGGACGTCCTCCTCTAAGAGAACGAGCGGTAGTGCTTGAAACGGCTTCTTCTTGGTTATCGTTAGAGTCTTGGGCTGGAGCTTCAGTAGTGGTGGTACTGCCACGGAGATTGAAACGGTTGCGTGCTAAAGCAATAAATTTGTAAAGTCTTTAATATCTTTTTTAGAACTCAATTTTAATATGTTTTACTTACGTCTGTTGCGTGAAAAGCCTGAACTAACGGGTTTAACTTCCTTAACGGCAACTTCTTCCTCTTGTTGAGGTTCTTCGGCTGCGGCAGCGGGGGCAGCAGTAGTTCTGGCACCAGGACGGTTACGGCCACCAATGGAAGGACGAGAGAAACGGTCTAAATGAGAGTAAATATCATGTTAATAAAGCTGTAAAATTATGTTTAGCATATTAACTTACTCTTGCCAGTTTTGGGAGCTTCTGAAGGTGCTTCGGTAGTGGTGGTTGAGGGACTGTTACTAGACTTAAGCTTGAAGCGGTTGCGACCATTTGAGCTGCTGGCACCACGTCTGCCACCAAACAAGGAAGGAGCTGGTGTTGTGGTGGTGGTAGTTGTAGTGGTGGTAGTAGTAGTGGTTGGTTCTGGAGTGGTTGTAGTAGTGGTAGTGGTGGTAGTACTGCTGGGTTCTTCATCGACAATGGTGGTCAAAAGATCATCGCCATACATATCGGTGGTATCGGGTACAATGGTAGTGAAATCCATATCTGAATCAGTGGTCATGTCCATGTTGTTGTTTTCATTGGTCAAGAGAGCATACAAATCCAAAGCAGCCTTTTCCATAGCAGGTGTAGTTTGTTCTACATCCTCATCAGGATCCATGGCAGCATCTTCTTCCTTTTCTTGAGCCTTAGCAGCCTCGGCTTCTTCGGCATCTTTAGCGGCAGCAGCAGCTTCTTGTTCAATGGTAATGGCAGACTTGGTATCATCAGAATTGCGGGAGCTCTTGGCTTGTTTTTCGTCAGTGTTGAAAGTTTCACTATCTACCAATTCCAAACTGGGACGCTTGACACTGATTTTCTTTTTCTCGGCAGCAGAATCGACAGAATCTAAGGCGGGAGTAGGAGGAACATCTACAGTCTTACCACGGCTGGGGAAACGAGTATTTTGGGGTAAACGTTCGGCTTCAATATCTTCTTCAACATTGGAGGAACGGCCCTTGGCTTTGCCACTGACTAAACTGTTATCGGCTGGTGTAGCAGCAGTACTGCGTTCAATGTTGGTGTAACGTGACTTGCCTCTAGTTTCGGCTTCTTCACCATCTTCAGCAGCAGCTCCTTTGGGTTTGGCATCTTCTTCTTCATCTTCATAATAGTAGACATATTCGTATTCATAATCCTGGCCATTGGGACCCTTTTTAATTTCAATACGTGACTTCTTATTGTTCTCGGTACCGGCGGTTTCCAAAGCAATAGCTTGATCGACAAAACCTACATTCATATCATCGTCCTTTTCCAATTCAGCCTTCTTCATGGGAGCTGCTGTTGTTAGAACATTAACTGTTCCTTCTGTGGCATCATCTCCTTCTTCATTTTCTTTGGCTTCGGCGGCAGCTTCTTTAGCTTCTTCAATTTTCTTTTCTTCTGCTTTGACGGCAGCATCTACCTCAGCTTTAATGATTTCCAATTCAGCCTCTTCAATGGCACGTTTGGCTTCTATACTCTTCATAACATCCTCATTGATGAGAGCACTTAGAATGGGATTAAGTTCGGGTTTCTCTTTGGTGGGCAAGAGATTCATGTTCTCCACATCATAGTGATTAATTTTGTGTGATGTTTGGAAAGCATCATCGCCCAAGGCTTCGGGACGCTTGTGAGATGTTTCAAACGATACTGAAGATTCAACACGAACTTCGGTGGGTATCACAGTAGAATCAATTGAGTTTTCGGCTAAAGTTAGACTTGCCACAAGGCAACAGAGGAATCTGCAAATAAAAGATAAAGAGGGAATTATTAGAAGTGGCAATTAAATTTGATGTAAAATGATGATGTTATAATATAATTAAAAAAATGTTGTTTTTGATAAATGATGACTTCATGCCAAGGTTCGCAATTAAGTCTTATTTTAAGGTTGTAAAATTTTTTGCGCCATTTTAATTTTACAAAGTACGTGAGAATTAAACTTCAAGAATTGTTGCATTTACAAATATTTAATTGTTTATTTTGCCAGTCATATTAGATTAGAAGAAACTACTTGAAATATGCACTTAAGAAATAGCAACTAAACTCCTCCGCATTGCAAAGTTATGACTGTTTTAAATAAAAACCGCTTTTAAATGGTAATTTGCTCTTAAAGGTAGACTACTTCAATAACAACATTTTTCTTAACAAATATATACAATTTAATATGGCAGCAAGATATATGTATATATCTTTCGATTAAATATTTCAAACAATAATACGATCGATCTTACGTACTCTTTTGTTTTTGAGCTTTATGTCTTTTATAATTATTTTTATTTCTTTTATAGCGTTAATTCTATTTCATTATATTGTCGTTATTTCTTTCAAATATGTATGTATGTATTTCTGTATGTTCATTTAATTTCTTAACAATTGTTTGAAATGCTTAGGCGCGCGCGCGCCCACATTTGGTTTCGTATTGTTTTTGCGGCAGCAACTTTGGCGTTGTATTGTTACATTGCAGTCTGTGAAATGTTAGTTGCTCTTTGACTTGTTTTGTCTTTGTTGTTGAGGTTTTTTTTTTTGTTTGTATGTATATGAGTCATGGCGTTGAAATGTTAAAATGTTAAACCCATAATGATCGTGAATTATTTAAGGAAATATTTTGTGGTAGAATTTTTGTTGTAAACAATTTGTTATAAATAGTATAAAGTTCGATAGAAACGATCGATTCCAGGAAGTTTTTGAACAACTCAGGAAATTTGCAGTAGTGTGAACTATAACGGATACTGGTTCGGAAATTTGCTCTATTCAGCATGATCTTTATAAGATTGACTAATGTCTACTCTGAAATTAATTCCAGGATGAAAATTGCGCCTTTGATGCAGAATTAAATTTTTCAAATCTCTCAACGTTCTTGGCTCCATCCTGATAAATTCGAATTGTATTCACAATTGCATGTCGAACTGATTTGGGTCCTATGGCACGATGGCATTCGCGGAAATTAAATTGCTAACGAAAATGGAATGTACGGATCGTCCTTTGACGAATTGAAAATGAACGTCGAATGTACTATAGAAAAATCAGAAATCAAGTAGTCCAATAATACCGCTAAAACCAAAGTTCTCTGACACTGTCATTCATGAAAAGGCGATCTTGTTCAGTATATGATTTGACACATGTCAGATGTGTGATATTTTGCTACAATCAACTTTTATGATCAGCTGTCGCCAAATCACGAGCCCTATCTTTCAAAAATTCACCATTCTAGTTATGTATTTATTTGCATTACAGCATTCTAGTTATTTAGAAAGATCGGGAATGTTGATCAGTGCTCACATATCTACTTCCCAATGGGTTAACTTTTATAACGATTGACAAACTAGGAAATTGTTACCACTTTAAAATGTAATTAATGTTGCCTTTAAAAAAAAGAGGTTTTAATGTATTATTACTTGTCTACACATTTGTGTAAAAACATGTAAAAAGTCATTACATATTTTAACAATAAACTTTATTTAAGTTTAAGTTGTAATACTGGCCCATATTACAGATACTAAAAAACTGTTACATTTGATTAGGTTTTGGTGGTTTTTGTTGCTGCCGGTTATTTATTATAAAGTTTTTTTTTTACTAAAATCAAGGTGTAAAAGTTTCCTAATGATTAAATTATTAAAAAAAAAATTAATACAACACTAATTAAAAAACAAACAAAAATCTAATAGCAAACGTATTAACAAAGGAATTGTTAAGAAATTTTGTAAATTGTTATGTTATTAAGATTAATAGCCGCTTGATAATGAAGCCAATATCGGTGTTTTTCGGTATTTGAAAGATATGCCAAGCTATAGAAGTAATTTAACAATAAAAAATAATAATTTAATAATTAATTTGTGCAATTTCATTTGAAATAAAATCGAAAAATATTAGCTATTTGAAGTATTGAAATAAATTAGATTGTTTGTATTTGGTAGTGTCTGTTCTTATACGCCCTGGTGAATAAATATTCAAAATTTAGATTTGTATTCGAAATTTTTTTCATGAAAAGAAGCGCACAACAGGGCCGATAGTGGCCTAGGTGTATTTCTTCGGATTTGATGACATCCTCTATCAACCTAACCTAGATTTGATTTTTAAAAGTTGGGAAAGTAAAATTAAATATTTTAAATGCCTAAAAGTATGCTGGGGTTTTGGGTGGATTATATATTTTGATCACGTCTTGATCACAACTTCTGATAGTATCATAATGGTATTTTTTTAATAGAATTCTATTCTATCATGAAGATATATTCTTAGACCGCAACTGGATCTGTTGTGGGCTTCTTTACAGTTGCATTTTCTTGTGAGTGAATCAACGCCCGATGATTCAGATGTTATTTCTTAAAATTTTGCAATCAATACTCTTAAGGGATGTTATATCGGTTATAATATCGGACCCAAGCTTTTTGTTTCATTATCCTCACTAGTCTATGGACTGGTCAACTGACAAGTCGATTTACTAGTTTATAGACTAGACTTTTTAATAGACAACACTCTAGTCTAAGTATAACCTAGTCAATAGACAAGTCAGTACTAACTAATATTCTGAAGGAGTCTTTTTATCGGGGCTGGGGAAAAATATGGGCGTATCCTAAAAAAAATTGGTGGATGAATCTACATTTACACATTTGTAATGTATTTGTCCTGAATTTCATTACGATATTAGTCTTTTTAAGCGAATTCTGGACATTTAACTAATTTTCTAATGAGGTCTTTGTATGAGGACTAGGTTAGTTAGTTTTAGTTGTATGGCGGTTAGGTGAAATAATGGACCGATTTTAACCATTTTCAATAGGCTTCCTTTCTGGGATATTAGAAGACTATGTTCATTGATTTATCTAGAAAATTGATTACAAGGTTTTCAAGCCCTATTCGAGGGCTTGGTTATATGGGGGCTAGGTGAAATAATAGACTGATCTTTAGCATTTTCATCCCTATTGAATGATAATAGAGGAATTATCTTCAAAATTGCGACCTGTAGTTTGATAACAAGGTTTATATAGACGGACGGAAATAGCTGAATCGACTCAGAAAACGATTCTAAGACGATTGGTATACTTTAAGCTGGGAATAGGACCAATATTATTGTGCGTTCCAAATAATTATACCCTAAACCACTAAAGTATTAAAGTAAAGTAATAATTACATGACGTTCAGTCCACAATATGTCAGTTTAAGATCAATAAATTAATTAAGTATGATTCGATTGATACAATTCGATATAAACAAGATCCAAAACGATATTCAGCACTCAAACAAATACTGCAACGATCGGAACATATTTCTCAAAATAATTCCCCACTGGATCCGGTGGTGTATAGTAATATATGGTCGGTCAAGACCAACTTACTTATTTATTCTTTTATACACTGTTCAAATTTTTATAAAATTACCCCAAAATTTTAATAAAATTTAAAAACTTTACAAAAACTTCAACTTCTCCAGAAAAAAAAGACCAAAATTAAAAAAAAAGAAAAACTCACAAAAACTAATTAGTTCACATGCATGCACATTTATGTCTCTATGTTTGGATCTAGATATTTGTGTATGATGAAAGATGACACACATTTGAAAGAAGAGGAGATTATTAAAACATGATTTTTTTTTTTGTTCGTTTTTGCAAAGTCAAGTCAGGTTGCATTTTAAAATATCAACCAGTGTTGTTACTGGTAATTTGATATGTTTATGTAAATATGATACATGCAACAACTAATTTGGCGAAAGGGTTTTTTTTTATAGTTTGTTTGTTATTAAATGTTGCAGTATGCTGCTCTTGTTTGCTGCACACAGCTACTGATGTTGTGTGTTTTTTTTACACAACACCTTCAAAAAAATGCAATACTCCAATAACAACAATATATAGTTTGAGTAAAATATAAACAAGTTGTACTGGTACTTGAAGTACAGCAGCAGCAGTTGTTTAGTACCAATACCGGTTTAGTTGCTATACGGTCACCTTAAAAACAATTTTAATGAAAAAACCGCATAATATTGCTCCGTTAATAAGATTGTCTGTCTTAATGTCTATCTGTCTGTCTTTCTATCACTATGTTTATTATGGTTTAATATCTAATAGAAAAAAGAAACAACAAACTCTCCTTTCAGTTAGAAGGTAAACCAGATAACTTAACAAACATACAAAACAAAAAAACAAAAGTTAAACAAAAATAATATTAAACAACTTTAAGTAAACTAACTGGTAAGTGATTTAAGCAACCAGCCAACTAAACAGTCCGTCAGTTAGCCAGGCAGCCAGCTAGTCAGTTCACTACAGCAACAAGTTAACTTGCAAAAGCTGCACACCACAACAGCAGCATTAGCAATAGCGTTTTAATGAAACAAGCAAGTTTTAACCAAAAGTTTTATACTTTTGAAATATGTACAACAGCAACAACAACAACAACAACAAGAAAAAAACCCGGTCTCTTTTTTTTTTTTAAGCTCCCTGTGTGTGTGCGTTTTTTTTTAATATTTTTCAACTTTTGCATTTTGCAGAGATGTCAATCTACCATACAATTTTACTCAATTTTGCTGTTGCTTTGGCTCAGCAACATGTTCACTTCAATATTTCAAGACAATTCAGTTCAATAAATTTCTTTCTCCAAACAGATATCGGCCGTTAGCCTTGATTTTTATTTTATTGTTGAAATATTAATTTAACTTGTCCATTTGTTAAATCATCGAGTTGGCCGCTTTTTTATGTTATTGATAAAAATGTGTATTTTATGTATAAAAGTGATTTTTTCTTTTAATTAATTTTTTTTTTACTATTTTCTTTGTTGCTCGTTGTTGGTATCTTTGTCTAAAGTATCTTTGGCATTTAAAAGAAAATGAAAATAAGCAATGCGGATTGAAATTAAAATTGTGTTTTTATCATTAAATATCAGTTAATGCAGAGATCTTGGTTGGATCTTGTTAATAGTTATTAGGTGGGGGAATAATGGAAAATGCGAAAAAAATGTACTAAAGGGCAATAAAATTCCCATTATAGGGATTTAGTTGCCCTTCGGTACCATTTGTATGTTCTATATTAATAACCATAAAGTAGCCGGCTAGTACTCTGGTACTTTTTGTAAGTTGTGTTAAAACCCGCACCATCCGTCTGTGTGTTCATGTAAATCTTGTTCGCACTCTACAGATCGCAATTTTCAAGATAATTTGATGAAATTTGGCACATGCTCTTCTTTTGACCCAAGGACGAAAATTGTTAAAATCGGTACTTTATTTCGAATAGCCCCCATACAACCGTAACCATCGAATAGGGCTTTTGAACTCATAATTATGTTAAATGATCTTGTATCTCTATTAAAATCGGCAAGACTTGGTTTTTTATGTATAAATGATACTGCCGATTTTCGTAATGATCGGGCCTCATTTCTCCTTAGCCGCCATACAAAGTCCCCTTCAGAAAATGACCTGATGGTCAAAATTCACTTATAAACACTAATATCACGATGAAATTCCGTATAAATAAATTTAATCCCTCTACCAAAATTTATAAAGATAAGTGCATATTTGTCCTTGCATCCGTATAACCCCTCTTTTAGAAATTCACATTTTTGACAAGAAATTGTTAAAATATTTCTGAATTAAAGCAATAAACAACTTAAATTGTTTATTATTTAAAATAAATTAAATGTTTTATATATTACTCAACGATGTAGGCTATCGTATGGTCGGCCATGTCCGATTATACATTCATACTTGTTATCTTATATATCTTATATATCAATGATCTGAGAAGAGTCCTCATTCATATAGAATCTCAGAATGTACAGACGTTTCTAAAAGGAGAAAGAGCGAGTTATCGTAGAATTTTAGGATCAAAATGTCATTCAAAATCTGAAATTATCGCAATTTCTTTCAGGTCGACATATAGGCAACAAGAAATAAACATTGTTATTCATAAAACTGAGAGTTCTGTTAAGTAGAGGATCGTTCATAATATATTATTAACAGTCTTAAGGTATCATAACAGAGTTTCATAGGAACTTAGTTCCGGAAAATTCGAGGAAGAAGATGGTTCTTCGTATTGTTGCTATCTTGATATCTTTGAGGAAAATAACATGTGGAATTCCAATTTTAAATATCAGCCTAAATATCGATCACTAGGAATGCTGGGCTTAAACTGGGTGACCATTCCTTCAACAACCTTACATGTATGGTATTAGTATGGACTATCAAAAACAGGCGCCTTGGTATTATAGACCCGGAAAATATCTATTATAAACTCACTACATCAAGGTGGAATATGAAATCCTTTTGTACTAACTATAACCAGAATGATATCAAAACTTAGCAACATGATTGCTATCATTGTGAATCCTGGAGTGAAAATCTCTGAAGATATATTTTGATAAAGAGAAAGAGTAATCAATCGATTATATTCTCTGTACCAAATTAGGAAATTGTCATTCTAAATTTCTAGGAAAACGATTTTTTGTCTGTATTAGTCTCAGCTTCTCATTTCATGGAGAGCCAGAATAATAAGTTATTGGTTCTTAAAGTTCTTGGAGAAATATTTTCCGATAATCTGTTAGAGTTATCAAGTATAGGTTAGATTAGCTTATTGATAAGAAAATTTGAATCTGGAATCGTAACAGGCATTAGACAATCTGGAGAAAGCCAAGATTCTGAGCGAATTCGAGAAAATTTCCGGTTTAAACCCGTCATTACACATTGAGAACATGTCATGATGAAATTTGCAGCATATTACGAATATGTCGGATGTTCGTACCGATCATGTCTCATGAAGCCCAACCATTTAAGTCTAAGAGCCTTTAAGACTTAGGGAACCGTCATGTAAAGGTTTGTTGGATATTTATAATGCTTAATTAAATCACTCAATATGGAAGAACTTTTACCCCTCTCCAATATTTATAACAGAACTTGAACAAGTTTTGTTGTTAGCGTTAAGATCACATGTTTTTAATAGGCAAACTACTAGCAAAGACTTGAAAGTAATTAAATAAACTCTATATAAAGAAAATAAAACAAAAAACAACAGCAACAACTTCAGTTAATTTAACACAACAATGTGCATGATCGATTTTTAAGCCTGAGTAGCTAAACAGACAGGCAGACGGACGGAAAACACAGACAAGATCGCAAAAACAAAGGCTTGAATACTTATTTATTGATTGAATACTTATTTACTAAAAACGTCTTAATAATTGCATGTGCAACATTGAATGCAACACTTTCTGCTCTGTCTTCTTGCTTTTTTTTCCATGTCTGGACAGCAGCTTGAAGAGGATTTATAAAGATTTTTATAAAAATCTTCCATGAAATGAAATATGGATGCAAATTATGAGGCATGTAATAGCTTGAGTTTTGGTGTGTGTGTGTATATGTAAACGATTTTCTGTGTATATAGTGCAATCACTTGTGATGGCAAATTAAGTATTACTCCAACTATTTCAACGCATCCATTAAATACATGCCATTCACAGATAAACGATACACAAAGGAATACATACAACTTGATGAAAGACAAATAAATGTAGCAATAGCAGTAGTAGCAACAACAACAACAAACTGAAAATAAACGTTTATTTCAAGGACGTTGTTGTATAATTAATCCTGTGTTGCAGTAAATGCAACAACAGCTGGAGGTCAACTGCATTTTAAAGAAAGAAACTGGTTGGGCGATTACAATCGTATTTGCGATACCACTCTCATTTTCAGTTTCATGCGAAATCTGTATGTTTCGTTTGATAACTTTGTAGTATTATGTCTACTTTATGGGTTACGCAATACAGACGTTGGATACTGATGAAATGGAAATTAATGGAAATTGAAACCGAGTTTTAAGCCAACAGAAAACAAGTTCGTTCTTCTCTACACACTTTGTGTTAATTTAAGCAAAATTCTTGTTTTTGACATCTACATAACTAGATGTTTTTTAAGGTTTGGCTTTAATTCTTTAAGTTAGTAGATGTTAAATCTGGATAAACCTACATTTGGTTGCTAAATGTTAATTACTTTTTTGTGATGTCATTAGTTAGATATTGTTAGCATATCTTTCCTGTTAGCATACATTTTTATTAAAATTTTAGAATATTTTCGATATTAACATACTGGTTTAATTTAAAATAATTAAACTACTTTAAAATCAAAGCGGAAAACAAATAAACTTTCGTTCCTTTTTTTATTAAACATAATTATTTGATGTGTGTTTTTAAATTATTTAATTTAAAAAAAAAAAAAACATATTATTAGCATTTTAAATGTGTTAAATAGCTGGTATTTAAAAAATGTCATGCTTAAACAAGTTTCATATTGATTTAATTATAATATCAATTTCAGTTATTTATACAAAAAAAAAAAAAATTTAAATGTCATTGAATTTTTACTCATTAGATAGTCATTTATTAAATCCTTTTTACTGGAATTTGATTATTTTTTTATGAAAATAGAAAACGTGTCTGTAAGTTAATAAAAATATTTATGTTTAATGTAATTATATATTTTTAATGTTTTTAAAAACGATACAATTTTTAAATTGTGTTCAAATTATTGTTAATTAATTTTATTATTTATAATTAGGATAATCGTTTTGTTGGCAAAACAAGTCGAGATTTTTTTAATAACTTCCGAAAATTTTGTTTATGATAAACCACTCAAAATTAACATGTTTTACCAGGACTATTACTTTCCATGTGTATTATTGAAAAGTTGATTTAAATAAATTCCAATCAATAAATTTCGATTTTTAACTATTAATAAGGAATAATGATCATGAACTCTTATACTTTCTTGGTTCATTACTCTCCTTGCGCATTTGCCTCTCTCTCTCTATCGTTACCTGATATAAAGCAGAGATAAGCTTTCATGTATTAGAACAAACTAAATCCTTTAGAGAGTTTATTTGAAACTCTCTGCAATGCTTGATCTATAGCAGAGATAAGCAAAGCGCTCTCAGTGGAAGCTCATAACAGTCAGAGAGCTCATTTTTCCCACTTTCGATGTGAATAACAAGTTTGCTTTTCCCATCAAGAAAAATGCTTAATAGATCACTCTTCTGAAAGATAAGAGCTCTGTAATTATAGAGCAGAAATAAGAATAGATCACTCTACTGAAGGATGAGTGCTCTGTAATTAAAAATCGGAAATAACAATTACTGCAACTCTTTAGATTAAGGTGACTAACCATTTTACAAGAGAGCAAGGGTTGGTTAATTGATGCGTTACTAGAATTTGCCCGATTAGAGTAGCCGTATACACGTTTTTCATTTCTCCTTTATTCTCTTATCTAAATGATACTTATCTAAGTTTGTTACTAATGATGAGTGCTTAACAAGTTAATGATATTTTCTCAACCGATCTTATTTTGATTGATCAAGAATTCTCACACAATGGTTCTCATCTTAATCTGTTTTATGAAAAGGTTGGTTTAATTTTTTGTCATGTAATAGATATAGAGCAATTGAATGTTGATATCAGTGAATAATTCTTATATTTCCATTTTTTTCAAGAATATTCCAGGAACTTTTTTATCTGTTTGCCTAAAATTCAAATAATTTTTCTTATAAAAGTATTAGATCTTTATCTTATATACAATTTTACAAAGAAGTTATCAAAAGTTCAAATTCTTGAAATTTTCAAGAATATTCTAAGATCGTCATAAAACTTGATAAATATATGAAGTTTTTATCGTAGACCCCTTGAGAAGTTTATACGATATCGCGAACATTCATAAATACTTAGATTTTCCTTTATTTTAATAAAGTTTCACACCTTATTTTGGACAAGGTTAGTAGTTCTCTAGAATCTGTGGGAGTTTTATGAGGATCATCTCCAACAGTTTTGTTTAAATTGAAAATAGCCCCGGCACCAGGGGCTCAGCTGTTCTGTTTATTACAGAACTATTCTAGTTTTCCATAGTAAGTTGGGAATTATCTAGACGATTTTCATAACTTATCATTGCGGATTTTCTGTATATATAATGCAACAAAGATTCCGTATAAATTTTCTTCAACTGGCGCAAAAGAATTTCTTGTATTGCTCGACATGCTGAATTTTCCTTTAAAAAAAGTCTTGTTAAAACTTCATGAACCACTAGGAATGATGCTACGCTACGGGTCTACAAACCGCTCTTTTTAGAACCGTTGTTCTAACACATGTTTGTAGAAACTACCGAGAACAATCTAGCAGTTGCATAATGGAGAGATAGAGGTAAAAGTTGGACTACAGTTGATCGTTTTGACGATCATTTTCGATCGCTACAAACCATTGCCTTAAATACAATGGAAATAGGAAAAGTTACTGTGGAATTTCTTGTGTAACTCTAGGTGATGTTGAAGTTTCTATTAAAGCTTCTGAGACCTCGTGGAATGTTGCTGCAGATCGCTAGAGAACCACGGATCGCTATTTGAAAACCGTTGTTCTAACAAGTGGAAGAAATACTGAGAACAAGCTGACATTTGCATAATGAAGAGCTATAGCTGAAAATCGATTTTACTTACAACAAATACTTTTGTATTGATACTAAGACCACACAGCGGATTTTGAGATTCGGTTTAACATTATGTTACAGTTACACTCATACATATATGAATTCCAACATGATTATGTTTAAAAATTACAAAATATTGCTACTGCAAATGCCTTAAATTAGCAACAACAATTATTATATAACTTTTATGGAAAATAAATCTAAAGTTATGTTTATCAAACCTAAGAGATCTTTAATCACAAATTAAACGATGCATTAAGTTGAACACATTCCCTCATTGAACACTTGAGTGTGTGTGTTTCTTTGCACCCATTACAATGACTCGTTAAAGTTAAAGCGAAAAATTATTTATTATGTCATAAAAAAAAATAAAATAAAAAATTTAGTAATCACAACTAACAGTGTAAAACAGCAGCAGCAAAAAAAAAACTAACAGTTTATTATCTTTTAAATTTGCTGGTTAATTTAGTAGCTGCTGCTGATGGTATTTCTCAGTTTTTTTCTTCGTTTTAATTGCCAAAGACACATAATTTAATTAGTCTTGTATTAAAGATTTAAGTTAAACATTTAAACAATAAAAGATTGAAGAAAAACATAATGTGTTTGGAGGGAGCTTATAAAAAAAACTAAATAATTTGTTAAGTTTTTTCCCCCATTTTTCTTGGTTTGGCAAACTTTATTTTCCTCACTTTTCCTTAGCAAGAAGATGTGCTGTTTGTTATAGTATTTGGCAAAAGTAAAACAAATTACATCTCATTGGAAATATATGAAATAAAAAAAAAATGTATTAAAAGCAACATAAATTCAACACTTGAGTGCACCTGAACCATAAAAAAATACAAAAGATGAACGATGAATCTGTGTTTTTTTACTATTTACTATTTTTGTATAATTTTTTGGCTTTTTGTTGATGTTTTGGTTTTTTTTTTTTTGAATGAAAACTTATTGTTATAAAAGTTTTTCTTCCACTAAATTTCGAAAATGGCAACTGTTTTGTTTGTGTGCTGCCACTTTGGCGGATGAATGTGTTGAAGAGAAATGAAATTGCAGGGAATAAAAGAAAAACCAATATATATTATAGAGAAATTAATTAATAGTTTATTGCATTTGGTAGATGTTTCACTTTTTTTCTTTTACTAAAAGATGTATTAATTATCTATAAGTTTAAAATACCCAGTTGGAATTTTTTTTATAAAAATTACTGTTTTGCCTAAATTTATGAAAAATAAATTCTACATTTTCATTTTTTCAAGAATATTCCGGGAACTTTAGTGTTGATTTTGAGATTATCTTTATTTATCAAGATATTAGATAACCTTGTTATATAGATTTTTTTTAAATCTGTCTAAAATCAAAATTCTAAAATTTTCGTGAATATTCTAAGAATTATGTTAAATTTGAATTCAATGAATATATTTTATGATTATAGCATATTCTTAGGTGTTTGTAGTAAAATGAGTTGTTAGCTATTATTTTTCAGTTGTCAAGTCTTGAACAAGTCTAAGATTTCTTATATTCCAAGTTTTCAATAATATTCCGGGAACTTTTGCATTTATTTTTTATTTTCTTTTGAGATTTTAATTATTTATCAAGATACTACATTATTTTTTGTATAAATTTTGTAAAAAAGAAACTATTATAAGTTTAATATGAATATTATTCGAGAATATTCTAAGAACTAAGAAGAATTTAATGAATATAACTTAAGAAACTATTTACAGTAAAATTTATAAACAAAAACCGCCATAGCTATGATTTTCCCTTCACCAAAACATTTGCCGTGAACAAAAGGAGGAAGTCAATCAAAATATTAATTTTTCCAGAATATTCCGGGAACTTTTGTATTGTTTTATATACATTATGTATTCATTTTGAAATTTTCATTATTTATCGAGATTTAGATAGTTTTCTTACATACATTTTTGTAAAAGAAGTTTTTATAAATAAAAATTCTAAATTTTTCGAGAATATTCCAAGATCTTCATTAAATTTTATGACTAGATTTGAAATTGGTGGCATATTTTTAGACATTTATGGTAAAAGAATAAAGCGGCCTAGCTATTATCTTTTAGCCATTAAGGTTCTTTATGTGAACCAAAGTTGGATTACTACGGTGGATTTTTCTTTATATTCTCTTGTTTTCAAGAATATTCCGAGAGTTTTTGTATAGATTTATAGTTATTTTGTATTAATGGAAATTTTTATCATTTATCGAGATTAATATTATTTTTGTATATATTATTTTGCAAAAGAATTGTAATTCGAAAATTTTCGAGAATATTCCCAGAACTAGGTTCAATTTGATGAATATTTCTTAAGAAAGTGTCATACTTTAAGATATATTTAATAAAAATAGTTCTTTTATGAAAAAATAATAATTACATATATATATTTAAGTTCTTAAGAATATTCCGGACACTTAAGTTCCCGGAATATTCTTGAAAACTTGAGAGGTATGTGTAGCTATGGCTAAAGCTATCGCGAGCTTTATTAATAAAACAAATTTTGTTAGTATTGTTAAATTATTTATCAAGATATCAGATTATTTTTTATATATTTCTGTTCAATTGGAGAATATTCTAAGATCATAGATTATTCTCTGAACTATGACGATTAAGGTCTTGTAAAACGGAGGTTCCTAGATTCACGGTACTTAAGGCGGGTTCTTAATGCTTTTTCTGATCTATACACAGAGGGAAAAAGAAATATACATGCCTGGTACCAAATTGACACCAAACTATTTATAATTTTTTAATACCATCTGTTGTCAAAGTATTACATAGTGTTGTCGTACGTATGTATATACTTTGACAACTGATGTTATTGAAAAATTATAAATTCTTTGGTGTCAATTTGAAGCAGAAGTATATTGACAAATATCGACTTTGTTACACGTTTCATTAATGCAAAAGATGGACAAAAATCACGTATTTGTTTTTCCCATTTTTTAATCGTCAAGGATTTTTATGAATAAAAAAAAAAATATTTTATTGAATTTCAAAAAAAATTGCGCTTTTAATGCCAGACGTTTTAAAATTCTTATGGGGTTTTTAAAATTTGAATTTAATACTCAGAAAAGGATCGAAAAAGATCATAATCTTTTTCCATCAAATATTTTTTAATTTTAGTTTTAAATAAACCATATTCTGGAACAAGTACTGAGAATTTATATTTTTTGGTATATAGTTTTTAAGAATCAGTTAAATTTAAAGTTCCAACAGGGTATTTAAGTCTAGTTTTTTACTTTTTCTTAAATTTATATATATATATATATATATATATATATATATATATATATATATATATATATATATTTTTTTAAAAAATCTAATCACACTTACATTTTAAACAACATTTTGTTAATATCTATTTATTTGTTTTGCTCTTTTTTTTCTTTATTATTACTATTCGTTGTATACAAAGGAAGTTATTCAATTTGTTGTACTTTCACTTTAAACAATTGCCAATAATTAACGTCAAATGTTTTTCAAATAATATTATTTATAAGCCATACGTTACGATTTTCACACAAAACAAAAATCTTTTTTTTTCTTATCTTTTAAATTTATAAAATCGATTTTATTTCTTTTTATTTTAAAATATAAATATATATATTTTTTTGCACTTTAACGTTAACTACGCGGCGTTAAACGTTATTATTTTTTACTATTTTTTGCTATGGACTCTGGTGAGTAGAGTTGCGCTTGCTTGGCAAGTCACTTTCGATTTCTTTGCCAGCCGAACGAGAAATGGCAAAATGATGAGCTTTTTAAATATCGAAAACCGATTTTATTAAAAAAAAAAAATACGAAATATATAAAATGAATAAAAAATGTTTATAATGTATACAAAACTAAGAAACAAACTACTGCATCCGTTAACGACGACGAGTAATCACCGCAATACCACTTTAAAGCAAATCCACAAACCACAAAAGACGAGATCACGACAATCACACCGTTACAAGTTACACTCACTAATACTACGCCCGAAAGCCACTACCAACTAACACACACTCAGGGACGCAAAATATCCAGTACTTCCAAGTCAAACCACCAACACTAACAAGAAAAACAAAGTCCAACACCAGCTTAAGTTTTTGAGCGCATGAACTACGTTTTGTACTTTTAAAGCTGAAGATCGTTTTATTTTTTTTTAATAATTTTTTTTTAATTTTTTAATAATAAATTTTTATGGAAAATATTAAGTATTTTTTAGCGAACGGCATTCAAAAGGCCAAGCAGGCAGGCAGCTTTAGACCGATCGTTGAAATAAATAAACTTTGAAATTTGACCAACAACAGCACTAGTTGTAGTAAATAAAATTAGCAATTGTATTAGTTGTAGAGTAGTCTTAACCGGTCGTAGAATATGAGATTATGAAATATTTATTTACAAAATTCCACTGCAATGTAATAAACGAATGATCTAACCAAACTGCGAATTAATAAACCGATCAAGTCAACACCAACACCAACCATCAACAGCAATAAATTGACCAACAATTCGCTCTAACTCAATGATCTTTTCAATGGAATGCAGATCAACTTGTAATTTTTTGTTTTTTCATTTAAGCAATAACTTGTCACAGCAAATATTGCATTATAAATAAAATAAATATTTTTTTTCAACGAATAATTTAAATGAATTATTGTCACACAGTTGTAATTTTAATTTAAATTTTCTATCTCTCTGGATTAGTGTTCGAAATTCATAAATTTTTAAATTAATCAAATTGAATATTTTTAAAAATTTTTTGTATAAACGTTTCGTTTGAAATTATTAATATTTTGTAAGTGCGCACGCGCCCGTTTGTTTTCGTGTACAACACGTTTGGAGTACAAATTACAGGAAAATGTTTGTTGAATGTTAAAAGTGTCATGCTTTATGTTTGTGGTTTTGTTGCTTCTAAGACGTATTCCATGCCGTTTGTTGCAAGAAATATAGTGTATAAATAAAAAAAATATACATATAATAATGCTCATATTATATGGTTGAGTGATTTTCTTTGAAATATCTGGGTTTCTAAACAGTTGATTTTGGAGGGTCGCTTTTTTGAAAAAATTAATTTTTTACACAAAATGATAAAAAATTTAAATTTTTTAGTAATAATTTCATTTTTGAAAAAATTAAAATTTTTAGTGAAAAATTTTAAATTGTAGTAAAAATGTATTTTTATGTTTTTCTTTTGTTTTTGATAAAATGTTAAATTTATAGTAATTTTATGATGAGAGGTAAAATTATTGCTAAAAAGGTTTTTTTTTGTAAAAAATCAATTTTTTTTCAGAAAAAAATTGGGGAAAGTTTGGATTTAGTTAGTTAGTTAGTTAGTTAGTTAGTTAGTTAGTTAGTTAGTTAGTTAGTTAGTTAGTTAGTTAGTTAGTTAGTAGTTAGTTAGTTAGTTAGTTAGTTAGTTAGTTAGTTAGTTAGTTAGTTAGTTAGTTAGTTAGTTAGTTAGTTAGTTAGTTAGTAGTTAGTTAGTTAGTTAGTTAGTTAGTTAGTTAGTTAGTTAGTTAGTTAGTTAGTTAGTTAGTTAGTTAGTTAGTTAGTTAGTTAGTTTAGTTAGTAGTTAGTTAGTTAGTTAGTTTTTTTAGTTAGTTAGTAGTTAGTTAGTTAGTAGTTAGTTAGTTAGTTAGTAGTTAGTTAGTTAGTAGTTAGTTAGTTAGTTAGTAGTTAGTTAGTTAGTTAGTTAGTTAGTAGTTAGTAGTTAGTTAGTTAGTTAGTTAGTTAGTAGTTAGTTAGTTAGTTAGTTAGTAGTTAGTGTTAGTAGTTAGTTAGTTAGTTAGTTAGTTAGTTAGTTAGTTAGTTAGTTAGTTAGTTAGTTAGTAGTTAGTTAGTTAGTAGTAGTTAGTTAGTTAGTTAGTTAGTTAGTTAGTAGTTAGTAGTTAGTTAGTAGTTAGTTAGTTAGTTAGTTAGTTAGTTAGTTAGTTAGTTAGTTAGTAGTTAGTAGTTAGTTAGTTAGTTAGTAGTTAGTAGTTAGTTAGTTAGTTAGTTAGTTAGTTAGTTAGTTAGTTAGTAGTTAGTTAGTTAGTTAGTTAGTTAGTTAGTTAGTTAGTTAGTTAGTTAGTTAGTTAGTTAGTTAGTTAGTTAGTTAGTAGTTAGTTAGTTAGTTAGTTAGTTAGTTAGTTAGTTAGTTAGTTAGTTAGTTAGTTAGTTAGTTAGTTAGTTAGTTAGTTAGTTAGTTAGTTAGTTAGTTAGTTAGTTAGTAGTTAGTTAGTTAGTTAGTTAGTTAGTTAGTTAGTTAGTTAGTTAGTTAGTTAGTTAGTAGTTAGTTAGTTAGTTAGTAGTTAGTTAGTTAGTTAGTAGTTAGTTAGTTAGTTAGTTAGTTAGTTAGTAGTTAGTTAGTTAGTTAGTTAGTTAGTTAGTTAGTTAGTTAGTTAGTTAGTTAGTTAGTTAGTTAGTTAGTTAGTTAGTTAGTTAGTTAGTTAGTTAGTTAGTTAGTTAGTTAGTTAGTTAGTTAGTTAGTTAGTTAGTTAGTTAGTTAGTTAGTAGTTAGTTAGTTAGTTAGTTAGTTAGTTAGTTAGTTAGTTAGTTAGTTAGTTAGTTAGTTAGTTAGTTAGTTAGTTAGTAGTTAGTTAGTTAGTTAGTAGTTAGTAGTTAGTTAGTTAGTTAGTTAGTTAGTTAGTTAGTTAGTTAGTTAGTAGTAGTTAGTAGTTAGTTAGTTAGTTAGTTAGTTAGTAGTTAGTTAGTAGTTAGTTAGTTAGTTAGTTAGTTAGTTAGTTAGTTAGTTAGTTAGTTAGTTAGTTAGTTAGTTAGTTAGTAGTTACACCTAGGCCTCTATCGGCCCTGTTGTGCGCTCAGGTGGGAATCGAACCCATCACCTTCAGTCTACAGACTAGAACACTAACCATTAATCTACCTGAGGCCACACTCGAACGACGTAACTGTCCCTCAGTTTCCAAAAGTTGCTACTTTTTTCATACATTCAGATCAGACGAAAGTTGACCTTGTCATTTATAGGAAATCTTTGCATATATTTTAATTGCTACCAGTATCCCGTTCTCATTATGAGCACCAAATTGTTTTTATAAGAAATGCTCAAATCTTAACCCTCAAGCAGTAGTTAAGAACCTCTGTTTTAATCTTAATAAATACACCTTAACATTAAATACTATACAGACAAATAAACAATAACTTTGTATACCCTACACGCCTACAGTGGGGTGACTATTACGCATATTCGCATATGTTTGTAATAGCAATATTCTAACCTTTTCTGAGTCGATTAAGCCATAACCTCCATTTAGTTGTTTCTAAAAGTTAACCTAATGTTAAGAAATTTGATATTATTAATTATTTAGGTCAAAAAAATTTGACCTTAATAAGATGAAATTGATCTATCTTATCCTGCGAGGATCGGAGCACAGTTAGGTTCTGGAACCGTAAATTAATAATTTAAACACTTTGCTTAGTAAATATACATATCTTGTAATAGTATTGGTATAGTTATACAATTTGTTATTAATCTGTTTAAATCAATGTAACAAAATCTGTGGAGATCGAACCTTAGCATCTATGCGCCATAAGTAGTAACCTATAAAGGGACTTTAGCTTAGGGTATAATTTGATCCACCATGCCTAACTATAATTTCTTATTTATTTTTCAATAGCTTTTTTCAATGTAAGTTTGTAATTGTAAAAATAATATCAAACAAATAAAAAACTCATTGTTCCTAACTCTTAATACTCATTTATGGGGATTTGGAGTTATTTCAGACCAGGTTTCAAACTCCAGTTGAGTATAATGTGTTAATGAGTATGAGCGGAAAATTTTTCATAATTATACCCTACACCACTTTAGTGGGGAGGGTATATTGGATTTGTGCTGATGTTTGTAACATACAAAAATATTCGTCCTAGACCCACCTTAAAGTATACCAATCGGCTTAGAATCGTTTTCTGAGTCGATTAAGCTATGTCCGTCCGTCCGTCCGTCCGTCTGGCAGGCTGGCTGGCTGGCTGTCCATGTAAACCTTGTGCGCAAGGTACAGGTCGCAATTTTCAAGATAATTGGATGAAATTTGGCACGCACGTTTTATTTGACCCAAGGACGAAGCCTATTGAAAATGGTTGAAATCGGTCCATTATTTCACCTAGCCCCCATAGAACAGAACCCCCCGAAAAGGGCTTTTGAGCTCATAATTTTGTTAAATTTACAGATATATCGATAAAATGCGGCACAACTAAGTTTTATAGAAGTCTGGATGACCCTGCCAAATTTCATAAAGATCGGGCCCCATTTGACCCTAGCTCCCATACAAAGTCCCCTTCAGAAAATTACTTGAATGTCCCAAATTAACTTATAAACACAAATATCGCGATGAAATTTAGCACAATAAAATATTATGTAAATATAAATATATTCACAAAATTTTATCGGGCTTGGTCCATATTTGCCCCTAGCCCCCATATAAAGCCTCTTTCAGAAAATTAGATTTTCATCCATAAATTGCTTAAATGTATCGGAACAAGGGAATATTGAAGATAAATGCTTTATTAATAAAAAAATAATACACATTTAATATTCATAACTGGTGTAGGGTATCATATGGTCGGCCACGCCCGACTATACTTTCTTACTTGTTTTTTTTTCTGTTTTGTATTATTGTAATATTTAAAATAATAACTGAATTAAAATGAGTAAAAAATTTACACATTTTACTTGTAACTGGTTAAATGTAAATATGTGTGTATTGGGCCTTATGCTCTCTCTCCCCTTTTGTTATTTATGTTGGTTGTATGTTTTAGAGTTTGTGGTAAAAGATTTGTTAACATTTTATTTGGATCAGTTAACAATATTAGGTTTTGTTATAATCCATTTATTTAGGTGTTGGTAATATATTTAGGAGCGTATTATGTTAAGTGGTTTTAACATTTAATTTCAAATAATTTGTGCTTTTTTTATAAATTATATTTAGTTTAAGTAGCTATTTTGTTAATTTTATATATTGTTAGTGTGTCTGCACAATTAAATCAATTAGTATTGTTTTTTTCGGAAAAAAGAGGCATTAAGTCAATTACTTTACAAAAATTTTATAACTAACTGTTGGCATTTTAAAAAGCGGAATTAAATTTGTACATAGTTTAATGTCAAAGTTTGATTGTCATGATGGTGAATAGTTGGGGGGTTATTAAACTTGTGTTTAAAGATAATTATATAATGAATGTAATTGTAAAAATTCTTTATAATTAAATTGCATAATTAAGAAATTATAAGTTTATGCTTAATGTGACGTAAAGTATAAATAAATAATAAACATTTGTAAAAAACAATGTAATTATATAATTAAATTATGTAGTGGTTTGCAGAGCCCCTCAACACCTACCCTAAAAAAATGATGTAATAGTTGTTAGATAGTAAAATGGAGGCAAATGCTTAGCGAAAAGCTTACTATTAACTAACTAACTTACTATTAACTAACTAACTAACTAACTAACTAACTAACTAAACTACACTAAAAACTAACTAACTAACTAACTACACTAACTAACTAACTAAGCTAACTAACTAACTAACTAACTAACTAACTAACTAACTAACTAACTACTAACTAACTAACTAACTAACTAACTAACTAACTAACTAACTAACTAACTACAACTAACTAACTACTAACTAACGAACTACTAACTACAACTAACGAACTAACTAACTAACTAACTAACTAACTAACTAACTAACTAACTAACTAACTAACTAACTACTAACTAACTAACTACTAACTAACTAACTAACTACTAACTAACTAACTAACTAACTAACTAACTAACTAACTAACTAACTAACTACTACTAACTAACTAACTAACTAACTAACTAACTAACTACTAACTAACTAACTACACTAACTAACTAACTACTAACTAACTAACTAACTAACTAACTAACTAACTAACTAACTAACTAACTAACTAACTAACTAACTAACTAACTAACTACTAACTACTAACTAACTAACTAACTAACTAACTAACTAACTAACTAACTAACTAACTAACTAACTAACTAACTAACTAACTAACTAACTAACAACTAACTAACTAACTACTAACTAACTAACTAACTAACTAACTAACTAACTACTAACTAACTAACTAACTAACTAACTAACTAACTAACTAACTAACTAACTAACTAACTAACTAACTAACTAACTAACTAACTAACTAACTAACTAACTAACTAACTAACTAACTAACTAACTAACTAACTAACTAACTAACTAACTAACTAACTACTAACTAACTAACTAACTAACTAACTAACTAACTAACTAACTAACTAACTAACTAACTAACTAACTAACTAACTAACTAACTAACTAACTAACTAACTAACTAACTAACTAACACTAACTAACTAACTAACTAACTAACTAACTAACTAACTACTAACTAACTAACTAACTAACTAACTAACTAACTAACTAACTAACTAACTAACTAACTAACTAACTAACTAACTAACTAACTAACTAACTAACTAACTAACTAACTAACTAACTAACTAACTAACTAACTAACTAACTAACTAACTAACTAACTAACTAACTAACTAACTAACTAACTAACTACTAACTAACTACTAACTAACTAACTAACTAACTAACTACTACTAACTAACTAACTAACTAACTAACTAACTAACTAACTAACTAACTAACTAACTAACTAACTAACTAACTAACTAACTAACTAACTAACTAACTAACTAACTAACTAACTACTAACTAACTAACTACTAACTAACTAACTAACTAACTAACTAACTAACTAACTAACTAACTAACTAACTACTAACTAACTAACTACTAACTACTAACTAACTAACTAACTAACTAACTACTAACTAACTACTAACTAACTAACTAACTAACTAACTAACTAACTAACTAACTAACTAACTAACTACTAACTAACTAACTACTAACTACTACTAACTAACTAACTAACTAACTAACTAACTAACTAACTAACTAACTAACTAACTAACTAACTAACTAACTAACTACTAACTAACTAACTACTAACTAACTAACTACTACTAACTAACTAACTAACTAACTAACTAACTAACTAACTAACTAACTAACTACTAACTAACTAACTAACTAACTAACTACTAACTAACTAACTAACTAACTAACTAACTAACTAACTAACTAACTAACTAACTAACTAACTAACTTAACTAAACTAAAAACTAACTAACTAACTAACTAACTAAAACTAAAACTAAAACTAACTAACTAAAAAACTAACTAACTAACTCACTAACTAACTAACTAACTAACTAACTAACTAACTAACTAACTAACTAACTACTAACTAACTAACTACTAACTAACTACTAACTAACTAACTAACTACTAACTAACTAACTAACTAACTAACGACTAACTACTAACTAACTACTAACTAACTAACTAACTAACTACCTACTAACTAACTAACTAACTAACTAACTAACTAACTAACTAACTAACTAACTAACTAACTAACTAACTACTAACTAACTAACTAACTAACTACTAACTAACTAACTAACTAACTAACAACTAACTACCTAACTAACTACCTAACTAACTACTACTAACTAACTAACTAACTAACTAACTAACTAACTAACTAACTAACTAACTAACTAACTACTAACTAACTAACTAACTAACTAACTACTAACTAACTAACTAACTAACTAACTAACTACTAACTACTACTAACTAACTAACTAACTAACTAACTACGACTACTAACTAACTAACGAACTAACTACTAACTAACTAACTACTAACTAACTACTAACTAACTAACTAACTAACTAACTAACTAACTAACTAACTAACTAACTAACTAACTACCTAACTAACTAACTAACTAACCTAACTAACTAACTAACTAACTAACTAACTACTACTAACTACTAACTAACTAACTAACTAACTAACTAACTACTAACTAACTAACTAACTAACTAACTAACTAACTTAACTAACTAACTAACTAACTAACTAACTAACTACTACCTAACTACCTAACTAACTACTAACTAACTAACTAACTACTAACTAACTAACTACTAACTAACTAACTAACTAACTAACTAACAACTAACTAACTACTAACTAACTAACTAACTAACTAACTAACTAACTAACTAACTAACTACTAACTAACTAACTACTAACTAACTAACTAACTAACTAACTAACTATAACTAACTAACTAATCGAACTAACGAACAACGAACCTAACCGAACGAACTAACTAACGAACTAACTAACTAACTAACTACTAACGAACGAACTACGAACTAACTAACGAACTAACGAACCTACTAACTACCTAACTACTACTAACTACTACTAACTAACTAACTAACTAACTAACTAACTAACTAACTAACTAACTAACTAACTAACTAACTAACTAAGTTTCAGAAGTTTCTTCCTGACAATCACAAAATCTACAGAGCTTTCATATGGCTTTAGTTAAGCTTTTGGGATGTTTCCATTGGCAGCGTAATTATGCGCTTTGTTCGTCTAAGCCCTGTTTGCGAGCAACTTCATATACATATGTGATACTTAGAACCATTACAAAATCCCTTTTTCTACTTAATATGTAAAGAATTAAATATAATTTATTGTCATTTTAACCTTGATCTATTTTAAAAGATTAAAATAAAGTCATTATACTTTTGCGTTTTCTTTTTGGTCTATACATATAGTATGTTTTTATGAAACAATTAGGAGTCTCGGTTGTTTTTTAATTATAGATTTTGTAATTTAAAAAAACAAACATGTTTCACAATTTAATGGTGATAACTCTAAAATAACGCACAAAAACTAAAAACTAAACTAACATTCATTAACACTAAACTAGTAGAAGGTCTTCATTTAAATATTAACAAATGATAAGAAACAACTTTAGCAAAATACTCAAAAAAAACTACTAGTCTAAAAAAAAAAATAAATAAAATATACAAACATTAATTTTACAAAAAATAAAAAAAGATAGATAGAAATGATATATAAAAAAACTTATAATAGAAAAAATGTAACACTTGCTAAAAACAAAACTACAACATGTGCGTTTGGCGGTCTATTTGTGTAAATTTGCCCACCTTTCAATTTAAACTTGAATATGAACTAATATATTGAATCAATGAATGAATTGGAAATGTAATGAAGCCAAACAAAACAACATATTTCACATCAAATACACTATTTGTTAATAATAAATAAATAAATTCATGTTATAATTATAGGGTGTCTTGTGGAGCAGATGTTATAATAATAAAGCTAAACTTTAAAATCACGTTTAATACTTAACCAAGATAGATAAATAACAAATAAGAGAGTACAGTATTGTTTGAAACCTATACAGTTTTGGGTCTGCTTTGTTATAACAATAAAATTAACATCATAAATTTCAGTACTAAGCTACACCTATCGTTTTTAAAATGTAATAATTACATATTATATGTGAAAAATAATCATCAAAAGTATGAAGTATACCATTTTTACTGACAAGTCATAGAAGTAATGTAGAGAATTCAGTAATGAAGTAACACTAAGTGACTACAAAGCTCTTAAACGAAATGCTTTCTTTTGAGTAAGAAAAATACAACAAAAACGTCCATTTTGAAAAAATAGGGAAAAATTAAGTGCCAAATATTGAAAAAAAAACTTTTTTTTTTGATAGATACTCCACTCGCATCCCATTATGGGACTATAAAGCTCTTCAAGGAAATTGTATAAGCTTTCTTTTAAACAAAAAAAAAGGTCCATTTGAAAAAAAAAAAAATAAAAATTTTTGGAAAGAATAACGAAATAGCTATCTGAACTCCTTTGGATAATTTTTGCTAGGACCAATATGTGAAAAGTTACACTCATTTGAATAAAACCCTGTATGACCAAAATGTCCAATCTTGACTCCCTCTGACCCCGACAGTTCTTGACCGATAGAGCTGAAAATTTGTGTCTGGCCTACTATTCCATAGTACTAACATTGGTACAAATTTCATCCGAATCGGAAGATATCAATTTTAAAAGTTGGGTCACTTCCCCATAGATAACACAGGCCGACAAATTTTTAACCAAGTGACCAAAGTATTCTTTTCTAAAGAATTGAGTCGTGCTGAATCCGAAAATGACCTAAGATTTTCTCCATCATTAAGAATTTGAGACAAAATTTGAAAAATGTCGAAATGCTGAAATCAAGTTAGACATTTCTAACGTATTTTCTTGATTTTCTCCATCACATCTGGGTTATCGTGTTCTGAAGTTTGAAAAAACGTAATTTTTGAATCTTTTTGAGACGGTATAACATCATGCAAAACATGTGTGTCATCTGAAAGTCCATTCTATCAACTTTAAAATAGTTTATCTTTACCTATAACTTGATATAACAATAAATTAAAAAAAAAACTGTACATTTTCATACATTTCACCTATATTTTACAAGAATCTTATTTTTAAAAAATTTCCTATGAAAATACTTTTTGAATTGTTTAAAAATCTGCTGTAGTTTCAGAGATATCATGCGTTGAAGTTGACGGACGGACAGACATCATTTAGACGAATCATCACCCTTAAATAGGTGTGGAACCAATATTTTTGTTCGTTATTAACAATATTTACAAAGCATAATACCCTCCACACTATAGTAGTGTATGGTATAAATATGTACCATGAATATAACAAGAGTTCAAAATTCAAGATTTAGGTGAAGTATCTCGAAGTATAAAGAAGATATGTAGAGAAGATAGGCCTTTATTTTAAATTTGATAGATGTCATACAACATTTTATAAATAAATTTATCTTGTCACTGTAATAACGTCTCAACAAGAGCCACAAATGGCGTTTTTTTTTTAAATTTCAGGACACGATATCTCAAATTCCAGATATAATGGAGAAAATCAAGAAAATTAATACTCAATCCTTTAGAAAAGTCTAACTTGGTTTTACGTTTTCGATATTTTTCAAATTTTGTCTTAAATTCTTATAAATGTTTCAATATATTGTAGAAAACAATGGAGATTTTATTTAAAAATTGGTAATTTTTGGGGAATTCGAATTTAAGATGGGAGACAAGAGTCGAAAATTTTCTGACAAAACTTAATTATGATACTAATATAGACTTTAGTAATTAATTTTTCTTTTTTTATTTACAGGTAAGTGACTACCCATAATATATTTGGTATATTTCAGGTAATAACTTTTTTTGATTTTAATATTGATAATTAATTTAAAATTAGTCTTGTAGTCATTCTCGAAAAGAAAAATAAATATAATTATTTTTGCTTCTACTTCTGAAGTGGTGATAAATGTTTATAAGTACTTTGGAAGCGATTCGTATTTTATACCCTACACCACTATAGAGGGTGTGTTTGCGCTGATGTTTGTAGCACATAAAAATATTGGTCCTACACCCACCCTAAAGTATAAAAATCGGCTAAGAATCACTTTCTGAGTTGATTTATGTCCGTCTGTATGTCTGTCCGTCCGTTGGTCTGTCTGTCGCATTTTTCAAAATAATTTGATGAAATTTGCCACATGCTCTTCTTTTGAGCCAAGGACCAAATTAGTTAAAATCTGTTCATTAGTTCGCCTAGATGCTATACCAGGATATGCCCATATTAGCCCCCAAATTGTTCAAATATTCTGAATTAATGTAAAAATAGAAAAAAATTATTATTCAAAAATAATCCACATTTTTAACATAACCGCTGGTGTAGGGCATAATTTGGTCTGCCATTCTTACTTGTTTTTTTTTTTTTTGCTAGAACTAAGCCGTTCTTATAAATAATAACATTATCGAAAAGACTCTACTTAAAAAACCTATTTGCGGAAAGTGATTTCAAATCTAAATAGTTTTAGTCATTGGGTTGGGCAATGATGAATCATTCACTCAGTAGCAGACACTACTTTGTAGACAAATTATAAAAAAAAACCTATTTTTACATTTATAAACCTCAATGCTGTCGCTGTTAATGCACGGCCTTGAAACTCTTGAAAAGAACCCTGCTGCTGACTGTGGCATAAAACTTATAAAAATCCTATAATAAGTAAATGATACCAACGCCGCCTTATCATTAAAAAATAAAATTTTGTAGTAATTTTTCATTAAGCTTTTGTGCAAAAAATTGTTCACCCTCCAAGGATACAATTGCAAAAGTTGCTAATGGAGCGACCACATTGCCCTTCAGATAAATTCGCATAAAATATTTAAAAGACAGGTTAACAATACATATACAGTAGTTTTCCGATTTAACGACCATTCAATTCTACGAACATCGCATTTAACGAACAAGCTAATTTTTCCTATTGACTACCTTAATTAACGAACAAAACTTGTTTTTTATACTCTGTTTAACGAACTAATAAAAATATTATTATTTAAATGAAGATAAAATGACATTTATCAAAAATAACAAAAAACCTAAGTTGTAGCAAGTGGTGCTTTTATACCCAAAACTGTAACACATTCTGGGTTCTTATTAAATTTTAGTTCGATGTAGCTATGTCCGTCCGTCCTTCAGATAATGACTTTAACGCTCAATACTCGCTTAACAATACGAGTACGCCGATGAAATTCGATACAAACATGTTCTATACTAACCGATATCTCTAACAAATTTTATGGGAATCGGTCCATAATTGACCTTACCCTCCATATCAGGCCCCCTTAAGAAAATTACTTCAACGCTCATTACTCGCTTAAAAATACGAGTATAGCGATGAACTTCGAGAAATAACTTTAAAGCTCATGACAATTAAAAATACAGCGATTAAATTCGACACAAATATGGTTTGAAGGTGGGTATATAAGATTCGGAATTTTGTGTTTTGTGCTATTTTTATAAAAAAAGAATTAATTTTTATAAAATACATTTAAAAAATATTTTATGTACCTATTTTTAATTATTTTCCTACCAAAAACCCACGTTTTAGTTAGTACTGCATATAACGAACTTTTCAATTTTACGAACAGGCCTGACAACATATGGGTTCGTTAAATCGGAAAACTACTGTAGTTTTGTTCTCTAGCCAGCAGACAGTAGAATCAGTTTATTTTTTTTTAACAAATGATTTGTAATATGTATCAACAACAGTAACAATATTTTTGTATTTTTTCGAAAATTTATACCAAGATTTATTGTTTTATTTTACATACATCATAAAAACTTAAACAGTTGACTGACAGCTCTATAGAATTTTGTTTATGCTTTTTTTTATTAACACTGTGTGTGTGTGTCTTTTAACAAGTTAAAGGACATGGCTTTTTATCAGTTGTGGCACATTTGTACCTTTTAACGCAACAGAAATGTCAGTTTGTATTTAAGTTTATTTTTTTTTTTCGTTTTTTTTACATTTTCGTCAACCAAATTGAAGGTGAATAAAAATAAATAAAACCAAAAATGCATAAAAATCCCTCAGAAAAAAATAAAAAAATCTATATAGTATATCATTCGTTACACATTTTTATTGATTTATTGTTTACTTGGTGGAAAAAAACACAAAAATAAATAAAAGATAAAGAAAAACCGAAAGGCAAACTACTGCTAACTGCTCTGTTACAGTTCGCCTGTCAGTCCGTCCGTCCGCATGAAACAATCTTTTGTTTATGGTTTTTACCATCTGAACCAGGCTTGAAAATTACAAAAATCCAAACGAATAAAACAAAGATATTTGCATAAATACTCAACGAAAGACAGACAGATAGACACTCATACTTTTATTTGACTCTGGAATGAATTTATTTGTGGCAACTGAACAACGATTGAATGAATGTTCAAAGAGTGACGAATACTACTTAGTATGGCGGTTCATAAATGAATTGTTTGGTTTTGTTTTTGTATTTTTCTTATTTTAATTTAAGTTTATTTTTGTTGAATATTAACAGGAGTGGCCATTATTATCATGGTTGGTATGAACAGCCGTCTGTCCGTCCGTCCGTCTGTTTCTGCGTCTGTCTGCCTTTCTGAGTGTTTAAAATAATCAAGTGCTTGTGCATGATTAAAAGTTACATGAACTCTTAAGTTTATGACAAAGAAAGGTGTAAAATCATACATATACTTGTTGTATGTATGTACATACAGACCGGGAGACGCAGACACAGACATATTGAATTTTATATAAAGTTGTCATTCGTATTGTATGCATGTATTTGTAAGTACCTATGTTAATAATTATTTATTTATGGAAATTATTTAAACAGTGGTTAAAAAAGTTCGTGGTCTTAAGTGTTTCTAATTAAATTATAATTAAAATCGATTAAAAGAATTTAAAATTGTCATTTGGGATTATATTTTGAGATAATTTTCATTCGAACATCGATATTATAGTCAAGAACGATTACAATCAACACAGACTATATATTCTCGGGTGAAACCCTGTATCAGAGCTGAGATGTAGTATTACTTAATAACTAATCACAGAATATATCTTGAAGATTAAACTGAACTGAAACCTTAATACATAAGCCAGGGCTAGCAAACGGTCATGGCACTAAACTGCTGCCAAAAAGGCGATCGGTCTTAATTGGGGTATTAGTTCTAAAACCAATTAAAACCAAGCAAATAATGATACCAGGAACCATTTAGAACCATGCCAACTAAGGCACCGGTTAAATGGTATACGTTATGTAGGACTGAGAGATCTTACTATGACAATACCTTCCACATGATTTCATCCAAATTAAGGCAAAAGAACTAGATGCCTGTCGATATATAATTGTCAAGCAGGCGGCTAGATCACTACAGCATAATCCAGGTTGCTTCACTTTAATGAAGATTAAAGTATCCGCAGGATAGATTCAATACCATTACTTACTAATGGCCACTACTTCTGGAACTATTCAAGAATGTCTCTTGATGAGATATTGTGAACTTCGACAGCCATCCTCAGGAGGGTTCATGAACATATGGTAACATATATTGCAAGCAGATTGGATGCCCTGCCTATGGCTGCGGAATTCACTACGATATTAATATCTCCAAATAAAAGATAGGAGAAGGAACATCGTTGCTAGAATCAAAAAAATTGTACCAATCATGGATATGAAAAGAACACGTCCTGCGTTAAACCTAAAGTGATTCCATATCAGAAACATCATTGTATTAAACATGAAAAAGGTTAAAAATATCCTACAACGAGTTCTATGATTGTGGGTGTCCTGCTTTTTGATGGCTATTGACTACTCGTCCAATGTTTCTGGACTAAAGCTACTTGGAGAATTTGTTGCCGCCTCGCTCTGATTTAGGTTTATTTGGATTCAGTCATATTACGAGTTCGTGATAAGCTTCTCACGCACAATTTGACTTCTTCAAGTAGTATGTCTGTCTTGGCTAATGATGCTGTAAAGGTCGTTGTCCTTATGAGGGCTATTGATAGAAATAGTCACCTTTCCAATTTTGAAGTAGACAGCTTTACAGTCTTCTGACAAGTTGGTAATAATCACTTTCCTGCTACTAGGATTTGACTCTTCCATAATTCCAGTAAAAGCTAATGATACTCAGGATACCATCAAAGGTATATCAGGGTCCTTGTCAGGGCCAGTTTAGGAGTAAAATAAGCCATTCTTGTCATGACTTGGAGTTGTGGTCTACCATAAGGAAAGTATTCTCAGGTTTCTCTTTCCTGTGAAAGACATTCTATTTCTTCACAGCCTCTTCGGCATTTTTGATACCAAGATTCCAGTTTGCGCTTATTCCTCAATTAACTATCCTATCGCTTTATGTAGGCATTGGCCTCTAAGAGCACTAGAAGATCTTCTTGATCAGCGCGCAAGGCAGTTCCATGGAAAAGAAATACTTTCCATCAAGTTCTGTAAGCACATTGATGAGATGTCAACCTTATTATCATCACAATCATGAAGAATTCGCAACTCACGTTTTCTATTGCTTGTTGGGCCTTCTGTGTACTCATCTTTAAGAGAAATCTGATCCTCTTTGATATTCCTCAGATATTGAGAGAGAAACCAAAATATTCTTTGGAGTTTCCTTGTATTGACTTAATATGATTTCAGATATTGAGAGAGAATCTGAATTTTTTTGGGATTGATTCAATATTATTCTCTGGAAGATGTTCCAACTTCCCTCTATGTTCCTCACTTCGTTATTAGACTTCCTTAGAAATCTGATCCTCTTTGATATTCCTCAGATATTGAGAGAATCCAAAATATCCTTCGGAGTTCCCTCGTATTGACTTAATATGATTTCAGATATTGAGAGAGAATATGAATTTTTTGCAATTAATTCAATATTATTCTCTGGAAGATGTTCCAACTTCCTTTTATGTTCCTCACTTCCTCATTTTCCATACATTTTCTCACTCCCTCATTTTCCCTACTTCATCATTTATGGAATTTGGTATGATGAAGCTGTTATTATAATCTCAGGATTCAGAGAAGAAACCCTCACCTGTAATTAAAGATATCTTATAGAGCACCTTCCGTGTACATCAATCTCTTTCACCTCTAAATTGTTGCCAACGGCATACTGTAGAAGTGGCGCTTTGTGAGGATGACGAAGACACGTGACTCGCGAATAGATCAACACTTGTCGCGATACTGGGTTATTTAGGCCAATAACATTAACTTTTTTGTTTTAGTGGAATACCCCGTTCCCCTGCCCTGTTTAGGTGAAATTATAACTGGCAGAGGACAGATGGTCCATCATCTCCCCCTATACGCCCTAGTGGCGTTCCCTCAATATTAAATATATTCTGAATTTATGTTTTATTTTCTCACCCCACAGTGCGCACACCAATCAAGTATCAAACAGCACTTTACGTTAATTTATTTTTATAAATTTTTTTTCGTATAAACTGCGTATGTTTGGCATTTGTTTCTGTAGTTTGTTTTATTTAAATTTAAATTCACAAGGAATTAAACAGTTTGTTTTAATATTTTTTGGTATTTTTCGTTATTTGTTGTTGTTGTCGTCGTTTCTGTAAATTTGTTTTTATTATTTTCCTCAGTTATGCCGTTCGTTATGATTGTATCTCAAAAATCTATTGGCTTGAAATTCCATGGAAAAAGTAATACTTTTTGTTGAATTCTGTTTTTAATATTTAATAATAAAAAATTAAACAAAAAAAAGCTGGATAAAATATAAAAACCAAAAAAAAAAAAAAATAAATTTATCACTGTCAATTATTATGCAAGAGTTAAACTCTGTATAACAGCTACAGCAACAACAACAACAACAACGGCAATAACAACAATAACAGTTATAGTTACAAACTTCGATTAAAAACAACAACTATAACTACAACAATTACAACAACAACGTCAACCAACAAACTAACTGCAAACTTACATTCATATAAAATACCAATTTTTTTCATTATTATTTGTATTGTTTTTTTTTTTTTTTATTTAACAAAAAATAATAATAATAAAATTTTTTTACGTAAAACATACACGTATCGATCAATTGAAGAGTGAGTGAATGAACAACTTCAATGTAGAGTCGCGTTAAGCGACAACATTCAAATTGTTTTTATATCGCTATGTTTTGTGTGTGCGTTTATGTGGGGGAGTTTTTGAGTATTTTTTTTTTTAACTGCTTCAACTTTTGATTGTTATTATGTGTTTTTTTTTATGTTTCAGATCTTTCCCAAAGCTTTTTTTTTAAAGAAAAAAATAGTGAAAGATTTATTTGTTAATGTTAAGGGTAAAGGTAGGTTGTGAGACACTGTAAACAGTTTTAAAGTTTTCGAACTCTTGTGTATAGTCTGGACTATAGTCCGGTCTATAGTTTGGACTATAGTATTGTCTATAGTCTGGAATATAGTATTGTCTATAGTCTGGACCGTACTCTATAGCTAATTCTATAGTCTGGACCGTACTCTATAGCTAATTCTATAGTCTGGACTGTAGTCTAGTCTATAGTCTGGACTATAGTATTGTCTATAGTCTGGACTATAGTCTACTCTATAGTATTGTCTATAGTCTGGACTATAGTCTTGTCTACAGTCTACAATAAAGTTCTGCCATTAGTCTTGTCTATAGTCTCGTTTGTTGTCTGGACAACGGTCCCTTCTTGCCTGTAGTCTGGACTGTATTCTTGTATATAGACTGGACTATAGTCTTGTCTGTAGTCTGGATAATAGTCTTGTCTATAGTGTGGACTATACCCTTGTCTATAGTGTGGACTAAAGTCTTTTCTATAGTCTGGACTATAGTCTTGCCGATAGTTTATGCTATATTCT